>NC_056750.1:550148114-550748114 GCF_019279795.1 Protopterus annectens | reverse complement strand
AGACTCTTGATATTTTGAACAGAGCTGCAGAAAATTAGTAGTCTGGGAGCCAAACCCTTCTAGAGCTTCTCTACCACCAAATAGTTCTCGTGTTATGTTTTTTTTTAGATTTGGCAGTTGGCTAGCATTTCACTGTTGCTGGGCAGGTAATTTCCCATTGGGGGGAAAAATGAAATATTTTATTTTATGGTAGAAATATTTTTTTATCTGTGAAATATATTTGATGTTAGGAATGTTATTTTTAGTGGTCTGTCACATGACTTTTCAAAATCTGTGGTTCTACTTTTTTCTTTAAAGTAAAAACTTGTTAAAAGTATAGTTTAATTTTTTAATTGTAAAATCTTTTATTAGACTGTGTTGCTTTTTATGGTGTTTCTTGAGAAATTCACAAATTTTTTGATACATGCCGATTTTACTCGCTGCTGCTGTCAGTGTTGCCCAGACTTCACTTGTCATTATCGACTTTATAGTGGAACAACTTACTGGTTCTTGGTTCTTCCTTCCTTCAGCTAGAAAATGGAAGGAAAATTTTAATGCAGCCTTTGCCCTTTGGCAGGACATGAATTTGCCTCAGCTGGATGACTCTGCTGTGGCCATTTCTGGTGTTCCAGACCACTCATCGTCCTTGTGTTTTTTTTCTGGTAGGCACTAGGGACTGGGGGATTGACACATCCTCTGCAGGGGAACCCTTCAAAATATTCAATGCTCCAGATAATGAACCTCAAAAGTTGGGAATACCAAACTGGCTTTAGTTCCTGGTTTTGATGTTGGGGGTGGGTGTTGGGGAGTATGCCCACCTCCCTCTTTCATTCTGGTTTTCCTGGTAAAATTAAAAGAAATTATTCATTTTCTGAAGATTACCAGTATAAAATACTCCACTTCAACCTCATCACTGCCCATTTCCCTCCATATCATCATCTTACCCGTAAGGTTACTCACCCACTTTCCCATCATTTGTTATACTTTTTCACCCTCAGCTACCCTTGTCTTCTATTTCTCAAGTCTCTCTCTATCTCTCTACAGTATATCTCTTGTAAGACATATTTCTTTCTTTTGAAAATAGCAACAATATCGCTGTCTGTATACTTCATATGTGAAATGCATTTTTCCCTCATTTGAAAAAGTGTTGTAAAGGCTGTTCTATATTATTGCCTTTCAAGTGTTAGTGTCACTCAGTTACTGCTTGTTAGTACATTAGAGCCATTCTCCCTGGCCCTCTGCTAAAAAGTCTCCTGTGCCCAGTTTGACTATCCCAGTAAATAAAAGCAATAAATAAATAAATGCAAAGGGAAATGATTTTCAGCTAACAGTTTCTGTTTTCTGTCCTCAGGTGGCTCATTCAGATTCTGAGGAAAGGATTTCTTCAGACTGACCCTTGGAAGAATTTTTATTTTTTTTTCACTTAAAACATTATCAATCCCCCCTTTCTCATTTTCTTCATGGGGTTGGGGTGTTGTGCCAGCTATTGCCATCTCTCTGTGTTACTCTCCTCCTTTCGACAGTCATGCCTGACTGCTGCAGGTCTTTTCTTGCACAATCCATCCATTTCTTTCCTTGACACCCTCATTTTGTCTTGCCTTCTTCCTGTCTGCTCCGAGTCTTCTTCACCAGATTGTCGGCTGCTTTCCTGCACATATGCCAGCACCACCTTCTGCTTTCCTGCACATGTGCCAAAATGACTGTAATCTGTTCTGTTTGACCTACTATGCCATTGTAGCTACTTGGGCTTCTGCTCTGATATCCTCATTTCTTTTTCAGCCCCACAGTTTGAATTATACCACCTGTGTCAGGCATGTCATCACCTCCAGCATCCTCAATTGCTTTGCCTTCAGTGCCCATGTTTCTGTGCCGAGCCCTGATGCATATCCACTTCTACTGGGAACACTTCTGCGAGCACGAGCACTGCTCATACTTGTATCATTGGGTCCTTGTATGTAGCGTGCACTCATTTTATCAATGTTTCTTGGACTTCAGACCATCGCAGGGCTCCCTGGTCAGCTTTCTTGGGACCTTGTACTCTTTCTCCAAGTCTAGGAATGCCCAATTGGACTCATTCCTCATCTCTAGCTTCTTCTCAACTATCTGTCTCACTACAGATGTTTGCTCAGCTGTGCTACATCCTGATCTGATTTTGAACTGCTAATCCCCATTTTACTTTCTACCACTCTGTGTATTTATTTATCAATCACTTATTCCAGAACTTTCATGCAGTGCAACAGTAATTTGACCTGCCCACAGTTTGTTTTTGTACACGGGCACTAGTATGCTTATTCTCCAGTCATCTGGGATATGTCTTTCTCTCCATACTGCTATGAGTACCATCAGGAGCCATTTATCCCTATCTCACCCATCATCTTGATCAAATCTGTCATGATCTCATTTGAGCCTGCTGCTTTCCTTGACTTCATTTTCCTTAATGCTATTCTTAATTCTAGGGTAAGCTGCTCTTCTTTGATTGTACGCTATGCCTGGAGCAGTACAGCTTCTGTGGGGTTTTCTTCATTAAGAAGCTTCTGGAAGTATTCCTTCCATCTCTCTTTGATGTCCTGTAGACTGGTGAGCAGGTTGTTGATGACATCTTTTATAAAGAGTGTCTGATGACTGTCTTCTTTATTGTTCTGCCTTTGCCTTGCAACCTGATCATTTCTTTGTGCCTTTTACCGAGTTACTCTTGAGAAACTGGTAGAGTGCCTCTAATTTCTTGTTCTTTGCTATTGCAGCTGCTGTTTTAGTGTCTTTGTTAGCCAATCACTATTTCTTCTTAGTCTTGTGCATCTTTTCTCCCACTTTTTCTTGCACTCCTTTCTTTTGATGACATCCTAGACTTCTGCATTTCACCACCAGCTTTCCTTATATGTCTTATTTCCATACCTGGCTTGTTCGCATATCTTTCTTCTGAAGTCTTCACACATGCTATTTTGAGGCACTACCATTGTTTTTCAACCCCATCTATTTCCTTGTCTTCCTGAGGTGCTAGAGCCCTGAGTATTTTATTCAGCTCTTGTGCTTTCTCTCCAGTCATCTTCCAGGTCTTCAGCCTAGCCTCTGTTGACCTTAGAGTCTTGTCTGACTACTGTTTGCAGCTGGTTGTGGCAACCAGTGGTTTATGCCCCCCGCGTGGACTCTGGCAGTCTTCCTGTCTTGTTCTGATATGTCCATTAAAATCCCCCACTATCAACACAAACTCACATTGTCCTGCTTTATCTAGTAGCTCCTGCAAATTCTGCCTGAAAGCACACTTCCTCACTGTCACAACCCTGCTGTAGGGCATAGGCTTAGATTATGAATACTGCCTTCTGCTTCCACTGGAGTGTTACTGCCATGTGTATGTCATTAATTCTGATAGCATCTTTCACTGTTTTCTGAAGCCTTCCCTCACCATTTATAGTCTGTACTCCCACTGAGTAGTAGATTCTTGATTCCAAGCCAAGCCAAGTGGTTTTGCTGCATTGCCCTTCCTCCTTGTCTTTTGGATATAGCCTACTCCTTACTATCATGTCATCAACTTCCAAACTCCATCTTGGCAGTGAACATATCTTGAGTGTAGGATTTCTTATTTCATGTTTGACTGGTTTTACATCCAGGTTTTGCTCAACAGAGCTACGCCAGATAGCCCAAGCTAGGCAAATGGACACCAAACAGCCATTAGCTTATTAATCTAGTGCTGCTGGACTTTATGGCTGGCACATACTGGCCAGCAGGGGAACATAGATCCCTCACCTACCCATTAGCATGGGTTTGTGAAATAGGCCAGAGTTGGCAGGGTCCTCAACCCATTTATCACTGGCAAATACCCATACCTATTTTTAGAAACATTAGTTATTGCAACCAAATCACCTAGAACTAATTTTTATACCTAGTGGCTAGCCCTGACACTGTGAACAGTCTGTGATACATGTTCTCCTGTCTTGAAGATGTTGTGCACCAAAATTAATGCCTAAAGCAGTTGGTGTCAACAACTCTTTCCCCTATATATAACATCTAGAGTCTATATGCTGTCCACAGCTCATTCTTGAGTAAGTTTGAGGTGGAAATACTCCGCATAGTTATTTGGGAGGTGGGAGGAACCCCACAGTGGCATAGGAAGAACATCCAAACTCCACACAGGCATTGGCAAGAGATCAGGATTGAACCTTGTTTTTTTTTTATTTAACTTATTAGCACCCTTATGAAATCATCACTTAAAACATAAACCCATGTATATTAATAGAAAAGAAACCATATTAACATTTTTTCATTTGTGTACATTCTACATTAGATAGTTTTATTTCTTTATTACAGCTGTCATTCAATCCAGCATTGTATAAATTGCTTAATTCCTGCCTTCCTTTAAATCTCACTCCTCCCCCTGAACATTGCTCTGCAGGTATTGTTCCCACAAATTCCATTTATTTCTATGTAATTTGCTGTTTCCCTTTTTTAAAATCACTTTCCCAGTTTTGTATCTGTTTTACAATATTCAGTGCTTCAAATCAAGTCATTTTAGATTTTGATTTCCATTTTCTAGTTGTTTTTTTGGCAGCCAACAGAATTAAACAAGACCTTACTGTGTCTAGGCAATTCAGATTCTGTGTCCCAGCTCAAATGAATAGTTTATGAAGTTATAGCCATTTTCTCTACCAGTATTTTTGACAGAGTATTCTGTGCGGAATTTTAAAAATATGCCAACTCATTACACTCCAAAAAAACATGTTCCCAGTTAGCTCTTTTCTTCCCCATCATACCACCAACATTTGCTGTCTACCTGAGGAAAATTTCTTTTACGTCTGTTTGGGGTATAAAAATACCTATGCAAACACTTCCAAGCAAAAATCCTAAATCTTCTGGACTTTTTGCTTACCTGGGAGCCACATGTATTTCCTCCCATCATTCCCTTGTAAATTGCTGTTCCAGTCTTCCTAATTGTTTCTAGTCTCCTCTGATTGATTCTTATAGTTATACAGAATTTTATATACTCTAATTATCCCTTTTAACAGCAGCTGCTGAAGTAGATTCAACCAAAAACTCTACCAGTGCAGATCTTTCACTTAGGACTCCCCTATCCCTTTCTCTTTTGCATATTTTCTGATATCAAGCAGTAGGGAATACAATGTCTATCTGCAGTTCATACTGCTTGACTTTACACTTTTTAACCTTTCCCTGTCTAGTTATTTGTTCCATTACCTTGATTTCTTTGTCATTTTTATCCAGTAAGTTCCAGCACCTTCTTGCCTATATTCTGTACACCTGCTTGCTGTTATCCCTAGCCGCAAAATCTCCTTTATTCATCCCCCATGTTGGGTTAGTTCTTGGAATACTTTCTGTAACTTTGGGAATATAATATTCTGGATGATTGTTCTTCTTAAGGATCTTCATCTAAAGTTCCTTTCTCTTCTTATTTCTTCAATTCTCATGCTGCTTCCTCATCTCTTTCCACTTTGAGTAATAACCTTGTGATGTGAAGTTGTTCTATCTTGCCTCCATTCTTACTGATGAGTTCGGAGCCGATCCTTGTCTCCGACTCAGCCAAATGCAAAAGCTCGAGGTCTTCAACCAGCATGTGGCCTACTCCCTGTCCCATGATGCACTGGTGCTTCCCTCAGATCTTGTTTGCCGCTGCAACAGATGGGGCAATTCACCAGCTCTGGTCAGTGAAAGTTTATTTTTTCTCTTTAAGTTACTTAAATTTCTATATTGTTAGATAAAAATTGATTAGTTAGGATAGTTGGTCATTCTTATTGCCTTTCACACTTCATGTTTCTGCTAGTGTGCTCCTTTTTCTGCTAGTTCTTCGTGGCCTGTTTGAAGGCTGTTTGTTAATCTCCCCATTTCCCTTTAATAGAGTGTTAGTAGTTAGTTCAAATAGTAGTGAAAACTTGTTATTGTGCAGAATGTTTATTATATAGGTAAAACACTTTGCGTTTTTCTCTAGTGTGCTCCCTGTCGTTTAGGTATATATAATAAACAAAAAAATAGTTAGAACGTACTGTTACTGTGTAGACTTTTGTTGTATAGGTAACTGTGTGTGTGAATATACATATATATATTTAAATCTTTTCATAGTATTGTGTGTTATTAAAATTTTGTCTTATAGCCTGTTTAAGTTAGAAGGCTAAACTTTTTTGTTATAAGCTCGTTTAAATTAGAGAGCTCTTTACTGTGTGTTTGTGTGACTGGGTTAATATGTCGCAAGAGAAAGGTAAGGAGGCTGAACAGTCTTAACCTTCAGGGTTTAAGAAATGCCCAAATGTAGACAGAAAATGTCCATTACTGATGAGCAAACGATGTGTGTTGTTTAGGAGCATTACATTTACAGGAAACATGTTCCATGTGTCACTACTTTAGTTCCCGAGTATTACAAGAAAGGAAGAACAAGTTGATTGTCAGGGGCTTGATTAAATCTTCCTTTCAGGAATCGTTGGAGCAAGGTCATACAGCTCATGCCAAGCCGTCTAAACCTTCTAAAACTTCTTCCACTACTGGATCTTCGGAGCCGGGAAAATCTCCATCATCCAGTAAGTTGAAATTTGACAGACCTTCAACCTCGGCGCCGCTGACTTCGGAGCAGATGGTTATCACTATGAGGAGCTGGTCCCCGGTACTGTAGCCAGTATCTCCTGTTCTGAAATCCCTGATATTACAGTCTGCAGCTTCTTTGGCTCTGTCTTCTCGGACCTCAAGAAGCCTATCAGACATTGATGTGGATCGTGTGGTGCAGGAGCTTCTGCAGACACTGGAGTTGGCCAAGCTTTTGTCTGGGCCAACCCTTTGGGCTTCGGAACCATCTAACCCTCCTCCCTCCATATCTGTTCCTTCTCCAATCCTAATTGAGGTTTCAGAGCTGGAGTGCTCGGAACTGATGACAGTGGTGCCGTTGGTACCGAGACCTGCTCCAGAACTTTCAGATCCGACTTCTCAGACTGCTTCAGTGCTGACTGAAGTGTCTAGGGGCCGACACTCTCCGGTCAGGTCCAGGGAGGATAGTTGATCTGATCTCTCAGGCCTGACTTTGCCTCTTGGGGCTTCGGCATGGGTGAGTTCAGCACCTACCTCTGGCTCGGAGCCTACTGTCTTGGTGCCAAGGGAAATGACTGTATCTTCGGATCCAGGAGTTCCTTCACATCAGAGCCGGGGAGCCTTCGATGCCATGAGGAGAGCATTGCCCACCACGGACAACCACTTCACCAGGGCCAGCAGCTTCTCCCCCTAAAGCGCCAGTGCCTACTTCATCACAGATTCCACAAAAGCGTAGAGACCCAGAGCCTTAGGAAGACTCATTGGGCGATCCCTGCTCTTCCGAGACCTTACTAGAAGCTTCCACTGAGGAGGTCCCTTGGAAGAGGCTATGCAAGAGGAAGCATCTGGACTCCCCTCAGGAATCCGTCACTTCAGACACTGATTGGATGATTCAGAATGTTCCCCATGGTCACCCTCAGAAGATATCTCCTTCGCAGATATCTTAGAGATTCTCAAACAGAGGGGTGATTGGCAGCCCATCAAACCTACTAATGACGAGTCGGTCTACCTGAAGGCTTTCAGGTCTCATCCCTCTGCCTCTTGGGTGTCTCCGCCTTTCGATAAACTCATGGACTTGGCGTGGGAGTCTCCACATACAGTGGAACCTGTCCCTAGGAGGCCTAATAAGTTTATTACCTCACCATAGGATAAGGCTTTTCTCACCAGGGAAGCCCCTGTTGATGCCATGGTGGTGGCGGCTGCCACCAAGAAGGAGTTATCCAAAATTCCGACGTCAGTCCATCCACTGAATAAAGATTCGAGAGTCGTGGACAGATATGGAAAGCGCATGTTTACTTCAGCGACTTTTGCACTTAGGTCGCTGAATTATCTTACGCATTTCACTAGATTGCAAAGAGATCTCCTAAAAGAGCTAGGAGATACTCTACAGGGTTCAGTAGCTGTGAGGGTCTCAGATAAAATATCCTCACAGCTCTCCACCCTCAAGTCCCAATAATAAACTTGTCTATGCGTCTGCTTTCGTACGCAGCTGATGGAGTGAGCAGAGCAGTGGGTACAGGAATTGCTCTTAGCAGACATTCCTGGATGTGCCTATGTTGTTTTGTGGAGCCCTTTAAATCATCCTTTATCAACACGCCTTTTGATGGTGCATCCCATTTTGGGCCCAAAGTGAAAGAAATGCTTACCAGGTGTTAACAAGAGGGAAAGACTCTGTCTGCTATCGGAGTCCATTTTTCCACACCTACCAGACCTTATCCCAAGGGTCAGAAAGTTGGAAAGATGTGGTACCGTAAAACTCAAGGAGCCTTTCAGGATACACGTGGTGAACCTGTCTCCAGAGGTAGAAGAGGGGGGCAATAATGGAAGATGCCATCCACGTGGCAGAGGGGGTCCACAGAATCAGGATGCAGAGATCAGTTCTTTGGGAAGCCCTATCAATGCTCCTGAGAGGAAGGCCTGCCTGTCCATCTCTGGCGGCCGTCAGGAGACACTTATCTTTGTGCCCAGACACCTGGCTAAAAATAACAAAAGACAGCTGGGTACAAAGCATCATATCCAGAGGTTACTCTGTTCCCTTTTCCACCCTACCTCCCTCAGTAAGAAAAATCGCAGATGGTCCACTCAGTCACAGGGAACAAGCAACCATAGAAATTCAAAGGTTGCTAGAAAAGGGAGTCATCCAGCTGGTCCCCGCAGATCAGATAGGATCTGGAACTTACTCAAGGTTCTTTTTAGTTCCAAAGAAAACAGGGGACTGGAGGCTCATTTTGGATCTCAGCAGATTAAACAAATCTGTGAAGAAGACAAAGTTCCGGATGGCTACACTGCAGTCGATACTTCCTTTTCTAGGAAAAGGCAATTAGATGTGCTCGACAGATCTCCAGGATGCGTACTGCCACATAAAAATGGACAGACCATCCAGAGATCACCTGCGCCTTTGGCTGGAGGCCAGTCACTACCAATTTCGAGCACTGCCCTTTGGTCTCACAACAGCCCCCAGAGTGTTCACAAAATGCATGGCAATAGTCATGGCTCACGTGAGACGTTTGGGATTCCAGGTGTTTCCATACCTAGACGACTGGCTCCTAACCACCGCAAACAGGCATCAGCTCATTCAAGCAAGGGGCACTACTGTGAATCTATGCTGTCAGTTGGGATTACCATTAATTTGGAAAAATCTGCCTTATTGCCATCGCAACATACCACTTTTATAGGAGCAGATCTGGACACCACCACAGTGACCTTAAAACGTCCGTCAGAAAGGGCTTGTGCTCTTCATCAACAGTTTCTAACCCTTCTCTCGAAAGAAAAATCCCCAGCTTTCACAGTTCTCAAATTGTTGGGTAAAATGGCAGCAGGAATCATTGCAATTCCACTGGGACAGATGCATACGCGGATACTACAATGGCTCCTTTTCATGCAATGGTCCTTTCAGAACTCCCAGTGCCACATCAGATTATAATTATGAATTCATGCAGGAAGGATCTTCAGTGGTGGTGGACATCACATTGTGTAACAATAGGACATCCCTTTGTTCTATCCAACCCAATTGCCATAGTGACCATGGATGCTTCCCTGATAGGGTGGGGGGGGGCATTATCAGGGAAGAACACCCCAAGGCACATGGAAAGAACACGAGGCTCACCTGCATATCAATGTCCTAGAGATGAGAGCGGTACTTGTAGTCAAGGCTCTCTTCCTCTGGGAGCCATTGCTTCCCTGATAGGGTGGGGGGGCATTATCAGGGAAGAACAGCCCAAGTCACATGGAAAGAACACGAGGCTCACCTGCATATCAGTGTCCTAGAGATGAGAGCGGTACTTCTACTGTTGCAGTCCTTTCAAGGCTCTCTTCATCTAGGGACCATTGCAATCCAGACAGACAACATGTCCGTTGTCTGGTACATAAACAAACAAGGAGGAACCAAATCTTACCCCCTATGTCGATAGGCTTTGAGAGTATGTCAATGGGCAAACACCACCCAGCACTTTCTGATGGCAACGCACATCCTGGGGAAGTCCAACACGATAGCAGACAAGCTGAGCAGGGCAATTCTATTGCCTCACGAATGGTCCCTAAAGAAAGAAGTGGCGGAAGACATATTATGCATATGGGGTCAGCCTTGCTGCAATCTTTTTGCCACACTTACAAACACGAAATGCATCAGATACTTTGCCATACTCCCCCCACTAGGGGAAGCCCAAGGAATGCACTTGTACACGATTGGCCTCTGGGATCTCCTTTATGCTTTTCCACCATTACCTCTGATACCCAAAGTTTTACAGAAAGCCAGTGCTCTGGGAAGGACCATAATTCTTATAGCCCCCTATCAGCGAGCCTCGCCAGATTTGGTTCCCCTTTCTTCGGCCTCATCTATTAGAAGAACCTTGGATCGTGTACCCATTTCCAGACCTCCTGATTCACTCATTGGGGGCTCTTCATCCGTCCCTTCAGTATCTCAAATTGACAGCTTGACTGCTCCAATTCCAAACATAGCCAGGCTTCAGAATCTTTCAGCTGCAGCGCAGCATATATTGACATCCTGTCACAAATCATCCACTAGAAAGCTATATCTCAGTAAATGGTAAAGCTTCTCAATATTGGCATTACAAAATCATATTGATCCTTATTTATCTCCAGTAGCTTCTGTTTTGGAATTTTTGACAAAACTTTTCAATGAGGGAGCAGCTCCCACAACTATTCGAGTTCAATTGGCTGCAGTCCCCAACTTCCTTCTTGGTGAGGAAGTGTCTAATATGTCACATAGACTCTCGACGGCATTTCTCAAGGGCACTATACATTTAAGACCACCCATCAAATCCCCTATTTCTCCTTGGAATCTAAATTTAGTTCTGTCACGAATAATTCTGCCACCCTTTGAACCAGCCTCTTCATGTGACCTAAAGTATATTACATAGAAAACAATCTTTCTAGTAGCTATTACTTTTGCTCGGAGGGTTTCAGAGTTACAGGCCTTGTCCATAAAACCTCCCTTACATGATATTTCATAATGATAGAGTGTCTCTCCGGACAAATCCCTAATTTTTACCGAAGGTATGCTCAGAAACACATCTCAGTCATTCTATAGAGTTGTTTGTATTCTTCCCCAAATATGGCAGTAAGGCAGAGTATATTCAGCACAAGCTTGACATTCATAGACAGATCCACTTATGTTTAGACAGGACCAAGGATTTCTGGAAAATGGATCAACTCTTTATTTCCTTCTCAGACTCCAAGAAGGGTGCTCCTGTTGTAAAAAACACTTTATCAGAATAGTTATCAGATTGTATTTCCTTTACTTACAGTTCAGTGAGTACACCATTAGAAGGCAAGATAAAAGCCCACTCAACTAGAGCTGTATCCACTTCCTCAGCCTTTTCTGTCAAATTACCAATAGATACAATTTGTGCAGCAGCTACTTGATCAAGGCCTCAAACCTTTATCACTCATTACAAACTGGATAAGGCCTCCAGGGACAGGGCTTCCTTTGGTTACACTGTCCTGAAGAATATACTCCTGTGTGCCACCCAACAAGATGGTCCTTCGGATGCTATCCCATCAGTAAGAATGAAGGCAAGCTAGAACAACTTCACATAAAGAAGTTATGTACTCCCCATAACATTCCATGTGAGTTGTTTATCTTGTCTTCATTCTTACTTCCCACCCTCCAACCACCTTCCAGGCTTCTTGAGGATTGAGAACTTGAGATGAGGCATGGCTGTAATTGACCCTTATCTAGTGTATTCTATGCTGTTGCTATACTGGGAGATGGCTTATACCATTGTTGGCAGCAAACAAGATCTGAGGGAAGCACCAGTGCATCATGGTATAGGGAGTAGGCCACGAGCTGGGTGGAGAACTTGAGCTTTTGCATTTAGCCGAGTCTAACCCAGCATCGGCTCCGAACCCATCAGTAAGATTGAAGCCAAGATGAACAACTCACATGGAGCGTTATGGTGAGTACATAACTTTTTTTTTAAGTGTGTGAGCCTTGAATGTTTAGCTCTAAAATATATCTTCAAATCTAAACCCATTTCTTTCATTATGACTATCAAATTGTCCCATTTAACTGTTGCCCTCTTTCCCTCTCAGATTAATTCCTTCAACTCTGTATTATTATCCACAACAACTTCTCTGGTTGATAAAAGTATGTCTGACCTGTATATAAACCAAAGAGGGTAAAAACATTTTATTGCTTGTATCTTACTGTCAATATCCATGCAAGAGCTTCCAGTTCTTTAATTTTTGTATTATCTTTTGTTTAGTCATTTCCCACATGTCCTCAACTGCCATAACAGAATTCTTGTATAATTGTGTCCTTGTAAATATGGGTATTGCTGAACCAGTTCGTATGTGAGTACATAATTTAGGGCTATAGTATTTGTTTTAACTTCATTAATTGCATATCCCAGTAAGAATTGAAACTGATTCAGTTTTCCACAACACCAAAATGTCCTTTTTGGATTTATCAAGTACAAAATAATTTAATCTGCAAATAAAGCTAAATTTTCCTGATTTCCATTTCAGGGTCCTTTATTTTCTTTGCCAGTGGCTCTAAAAATAAAACAAGTAAAGGGAAAAAGAAGACATCTCTGCTTGGTTCTTTCCTTTAAACATAGGTTGTTGGGGAGAAACCCTTTCAGTTTAATTCTTGTCTGTGATCCTTCATATATCCTGCTAGTAAACCTTATTGTAACACAGAATGTTTGCACTTCCATTTCCCTAGTCATAAAATCCCAGAGTCTGAATGTTTTCTTCATCAGGACTTAAACAACAGCAGTATTTTCTTGTGTTCCACTTCTGTCTGGATCATCATTGTATTAATCCAATAAAATATGCACCAAAGCATGTTGAAAAACCATACAAAATAAAAAATAATATGTTTTATTTAAAATGTGCATTTAATAAAAACTAAGTATTTTATTTTTAAAACAAATGTAACCCATGAGCTTCATCAGACATTTCATTCTCTGTTTGAAACTCTTATTTAATAATGGCCTGATTTCAACTTTTTCACTCATACATCATTCAATAAGGCATGCATTTTTAACTTAAAAAAGACAACCCTTTACGTGTTATTTTCCTTTTTTTATTGCCCTTATGTGTTCAGTGATTCTTTCCTTCAAAGTCGTATTAGTCCTTCCAGTATAGAATGTGTCACACAATTAATATTGTCCTTTTTCATGGCTCAAGCTTCCCTCTTACAGGTGTCATGAAAGTTCTGAAGTGCTATACCAACAGGCTGATGATTTAATACAGCTCTGCTTAAGCTGTTGATGGTTTGGATGCATGGAAGGTGCCCTTAAGCTTTAGAACTTGGCTGAATATTACATCTTGAGCAGTATCTAACCCATGGAGCTAAGGCTACTGTCGCAGTGATCATTTAAACATCTACTGTTATGGTAAGTTTACTTATACAACTGTACATCTTATGTTGACAGTTTTCATTCTGTCCTCAAGTGTTATGTTCAGATCCAATTCTCGGAACCAACTCTGGTGTTACTAAAGCTCATGGTAACCAAAAAGCTCTCAAGCTTCTCCCTTACTCACAATGCACCAACCCCCAACATACCTCAGATCTTGTTGCCACTTTTAGTCAAAGGACGTGATCAGCCATAGCTCTTGAGCTTCAGCGTTTTTTTTTTTTTTTTGTCAGATAAGATAGCTTTTTTCTTCTTTTATTATGTATATAAATATATATTGTCTAGGAAGGGGACTAAATCGGATTCAAGGAGGTCTCTAACCTTTTCCTCCCCAGATCTGAAGAAAAAGAGGTTTACGGATCTGAAGGCTTGGAGCTGACCAAAACATTTTCAGAGCCAATAGTTTCAGATCCTGTTGTTATGCCTAGGACCTATTTCCCCTCTGTGGATCCAGTTCCTTCCAGGGTCCTATCTCCTTTTTTTAGAAAAACGCCATGCTGAGTCACTTTTTCTGGCCTCATCTCTATCCTCCAGAAGGTTGACTGAAGAAGATGTGGACAGGATGATGAGGAAGTTTCTGTCGGTGCAGATCCAGATGGGTGTGTTACCGGCTCCTACCACTTCAGGTCAGGAGACCCATCCTTTGACCACACCACCACTTCAAACCCTCTCCTCTGATCCCTTTGGTTGCTTCTGAATCCCTGGATTTGAGTCTTCTGGGTCCCGTCTGGCTTGGATCCAAAGCTAACTCTGAGTGCCACAGCTCTGACATCTTCGGATCTGGAGGACTTTCAGAGCAGAAGCTTCCTTGTTGGATCCCAGGCACTGACATAAACTCTGAGGGTCTCTGAGCCATCTCTGCACCTTGGTGCTTTGGCATAGGATGGCTCAGCTCAGACTTCCTCCCTGGGGAGATTGCTGTCGGTGTGAGTGGAGACTACAGTTCAGAAGCCTGCTTTCTTGGTGTCGAGGTCCTCTCGTTCCCCAGGGCAGTCTGCCTTTAAGGTTGTGAAGAGGGTGTTTTCAGCTCCGACAGAATTGATGGTCCTAACCCCCTTGGATTTTCACACCAGTAGTCAGATGTGTCTGTGCTTGGATACTCATCATTCCAGTCCACAGGGACAGCCAGCTGAAGACCTCCAGTCTACCCAGCAGGGTGTTATAATCTCTTCTGACACTTCCCCGGAACACCCCACAGAGGAAGTTCCTAAGAAAAGGAAGCGCAAGAAGAGGCACTTGGACTCACCACAAGAGTCTGTCATTGAGGATATGGACTTCGATGAGAGTGAAAGGTCCTCATGATCACCTCCAGAAGACGTGTCATTTGGAGACATCCTTGAAATCCAAAAGCAGAGAGGTGGTTGGACCTAGAACAGCCCTTCATCTGAGGAGTCAGTATTTCTGGAGGCTTTTGGAGCTGGCCTATCTACCTCCTGGGTTACTCCGCTCACTGACAAGCTCATTGATTTGGTCTCTCGGTGGGCATGGAAGGAGCCTGACACAGTGGAACCAATTCACAAAGGGCCAGATAAGATTCTAGCTCCACCTACAGGGAAAGAATTTTGGGTAACAAGATGCCCATGGATGCCATGGTCATGGCAGTGTCCACCAAGAAGAAACTTGCCGAACAGAGTTCCTGTGTTCATCCCCCTAACGGGGAGTATAGAGTGATGGACAGATTTTGGTTGTGTCTATGCTTCAGTGACATTTGCCTTTAGGTCACTGAGCTATTTTGCACATTTTAGTAGGTTGCAAAGGGATTTGATCAAAGAACTTTCAACTTCCCTTTGAGGGAACATTTCTGCTGAGGCCCAGTCATCTTTGGCATCTTAGTTGGCTACCCTCCAGTCTATATAGAATTCATCCATGAGGCTTATTTCACATGCAGCGGAAGGCACCTCAAGGACAGTGGGTTCAGGCATATCCATTAGGAGGCTTGCCTGGATAAGTTTATGTGATTTTGCAGAGCCCTTCAAGTCCTCGTTCATCAGTGCTCCTTTTGATGGCACTTCTTTGTTTGCCCCCAAAGTGAAGGGCACATTATTCAGGTGTGAGAAGGATGAAAAGGCCCTGTCTGCAGTGAACATATGTTTTTCAACCCCTCAAAGATCCTTTTCTAACAATCAATCAGGTGTTCAAAAGATGCAATTCAGGAAGTCCCAGGACGCTATCCAGGGCACACATGGAGAAGGTTCCTCTAGGGGCAGAGGGGGGGGGGACTCTAATGTTCTATGTGGCAGAGGATGCCCGCAAAACCAGGGGTCCATAGATTTTTTTTTCTGATAAACCTTAGCAGTGCTCCTGAAAGGAGGCCTGATTGTCCACCTCTGGAGGCAGTTGGGGGTTGACTGTCCCTGCACCAGAGAGCCTGGCTAGACATAAAAGATATTTGAGTGCATAGGATTATATATCCAGAGTTGCATAATACTATTTTCCCTTCCAGCCCCAACCCTACAGAAAATTCTCGACATTTCACCCAGTCATAGGATAGTAGCAATAATACAAATAACAAAAGCTGCTAGGAAAAAGAGTCATCCAAGAGGTCCCGCCAGACCAGAAAGAATCTGGAACCTACTCAAGATTCTGCTTAGTGCCAAAGAAAACAGGGGACTGAAGACCAATCCTGGATCTCAGCAACTTGGACAAGTCAGTACGACACACAAAGCTTCGGATGCTCATATTTCAGTCCATTCTCCCTTTTCTGGGCAAGGACGACTGAATGTGCTCAATAGACCTTCAGGATGTGCTCAGTAGACCTTCAGGATGCATACTATCACATAAAGATGAACAGGGAATACAGAAGGTATTTACACTTCCGGCTGGGAGACGGTCATTACCAGTTCTCAGAGTTCTGCCCTTTGGCCTCATCACAGCCCCAGGGTGTTTACCAAATGTATGGCAGTAGTGGCAGCCCAGTTGAGACTGCAAGGATTCTGGGTGTTTCCATATCTAAATGACTGGCTTATTACTGTCCCAACCAGGTGTCTATTAATAAGGGCAAGGAATCAGGTACTGCAGATTTGTTCTCATCTGGGGATAACCGTAAATTATGACAAGTCTCACCTACAACCAACTCAAACCCTGTAATTCATAGGTGCAGATTTCAACACTAAGTCATTGATAGCTTTTCTTCCTGTCTCAAGAGTACAGACTATTAGATTACAGGTCAGAAAAATAATTTGCATTGCCAAGATTTCAGCCCACTTGGTCCTTCAAGTTCTAGGATCCATGTCAGTGTCTATAACTTTAGTACCTCTAGCCAGATTTTATATGAGAATTCTTCAATGGATGTTATCAACACAGTGGTCTATTCTTTATCAGTGCATGTCGGGACAAATAAGAATCACTCAGACATGCAAGAGGGATTTCAGGTGGTGGATTCAATCAGATCAAGTTCTACACGGTTGTCCATTCCTTCTTCCTCAGTCCAAGGCCCTAGTGACCACAGACGCTTCCCAGTGGGAGGGGGGCACTTTCTGGAGAGCACAGTCCAAGGCATTTGGTCCCTCGAAGAGGCCAACTTTTGCACATCAATGTCCTAGAGATGAAAGTAGTGCTTTTAGCATTGCAGGCCTGACAGAATGCTCTCCCTTCAGGGATGATTACAGTTCAAACGGACAATATGTCAGTAGTATGGTACATCAACAAACAAGGAGGGACTAGATCATACTCCTTGTGTTGAGAAGCACTCCGAGTGTGGCAGTGGGTGATCTCATCAAACCCCTTTGTCATAGCAGTGCACATTCCTGGAAGTTCAGTGTGATAGCAGCCAAATTGAGCAGGTCCATTCTTCTACTGCACTACTGGTCCCTCAGCAGCAAAGTGACTGAAATGATCTTTTGCCAGTGAGGCCAGTCTTGCTGCGATCTTTTGCTTCTCCCCTAAACAACAAATGAAGCAGCTACTTTACCCTAATCCTTCGACAGGGGAAATCACGAGGTGTGCTCTACTTCACAGTTGGATTCCTGGTCTGCTTTATGCCTATCCACCAATTCCATTAATTCTGAAATTTCTACAGAAAGCTGTCAGGTTGCACCTTACTGGCCTCGACAGATTTGGTTCCCCATCCTATGGCTTCATCTACTTTACAAACCTTGGATTCTGCATCTGATTCCAGACCTTCTGTCTCACCCAAAAGACATGAGTCACCGAGACATCCCAAACCTGAAGCATACAGTATGGTCTCTCCAATTCCGTTAACAGCCAGACAACCCATGCTCTCTTCACCTGTCTGCCATATCCTTTTATCTTCCCATAAGCCCTCGAAAATTCTATCCAATTAAATGGAAGATATTTGATCTGAAGTTGTCGCTTTCATTTTGTCTTTAACCTGTGGGACACGGATCTGGGATGGATCCGACTTGGCCGCATTTTTCCAGCATCAAATTTGAGCTCCAAGCTCCTCCCATACCCATAATGCGCCCTCTCTCCTTCCTCCCTTCAGATCTCGTTTGTCATGTCTAACGTTCGCATCGTGGTCCATGCTCTAAGTGATTTTTTTTGGGTACGTATTTGGTTATTTAACTAATCTTCATCCTTTTCTATCTCCCCTTCCACATTTCTTACTTTACGCGCTCAGGCATCAGTACTTTAGATTAAAAAAAAAAATGTTCCTGCTTTCTATTCCCCTCTACTTTCTCTCGTGTGTGTGTGTGCGCTTTGGTTTCTCTCTGTCCATCCCCATGGCGGACCTAAACTGGGATTCAGAAAGTGCACAGAGTGAGGACATAAGCTTTCTCCAGAAGATGGCCACACACTCTGTGTAGTTTGCTTGGGGGCCCAGCACCTCCTGTTTGATGTGCACGGGGTTCAGTCCCCACACATTGATCGACAGGAGGAATAAGCTCATCCTTAAGGCCTCCTCCCTTCACCCTTGGTGGAGGCCCAAGTTGCTTCAGTTGCTTCTACTGCGTTGTCCCCCCACCCAGCCTATGGGACTCAACCTCCCACTAAGAGGACCAGGGATGGTGAGAAGCATAAACATAGGGACCAGGATAGGCCGAGGAAGCCGTCTCCGGACAGCTCTTTCTTGGCTGAGCCTGCAGTGAAATCTCACCTGGCTGCTAGCTCGAGTTCCCCCTGGCTCCATTCCCCTTGCTTCTCCATGGAGCCGGAGGTGGCTCGGACCCACTCCCCTGTGTCGGCCTCCCCTCACCTCCTCTCTAGGCTAGTGTCAGTGGCCTCTTCCTCCAGGTCCACCTGCAGCCTCACCAAAGCCGTGTTGGACAGGATGATGCGGAGATTCATCCACACGCAGATTCAGATGAGAGACTTGCCTGCACCCTACCCCTCTGGAGCTGGGTGTATGCAGTCTGCCTTGCCCCAATCACTCTTTCTCCGATCCAACCCCCCGGCTTTGGAGTATTCAGGTCCGGGGCCCCTTGGTGTCGAGAAGTCAGCACCAATGTTACCCTGTACTTTGCCAGCCATTGCCCTGAGCGGGTCGGCTCCGACGAGCTCCGAGCTGACCAGCTCTTGGAGCCATGACCTCGGTGATCAATTTGATGTGGTGGTGTTGTCTTGGAGTTTTTGGAGCTGAGATGCCGGTTCGGAGTCTTGGCACCTGGAGGTTTGGCTCTGGCTCCCCCATTGGTTCAGAGGATTATGGACCTGGTCACAGTCCCAGCTCCAGTGGTGCGTTCTCCTCCTGCTTTTCACATGGTGGAGAGGATCCTCTCGGTTCCATCGAGACCCTTGATGCTTTTGTCCTCAGAGTCCATCCTGGCTCTCTCTCTGTATCTGGTCTGGATTCCGCCATTCTGGCCTCTAAGGAACAGCCTGCTGTCTCTCTGCCCCAGGGAGTTCCCCCGCGGGAACAGATTGACATTTTCAAGTCCTCCCCAGAGACTCCTCCTGAAGAGGTTCCTCAAAAACACACATGTAAAAGGAGACAGACTCCCCACTGGAGTCCCTTATGGAGGACACCAACTTGGAGGACGTGGAGAGTCCCCCCCCCCCCCGTCACATCCAGAGGATGTCTCCTTTGGAGACTGGAGACATCATGGAGATCCTTCGCCAAAGAGCGGGGTGGTCTGCCCAAAAACCCAACCCTGATGAGTCGGTGTTCCTGGAGACGTTTGGCGCAGGACCCTCAACATCCTGGGTAATCCCTCCGTGGATTCCCTGGTGGACCTCATTACATTTCGGACGTGGAAGGAGTCCGAAACAGTGGAGCCTATCCCCAAACGATATATAAAAAAACAGTAATCTAAAGAAGCAGAAGCCACACTGTAATGATCTGCTCAGCTTTTTTAATACACACTGGTACTTCGACTTTTCGCCTTCAATGGATAAAACACAATGCAAAACCGCCATCTTTTATACACAGGTTCATACCCCTACTAATTACAATCAATTAACTTCAAACAATTAATTTTTAAATCTTTTAAAGTGCCAACACCGTGTCTTAACATATATACATTGAATACTAAGTAAACACATCTTAAATAAGTACATTTAAATACATTTTAAAACTAAATAAATTAATGAATTATTTCTAATACTTTACTATTACAATATTTTAACATTTTTAACATCTTTACAAGCTTACTAATTCACCAAATTTACTTCAAGATTGAGACCCCTAGGAAATAGTCCTATAATTTAGAATAAATTTACTTCCTAATTCATTTAACTTCTTAATAACATACCCCCCTCTAGACAGAATAAGCTGTGCTAATATACTAAAGAAAAATGAAGTAACATTGCCCCCATGTATGTTCACAAAATATACAGCAAATGGATTTTTCATATTCTTATTACGGATACCCCTCAAATGTTCCATAATTCAAACTTTAGCAGCTCTTTTTGTTTGCCAAGTATACCATTTAATGGCTTCACAACCACTACCCACAATATAAACTACACCACATGAATTGCAATTAAATCTACTTCTACAAACAAATTTTTTACCATTAATACAACTGCCCAAAATATTCTTAACACAACTACAAACCTTGCAATGGCCACATGCAAAAACACCAACAGACTCCTGTATAACATTAGTTAAAGTCATATTTAACAATTCTTTTAAATTGGCATAATGTCCGTAAGAAAAGTTAACAAATTTCGAAAACAAATTACCCACCATTTCATCTTCACATACAATATACCACAAATGTAAAATTGCCTTTCTCATTAACTCCAAAAACCCAGAATACTTAGAAACAAAGTACAATTCTTTATTTACAAAATCATTGGGTTCAAAGAAGACTTTTTCAACAAAATTCTTCTTCATTTTGTTTCTAACCTTGGGTTTTCTCACTACTATCTCATCCAGAGCCTGATGGAAACCTCCTCCTCATAACCTCTTTCCACAAGCCTTTCCTTCATTTCCAAAAGAAACTAAGTAATGTTAAGTTGTGTATCTCGCCTTCATTCTTGCTGGTTGGGTTCGGAGCCGATCCTCGGCTCCGACTTGGCCATCTACTAAAGCTCAAGAGCTATTTACTGGCTCGAGGCCTCCCCTTATCCCACAATGCTTGGCGCTAGATGACCAGATCTCATTTGCCGCTTCAGCTACGAGGTTGCGCTTTTACTGGCTCAGGTCATATTAATATTTTTTTTTTTATTACTTGTTAATATTTACCTTGTATTTTTCTTAGATATAGATTGTCTTTCCCTTGTAGTGTAGTTAGACTGTATATCCCCTAGTTTGTCTCACTAAAGAAACTCGTTTTCTGTTGGTTTCTACCCTTCCCCTCCTCCCGTGTTCTCTTTTTTAGTGGCTAACCCCACCCTTGTTCTACCTATAGGAGTAGTGTTTAGCCTTGTAATATTTGTATATTTTTATTAAGGATAGCAGTTACTGAGTGTTTGTGATAGTTTTTTGTGGTTATAATTATTAGCTTAACTAGTGCGGGTGTATGAGTGTTTCTGTGTGCCTTGTTGAACCACTAGTTTAGTTTAATTTTTCTCTCTTTAGTATCCCCGGGCCAGTATGTCGAAGGATACTAAAGTTTCAGGATGCAAGAAGTGTGACTCGTGCTGTCAGAAGATGTCTCTGACAGACAGTCACACTTCTTGGGTTCCCTACACCTGCAGGACTCCTGCTTGGTCTGTCATGCCTTCAGCCTGAGAGTCCTGCAGAAGCGTAGGAACAAGCTTATTTTGAGAGGCTTACTTAAGCCAGAGGGATCCCTGGTGAAGCCTCAGTCAGGGAAATCCTCAAAGCCCACCAAACCGTTGGCTCCCAGTTCGGAGCCGTCGCCGGGCGGAGCATCTGCCTCCTCTTCGGCTGGAGCCGACATCCCTAGACCTCAATCGGCTCCGACATTAGTGTCGGAACCGTCATTGGGCCGAAAACGTTCTAGGTCCCCTTCCATAGAATCGGTTCGTTCGGCTCCAAGGTCACCGTTACTTCAGTCAGAACGAAGCCATAGGTCCCACTCCTCTCGGTCTTCCAGGTTATCCGATCATGACTTAGAGAGAGTGGGCAGTAGACTCCTTAAATCGCAGGCCCTGGCCAAAATGTTAACCAGCCCTTCTCAACAGACTGTGGCTGTCCCGGTGTCTTCAGCAGTTCCTCCTCTGACTCCTCTTTTGTGTTCGGAGCCGGAGCTGGTTGGGGCTCGAATCTTGGAAACGTCGGAGCCGATACCACATCTTTTGGCTCCTTTGTCGCCTCCGATCTCTTCATTGGTTCCTTCCTTGGAGGGATCTCGGCACCAGGGCTCCCTTGTCGGCTCCGAGGGGGCGAGTGGCATCAGACCCTTGTCCAACCCCGTTCTCCCTCTTGGGGCTTCGGCGCAGGTGAGCTCGGCCCCGACATCAGCCTCGAAGCTGTCCCTCTCTGTGCCAGGAGGGGTTCACGTCTCTTCGGAGCAGGGACCCTCTGCTCTGCCTGATAGGGGCGCCTTCGAGGTCATGAGGAGCGTGCTAACTCCTGAGTCAGCTCCTCGATTGGCCCCTTCTGCTCCTCCCCCCATGGTGCCTGCATCGGTCTCTGTCCACCCTCCTGACCCCAAGCGTGGAGAACCGACATTCCAGGTCACCCCATTGGGCGTATCTTCCTCTTCCAAGGCCTCCCCTGATCACTCAGAGGAGCCTCCTCGTAAGAGAAAATGTAAGAGGAAACATGTCGACTCCCCCGAGTCAGTCACGTCTGATACCGACTTGGAGGATTCGGAAGGGTCCCCAAGATCCCCCTCTGAGGATGTCTCTTTTTCAGACATTCTAGAGATCCTTAAGCAGAGGGGGAACTGGACTGCCCTTAACCCTTCCCAGGACGAGTCGGTATACCTGGACATGTTTGGTTCTCGCCCTTCCACCTCCTGGGTGTCTCCACCCTTTGACTCGCTCATGGAAGTAGTGGCTCGAAGGGCATGGTCAGCCCCGGACACAGTGGAACCAACTCCCCACAGGCCAACTAAGTTCATTACAGCCCCACCCAACAAACAATTTTTGACAAAAGGTGCCCCCGTTGATGCCATGGTGGTGGCAGCAGCCACTAAGGAGGAGTCGGCTGACCCTTCGGTGCCTGTCCATCCATTTAATAAAGAGTCTAGGACAATGGACAGGTATGGGAAGCGGATGTTTTCTTCAGCGACCTTTTCCATGCGGTCGCTGAATTATCTATGCCATTTCAACTGCCTTCAAAGGGATCTTCTCAAGGAACTGGGTGATACCCTTCAGGATCCATCAGCTGCGGGGGTTCAGGATAAGATTAACTCCCAGCTGGCGACCCTTAACTCTGTCGTCAACTCCTCCATGCGACTCATTTCTTATGCAGCCGATGGAGCAAGTAGGGCCGCAGGTACAGGCGTGGCTTTGAGGAGACATGCCTGGATGCGGTTATGTAACTTTGCTGACCCTTTTAAGGCGTCTTTCACCAATAACCCCCTTCGATGGTTCGGCCCTGTTTGGACCACAGGTGAAGGATACCCTTACCAGGTGTGAGTAGTAAGGCAAGACTCTCTCTGCCGTGGGAGTCCATTTTTCTACTCCCTCTAGACCGTACCCTAAGGGTCAGAAGAGTGGGAAAATGTGGTTTCGGAAACCCCAGGGAGTCGTGCCTGACACACATGGCAAGTTTCCCTCCAGGGGCAGGGGAGGGAACAATAATAGACACTGCCCGAGGGGCAGAGGGGGTCTGCAAAATCAGGGTAGCAGAGAATCTTTCTCTGACAAACCCTTTCAGCACCCCTGAGGGGCTGCCCGACTGTCCACCTTCGGAGGCAGTCGGGGGAAGATTGTCACTGTACCCAGAAGCCTGGCAACTCCTCACACAAGACAAATGGGTACGGTCCATCATATCCGAGGGTTACAAAATCCCCTTTGTCCACACCCCTGTAAAAACAGCCAAGTCCCTTCCAGATGTTCCACCCAGTCTAAGGGAACAAGCAGTGTCAGAAATTTCAAAACTGCTAGAAAAAAGGACCATCCAGCCAGTC
Source organism: Protopterus annectens (assembly GCF_019279795.1). Lineage (NCBI taxonomy): Eukaryota > Metazoa > Chordata > Ceratodontiformes > Protopteridae > Protopterus > Protopterus annectens. The sequence continues at coordinate 550,724,344 of NC_056750.1, read as the reverse complement.
CCAGCAGACCAGCAAAGATCCGGAATTTATTCCAAGTTCTTTTTGGTACCAAAAAAGACGGGACTGGAGACCCATTTTGGATCTCAGCAGGTTAAACAAATCTGTTCAAAGAACGAAGTTCCGGATGGTCACGCTTCAGTCCATTCTACCCTTTTTGGGTCAGGACAATTGGATGTGCTCCATAGACCTTCAGGATGCGTACTACCATATCAAAATGGACAGGCGCTTCAGAAGGTTTCTCCTCTTCCGGCTGGGAGCCAGTCACTATCAATTCACTGCCCTTTGGTCTCACCACAGCCCCCAGGGTGTTCACCAAATGCATGACAGTGGTTACGGCTCACCTGAGATGGCGAGGATTCCAGGTGTTTCCATATCTAGACGACTGGCTCCTTACTGCTTCCACCAGGCATCAGCTACTGTGAGCCAGGGATTATACCATCCAAACTTGCTCCGAGCTAGGTATCTCAATAAATTTCGAAAAGTCTGCATTGTCGCCTTGTCAGTCTATAACCTTTATAGGCGCAAGATTAAATACAAAAGAGCTGTCTGCAAAACTTCCTCCAGACAGAGTGTCAGACATTCGCCGACATGTGCAGGTCTTACTGCAGTGCAAGAGGATTCAGGCCAGATTTGTACTAAAAACTTTGGGTGTCATGGCAGCAGCAGTCATACTAGTTCCCCTGGCTCATTTTCACATGCGAATTCTTCAGTGGATGCTCTTTACCCAATGGTCTTTTCAACAACTTCCGATGTCTCACAACATAATAATCACCCAATCATGCAAAGACCACCTTGCTTGGTGAATGATCTCCCCTCTAGTGCTCCAGGGCAGACCATTTGTTATTCCTCCTCCTGTTGCTACGGTGACCACGGATGCCTCCCTGATTGGGTGGGGGGGGGGGGCATTTTCAGGGCAGGACTGTCCAGGGCACTTGGCAACCTCTAGAGTACCACCTGCACATAAACGTCTTGGAGATTAGAGCGGTGCTTTAAGCGTTGCAAGCTCTTCAGGACTCTCTACCCACCGGGACTATTGCAATTCAGACAGACAATATGTCTGTAGTGTGGTACATCAACAAGCAGGGCGGAACCAAGTCCTATCCCTTATGTCGAGAAGCACTCAGACTCTGGCAGTGGGCGATCTCCTCTCAACGGTTTCTGATAGCAACGCAAATCCCCGGGAAGTCCAACATCATAGCGGACAGACTAAGCAGAGCTATTCTCATGCCTCACGAGTTGTCTCTCAATCAGTCAGTAGCGGACAAAATTTTCCGCAGATGGGGTCAACCTTGCTGCGACCTTTTCGCAACTCCCCTCAACAGCAAGTACGACAATTTCTTCACTCTCTTCCCCCTCCCTGGCAACTCCCCCAGAGACTCTCTAGTTCACGATTGGCCCCGGGGTCTTCTGTATGCATTCCCACCTTTTCCCCTAATTCCCAAACTAATTCAGAAGGCGACCGCATTGGGATCCAGGATGATCCTCATTGCTCCTTACTGGCCTCGACAAATTTGGTTCCCATTCCTGCATCGTCATCTGCTGAAGCAGCCTTGCAATCTGGACCGAGTGCCAGACCTCTTGGTCCATCAGTCGGGCGGGCTGCATGAATCCCTTCAGTCTCTCAACCTCACAGCTTGGTTGCTCCACTTCCAACCTTAGCCAGGCTTCCACATATTTCTCAGCCGGTGCGTGAAATCATCCTTTCTTCGCACAAGTCTACCACCAGGAGGACTTATGCTAGTAAGTGGAAACGTTTCTCTTTCTGGGCAGAGGCTAGGAATATAGACCCCTTTACAGCCCCTGTCCATCACGTTCTAGATTTTTTAGCAGAACTTTTTCAAGCTGGTTCCTCGTCTGCCACCATTAGGATCCAATTAGCTGCTATCGCAAATTTCCACGCTGGCCTGTCAGAAACCAGCATCATGCCCCACAACCTTTGCAAGGCCTTTCTTAAAGGGACTGTTTTGCTTAGGCCCCCGGTCAGAGATCCCCCGCCTCCGTGGGATTTAAACTTGATATTGGCATCCTTGATTCTCCCTCCCTTTGAACCTGCAGCTTCCTGTTCCTTAAAATTAGTCTCCTGGAAGACTCTCTTTTTAGTAGTCATCACCTCAGCTAGGAGAGTTTCGAAACTTCAAGCCCTCTGTATTCGTCCTCCTTACCTTGTGCTTCACAAGGATAGATTTTCACTCAGGACTAATCCTTCTTTTCTGCCCAAGATACCTTCTGAAACAAACCTGAATCAGGCTATTGATCTACCTGTCTTTTTTCCTAACTATTCGAACAAAGCTGAACAAAAGTTACACCAACTGGATGTTCATAGGCAATTACGTTTTTATTTGGATAGGACTAAGCGAACAAGAAAATCAGACCAACTCTTCCTGTCCTATGCTGAGGGCAAACAGGGCCTGCCAGTTTCTAAAGTAACCTTATCCAGGTGGTTGTCCTCTGTTATCACTTTGATTTATCAGCTGAGACATAAAGAACTCCCTACTAAACCTAAAGGTCATTCCACCAGAGTGTTAGCTACTTCGGTAGCTTTTCAAGCTAGACTACCAATGGAATCTATTTGTGCTGCAGCCACATGGGCCACTCCTCATACCTTCATTTCACATTATAAGTTGGATATGGCCTCTAGGAGTAGAGCTGATTTTGGTTCCACTGTGCTCAAGAGTCTGTTCCGATGAGCCACCCAGGACTAAGGTGCTAGGGACGCTGTCCCAACCAGCAAGAATGAAGGCGAGATAGACAACTTAACATTAAGAAGTTATGTACCTACCATAACGTTCCATGTTAGTTGTCTTCTTCTCGTATTCTTTCTTGCGTCCCACCCTCCATCCCCCTAGCCTGGACAGACCAAAAAGAGCCCCGTTTGAGGCCTTCTTCCTCTGGCTGAGTTTTATCTGGTTTACGTCCTCCTCTGTTTTAGTACTGTAGGTAAACCTTGTAGTTTGGACAGGTGTCCTTAAAATTTTTTTTCTATGGTGTTAGCTCTGCCAAACGATATCTGGGTATCTAGCGCCAAGCATTGTGGGATAAGGGGAGGCCTCGAGTCAGTAAATAGCTCTCGAGCTTTAGTAGATGGCCGAGTCGGAGCCGATGATCAGCTCCGAACCCAACCAGCAAGAAAGAAGGTGAGAAGAAGACAACTAACATGGAACGTTATGGTAGGTACATAACTTCTTATTTCAAGCAATACATTTAAATTCACCCAATGTAAGTGATTTTAACAGGTGGAGGAATGCATCCTTTCTGCATGTAAAAAGTTATTTACTGCAGTATGTTTTCTAAAGGGTTTAAACTGTATTTTCTTCCTTAGATCCACATAAAATGATTTTTTTAATGAAAAAATATCTGATTAAGGTGCCTGCACATGTTACCTACACTGAGGAATTGTGTAAGGAAGTTAGTAAGTTAGAAAGGTAGAATGGCAGGATGATTATTACTGGGCTGTGGTAGACATTAATTCATTATATAAGAATATTCAATTGAATGGAGATTGGAGGCCATATGGGACATTATGGGAGATGGACCAGAACTGCGTTTATGGTGAGACTGCTTGGATTTTGTTTAACACACAATTATTTTAAGTTTGAAAATGACACATTTCTTCAGTTGAAAGGAATGGCAATGGGGGCTTCATATGCTACCACTTTTGCAATCCTGTACATGGGTTATTTTGAGAGGAAATACATCTATTGCACTGAATTTTATAAAAAATAATGTGGTATTGTTTAAGCGATTTGTAGATAGATCTCATGTTCTTATGTAAGGGTGATTCTAAAGAATGTGATTCATTTTTTACTGAATTGAATATGAATGGTAATGGTTTAAAATTTTCAGTGTCGAAAGGTGATTCTTGTATACATTTTCTTGATGTAGAATTTTATGTGGATCTAAGGAAGAAAATACAGTTTAAACCCTTTAGAAAACATACTGCAGTAAGTAACGTTTTACATGCAGAAAGTATGCATTCCCCCCACCTGTAAAAATCACTTCCATTGGGTGAATTTAAACGTATTGCTCAAAATACTTCTGAAAAAAGTTGTAGGATGAAGTTTCTTTTGGAAACGAAGGAAAGGCTTGTGGAAAGAGGTTATGAGGAGGAGGTTTTGCATCAGGCTCTGGATGAGATAGCGAGAAAACCCAAGGTTAGAAACAAAATGAAGAATTTTGTTGAAAAAGTCTTCTTTGATCCTAATGATTTTGTAAATAAAGAATTGTGTTTTGTTTCTAAGTATTCTGGGTTTTCGGAGTTAATGAGAAAGGCAGTTTTGGATTTGTGGTATATTGTATGTGAAGATGAACTGGTGGGTAATTTGTTTCTGAAATTTGTAAATTTTCTTATGGACGTTATGCCAATTTAAGAGAGTCCAACATAGCTAAGAGTTTTGATATTAAAAAGAAAAAGATGGTGAGAGATAGACACGACTATGATAAGGGTAATGTTATCCTGGACCACCAGATACTCAAGTCAGACATTACAGTGCAGCAACCATTACCATAACAACTGACAACACTAACTCCTCCCACCCTGATGACGACGAGGGAGATTCTTTTGAGGGCAGAAATACAACAGAAGGAAATGACGTTAGACGTAGTGAACGCATTAGGGAATTACAGCACCGCAACCCTGTTAATGGAGATCCAGGATCATCTAATGCTTCGTACAATAATCAGGGTTTTCATGGATGGTAGAAGAACCAACAACAACTGTCACAGCAGCCGCGGAACCGCAAACAGCAGTGAAACAAGCAGAACCGTCGCAGGAGGTAGCAATAAATCCTGGAATCTATACAGGTACTGTGGGACCAGTTATTGTGATGAATAAAGAAGGGGATTTTGTGATATACAACTTCACTTCTTTTGAAGTCCCTGCAGATGATGTGGACATTTTAGCATGGGGGCTCACGTGTGTTCCAGCATTAAGAGCTGATGTATCAAGAATGTTGTTGGATCTAAAAGTATTTCTACGTAAATTAAACCTTACAGTATTATTAGGGAATCAGTCTAAAGTAGTAAACCATATTAGAGTTGCTAGTGTCTTTAACCCACCTATGAATTCGACCTTAGCTTTGTATGAAAAGCTATGTGATATGGACATTAGAGCCATGGCTAGTAAGACTATGGGTAAAGGAAGTGGTACTGTTGTAAACAAAAATGTGAGGGATTTACTGAATTCACTTAAAGTTCACAATATTTGAGTCATGAAGCTGGATAAGGGGAGAGGGCTTGTCTTTATGGATGAAAGGGACTATAACCGAAGGATGTATGGCATCTTGGAGGGTGATACCTATGTGAAAGTTTTGCGCAATGAATTAAATGTTGCTTATCAACGAGTGAGGAATATGTTGAATGATTTATTTATTGAAAACAGTATAAACTTGGATTGTTTTCATTATTTAGACACGTCTGCACTATTAACACCTGTCATTTTTGGTACACCTAAAATCCATAAGGACATCTATAATCCCCCATTCCGTCCCATTATAGACGGTAGGAAATCAATAGCATATGCTTGTGCCAAACTTGCAGATCATAAAATTAAGAAATATTTGGCTGATGAACCCCAGATTTGTTGAGATTCCTGGTGTTTTCCGGAAGCTCTTAACCATTTAGATTTTGGTAGTAACTGTAACTTCCGAACTGTTGACATCAAAGATTTATATTCAGTCATTCCTCAAAGGTTAGGTATTGAGTGGGTTAATGAGTTTTTGTTGCTAAAAGTTGTAGATGGTCAAAAAATAGACTTCATTGGGACACTTTTAGATGTACTACTATCAAATAATTTCATTCTGTTCAATAATGAATTCTTCCTCCAAACAATGGGCGTGGCTATGGGATCACCCTGCGGGGAAGTTTCGCAAACTGTGATGTGATAGTGTTCAATCTCGCCGTTTGTTCTTACACATGGGTTCGGAGCCGATCCTCGGCTCCGTGTCGGCCGCTTGCAAGCTCTGCATCGAGAAGAAGCTCGAGACAACCTAATACCCACAATCCCCCTCTGCCTCTACCTCAGATCTAGTTTGCCGCTGCTGCGTTCGCATCACTGGGATCTAGCTCGAGCAACTTCAGATAAGAAATAACTTTATTATTGTTATTTTTTGAGAAAAAATTATTCTAAAAGTACTTTTTGGTGACATAGTGTATGTGTGTTTGGTAAGGTAGAAATACTCGGTACCGTTAAGTTTATTTAAACTTGTTAGAGTTTTTCGGGGCCTTCCACCCCTTACTTGAATTTGACAACCGGACTGACTTATATATCGGATTCGACTTTTTTTTTTTTTTTTACTGGATTTGTCTCTCTACTGGACTTGACCTTTTTTCTCTTACCTGTTTCTTCTTTAAGATGTCTGAGAAAATTAAATCAGGTTTTAAACGTTGCCAGTGTGGCCAAAAAATGTCAGTTACTGACAACCATAGTTCCTGTGTCTACTGCCTTGGCCCTCTCCACTTATAAGAGGACTGTTCAATTTGTCACTCTTTTAGTGGGAGGGTCATGACAGATAGGCGCAGGAAACTCATGGACAGGGAGTTATTAAAACCTTCCTTTCAGGAGGCTCTGGATGCTTCAGACCAGGCATCCAAATCCTCGAAGGAATCGAAGACGTCGGAGCCCAAGTCATCTGCTCCGAGCTCTTTGAGTAAAGTTAGATCACCGGTTCCACAGACTTCGGGGCCGAGTGTTCAACTGTTGTCAGTTCCCGAGCCTTGAGTCTTGGAACCGGTGATGGAGCTCCCTCCCTCGACTCTATTGAGGTCGGCTCCGTCTTCGGTTCCTTCGACCCGTTCTTCTTCTAAGCTCTCCGATGTCGATGTGGATCGTGTGGTGCAGAAGTTATTGGAGCATTCGGCCCTATCCAAACTTATTTCGGTTTCCACCCAGTTGGTGTCGAAACTTGAAGGCCTCCCATTGTCTCCATCCATTCCTCCTCCGAGACCTGTCCAGTCTTTGGAGCCAGAAGAGGTTGATCTTCTGATTGTGGAGCCCTCGGGTCCAGAACCGTCTCTTTCTCGGTCTGTTCCTCTCACCTCGACTGGCCGGATCCGGTACCGGAGTCTTGGAGCCGACGATCTGTCCTTGGTTCCGGGGCCGAGAGTCGAACCGACGTTTCGGTTCCGACTCTTCCCCTCGGGGCCTCGGCGCGGATCGATTCGGCTCCGTCCTCGGGGTCGATGCCTTCAGTGCCTGTCTCGGGATTCTTCCCATTTCTTCGAACTGGGAGATTCTTCGACTCGGGACCCGGGGCCTTCGATCTCATGAGGAAGGTGTTGTCTACCCAGACAACCACATCAGTAGAAGCAACCTCTCCTCCCCATAAAGGGCCGTTATCCTCCTCTGCACCCATGGCTACATCCAAGCGTCGAGCACCGGTGTCTCAGCCACCCCTGGAGGGTGCCCCCTCTTCCTCGGAGGCTTCTTTGGATGCTCCCCACGAAGAAGTCCCTAGGAAAAGATTGTGTAAGAGGAGACACTTAGATTCTCCACAAGAATCTTTGACATCCGATACTGACTTGGATGAGTCAGAAGGGTCCCCTAAGTCACCTTCAGAAGATGTCTCTTTTCTGACATATTGGAGATCCTGAAACAGAGAGGTGACTGGCAGTCCCTTCCCCCTTCTGAGGATGAGTCAGTCTTGCTGAAGGCATTTGGTGCTCGCCCTTCCTCCTCCTGGGTCACTCTGCCCTTCGATGAATTAATGGAACTTATTGCTCGAAGGGCGGGCGGCTCCTGACACAGTGGAACCAGTCCCTAGGAAGCCTAATAAGTATATCACTGCACCCCAGGACAAGGCTTACTTGACAAAAGGAGTTCCAGTGGACGCTATGGTGGTGGCAGCGGCCACGAAAAAGGAGATGTCGGAATCTTCCTCATCTGTCCATCCCCTAATAAAGATTCTAGGACGATGGACAGGTATGGGAAGCGCATTTTTAGTTCAGCGGCTTTTTCCATGCGATCCCTGAACTATTTGACCCACTTTACACGACTACAGAGGGATCTAGTCAAAGAGTTGGGAGATACCCTCCAGGGTACTACAGATGCTGCTGTCTCAGAGAAAGTGACAGCGCAACTTAATACCCTTACATCCATTGTGAACTCGTCCATGAGGCTGATCTCTTACGCAGCGAAGGTTCGAGTAGGGCAGCAGCTTCAGCGATTGCTCTTCGCAGACAATCCTGGATGCGCTTATGTTCATTTGCAGAAGCCTTCAAGTCTTCCTTTACTAACGCCCCATTTGACGGTGCCACTCTTTTTGGCCCCAAAGTAAAGGAGACCCTTACCCGGTGTGAGCAGGAGGGAAAGACTCTGTCTGCTGTCGGAGTCCGTTTTCCACCCCATCCAGACCGTACCCCAAAGGGCAACATGGTGGAAAAATGTGGTTTCAAAACCCCAAGGATCTTTCCCAGGCACACAGGGTGATGCCCCTTCTAGAGGCAGAGGAGGGGCAGAGGTGGAAGACGCCGCCCTGGCGGCAGAGGGGTCCGCAGAATCAAGGTGTCAGGGTTACACTCCCTGGTAAACCTTTCCAGCACTCCTGAGTGGTGGCCCGTCTGTCCTGCTCTGGAGGCATTCGGGTCGCTAGCTTTATACCCTCAGGCCTGGCAAAACATAACTACAGACAAGTGGGTAAAAAGCGTGGTTACCAGAGGTTACAATATACCATTTCTATCCTATCCCATCCCAAAGAAAAGACTCCCAGATGTGCCGCCCCATCTGTGAGAGCCAGCAGCTATAGAAATTTCAAAGCTGCTAGAAAAAAGAGTCATCCAACCAGTCCCAGCGGACCAAAGAGGATTCGGAACTTACTCAAGGTTCTTTTTAGTTCCAAAGAAAACAGGGGACTGGAGGCCCATTCTGGACCTAAGCGACCTCAATACTTTCGTCAAGAAAGAAAAGTTCCGAATGGTCACGCTTCAATCGATCCTTCCATTCTTACAGAAGGACGACTGGATGTGCTCAATAGATCTGAAGGATGCATACTACCACATCAAAATGGCCAGGGCATCCAGAGATCATTTGCGCTTCCGGCTGGGTGCCAGTCACTTTCAGTTTCGAGCCCTGCCCTTTGGTCTGACCTCAGCCCCCAGGGTCTTCACCAAATGCATGGCAGTGGTAGCGTCTCACTTGAGACGCCTAGGATTCCAGGTGTTTCCATATCTGGACGACTGGCTCCTTTCTGCCACCACCCAGCGTCAACTAGTACAGGCCAGAGACTACACTCTTCAACTGTGTATTCACCTCGAATTTCCGTAAACTTCGGAAAATCCTTACTACAGCCATCACAGCGTATCTTATTCATAGGGGCGGAATTAGATACACATCAGTTAATTCTAAGACTTCCTCCAGAAAGGATACTTTCACTTCAGACTCACATACGTCTTCTTCTTTTGTCCAGGAAATCCCCAGCAAAACTGGTACTGAAGGTTTTGGGACTCATGTCAGCTTCTCTTATTGCAATACCCTTGGGAAGACTGCACATGAGAGTCCTACAATGGCTACTGTTTGCACAATGGTCGTTCCAACAACTACCTCTGACACACGAGATTCTTATAACGAACACATGCAAATCACACCTAGACTGGTGGCTTCAGACTTGCAACCTTTCCAAGGGCAGACCATTTGTGCTACCCACTCCGACAGCTACGGTGACCACGGACGCTTCCCTGATAGGGTGGGGGGGCATCTTTCAGGGACAGACAGTCCAAGGCGAATGGACCAATTTAGAGTACAATCTGCACATCAATGTTCTAGAGTTGAGGGCAGTGTTTCTAGCGTTGCAACACTTTGCTCCCCTTCTTCCTCTGGGAACTATTGCAGTTCAGACGGACAACATGTCTGTAGTCTGGTACATAAACAAGCAAGGGGGAACCAAGTCCTATCAGCTATGCAGAGAGTCCATGAGAATCTGGCAATGGGCGGAGTCCACGGGTCGCTTTCTGATAGCAACGCACATCCCGGGTCATCCAACGTCATAGACGACAGGCTGAGCAGAGCAATACTGTTACCGCACGAGTGGTCCCTAAAACAGTCAGTTGCGAAAAGATTTTTCGCGTGGGGCCAGCCTTCCTGCGATCTGTTTGCGTCTCCAATGAACGCCAAATACAGGAGCTACTTTGCCCTATTACCCTCCAGGGAAGTCCCCAGGGACGCACTGATTCACGATTGGCCCCGGGTCTCCTGTACGCATTTCCTCCCTTCCCTGATCTCAAAGTTTCTCCAGAAAGCCAACAACCTACACAGGACAATAATCCTCATTGCCCCATTCTGGTCTCGTCAAATTTGGTTCCCTTCCTCATGACACACTGCATTCGGGGACCCTGGATCCTGGACCCAGAGCCAGATCTATTGACTCACTCGTCAGGGGCTCCCCACCCCTCGCTCTTGTCCCTCCATCTAGCAGCTTGGCTGCTCCAATTCCCAACTTAGCCAGGTCTGATCTTCTTTCGCCTGCAGTTCAAAATATATTAGTGGCTTCTCATAAAGCTTCCACTACTAAAACATATACTAGTAAATGGAAGCGCTTTGTATTCTGGGCGAATACACAGCAAGTGGACCCTGTTATAGCTCCTTTGAATAAAATATTAGAGTTTTTAACAGAATTGTTCCATCAGGGTGCTTCTCCTGCCACACTAAGAGTTCAATTGGCTGCCATTTCTAATTTCCATGTGGAAGAATGTGGGGCTCCAGTTATGGCCCACAGACTTTGTAAAGCCTTTTTAAAAGGGTCTTTTCATATTAGACCACCAATTAGATCTCCTACGTCACCTTGGAGTCTAAACTTATTATTATCTAAGTTGATGCTGCCCCCCTTTGAACCAGCCTCCTCTTGCCCATTAAAATTTTTGTCGTGGAAGACTCTCTTTTTAGTAGCCATTACATCCGCTAGGAGAGTATCTGAACTTCAAGCTCTCTCCATTAAACACCCTTATTTGATCTTTCACTCTGACAGAGTTTCTCTTCGCACTAATTCATCCTTCCTTCCTAAAGTTTGTTCTATTAACAATATTAACCAGTCCATTGAATTACCCACTTTCTTCAAGAATCACTCCAATAAAATGGAGTATATGTTGCACAAATTAGATGTCCACAGACAACTAAGGTTTTACTTGGATAGAACAAAAGATCACAGAAAATCTGATCAACTTTTTGTAGCCTTTGCTGATAACAGAAAAGGAGTAGCGGTTACTAAAAGAACTCTTTCTAAGTGGTTAACTGATTGTATCATCTATGTCTATGATTCTACAGATCAAACTCTTTTGCACAAACCCAAAGGACATTCCACAAGGTCAGTGTCTACATCCCTGGCTCATGCAGCTTGCCTACCACTAGATGCTATTTGTGCGGCTGCTACTTGGTCTAAACCACATACATTCATTTCTCATTATAAGGTAGACAAGGTTTCTAGGGACAGGGCAACCTTTGGTTCCACTGTGCTCAAGAACGTCCTTCCGTGAGTTCCTCAGGAACAAGGAGCTAGGGACGCTACCCATGTGTAAGAACAAACGGCGAGATTGAACACCATCACATATAGAAGTTATGTCCTTACCATAACGTTCCATGTGGAGTGTTCATCTCGCCTTTGTTCTTACATTCCCACCCTCCCACCCTTAGGAAGAACATTCAGTTTGGTGCCTGGTCTGGGGCATTCTGCTTCTGCATTGCAGTTGTTGTATATATAGTTGGCATGTATACATATATATATATGTATATATATATAGACTCTTAGTATCTGTGCATATGTGATATTGGCATGAGTGTTTCTCTCTCTGACTGCTGGTTTGCTTGCAAACTAGATCTGAGGTAGAGGCAGAGGGGGATTGTGGGTATTAGGTTGTCTCGAGCTTCTTCTCGATGCAGAGCTTGCAAGCGGCCGACACGGAGCCGAGGATCGGCTCCGAACCCATGTGTAAGAACAAAGGAGAGATGAACACTCCACATGGAACGTTATGGTAAGGACATAACTTCTATTTTTAGCATATTGGGAAAGAGAGTTGCTCTTTCAAAATGAGGCCTTTAAAACTAATGCGGTCTGGTATACACAATACCAAGATGTGTTTTTTATTTGGAAAGGTGATGAACCTACGGCTAGGGATTTTCTTAGGAATATCATCGAGTTAGCTAATTTTTTGAAGTTTACATTCCAGTTTGAAACTGATTCAGTTTTTTGGAAGTTCATTTGATCAAAGATATTAATGAAAACGGTATTTGGCTTGAATCTTTAGGAAAACCACTTAGATTCATACTTGCATTTTGATAGTAGCCATCCATACTACCAAAACAGGGCTGTTATAAAAGGACAGCTAGTTAGGGCTGACAGGATGGTCTCCTTGAATAAAAATTTTAGTTGGAATGTGAGGTCTTAAAATCTATGTTTCTTAAGAGGATATCCAGAGCAATTAATTGATCAACTAGTAATGGAGGTTAATAAAAGATATTCTGGCCACTTTAAGCCCATCCTTTAGAAGGATGACCCAACTCGGCGATGATAGGTATTTCAGATTTTGTACCTGAGAGATATTTAGGTGCATGTGCACAAGGGAACAGTTTTAACCTCGGTTTTCTGACTCCTTACTCTGGGGATGCATCCCATATTAGGGGTATTATAACAAAAAATTGGGCACTCATTATGGGGGATAGTGCAATTCGTAAAGCTTTAGGAGATAACACGCATATAATTTTTAAAAGGGGTTGTAATCTAAAAAGCATATTAGAAGGCCCTAAGATGTCAAATTTATACAATGCAGGAATAGTTAGATGTGGCCATTGCCACTACTGTAGGTATATTTTAGTAATGAAAGAATATCAAATAAGAGGGCAAACATATAAAGTGAGCAGGAGATACAATTGTGAGTCAATAGGGGTGGTTTATTTGGCTGAGTGCCAACAGTGTGATGGTTTCTATATTGGCAAGACAGAACGCCCTTTTAAACAAAGAATATATGAGCACCAATACCATACAGCTAAACATAATGTTACTAATGCTTTGGCTAAGCATGTAGTGGAGAATCTCTCACACCAGTTTAATACATAGTGGTTGAGCAAGTTAAGAAAAATATTAGAGGAGGACAATGGGAGCTAAAAATTAGACGAGTAGGAGCTACTATGGCACCTTAAAACTAATGCATGTACATTCCATGGTTTGAATGAATGTTGCCCAAATGTATTTTGAAACTAAAATCTTTAGGAAGGTAGTAACAACTAATTGTTGTCTTAAACAAAATGTTTTTTTTTTTATATACTTAAGGGATTTTTATTTATATGTTAATAAGGATGGGGTATAAGTAGACTGGCTGTCTTAAATTGTGATTTTTTTATATGTTTATGTCTATGTTTATTTTTAATGAATGTCTTTTTAAGTGTAGTAAAAATGACATATTAATTATTTAATTGAATTGTCTAATTATGTAATTAAGGGGTGTGTTTAATGTTGAGTTGAACTGTAAGGGTTTGTCTGAGGAAGTTCATGTTATTGCTGTGTACAGAAGTGCTTACAGTAAACTTGTGGGTCTGGACTACTAGTTTTACCATAAGTTATTCTTTCTTGTAGTTTTAAAATTTATTTAAATGTACTTATTTAAGATGTGTTTATTTAGTATTCAATGTATATATCCAATCGAATAAACCAGAAAGAAAACCTGAAACCAAGTAAAACGAGAAACCTTTCCGATCCAAGACCCGAGAACTCTTACAAAAAACTGAGCACTCTTGTGAAAACTTGCAAAGTTCCAATTAAAACTGCTAAAGTAGTTCACTGTTGATATAAAAAATGAATGTCCAGCGAAATGGCTCAGGTAAACCAAACACTTTAATACAACAAAAAAACAAGAGATAATCACAAGCGCTTTCGCCCGGTCTTACCGGGCTTTTTCAAGTGTAACAAACAAAACCAAAATCCAGTCTTTTATAGCTCGAATGAGCTTAATTAATTAATTGATTGAACGTCACTCATAATGTATTAATGACAGAAACAAACTACTAAAGTGACGTACAATACTCATACTAATACTTAGTAAGTGTTCATCTACATATTTGTACATACAAAAATCTGCTTTAACATTGAAAATCTTTGTTTCTTTTTTTACTTTTTTTAAAAAAGAAAAAGAAACTGATAAAAAACACAATAGAATAAAAATGTGAAAATAAACAATGTTGTATGAGAAGTAAAAAGCAACAACTAAGGCCGCCTATGTAGTGTGAATTACGACCAAAAATAAGACGACCTGCTGCTGCAATTTAAAAATACAAATATCTTTGTTGTCAGTTGAACAATCAAGTCGCTGACACTATTTACAGTTATACAACTTGTAAAACTAGCGTGCTGTTAAAATGCTCAAACCTAATAAAATGTAAAATGTGTAATGAATGAAAATCATAAACATTTACCATATGCAATTAATGCATTCTCAATGATTTCTTAATTGTGTCCACACAAATGTGTCTGCGCCAAAAACAGTATGCACTTGACATCGTGTTGAAAATGCAAGTAATAATAGATTACTCGGCACGCTATGCTATAGAGCGAAGCCTCTTATTGGCTGAGGTATTCTCTATCCCAGGATGCACCACCACTAATCCCCCAGATCTCGTTTCCCGCTTACAAGCTAGGACGTGGTCTCAAACTTGGCTGAGCTAAGTACTGTTTTTTCTAAAGTTTCCTGTCAGGAAATTCCTTATTCTTACCCAAAAGCTGTTTTAACAGCTATTGTTGTTGTACGCGTGTGTTTTGGTGCATTTTTTTGTGGTAAATTGAGTGTTTGTTTAAGGGAAAGGTTTCCCGTTTAAGTTAGAGGGGCCTTCCCCTATTCTTCAGCTAGTTTCTGTTATTTTTTTAAGGAGGTCAAGTACCTGTTTAAGTTAGAGGGTCTTGGCCCTCCTTTTTAGTGTTTGTGATATTGTATTGTATCGTTTAAAAAAAAAAAAAAAAAAATTTAATTTTTTGTATTGTGGTAAAATCTTTGTTCTTACTAGATAGTGCTTCTTTTCCACTGTTTTAGTGACTATTTGATAGGCATTATGTCAAAAGAACATAGACCCTCAGGGTTCAAAAAGTGCACGAGGTGCGGTTATAAGATGTCTATAACCGATGACCACTCCTCGTGCGTATATTGTTTAGGCGCCAAGCACCTACAGGAGTCCTGTAGCGTGTGTCACGCCTTTTCATCTAGAGTCCTCCAAGAGAGGAAGAATAAATTGATATTGAAAGGGCTGATTAAACCCTCCTTCGAGGAGGCCTTATCTTCCTCATCCTCTCCTACTAAGAAGAAGAAAGCGTCGGCTCCGACCAGCCCGTCGGAACCGACTGCTAAGAAATCTAGGCAGGCTTCTCCATCGGCTCCACGGACTTCGGAGCCGAGGGCGGAACGGTCTGCCTCGATGCCCCCAGTCTCGACTCCTCTGGTTTCGGAGCCGAGGACTGGGGCTTCAAGAGGCGGGTCACCTTCATCGGCTCCACTGATTTTTCTGGAAGACGCCGTCCCAGAGGCGGCAGAGGCCCCCGCAACACTGGAGACCGCGAGTCCTTTTGTGGCTCTTCAGCCTTTCACAATCCCTGAGGGATTGCCCGACTGTGCAGCTCCGGAGCCAGTCGGGGGTCATTTTTCGAGGCACCTAAAAGCCTGGGAAGGTATCACTCAGGACCGATGGGTGCTTTGAATTATCGCCGGAGGTTATGCCATCCACTTTTCTCACTCCCCACCTCCGTCCAAGAAAATCCCGGACCTGCCACCCAGTCAACAGGAAATTGCAGCCTTAGAAGTCTCAAAGCTGCTTCAAAAAGGAGTCATCCAACCGGTCCCCGCAGACCAGATCAGATTAGGGACTTACTCAAGATTCTTTCTGGTGCCAAAAAAGACCGGGGACTTAAGGCCCATTTTGGATCTCAGCATTCTAAATCGTTCAGTCAAAAAGTCCAAGTTCCGAATGGTCACCCTACAATCCATTCTCCCACTGCTGGAGAAAGGTGTTTGGATGTGCTCCATAGATCTCAAGGACGCTTATTACCACATCATGGTACATGAGGCATCCAGGAGACATCTGCGCTTCAGCCTAGGAGACAGTCATTTTCAGTTCCGCGCGCTGCCCTTTGGTCTCACCACAGCCCCCAGGGTGTTCACCAAATGTGTGGCGGTCGTGACTGCTCACCTGAGAAGTCTAGGATTCCAGGTGTTTCCGTATCTAGACGACTGGCTCCTAACTGCCACCTCCAGGCGTCTACTATTGCAGAACCTACAAGCCACTATATCACTGGGCACTTCCCTTGGAATCACCTTCAGTTGGCCAAAGTCTGTGTTGCTGCCATCTCAACGCATAAGATTCATCGGAGTAGAGATAGACTCAAACCGAATGCGGGTCTGTCTTCCTACAGAAAGGATACAAACCATACAGGCTCAAGTTCAAGCCTTACTTCTCAGATCCAAAGCCCCAGCCAGAATGGTCCTGCAGCTATTGGGATCTATGTCCGCCACTGTTCTTCTAGTTCCCCTAGCAAGGTTGCACATAAGAATTCTCCAGTGGCTTCTTTCAGCACAGTGGTCCTTTCAGGATCTCCCTCTCAGTCACCTCATATGGATCACGGAAACCTGCAAACAGGACCTTCGCTGGTGGCTGGTGTCCTCCAATCTGGATCAGGGACGACCCTTTGTTCCACCTCCTCCTATGGCCACTTTGACTACGGACGCCTCCAAGATGGGGTGGGGGGGAATTCCCTGGGCAGGTCAGTCCAAGGCAAATGGCATTCGGAAGAGAGCCTCCTTCATATCAACATTTTAGAAATGAGGGCGGTGTTTCTGTCCCTACAAGCCCTTCACGATTACCTCCCTCAGGGCGTAATTGCCATTCACTCCGACAACGTCAGTAGTCTGGTACCTGAACAAGCAGGGAGGGACCAGATCCTACCCCCTTTGCAGAGAGGACATGAGAGTTTGGGAATGGGCAGTGTCGACCAAACGTTTTCTAGTGGCGACTCATATCCCTGGCAAGTCCAATGTGATAGCCGACAGACTGAGCAGAACTATCCTCTCTCCTCTTGAGTGGTCTCTGAACAATACAGTGGCAACTCAGATTTTCAGCAAATGGGGAATTCCTTGTTGCGACCTCTTCGCAACCCTGCTGAACGCAAAGTGCAAAAAGTTCTTCTCCCTCACTCCGGCTCCGGGGGAGCGCCCTATGGACGCACTAGCCCATCCTTGGCCCACCGGCTTGCTATACGCTTTTCCCCCAGTTCCCCTCCTTCCCAGAGTGATCCAAAAGGCGTCTCACTTGGGGAGCAAAATGATCTTAGTTGCTCCTTACTGGCCTCGTCAGGTATGGTTCCCCTATCTTCGGAAATATGCACTGGACGGTCCATGGTTCCTGGATCAGATCCCAGACCTATTAATTCATCAGTCGGGACTACTCCAGCAGTCCCTCCTCACCTTGAAATTAACAGCTTGGCTCCTCCTCTTCCAACTATAGTCGGGAATCATACCTTAGACCCGGAAGTCATACATATCTTATCTTCGGCCCACAAGTCTGCCACTAAGAAATTGTATACTAGCAAATGGAAGAGATTTGCTATTTGGGCTCAACTCCGGGGTCTGGATCCCATCACTATTCCTGTATCGGAAGCCCTAAAATTTCTAACCTCCCTTTTCAATCAAGGTTCTTCAGTCTCTACCATCAAGGTCCAATTAGCAGCTATTTCCAATTTTCATGAATCTATAAACCCACCTTTAATGAGCAACAGATTGTGTAAGACCTTCATGAAAGGTGCTGCGCTTTTACGACCTCCGATTTCTCATCCTGCTCCTCCATGGGATCTCGATGTGGTGTTACGTGCCTTAACTTCCTCCCCCTTCGAACCGGCAGCAACATGTGATTTGAAATTTCTATCGTGGAAAACTGCCTTTCTGGTCGCGATTACTTCTGCCAGAAGGGTTTCAGAGCTTCAAGCTTTATCTGTAAAACCTCCGTACCTGGTTTTTCACAAAGATAGAGTATCTCTCAGGCCTAATCCATCCTTTGTCCCTAAAGTTTGTTTCCGTTTTTGCCTACAACAGTCATTAGAACTTCCAGTTTTCTTTCCAAAGTACTCAAAGTGGAATACATATTCCACACATTGGATGTCCACAGGCAATTGCGTTTTTATTTAGATAGGACCAAACAAACAAGGAAAACAGATCAATTGTTTGTGTCCTTTTCGGATAATAAATTGGGCAAAGCCGTCACAAAGGTCACTATTGCCAAATGGATCAGGGACTGTATTAGTCAAGCTTATTCCTCTTCTAATAAAGAGCTTACGACCTCTGTCAAAGCTCACTCTGCAAGAGCTATGGCTACTTCAATAGCATTCCATTCTAAGCTTGCCGTTAGTGACATTTGTGCTGCGGCTACGTGGTCTTCCCCGCACACTTTCATTTCCCACTACAAATTGGATGTGGCATCTCGGGGGCGAGCTTCATTTGGTTCCACAGTGCTCAGGAGTGTTTTCCAGTAAGCCACCCAGGATTTAGGTGCTAGGGACGCTGTCCCATCAGTACAGAATGTAGGCGAGATAGGATCACATAACATCTTTTAGTTATGTACTTACCATAACTTTAGATGTTTGGGATTCATCTCGCCTACATTCCCAATAACCCACCCTCCTTCCCCCTTTCTTGGAGATCAGAAGAGATTGGACAGTCCGAATTCTATTGTTTCATCTTGAAACATCTGGCAATGTTATATAAACAAGTCATGTGTGTGTGCATGAATGCGGACAAACAAGATCTGGGGGATTAGTGGTGGTGCATCCTGGGATAGAGAATAGCTCAGCCAATAAGAGGCTTCGCTCTATAGCATAGAGTGCCGAGTCGGAGCCGAGGGATCGGCTCCGAGCCCATCAGTACAGAATGTAGGCGAGATGGATCCCAAACATCTAAAGTTATGGTAAGTACATAACTAAAAGATCGATTATAATATGTTTCTCCTCGTCTTAAGTATACAAGCAAGACTAACATTGTCATTAAGTCCCGGATGTTTTGTGGCATTCAATTTTAGCTGCCAAATGAGCTCCCTAGTGCCAAGCAGGGTTTCCCAATCACCTCCCCTTTGGTCCTGTCGTATCTTTTCAATAATGAAAAATTTAATAGACATTTGTGGGCAGTTAAGGGAATGTTTATAGAAGGCATTGGTTTCCTTCTGCTTGCTGAGGTCGTATAGGTGCTCATAAATCCTACGCTTCAATGCCCTTTCAGTTTTGCCAACATAGAAAGCTGGACAAACCTGACATAGGCCTATATAAACTACCCCTGAAGAATTACAGGAATAGTGGCCCTTGGGTTTCAAAGTAATGTTGCGGGACGAAATGCGTACGTGATCTACTTGCAAAACATGTGAGCATTGATTGCATTTGCCACAACTAAAAGTACCTAGTCTTTCAACTAGTCTGCCACCCATACCTACTTGTTCGCTGTGTGAGCTCTGCTCAAAGATTCCTTTGAGATTAATGTCCCTTTTTCTAACGAACCCAGTGGTGGCAGGTGATATATCCGTTGTTTCGTCCTGCATGGTAACCATAGGCCATAAGCTTTTGATGGTACTTTCAATAAAGAGTGCATCGTGCGTGTAAGTGTACACAAAATTTTTGTGAGCACTAAGATCAATCACAGCTTTTCTACCTGATACCACTGCTTGGGTACCTAGTAACGGGAAATAAAGTTGGTCCCTTTTCGTTATAATTTCAGTTAACACTGTTTGAAATAACATCAATGGGTACCCTCTTTCCATAAATAATTTTCTAAGGAAATCTACTTCTTCAAAAAAAAGTTGTGTAGTACTACACATTCTTGATGCTCGAATGAGCTGCCCCTTAATAATTCCTTTTTTTACATAAGGGGGATGGCCACTTTCGAAATGCAAAAATGTGTTCGAATAAGTGCTCTTCCTGAAAATTTTTGTTAGGAAACCTGTTCCACTAGGGTCTTTGATCAACATCACGTCTAAGTAGTGCAGTGTTTTGTCACTTATTTCATAAGTACAGGTAAGAAAATCAGTTGACTTGTTTAAATAGTCTATGAAGGCTAAAAATTGTTCCTTAGAGCCATCCCAAAGTATACAAATATCATCCAAATATCTTCTATAATATTTTATATGTTGTTTCCAAACTGTGGAGTGAATGTAAATCGTTTCCCACTTGTGTAACACAATATTAGCATATGCGGTAGCACAAGGTGCGCCCATTGCCACACCACTCCTTTGTCTGAAAAATTCCCCATTGCAAAAGATGTAGTTATTGTGCAATATAATGTCCATAAAGTCAATTATAAGGTTAGTCAAATTGTTACCTAGGTCTGCTTCAGTGGCCAACATTTGACTAAACCATTCCATACCCTGAGTATGAGGTATACTGGGGAAAAGTTCCACAATGTCTATAGTTGCCATTAAAAAATTAGAGTTATCTACGTCCACCAAAAGGGTAGTCAAAAACTCCCATGAGTCCTTGCAGACATGTGGAAGACTGGCAACATATCTTTTCAAATGTTGGTCCACAAATTTACTCAAAGGCTCAGTTATGCCACCCGCACCTGCTACAATGGGACGGAATTTTAAGGGGTTTAGCCCTTTGTGCACTTTGGGAATACCAAACAACATCGGTGTTCTTGGCTTTGGTACCAACAAGTAGTTGTACAACTTTTCATCTATTGCGCCTTGCATTAGATGATCATATAAAAAATATTTAATTTTGCCAACTGAAATGGTCAACTCATTGACGGACACTGGTTCATAAGTGCTGGTGTCCTGTAGCATGTCGTGCAGGTGGTTTTCATAATCTTGTTGATACATGAGCACAATACCACCCCCTTATCTGGTTTCATTACCCGTATCTTTTCAGTTTTTATAATATCTACTACTGTTTGCAAAGCCTGTGGAAAATTAGTGGGTTGTTCTACCCTGTAACAACTTAAATTGTCCTTCCATATTCTTTCCACCATTTCTTCAAATATTTTTAAAATTGGATGAGTGGGGGGATTGAAAGAGCTGCTCCTAGTCAGTGTGTTGACATACTCTCCTTGATTCTTAAAAAATAAAGATAGGTTCAAATTCCTAACAAACATTTGAAGTTCTATCAATAACTTGGGAAGATAACTAGATTTAGTGGGAACATAATGTAAACCTTTAGTAAATAATTCAAAGTAGTTTGGAGTGATGTTCAGATCTGTGTAATTAAAAATACTGAAGTTATTGCAACTTGTGACTTTACAAGCCACCGCATCTTCCTCAAGGAGGCTCGGACTCAAACCACTTGAGGTCCAGTCTACTTCTACTATTTGCGTCCCCTCCCCCAAGCACGTTGCTGGTAGAAGTTCGTTTTCCCCCCTGGTCTGCCCTGGGGAACCTGAAAACCCTGCTGTGGGTTAGAAACTCCTTTTTGAGTGATACGCTCACTCCTTCTAGGTAATTCTTGATTGGAACCTTCATTGCGCTTACCAGAATCCTCCATGGTATTAGGCTCGGTGTCAAACTTTTTAGCCCTCGCTGGAGCTGGATACGCCAGCCCCTGCCTGTAATCATTTAAGTCTCTTTCCAGCTTCCTAGCCTTCCTCTCCAACACTTTTAAACAATGTGCGTCTACCTCTATGAAAGTGTCATCATATCTTTTTCTATAACCCACAAATCTTTCACTTTTGGTAATTTGGTCGTCTAAACCCATTAGGTCATTTAAAATACAGTTTGCTTTACAGGTGTAATCATTTACCATTATGGTTTTTTGTTGTATTAAAGTGTTTGGTTTACCTGAGCCATTTCACTGGACATTCATTTTTTATATCAACAGTGAACTACTTTAGCAGTTTCAATTGGAACTTTGCAAGTTTTCACAAGAGTGCTCAGTTTTTTGTAAGAGTTCTCGGGTCTTGGATCGGAAAGGTTTCTCGTTTTACTTGGTTTCAATGTATATATGTTAGGATATGATGTTGGGACTTT
The DNA here is from genome assembly GCF_019279795.1 of Protopterus annectens. Lineage (NCBI taxonomy): Eukaryota > Metazoa > Chordata > Ceratodontiformes > Protopteridae > Protopterus > Protopterus annectens. The sequence goes on along the minus strand of NC_056750.1, from coordinate 550,702,401 downwards.
AAAAGATTTAAAAATTTAAAAATAAGTTAATTGATTGTAATTAGTAGGGGTATGAACCTGTGTATAAAAGATGGCTGTTTTGCATTGCGTTTTATGCATTGAAGGCGAAAAGCCATGGTACCAGTATGTATTAAAAAAGCTGAACAGATCTTTACAGCATGGCTTCTGCTTCTTTGGATTATTGTTTTTTTTATATATTTTGCTATTTTGAGTGTTTTTTGTCCTATTCCCCAAACGCCCTGATAAGATTCTCAGTGCCCCACTGGATAGACTGCACTGGTAATGGCGGTGGCCACCAAGAAGGAGTTCACGCAGGAGAGCTCGACAGTCCACCCGCCGGACCAAGGACCATTTGGTAAGCAGGTCTACGCTTCAACAACATTCTCGGTACGTGTGCTGAACTACATGGCATACGCGATTAGACTTCAGTGAGACCTAGTCAAAGAGATCGCCGAGTCTTCCCCAGGGTCCATATCGGCGGAGGATAAAAAGGTTTTCTTCTCCCAGATGGTCACCCTCACCTACATTGCCAGCACCTCTATGCGGCTTTTTTCTTATGCTACTGAGGCTGCTGCTAGAGCAGCTCGAACAGGCATTGCCATCAGGTGTCACACCTGGCTCTGATTCTGTGCCTTTTCGGAGCCCTTTAAGGTATCCTTTACAAACACCCCATATGATGTGTCCACTCTCTTTGGAAAGGCGGTACGTGACACATTGGTCCAGAGCGAGAAGGATGGGAAGACTCTGTTTGCCATCGGAATCTGCTTCTCAACCTCTCAACAAACCTTCTCCAGGAATCAGTGAGGGGCAAAGAAGATGTGGTTCCAGAAGTCTCAGGACTATTCCCAGGAAGCTCAGGACTCACTTTCCCCCAGAGGCAGAGGGGGATTTGACAGATGCCGCCCTCGCAGCAGAGGGGGGTCCATGGAACCAAGGGTCTCAGGATTACTTCCCGGACTGGTCCGCACAACAGCCCTGAAGGGTTGCCAGCTGCTTGTCTCTGGAGGCAGCCAGGGGACAACTTACGCTACACCCAGCGGCCTGGGAGTCTTATCACAGGCAATTGTTGGATGTTGCAGATCATATCCAGAGGATATTCAGTCTGCTTCATTCATACACCACTTCCTCCCGACATTCCACCCGTGCAAAGGGAGGAGGCAGAAGTGGAAATTTCCAAGCTGCTCAAAAAGTGAGTCATCCAGTCCGTTCCCCCAGACCAGTCTGGATTATGCATCTATTCCAGATTCTTTTTAGTGCCAAAGAAGACAGGGGACTTAAGACCCATTCTGGATCTTTCAACCTTAAATCTGTCGGTTGCCAAGACAAAATTCCAGATGGTAACTGTCCAATCTGTCCTGCCCTTCTTGCAGGAGAATGACTGGATGTGCTCGGTAGACCTTCCCAACGTGTTACTACCACATCAAAATCGACAGATGCTCTCGGAGGATCCTCCGCTTATGGTTGGGGCCCAATCATTACCAGTTCAGAATGCTACCCTTTGGACTCACCACAGCCCCCAGGGTGTTTACCAAAGTGATGGCAGTGGTAGCGGCTCACCTGCAGGGTTTCCAGGTCTTCCCCTGCCTGGACGATTGGCTCCTTTTTGCCCCGTCCAGGCATAGACTCTGCCAAGCCAGGGATTCCCTTCTCCAGACAGCCTACCAGTTGGGCATAACCATAAATCTCAACAAATCCCTGTTGAATCCACTTCAAGTTCTGGACTTCATTGGAGCTCAGTTGGACATTGTTCAGTCCAAGGTTTTTCTAACTCCAGACAGACTTCAGTCCCTCAAACACCATGTCTTGTGTATCCTTCAAGCTCAGTCGCCTACAGCAGAATTGTTCTTATGGGCATTGGGTTCCATGGCGGCCATGATCACACTCATGCCCACAGCCTGGCTGCACATGAGGGTGCTTCAGTCCATTGGTTTCTTCTAGATCTACCGTTGTCCCATCCTGTTCGCTTATCATGGACATGCAGGGATTCTCTCTTATGGTAGATTTGATTCTTGGATCTTCATCGCAGTCGACCATTTATTCTTCCTGCCCCACTGACCACTGTGACCACGGACGCCTCCCTACTCAGGTGGGGGGGGCATTGCTTGGGAAGGACAGTCCAAGGCACTTGGTGTCCCCTAGAGACTCAGTTGCATATTAGCATCCTGGAGATGACAGCGGTACTCCTAGTGTTGCAATCTCTTCATGCTCATCTTCCTCTAGGAAAGATTGCCATCCAAACACATAATATGTCTGTAGTCTAGTACATTAATAAGCAGGGGGGAACCAGGTCTTATCCCCATTGTCGCAAAGCCATGAGAGTGTCTCCACTGGCTGTTTTCTGGTGGCAATGCACATTCCTGGGAGGTCCAACATCCTAGCAGCCAGGCTCAGCAGGTCTATCCTGATGCCTTACGAGTGGTCTCTGAATCCTTTAGTAGCAAAATAGATCTTTTTAAAGTAGGGTCAGCCTTGCTGCAATCTCTTTGCCTCTCCTTTCAATGCGAAGTGCAGCAAGTTTTTTTGCTCTGGACCTCCCACTGGGGGAAGTATCCAGAGATGCTCTGGTTCATGCTTGGCCCTCTGGTCTTCTGTATGCTTATCCTCCTCTTCCTCTTATCCCAAAATTCCTTCAGAAAGCTCAATGGCTGGGAAGTTCAGTCATGCTCATTGCCCCATTCTGTCATTGCCAAGTATGGTTTCCTTCCCTGTGGTCTTGTGTAGTGTGTCCTCCCTGGACATTAGATCCAGCTCCTGATCTGATCTCTCATCCCTTAGGGATTCCTCACCCAGATCTGGTCATTCTGAAGCTCACCGCTTGGCTGCTTCAGTTCCATTGATAATCAAGACTCTCGGGTTATTTTCAACAGTCAAGAAGATATTAGTTGCAGCTCATAAATCTTCTGCCAGGAAGGTTTATTCCAGCAAGTGGAAATGCTCTTCTATTTGGTCATCTCACCGTGATTTAGACCACTTTACTGCCCCAGTTCTGGCTATTCTAGAGATTTTGTCAGGTATATTTTAACAAGGTGCCAGGTTTTCTATGGTTAAGGTCAACTGGCAGCTATATCTAACTTCCATGTAGGAGATAATTTGGCTTCTCTAGCTTCTTCTAAGCTCTGAAAAGCCTTTTTGAAAGGTACCTTTCTACTTAGGCCACTGATCAAGGACCCCACACCCCCTTGTGATATCACGCTGGTTCTTCAAGCTTTAGTTTCTTCCTCTTTTTAACCTGCAGCTTTGGTGGATCTGCAGTTCTTGTCCTGGAAGATAGCATTTTTGATTGCTATTACATCAGCCAAAAGAGTCTCGGAGCTTCAGGGATTATTGGTCAAACCTCCTTATATGGTGTTTCATAAGGACAAGGTGTCCTTGCGCACTAATCCCACTTTCCTTCCAAAAGTGGCTTCAGAATCAGACATTGGTCAGGTAATTAATCTCCCTGCTTTTTTTTCCAAATTTCTAAAATAAGGGCAAATACACTTTACACTTGTTGGATGTTCATAGGCTGTTACATTTTTACTTGCATAGAATAAAATCTTTCCGTAAGTCTGATCAACTCTTTTTCTCCTATTCCAAGCCCCTTTTTTGAGAAACCTGTATTGAAGGTCACTATTGCTCGCTGGATCTCTAGTGTATAATTCTGACATATTCAGCAAAGTGATTATCTCTGTCAGGTCACATTAAGGTGCATTCTACTAGGTCTATGGCTACTTCAGCTGCCTTCCGGTCAAGAGTTTCATTGGATGAGAGATGCTCTAGTGGCTACATGGGCTTCTTCGCATACTTTCATTTCCCACTACAAGTTTGATCCTGTCCAGAAGCAGGGCAGCCTTCAGCTCTGCTGTTTTTCGGAATATCCTTCCATGAGGGCCTCCCAGGAGTTTGGTAGCTGGGGACTCTGTCCGACAGGTTGAAGACCAAATGAAGACAACACCTTCAGATAAAGAAGTTATGTACGCACCGTAACATTCCATCTGGGTTGTTGCTTTTCATTTGTCTTCAACTATCCCTCCCACCTTCATTCCCCCTGCCTTATGTGGGCTGTGTGGTGGTTTGTCTGGAACAGACATGGACTTTTCTTTGGCATAGCTGGTTATTTCTTATGATACTGTATGGGTAATTGTGCCAAGAGGTAAGGCATTGAGTCAAGTTGATAGCTGTGGTGGGCAGCAAACTCGATCTGAAGAGAAGAAGGAGACAGGGGCATTATGGGTAGGGGAGGAGGTTGGAGCTCGGATGCGATGCTGGAGAAATGCAGCCAAGTCGAATTTGTCCCGATTCCGTGTCCCACAGGTTGAAGACAAATGAAAAGCAACAACTCAGATGGAACGTTATAGTGAGTACATAACTTTTTACTGAGGTTCAATTAGCAGCAGTATCTAATTTTCATATTAACATCCGTGGTGGTGCAGCGGTAGCGTTGTTGCCTCACAGCAAGAGGCTCTCCCGTTCGATTCTCGGCTGGAGTGTGGGGAGTGCCTTCTTTGTGGAGTCTGCATGTCCTCCCCGTGGTTGGGTGGGTGCTGGAAAGACATGCATAATTGGGCATGCCTTCTATGAAGGTTGAACATCGAGCTGGCACCTCGGCATTTGTGAAAATCTACTGCCAATCATTAGCGGACCGGAGTTCCGCTGTGGCAACCCCTAACGGGAAAAGCCGAAAGACAAACAATAACAGCATCTAATTTTTATATTGGATTTGAAGGCTCTTCAGTAGTCTCTGCTAAACTGTGCAAAGCATTTTTGAGAGGTAAATTTCTTTTGAGACGACCGTTTAAAGACCCTGCTCCACTGTGGGATCTGAACTTGGTACTGCAAGATTTAATACATTCCCCCTTTGAACCAGCAGTGAAATGTGAACTTAAGTTTCTTACTTACAAAATGGTCTTTTTAGTAGCCATTACCTCAGTGAGAAGAGTTTCAGAAATTCAAGCTTTGCCTTCAAAACCTCCCTACTTGATTTTTCATAAAGATAGTTACATTACAAACTAATGCATCCTTTCTTCCCAAGGTGGTGTCACAATCCAATATCTATCAATCCCATTAATTTGTCAGCATTCATTCCTCAATTTGCAAACAAAGGTGAATATATGTTGCATTTATTGGATGTTCACAGACAATTGCATTTTTATCTACATGGATACTTACCATAACGTTCCATCTGTGTTGTCCATTTTCATTCTTCATCAGCTTCCCGGCCACCAACCCCCATCCTTTGTTTTTACAAACTTCTGGTAGAATGAGATTTTATAAGGACACCACTGTCCTTTTGATTGAGCTCCTGATATGTTTTTTTCTGTAGAACATGTACATTTTTAAGTATCTCTTTATAGATGCATGTTAACAGATACTTTTCTGGTAAAATCAGCAAACAAGATCTGAGGCATGTTTGAGGTTGGTACATTGTAGGTAAGGGAGAACCATGAGAGTTTTTTGGTTACCACAAGCTTTAGTAACTGCCGAGTTAGATCCGAGGATCAGATCTGAACCTAACAGTTGAGGAAGAATGAAAATGGACAATACAGATGAAACATTATGGTAAGTACATAATTTTTTTGTGTATTATTTAATGGGAACAAACAACAAGAAGTTTGGACCTTTTCAGCTTCATCATATATCAGTATTATCATTAGATGATGTCCGCATTTCACTGTTGCAGTCATGACTTGTGGGATTTCCTGCCTTGAAAGCCCTTAGCCAGCCCGACTGGCAGAGAAAAATTCCCCTCCTCCTTAGGCTGGCGGGCATCCTAACCAATGTCAGTGAACTTGGGTATCTATGGAGTCAGCCTACGTCATATCAGTCTTTTCTTGATGTCTGAGCCTAAAGCAGTGTTTCAGTGCATCAGTCGATCCACACCAGAGAGAAGTCATCGAAAACAGAATTACCAGTTGGGGAACTCTTTTCTCTTGCTTTAACTAATGTCAGATAAAGTAAACAATTGTCTCTGCTGTGGTAAGTAGATCCCACACAGAGAGTTCCATTCGCTTTTTGTCACCTGTTTAGGCATGGATCACAATGTCCCTAGTCGCCGTTTTGTGCCTGGTTTAATTCTAGGATGATCAGAGATAGGGCCATGATCTTAACTAGATTCCTCTACTCCTCAGCGTCCGATGGTGTCCACAAGTCATTCAGAGGTTGAGCAGCCTAACTGTAAGAGGGAAAAAAATAAGAGACCCAAGCTTAGGACCTCAGATGAAAACCATTCTCCATCTGTTTCTCCTTCAAGGCGTGTGATCTTTGAAGGCGAGGTGGTTTTGCAGTCCCCTTCATTGACTGAGCTGGTGGCACAGGCTTCTGTTGAGACCCGTTCAGAGTCTGACATGTCATCAGTTCCCTCTACTTCTTCACAGACCCTTGCCTTCAACTTGTTGGTCAGGTCCTGGGCTGCTCAGTAGACCTCTGCTTCTGATGAGTACACTTTAACCGGTGATGCTCCTTTGTGGCTTTGGCTTACCCCAGCTCGTCATTCCTCCAGAGAGACAGGTGTCAGAATTTCAAACGTCCCTAGGCCCAAGGCCAGAGCAATTCCTAAGAGAGGTGCTTTTGCAAGTCTTCACCTAGGCCTACCTGTTCCCTTTCTCAGGGATATCAGCAGGACTTGGTTAGGTTAGCTGAAGACCTGATCTCCATACTCAGATCTAGACAAGCCTCTGGGGATTCTTCCCCAGGAAAAGGGATCCTACTTCTGAAGTTTTTTCCAGATCCTTTTGAATCTGCTGAGGATTCTGACCTAGAGGGGTCTTTTTCTGAAGAAGGACCCTCCCTTACTTCTTTTGAAGAATCATATTTTGAGGAGAACCTGGCCAATGCTTCCCCCACAGAAGATATTATTTTTAGAGAGACTCTACATGCTTTGAGGGAACCTTTCCATTGGTAAGAACAAGAATACTCCCAGTCTGAAAAGAGAATTAGGGAGTTCCTGGATTTGCCTGAGCACAAACCACTTGCTATTCCCCCTATTTTCGAGGTGGTTGAGGAAGTGTTTGTGGATTCCTTCTTGAGTCCTGAGTCTCTTCCTCCAACCCCTCAAAAACCAGACCGATCTGAAGTAGTTTACTTCATTTCCTCTTCAACCTGTGGGTCTTCGGATCTTCTTCAAATCCAACATGGCTGCATTTTCCAGCTATGGCTCCAAACACCTCCCCTTACCCATAATGGCTCCCTGTCTCTCTTCTCCCTTCAGATCTGATTTGCCGCCTTAGAGCTCCAGTGTTTCTTCAGCATTTGTCAGGTTGTATTTTTCTCTGTTTGTTAGCTCCAGCTTGTCTTTCTATCTTAAACTTGTCTATCACCTCCCCAGGGTTCTTCGTAGGAAAAAAAAAAGTAGTAGGCTTTCTCTTTCCTCTCTTTCTTGCTTTCTGTGTGTGTTTAAGTTAGTGAACTGGCCGACGGGATGGCTGAGGTCCCGAAGCCTGGGTTCAAAAAATGCACAGTGTGTGGCTGTAAGCTTTCACCAGCGGATGGCCACAATCTGTGAGTAGTTTGCTTGGGGATTGCTAATCTCCAGTCCTCTTGTTCTGTTTGCTCTCGGTTTAATCCCAGAGCACTTAAAGACAGGTGGGACAAATTGATCCTCAAGGACTTTGTTGCCCTCTTCTGCTGGGACTGCTGTTCCTCCTTCCCCAGCAGGGAAAGTAGCGGCTGCTGCTTCTTCCTCCCCGGCCTCTGGGACTCATTCTCCTGCCAAGAGGCCCGGGGTGGGGGATAAACCTAAGAGGGTCCGGCCTCGCAAGCATTCCCCTGACCGCTTGTCACAGGCCATTCCTCCGCTGAAGGTAAAGCCTGTTTCCCCTTGGCTTAGGTCCTCGAGGTTTTCACCTGAGCCTGACGTTAGAGTAAGCTGGTCGCTGTGTAGGTCTTCCTCACACCACCGGCATTCCTGGCCAGCTTTGGTGGCATCCTCCGGCTCCAGCCGAAGCCTTTCAGAAGCGGAGATGGACAAGATGATGTGGAGGTTCATCTGCATTCAAATTCAGATACTGGGGCTGTCTCCCTCCAGAGCAGAGCTCTTTCTGCCCATATTCCATCCTATTACTCCTTCTCCAGTCCAACCTTCGGTTTTGGAGTCATTGGATCTGAGGACAATCAGAGTCCAGGGGATGGCACCGATGGTACTCTGTACCTCAACGCCGGCAGTTGCCTTGAGTGTGTCGGCTCTGACCAGTTCGGAGCCAGAGCCTCGGGGTCGGATCCGAGAGGGTGTTCTCTGCTCTGAGTCTGTTGGAGAGGAGCATACCTGTCGGCATCTCAGCTCCAGCAGGCATGGTTCTGACTCCCCTGCCAGATCAAGGGGGAGCGGCTTCTGCTTTTTCTGTCCAGGAGGCCTGTTCTCCTTCTGCATTCGATATGGTGGAGAGGGTTTTCGCATGATTAAGGCCTCAGACTATCTTGTCCTCATAATCCATCTAGACCCTCCCTGGCTTTGAGTGTGGTTCCGACCATCTTGCCCTCTCAGGGGCAGCTCATAGACGTAGTGCCCCAGGCAGTTCCACTCTTGGAATAACTTGTTTCCGAGGGCTTCCTAGACAGTTCCCCTAAGGAGGCCCCACATATGCATACGTGCAAGAGGACACACTTGGACTCTTCCCTCAGAGTCCCTCACCCGGGACACGGACCTGGATGAAGGGGAAGTTTCGCCAAGGTCACCCCCCTGAGGATGTCTCATTTGGAGACATTATGAAGAGCCTTCGCCAAAGGACGGGTGGTCTGCCCCAAAACCAACCTCTGATGAGTCCGTGTTTCTGGAGGCATTTGGCTCGGGCTCATCTACCTCTTGGATGTCCCCTCCGGCTGATCCACTTGTGGAGTTAATAACATCTAGGTCTTGGAAGGAGCAGGACACCGTAGAGCCAGTACCAAAGTCTCTTGACAGGGTTTTAAGTTTCCCCCACAGACAAGCTGCATTGGCAAAAGGGGTCCCTGTAGATGCTATGATGGTGGCAGCAGCCACCAAATAGGTGCTCGCAAAGGAGATCTCCACAGTCCATCCTCCTGACCGAGAGTCAAGGACGTTGGATCATTTTGGGAAGTGAGCTTATGCTTCAGAAACCTTCTCTGTGAGGGCGCTGAACTATTTGACCCACGTTATCTGACTCCAGAGAGATCTAGTCAGAGAAATTACGGAGTCTACCCCAGGTTCCATGTCGGCAGACGACAGGAAGACTTTTGATGCACAAATGGCCACCCTTAAAGCTGTAGCAAACACATCCAGCCGTTTGCTCTCCCACACCTTGAAGGGAGCCGCACAGGTGGCAGGGACAGGCGTCGTCATCAGGCATCATGCCTGGCTCCCCTTATGTCAATTCTCAGAGCCCTTCAGGGCATCTTTTACCAATGCCCCTTATGTGGGTTCTTCTCTTTTCTGGAAGACAGTAAGACATACTTTGGTCCAGAGTGAGAAGGATGGGAAGACACTGTCTGCCGTCGGGATCCACTTCTCCTTGCCTTAAAGGTGCTTTTCCAGGAACCAGCAAGGCCAGAAGAAGTTGTGGTTCCGTATGTCTCAGGCGTTTTCTCGGGACTGTCAGGACTCACCCGTCCCCCAGAGGCAGAGGGGGATTTGTCAGATCCTTCCTTAGAGGCAGAGGGGGTCCTAAGAACTTAGGGTCCCGAGAACCTTTCTCAGACAAACCTGGGCAGCAGCCTTGAGGGGTTGCCCGAGTATCCATCTCTGGAGGCAGTTGAGGGACATTTGTCGCTACACCCACGAGCTTGGGAGTCCATCACAACAGATCAGTGGGTGTTGTGAATCACAGCCAGAAAGAACTTCCCCCATCCAACAAAGCCCCCCCCCAGACATTACACCCACACAGCGGGAGGAGGCGGCAGTGCATATAGAATCACTGTTACAAAAGCGAGTGATCCATCTGGTCCCTCCAGACCAATCCAGATCCGAGGTTTATTCCAGGTTCTTTTTAGTGCCAAAGACGACGGGGGACCTTAGACCAGTTTTGGATCTGTCCCAGTTGAACCTGTCTTGTAACCAAGACAAAATTCCAGATGGTCACGATTCAATCTATCCTGCCCTATCTAAAGGCCAGAGACTGGATGTGCTCGATCGATCTCCAGGACGTGTACTACCACATCAAGATGGACAGGTGCTCTCGGAGGTTCCTTCACTTCCGGCTGGGAGCCAATCATTACCAGTTTCAAGCCCTTCCCTTTGGTCTCACCACAGCCCCCCAGGTGTTCACCAAAGTAATGGCGGTAGTAGCGGTTTACCTGAGGCTTCAGGGCATTCAGATCTTTCCTTACCTGGACGATTGCCTCTTTACTGCCACTTCAGAGCATCTACTTTGTCAAACCAAGGACTCCTTTCTTCGGCTAGCCAACAAGTTGGGCATCACAGTATGAACAAGTCTGCCTTACTTCCAGTTCAGGTGTTGGACTTCATCGGGGCACGGCTGGACACATTACAAATGAGGGTGTTCCTCATGTCAGACAGGTTACACAGTCTGAAGTTATGCGTCCTACACATTCTTCAGACTCGATCTCCATCAGCCGAAGCAGCGTTGAGGGCATTAGGTTCTATGGTGGCCACAATCACTCTTCTTCCTATGGCACATCTCCATATGAGAGTACTACAGTGGATGCTGGTGGTTCAGTAGTCTGTATTAGACCTCCCTTTGTCCTTTCCCATGAGAATCTCAAAAGCATGAAGGGATTCCCTTTGGTGGTGGATTCAGTCTCTGGATCTCCTCAAGGGATGCATATTTCAACCTGCCTTGCCCAAGACCACGGTGACCACTGATGCCTCCCTACTGAGGTGGGGGGTACTGTTTGGGAAGAACAGTCCAAGGCACGTGGTCCCCTTCCGAGACCTATCTGCATATCAGTGTTCTAGAGATGATAGCAGTTCTTCTTGTGTTGCAGACCCTTCATGCTCATCTCCCTCTAGGAACAGTTGCAATTCAGATGGACAATATATCAGTGGTCTGGTATATCAACAAACAGGTGGGAACCAGATCTTTATCCCCTGTGTCGAGAAGCTAAGAGAGTGTGGGAATGGGCGATCTCCACCTGCCATTTTCTGGTGGCAACGCACATTCTGGGATGGTCCATCATTCTAGAGGACAGGCTTAGCAGACCTATCCTGATCCCTTACAAGTGGTCTCTGAATCCTTCAGTAGCTGAACAGATCTTCCGTGAGTGGGGTTGTCCTTGCTGCGATCTCTTCGCATCTCCTTCCAACGCAAAGTGCAGTGAGTTTTTCACTCTGAACTCCCCGGCAGGGGAAACCCCCCAGATACGCTTTGATTCATGCTTGGCCTCCCGGTCTTCTTTATGGATATCCTCCTCTTCCCCTAATGTCAAAGTTTCTGCAGAAAGCTCGAAAGCTGGGGAACACTGTGATCCTCATCGCCCCATTCTGGCCTCGACAGGTTTTGTTTCCCTTACTCAGGTTTCATTTAGTTGTTCCATCATGGACTCTGGATCAGGTTCCGGATCTTATCTCACACCCTTCGAGGATTCCACATCCAGATCTGGACATTCTGAAGCTCACAGCTTGGCTGCTCCAGTTCCCATGATTATTAGTACTCTCGGTTTGTCATCCCCTGTTAAGTCCATCCTGGTAATGGCTCACAAATCTTCTACCTGGAAAGTCTATCGTAGTAAATGAAAATGTTTTTCTATATGGGCCACTCAGCAGTCCTTGGATCTTTTTATGGCACCTCTGTCAGGAGTTCTAGATTTTCTGGCTAGTATTTTTCAACAGGTCACCAGTTCTTCTACGGTTAAGGTTCAGCTGGCAGGCATATCTAATTTTCATGTGGGGATTAATATGTCTTCTTTGACTTCTAAACTGTGCAAGACCTTTCTTAAAGGTGCTGTTCTTCTTAGAGCCTCACCCGTAAAGGATCCTATCCCTCCGTGGCACCTTACCTTGTTGTTGCAGGTATTAGTTCCTCTCCTTTTGAGCCTGCGGCTTCAGTAGATTTGTAATTTTTGACAGGAAAAACTGCTTTCTTCATCGCCATTACCTCCTCCAAAAGAGTGTCGGAGCTTCAGGCTCTTTCAATCAAAGTGCCCGACATGATTTTTCATAAAGACAGGGTGTCACTTCACACTAACCCTCCTTCCTTCCCAAGGTAGCTTTGGAAGCCAATATTAACCAGACTATACACTTGCCAGTCTTTTTTCCTAACTACCAAAACAAGGGAGAATATAAATTGCATTTGCTGGACATGCATAGTCAACTGAGGCTTTACCATAACAGGACCAAACCTTTCCACAAGCCTGACCAACTTTTCGTGTCTTATGCCAAACCCTTATTTGGTGACATTTGCTTGCTGGATTTCACAATGCATTGGCCAAGCTTACTCAGAGAGGGGTCTGCCTTTACCAGGAAAAGTGAAGACTCATTCGACCCGATCTATGGCTACATCAACAGCCTTTTGGTCTAGAGTATCTTTGCATGACATTTGTTCAGCTGCCACTTGGGCCTCATCTCATACCTTTATCTCGCATTACAAATTAGACATTGTCTCTAGGAGTAGAGCATCTTTCGGCTCTGCGGTGCTCCAGAACATCCTTCCATGAGGGCCATCCAAGAATTACGTAGATGGGGACTCTGTCCCACAGGTTAAAGAGCAAATGAAGTAAATTACTTCAGATAAAGATGTTATGTACTCACCATAATGTTCCATCTGAATAGTTCTACTTCATTTGTCTTCAACCTTCCCTCCCTCCTTCCTCCTGACCTTATCTTTAGGATATGATGTGTCTTCAGATAGTTACTGTTGGGATCCTTGGCTTTGCCTAGGCTAAGGTTCTGTCTGTTGGTTATTTTGGTAGATAAGGTGTTATTGGGTTGGGTGTCTGTTCTTGTTAGGCAGCAAACTCGATCTGAAGGGAGACAGGGAGGCATTATGGGTAAGGGGAGGTGCTTGGAGCTCAGAGCCATAGCTGGAAAATGCGGCCATGTCAGATCCGAAGCAGATCTGAAGACCCACAGGTTGAAGACAAATGAAGTAGAACTACTACTCTCCTTGCCCTACCCCCACAATACTAAGAGAAAGGCTGTCCCTTTTCAAACAAAACTGGTCCCTCATCACTTCATTCAAGTGAGTTCTAAGCATTGTTACAAATGGTTACAAACTCACTTTTAAAGAGCCTTTAAAATTCTCAGGCTACCCGGATATTCCTCCAGATCAAAAAACAGAGGCCCTCTCTCAAATCCAGAATCTAATGTTGTCCTTTTCATTTTTCTTCACTGACAGGTTATGGATCCAACCGTCGGATCTGACTTGGCTGCATTTTCAAGACTTGGATCGTAATCTGGAGCTCCTCCCTCTACCCATAATGTTCTGTACTATCCCTAACTCCTCAGATCTTGTTTGCCACCATACAACCAAAACACAGATCCCCCATCTTGAACGTAAGAGCATTATTTTGTTACATTTTGCAAAAATTTGATATTGTAGTTGTATTTTGAATCTTCTTATAGTTTTTTTTTTTTTTTGAGACAGTTTCTCTCTCTCCTCCCAAGTCTGCCTTTAGATTTTTCAGGCGTTAGGATGTTCGCTTGTTTGTTTTTTCCCAAGTTCCAAGGTATTATGATTAGTAACTAGATAGTTATTGTTCATTAGTATTTGCTGTATCATCATTGGATAGCGCTTAGGTTATTTGGTGTTTTTTGGGGGGGTAATTCTGTGTGTGTGTGTTTTAACTATGTCTGGGAAACCTTTGGGATTTAAGAGATGTACTTCTTGTGAGTACAAGATCCCTCAATCCTATGTACACAAGAAGCGTGTCTGTTACCTGAGCCCCGAGCATCTAAGGTTGGCCTGTGAAATCTGCACCTCCTTTAATCCCAGGACCATATCTGATCGATGAAACAATTTTAAAGGTTTGCTGTCTACCTTTTATTCTTCCTCTTCTCCTGGGGCTCAAACCCCCTCAAAATCCACATGGCTCTGATGAGCCTGAGTAGAGATCTTTGCAAAAGTCACCAAGGACTTCCTCTGAGCCTCCACAGAAACTTGCAGAAACTGGGACAAATTCATCTGTTTCAGATCCACTGACCTCTACTGATCTGAAAGCTATTACTCCCTGTTTGGATCCACAGACAGCTTCGGATCCAGTGGGGGTAAACACAACAACTAGTTCTCCTCTTTCTTCAGCTTTATTGTTGGATCCCAAGCCTTCGGGTCCAAAAGCTAGGAGTCAAACTCCAGAAAGTGTAATAAGGACAATCTGACCAATGCTACCAAGCAAGTTATTTTAGACACCCTCAAAACATTCCAAACCTGCTTCCTCAGCCTCGCCCAGATCTTCTTGGAGCTTGACAGAGGCCAGTATGGACAGGAAGATGCAGAGATTTCTCAAGGCTCAGATCCAGATGGGGGTCTTGCCAACTCTGTCCCCTCTCTGATCTGTGAGTGCACTTGCTCAGACCATTCTGACTTCTCCTGTGATCCAACCCATAGTTTCGGAGTGCCAGGATCCAAGATACCCAAGAGAGTTGGTGTCTGATCCGAGGAAGTCCCCTTCCTCGACTCCGAAGATTTCCATGATCATCCCTGCTCTGATTTCGTTGAATCAAAGTGGGTCTCAGATCAGAGATGGCTGCACTGGGTTTGGGGGGTGGGTTAATCTCCAAAGCTGTCAGATCCGTCCCTCCCTCTTGGTGCCTGTGCCCTAGACAGCTTGGGTCTGATTTTATCTGGAGGCCACGGATCCAGGGTCGGCCCCATCCATTCCTTCTTGGCTGCCTCGGCACTGAGGGAGATGGGGAGAGGTTTCCCCTGGGTCTGTTGACCTTCTAGGTGGTAGAAAGGGCCTTGTCTTTACATAGAGATCTGTCCTTTCACATCTTGGATCCTTCCCCTCATTCCTCATCAGGTCCGAGCCCTGAACCCACCATTCCTGCTCCAGGTCAGCCTAGCTCAGGAAGCCTCCTTGTTCTTCCCTGTAAGGAATTTCCCCTTTGTTCTGACACTTCTCCTGAACACCCCACAGAGGAGGTTCCATGGAAGATGATGTGCAAAAGGTGGTACATAGACTCCCAGATTGAGTCCCTCACTGAAGACACAGACTTTGATGAGGAAGAAGAATCCCCTCGATCGCCACTGGATGACGTCTCCATCACAGACATCCTGGAAATTCTTAGAAGGGTAGCTGGTCTACCCAACCTTCTTTTTCTGAAGAGTCTGTGTTCTTGGAGGCTTTCCAGGTGGGCCCATCTACGTCCTGAGTGAACCCTCCCACCAGACGAACTTATTGACCTAGTTTTCTTCTGGGCCTGGAAGGAACCGGACACTGTTGAGCCCATCCCCAAGCATCTGGATAAATTTGTAGTTTTCCCAGTAGATAGAACCCATTGGAGCAAGTGTGTCCCAGTTGATGCCCTTGTTGTGGCGGCAGCCACTACAGAGGAGCTAGCTGAGCAGAGCTCCTGTGTCCATCCACTGAACGGGGAGTCCAGAGTGATGGACAGTTTCGGAAAATGCATCTACTCCTCAGCCATGTTCGCACTGAGGTCATTAAATTATTTGGCACACTTCACTTGCAAGGAGATTTGATCAAGGAGTTCTCAAACTTGTTTGCTGAGACCATATCGGTGGAGGACCTCAAAAAGATCTCTTCCCAGCTGACTAGTCTCTCTTCTATTGCTAATTCTTCAATGAGGTTGATCTCCCATACAGTAGAGGGTACCTCCGCAAGCAGCTGGTTCAGGCGTAGCCATAAGGAGACATGCTTGTTAATACCCCCCCTTCAATGGCTCCTCTTTGTTTGGGCCATCAGTGAAAGATATGCTTACCTGCAGCGAGCAGGAAGGAAAGACCCGATCTGCTGTGGGAATCATGTTTTCCACCCCCATAAAGGACTTTTTTCCAGAAAGCAGTGAGAAGGGAAGAAAACTTGGTTCTGGAAGTCTCTGGTCCTTTTGAGGACCGATGCAGGAATACGTCCTCCAGAAGCAGAGGAGGTTTCAACGGTAGATGTCACCCCGGAGGCAAAGGGTGTCTGCAAAACCAGGTCTTCAGTGACTGTTTCTGTCAGTGCTTCTGTAGTGTAGCCCAACTCTCCATCTTTGGAGGCAGTTGGGGGTCATCTCTCCTTTGCTTCTGGACGAATCTTATAAACAGCACTTGATTTTCCTGTGGGCCCTCCTCAAAAAGCCTTCCTTCCCCAGACAAGGTCTCCTTTTTAACCCACTACTTAACAAGAATCCAGCAGAAACAATGCATCTCAGCCAGAGAGTTCCTCCAAGCACTGGGCTACATGGCATCTTGTATCCTCATGGCTCCCCTGGCCAGGCTGCACATGAGGAAACTTCTGTAGTAACTCAAAATTGTATGGTGCCAACGCTGTTAGCCCCTGGCGAGTGAGATACAGCAGATTACTTCCCTCAGGGAGGAGTTTGCATGGTGGGTACAGGCTTGTGTAGAAAATCGGGGCCTTCCATTCTGATTCACTCCCCAGGGCCAAACTCTCACCACACAGATTCCTCAGAGACTGCCTGGTGGGCTCACTTCTATCACTTCCAATCCTAAGGGAAGTGGGAGAATTCAGTTCAAGGACAGGCACTTAAACTGGAAAGAGCTTATGGCAGTGCAAAAAACCCTGATGGCTTTCAAGGAAAAAATGGGTTAGTGAAGGCAGACACCACCACAGTTATATGGTACATAAACAAAAAGGGGGAGCACCCACTCTTACCCTCAGTGTCGTCTAGCAGTGGAAGTTTGGGAAACTGCTAACTCTCTGGGGTTGCACCTCCTGGCACAATACCTTCCAGGTGCTCAAAATACTCTAGCAGATCACCTTAGCAGAAACTCGATGCACCCGCACAATTGACATCTGCATTGGGAAAGATCTCTCAGCATGGTCCTGAGATGGGGAGTCCTACAAATAGACCTTTTCACCACCAAGAAAAATGCACAACTGAAAAGATTCTTTTCCAGGAGCAAACAATAATTAGAGCCTGGAGGTCACATGCTTTCTCTTTCCTTTGGACTCATCTCTTCATTTATACATTCCCTCCCTTGGGTGTGTCTAAAGATAAGAGAAGAGGGCCCAAGGGCAATACTGATATCCCCAGACTGGTCCAAGCAGCATTGGTATCCTCTTCTTCTTCAACTAACCAACGAGAATCTATGGCTGTTGCCTTAGAAAGTCGACCTTCTAACTCAGGGCAAGGGAAGAATTATGCACCCCAGCCTGCAGACACTCAACCTTTCAGCTTGGATAATTCCACAGCATCCAGGACCAAGCCTGCCCTAAGCAAACAGGTTCAGGGCATTCTTAAGGAGTCTTGCAAACCTAGTACCTGGAAATCTTACTTAGCTAAGTGGAAAAGATTTTCCATCTGGTGCCAACAGCAACACCAAAATCCTGATTCAGCCCAGATTTCTGTCATTCTAAATTACCTGGCTAGGCTGGTTGATAAAGGCCTTTCCTTCTCCTTTAAAATTCATGCCTCTGCTGTTTTGGCTCATATGCTTGTTCTTCCTCTGCTCCCTAATTTCCTTACACTCTCATTTCAGCTTTGGGAATCATCCCACAAGTCATGACTGCAACAGTGAAACATGAAGAACATAGTACAGTTGTGTGCACTTGCCACAAATGTAGATGTTTGAGTATTTTCACTGTTGCAGTCATCTTTCCCTCCCTCCTTCCCCCTTAGCCTACTAGGCAGTCTACTTATAACTTCTACTCTAGCCAAGGGAATCCCCTTTGGCCTCTCCTCCTGTATAGGTTCTCTTCCTCAGTTTCCTACTGCCCACTTAGGAGCTCCCACTTTTTAGGGGGCAAGAAAAAACTGATGTCATGATGTCAGCTGGTTCCCTGTATACCCAAGAGCACAGACATCTGTTAGGACGTCCGCCAACCTAAGGAGGAGGGGAGTTTTTCTCTGGTTGTCAGGACGGCCAAGAGCTTTCACTGCAGGAAATCCCACAACTCATGACTGCAACAGTGAATACACTTGAACATCTACAGTTATGGTAAGTGCACACAACTGTACTTTTTGCTTTCAGTTTGTGGTTTTCTTAGGGGACATTACTAGAAGTCTGAGGGATTCGTTGCAATTCCATTAACAGAATTACTTGACAGTGGAAAACAGTGAAAATAAAGTTGACAATGGACAGTGTCTACTTTAACAATATAACAAAAAACAAGCATTTTTTCAGGGGGCAGGGCTTTGTTAACCTTCAACTGCGAAACAAAAAAAGAAAAATGAAAACAAAAGCTCATTTAGGACCACAAAATGTTATTTCAGTAAAGGACACTTCAATAGGCTCTGTTTAGTACTTTGGTCTTATGACCAGATTTCTTCAGAATGGTGAAACTAATCAACAGAAAGTCTTTAAATAAGACATCAGTAATCGCAGGATCAAATCATATGATATGCAAACTTCACACTTAATGTATGTGAAAAACGTGTAAAAATTAATACATTTTAATTTTAATTCGATTTTATTTAAGCACGTTTAAAATTTGTAAAGTCATTTAAACCAGGTGCTGTGCTGGCATTAAGTTTGATTTGCCAGTATACTTTCAATGCTTCCAGTATGAACACTGTTCACAACAAAAAATACAATGAATGCTTGGAAAGTACATAATTTTTAAGCCATTTAGAACAAAAATTACAATATTCACATATCCTTTCATTGAACTTCCTTTTAGTCTTCAAGTCTATAAAGCATTGCATAAGTAGCTTGCACAGAAAACAACTCCTTCACTGTTTAGTTATATTTTCAAGAGAAAGAGATATTTTGGTCATAATGAAATAAAAACAGACTTGCCTTTGCATTAATATGTTTATACCACTTATAATTAGTACAAGGTAAGGTACCCGTCTCCCTAGTATCCTCATACCAGGTAGACGTGTTTTAAATATTTAAGTTAAAACCTTTCTTATTTGTAAATCTCTATGTATTTCCCACTTTAAGGAGCAAGTCTGGATACCCCCAAAACTGTTTTCACTTATGATGTTCTTCTATATCACTGTTGCATATTCCTTTACAAAAAGGATTCCCTGCCAAGGGTAGCCCAACATCCGGTCAGTATACGAAAGCCTTAGGATTTTATAGAAATTGTACGTCACACATGTTTCCTGCTTAAGGCGTAGGGCATAAAGGTGACTTGTGGACATAGACCTCATAACTTCTTTGCCACCAGTCCGAATGCCATCATTGATCATCAATCTGAACTCTACTCCTTCTGTGCTGGTTACCGAGCTATGTTTCAGGTAAGTGCCCCGTTGGGGTTTCTTCTCATCTGTTTTTACTTTTATTTTTTTCTGAGTTTACATGTCATCCATAAAGGGAAAATGTCAGTGTGGGAGGCAGATTCCTCATAAAGATAGTAATATAGGCAGATTCCCTATAAAGATCGTCACAAGCAGTGCCTTTTCTGCTTGACCATAAGCAGTGTTCTGTCTGCCAAGCAATTTGTCCCTAAGACTCTACATAGTCATCTCTTCTCCTTATCGATTTACCTGGAGAAACAGCAGCTTAAATTGTTGGTGCAAAGTACTATGGCGGAATCTTCCCATCCCAAAGGGCAGCCGCCTGCCAAGAAAAAGACCAAAAAAACTCAGGTCTGATTCGGCTGCTGTCCCACCTCCCCGGACATCTTTCTCTCTCTTTTGGCTGGTGAAAGCCCAGAGGATTGCTTGGTTGTTGTATTGGATTCCTGTGCTGTGATCCTGTTCTCCATCTCTTCTCCTTATCGATTTACCTGGAGAAACAGCAGCTTAAATTGTTGGTGCAAGGTACTATGGCGGAATCTTCCCATCCCAAAGGGCAGCCGCCTGCCAAGAAAAAGACCAAAAAAACTCAGGTCTGATTCGGCTGCTGTCCCACCTCCCCGGACATCTTTCTCTCTCTTTTGGCTGGTGAAAGCCCAGAGGATTGCTTGGTTGTTGTATTGGATTCCTGTGCTGTGATCCTGTCAGAGGCCGGCATTGATCCGACTTTTTGCACATCCTAGGCGGCTTTGCAAACTTCTGCTTTGGATGTTGAGGAGGAAGCTCAGTTGATTATTGCTGAGGGACCAAGGGGCGTACCGCAAATCCTTGTTCAGGAGCCAATTCCCACTATGTTGGTTGAGTGTAGGCAAGGGTCTGAACCGCATAGGGTTTTTAGGGTGGACACTCCCCAGAAGAAACAAACAGAAAACTAAGTATATTTCCCCTGCTGGTAAAGATCCCAAACATGAATGGCAGGATTTTTCCCAGGGGGTTGGTTAATACCTTAATGACCTCAACACCTTGTCAAAGAGTTTCTGTGCCTGCTCCTCCTTGGTCTTGTACTTCTCTTAAGAGGCCCAGAGAGCAGGAATAATCTGAAGAGGATCTGGGGGAAGAGTCTTTGGCATACTCCTCTCAAATCCCCATGTCCTTCATGGATGCATCTGCAGTCATAACAAGTGGGTTGTCCTGTCGTCAGGCAGCCCTTCAGTCGGCCGGATTCCAAAGTCCGGGTCCGGCTTCGGCTGATGTCGCACTCCACCCGACGTCATCTCTGTTGGTCTTCGGGTATAAAGGCATCAGCCGACGCCATTTTCCCCAGTCTTTCTTGCCGCGTGGCGCCCGAAGCAGAAGCTGTTCGCAAGTGCCGGTCGGTCGGATCCAGAGATTACTTCTACCGAATACTACTTCGAAGACTTCTAAAGCTAAGTACCCGTTGGGGACTCTTTCTTGCCTCAGCCGATGTCAGAAAAAGTTAACAATTGTTTAAACTGTGGGAAACAAATACCTCATAAAGATTTCCACTCTTACTGTCTGCCTTGTTTAGGCCCTGCCCACGTAGCAGCTTGTTCGCCTGTGCTTCTTTCAACCGACGAGCGCTTAGGCGTCGGTCGGAGTTTGCAGAACAGTTTTTCGGTTCTAATTTTGCGTACATTATGCCGTCGGATCCTCCGACTACCCAATCTACCAAAAAACGCAAAGATAAAGACCGACACTTTCGCGGTCCGCGGTTCCGGCCGAAACCATGGTCAAACAAACCGCGAGTGTCTCGGTTTCGGCCGAAACCGAGAAAACTGAACAAAGTTCAGCTGAACCTATTCCTACAACTGAGGCCCCTGCTACAACTCTCGAATCGACCTCAGAAATTTTACCCACTACGGTGGTTGACTTATCAGACACCATCCCCTTGGATGTCTCTACCCCAGCACGTGGTGCTGCTAGGCCTCCAGCAGCCATGTCCATTAAGGCCTTCGCCAGGGCTAAAGCAGCCAAGACTACCAAAACAGTGCCTGTTAAACCCCCCACATCCAGGCCCTCTTCTAGTTCTCAAATGCTTACTTTGGCAGAAGATTTAATTTCTTTAATTAGAGGATCTCAATCTCACCCAGACAGGGCCTCTCAGCCCCCAGAGAAGAGACCTAGGGCAGAGCCCCCGAGCCAGTGTCCTCTGATGATTCTGCTGATGAATCAGACATAACTGACCAGCCAGAGGCTCCCTTCTCCAATTTTGAAGATTCTGATGCTGAAGAATCCATTCCAGCTGCTTCCCCACCAGAAGAATTCTCCTTTGGGGAAACCTTGCATGCCATGCGAGAACAGTTCCAATGGCAGCAACAGGATTTCTCAGACTCCAGAAAAAGACTTAGGACCTTTCTGCACCTCCCACAGCACAGGCCCTTAGCTATACCTCCTGTTCTCTCTGTGGTGGATGATGCTTTCAATGATGTTTGCTCCGCTCCAGATTCTTTACCCCCAGCCCCTGCCAAACCTGACAGATTTTACAGGGTGCCAGATACTCATCACCACCTTTACAAGGCTCCACTTGCAGACCCAGAAACTATTTCCCAGGGTCCCAAGGCAGTAGCCGCGACCATAGCTAAAAACCCTATTCCTTCTGAAAGTGAAGCAAGGTCATTAGACAGATGGGGTAAAAAGGTCTACACTTCAGCTACTCTCTCAGCTAGAGCTTTAAACTGTCTGTTTCACATGATACAATACCAAGAGTTTATGCTTGATCAGTTAACTAAAAAACTAACCACTGATGAATCTCTTGATAAGAAATATGTATTAGAGATGGTAAATAACATACAACAGGTTAGCAACCATTCCTTAAAATGTGGCTATGATGCACTGGAGGCTTCATTTAGATCAGCCATGACAGGCACAGTGATAAGAAGGCATGCATGGCTAAAGGAACAAGCTTTACCGGATCATGTTAAAGCTAAGTTACTAGATGCTCCTATGGACAAGACAAGTTTGTTTGGTACACCTGCCCAGCAGGTTATGAAGAAAATGGAAGAAAAGGCAAAATCTGTTCAAACTGTTAAAGATTTCTTGCAGGTTCAACCCCAAGGTTTAGCAGGAACTGGCCTGCCAAAATTGGTCCTTTCCTGACTCCACAAAATTTCAAAGGGGCAGGAATAGGCGTTCCAGAGGCAGAAACCAATCCAGAGGAGGTGCCTACAGAGGAAGACAGTGGCAAGGTAACAACAGAGGCACAGACACAGCCACTGCCACTACATCAGCACAACCACAGTGACTTAGCCCTAAATCCGCCTACCAGGCAACAAATAGCACCTCCCTAGGCGGAAAGTTAACCTTATTTTCAAAGAACTGGCACTACATAACAAAAGACAAGTGGATTTTACAAACCATAGATCAAGGTTACGGTTTCACTTCCACACTTTACCAGTCAAAGAGGAATGCCAAATCTACCTCCAAATCAAAAAACAGAGGCTCTACGCCAGATAATGGAGTTAGCAAACATGAGAGCTGTGGAAAGAGTACCAACAGCAGAGCAAGGAAAGGGGTTCTATTCCAGACTATTCCTAGTTCCAAGAAAGGAAAAAGTTGGAGACCAATTCTCGACCTGTCCACCTTAAATACATACATCATTGTCCCAAAATTCAAAATGCTGACCCTACAGCAACTTCTTCCCATGCTGGGCAAGGAGTCTTGGCTGGTAACTCTAGATCTCAAGGAGGCATACCTGCACGTCCCCATTCGACCAATCTGCAGAAGATACCTCAGATTTCTTGCAGGATCAGAGCACTATCAATTCTCAGCATTGCCCTTTGGCTTATCTACTGCCCAGAGTATTCACAAAATGCCTGGCATCAGTAATCGCCCATTGCAGACTTCAGGGAATTCAAATTTACCCATACCTGGACGACTGCCTGCTACAAGGGGACAACAAAAGCAAGCTGACAACAGATTTACAAAGAGTCATTTACTTGCTACAAGCACTGGGATACACAGTCAATTTACAAAAGTCAAGGCTGATACCATCCCAAACAAGGACATTCTTGGGCGCGGAATTGGACACAGTAAAACAAATGGCATTCCTGACTACAGAAAAACAAAAAGAACTTCCTCTATACTTCTTGGCACTAACAAAACTGAACAAGTTAACAGCAAGAAAAGTACTGCAGGCCTTGGGCTTCATGGCATCATGCATAATCTTGGTTCCATTTGCCAGACCTCATATGAGAAAACTACAGTGGTACCTAAAGAATTTATGGTCCCAACACAGACACAGTCTAGAAACAGAAATCCCACTAATTCCATGCTTAAAACAGGAGTTCCTATGGTGGGCTCAGGCATGCCAGTCAAACCCAGGCCTACCCTTTCGCAGATGTCAAGCAAGCCAGACCATCACAACAGACGCTTCAGACCTAGGATGGGGGGCCCACATGCTGGACAAATGCGTGCAAGGATTATGGACACAGGATCAACTTCAATTGCACATCAACCTAAAAGAAATGCTGGCAGTAAAACTGGCAATCCAAAAGTTCAAACCATTTCTCAAAGAGGGCCAGTTGATGATAAGGACAGACAACACCACAGTCATGTGGTACATCAACAAACAGGGAGGCACTCATTCATACCCCTATGCAGAATGACCTTGGAGCTGTGGACCCTGGCACTCAGCTACAACATCCAGTTACAGGCAATATTTGTACCAGGGAAAGACAATACTCTAGCAGACATATTAAGCAGAACCACTTCAGATGCCCACGAATGGAAGCTTCACCCGGACATCTTCAAGACCATCTCAAAGAAATGGGGAATGCCACAGATAGACCTATTCGCATCACCTCTCAATCACCAGCTCAAAAAATTCTGCACAAGGACATTCCACCCATTAGCATGGAAAGTGGATTCGCTCTCCTTCAACTGGAAAGGCCTAACAGCATATGCATTCCCTCCTCTTCCTTTGATACACAAGGTACTACTGAAAATCAAGGAAGAACGTCCAAGGATAATCCTGATAGCTCCAAACTGGCCAAGACAACACTGGTATCCACTACTGAGGAGCATGTCTCGGAACAATATGTGGACAATTCCCCTGATGCCTTTGATGTTAACGCAGAACCACTACAGCATCATCCATCCAAACCTAAAAACCTTGCAACTGACTGCAAGGAACATCACATAGCAGCAGCTAATCCAGAACTTTCCCAAAGAGTTAAAGACATTATTCTTGAAGCACGCAGACCTTCAACAAGAAGAAACTATGCTGGAAAATGGAAAAGGTTTGTCATCTGGAGTACGGAAAGAGGAAAAGATGTCTCAAACATAGATATGCCTAACATTCTGGAGTATCTGGCCGAACTTCTTCATTCAGGCCTGTCCTACTCCTCCATCAAGATACATGCATCAGCTATTTCAGCAGAATACAGCTTTGATCCACCTGTTTTTTCGCACCCTTTGCTCAGGCAGTTCCTCAGAGGAATCAAGAATGTAAAACCTCCAAGGAAACCACCATTACCAGCTTGGGATTTAAACTTTGTGCTAGAAAAGTTGACACTATCACCCTTTGAACCAGCAGCAACAGCAGACCTACAACACCTGTCATGGAAAACTGCTTTCCTACTGGCAATTACTTCAGCAAGGAGGGTTTCAGAACTACAGGCCTTAATGGCAGTGCAACCCTTCCTAATCTTCCACCAAGATAGAGTGTCCATGAGGACTAATCCTACATTTATGCCCAAGGTGGTATCCAGAGTGTCTTTAAACCAGGCAATCCACCTACCTACCTTCTTTCCCAACCCACAAAACAGAGGGAAAGAATACTGCATACCTTGGATGTACATAGACAGCTACGCTACTACTTGGACAGAACAAAAATAGCAGAAAGACTGACCAACTTTTGTAGCCTATGCAACAGGAAGGGAAGGAAAAGCTATTTCCAAACAGACAATCTCCAAATGGATAGGAAATTGCATACGATTCTGTTACTCCTTCCATGGAAAACCAATTCCACAGAACATAAGACCTCATTCTACAAGGGCAACAGCCACTACCACAGCCTTCTTACGAGGAGTGGCAACCAAAGACATTATTGAGGCGGCTACTTGGACCTCCGTGCATACATTTGCCAAGCATTATAATTTGCCTCTATATTCCAGATCCCGAGCAGGGTTTGCCACTGCTGTACTGCAAGGGATCCTAAACACACCATAATCTACTTTTATCCTCCTCCCTAGTTGGCTATGGTATTCTACCCACTTGTTATGACTGCAGATGCATCCATGAAGGACATAGTACAGTTTTGTACCTACCATAAATGTAGATGTCCGAACTGGATAGCATCTGCAGTCAGGATTACCCTCCCTCCTTCCCCTCTGTGGTACTCCTAGGGTGTTTACCCTTCTAATAGCTAGCTGTTGGGGGGGAGTCTTTTATGGTGTATTTGTTTGTATATATATACATACATGCTTATTGTTGTGTTTACCTCTATCTATTTGGAAACATTGGCATCTATCCAAATTTTAGCCTGCAAGAGGGCTACTGGCATCTGGGGCAAGAAACACTGAGGAAAATGGCGTCGGCTGATGCCTTTATACCCGAAGACCAACAGAGATGACGTCGGGTGGAGTGCGACATCAGCCGAAGCCGGACCCGGACTTTGGAATCCGGCCGACTGAAGGGCTGCCTGACGACAGGACAACCCACTTGTTATGACTGCAGATGCTATCCAGTTCGGACATCTACATTTATGGTAGGTACAAAACTGTACTTTTCCCTTGGACTATGGATCAGGGGAAGAGGATTCTATCAGTCCAGACTCCCCCTTGGAAGAAGTCTGCTTTAGGGACAGTATTTCTCATGATGGAATTTTTCAAGTGG
The DNA here is from genome assembly GCF_019279795.1 of Protopterus annectens. Taxonomy (NCBI): domain Eukaryota; kingdom Metazoa; phylum Chordata; order Ceratodontiformes; family Protopteridae; genus Protopterus; species Protopterus annectens. The sequence goes on along the minus strand of NC_056750.1, from coordinate 550,676,348 downwards.
GAGTGTTCTCAGGTTTCTCATATTCAAAAGAGGTGTTATGAACTCCTCCAGATGGAGTCTCCTGAGCCCTCTGATATATCTCCTGTCCTGGCTGCCCTTCTAGATACCTTTTCAGCAGTCTCTGTGTCCCCTAATTCTCAACTTCCAAGAAACCTGATTGATTTTTGCCTGACATTTGTAAGTTCTCATACAAATGTTTATTTATTTATTTAGTTTGTTTTATTTTCCATTTGTTTACTGGGTTAGTCCGACTGGACACAAGGTGACCGTTTCCAGCAAAGGCCCGGGAAGAAAAGCTCCAAATACATAGTAAAAAATTATAAAAAAATTATTAAAATAATAAAAAAATTATATAAACATAACTATTTTGTACAAAGAGCATAAAACATATAAAAGGAGTAAAAATCAGAGTTTTACAACTGATGCAGCATACAGTGGTTAGAATGTTGAGAAATAAACAAGATATTATACAACAAATATAGAATTGCTTGAACATAAATTCAAAAATAAGTTTCCATAGATAAACAGGATCATAAATTAGAAATCATAACTATAAATGTGGTCTAAACACCTGGTTCACAGTACTATGCACTAAGTGAAACTACACAGTACACCTGTGATCTAGGGATGTTGAAAGTCAGGAACAAACAAAAAAGCACTGCAACGGAACCATGCTCACCTCCAGATAATCCAAAATAAACTTTAATATTAAAAAAACATAAATGTTTAACTAAATCACCGCATTTTCTGGGGTTTATATATTCCATATTCAATAACCATCATATTAATTGACAGTTAAAAACAATCAAACTTCAATGAATAGTCACATCAACACAGAATAAGTAAATAAACATATCAGCAATAAATAGAAAACTAAAAAGAATATTTTTTAGTCTTCTATTTATTGCTGATATGGTTATTTACTTATTCTGTGTTGCTATGACTATTCATTGAATGTTAATTGGTTTTAATTGTCAGTTATTCATTGAATGTTAATTGGTTTTAATTGTCAGTTACATGATGGTTTATTGAATATGAAGTACATAAACCCCAGAGTTGTTAAGTAAGTTACATCTGATGAAGTCTATGAAATGAAAATGTGGTGATTTAGTTAAGCATTTACATTTTTTTCTATATTAAAGTTTATTTTGGATTATCTGGAGTTGAGACCGGTTCCTCTGCAGTGCTTTTTTGCTTGGTTATTGGTTGCTGCACTTTGTGTGGTTTAAGCACTGTTTTCCTGCTTTGTTCAAGGTTGGTTTTCTTATACAGATGTACTTCTGCTGATCCTTCTGTAGAGTCTGTCTCTTCTGACAAACCACCTCAACTTTTGCTGTCTACTAAACTACTTCCTTCAGACAAGGAAGTAGGCTTATGGAGTGTTTGGGCAAAAAGGTACATGCTGTTGCCACCCTGGCTTTTCAGACTATTAATTACCATACTCATATGACCAGGTATGTTCTAGACCTTCTGTCTCAATCTTCTCAGGCAATCTCTGATTCAGAATGGAAGGTATCGGCCTTTTCTCTATTGGGTTCTACCTGTTGGGTGGTTCGCTACTCTGTTAAATGTAGTCATGATGCAGCAATACTGCCTTTGGTTCTGTTTTCAGATGTTACTTTTGGCTTTGTCTCCAGCCCTTACCTGATGATAATAAGGCTAAATTGTTGGATGTTCCTCTTGATAACAGCAACCTTTTTGGTTCTGTTGCTGCTGAGCTTTTTAAGTCCCTCCAGGATAAAGGCAAGGTTTTGCAGGAATTGAAACATATGTTTGTCTCTCCTATCCCTAAGTTCCAGAGAAATTATCCATCCAAATCTGCTTTTGTCCGAAGACAGCCTTTTCTTCTTCCTAATAGTAAGAAGGGTTCTAGGCTTGTACCTCCTGCTAAGTCTACTCAGGGTCCTACTTCTCAGAAGCCTCCTTTTTAAGGCAAACCAGGTTCTATCTGACAGTTTGCTTCCCCCTTCCCTGGATCAGATCCCCCTCTCCCTTTATCTTTCGCTGGCCCTTCCCATTTGGTAAGGATCACTCAAGACTCCTGGGTTCCATCCATCATCCGCCAGGGATACTTCATGGTGTGGAATTGCCTCCTGCTTTTCTGGGCATCCCTCAACCACCTTAGGAACAGCTTCCTTTCTTTCCAGACGTGTTTCAGGGCCCTTTGGCCCAGGGCACCATTCAAGTAGTGCCCCCTGCTCAGGAAGGGAAAGGGTTTTATTCCAGGGTGTTTCTGGTTCCCAGGAAGGAAGCCACTTGGAGGCCTAATCTGGATCTTACTCAACTCAACACTTTTTTGAAGGTCCCTTCTTTTCGGATGTTGTCCCTTCAGACTCTGTTCTCTCTTCTTGTTCATCAAGCTTTCTTAGTATTCCTGGATCTAAAGGATGCCTATCTTCACATCCCTATTCATCCCTTTTTTATGAGGTTTTTACGTTTCTCTGTTTCTTCTTTGCATTCTCAGTTCTCTGCTTTGCCATTTGGCGTTTCTACTGCCCCAAGGTTATTCACCAAATGCCTTGGTCCTGTCATTGTGTTTGCAGGATGGGAGGAGTTCAAATCGTTCCTTATCTGGACAACCTGCTCATTCAGGCATCATCCCCTGAGGTCTTGCTTCAGCACCTCCAGTTTACAGTTTGCCTTTTACAGTGACTGGGGTTTGCCATAAACTTTCAAAAGTCAGTCCTGGTCCTTCTCAGGGCCACGTGTTTCTCATTTGCAGGATCCAGACCATTTCCATGCTGGCATCCCTGCCTCCAACCAAGGCGCTCTTTTGAGTAACTTTTTTTCATTCCCTTCTTCCTCTGGCTTCACTCACGACCAGGGATTTTCTCAGGCTTATAGGATTCATGGCCGCCACCATTCTTTTTTTTTTTTTTTTTTCCAAACACCTTTATTGAATTATCACTTGTGACACAGGCAAATTTACATTCATATAAAATTAATCAAACTATACTAACATTACAAGCATTATACTTCACATATATTGCTATATATCACATAACCTAAATAATATTACATAAATTATTCAATTCCTGCTCTTTTTTTAAACAAGAAACATCTTTATTAAGCCATCACTTGCTACATAGACAATCATACATTTATATAAATGAAAATAAACTACACAGACACAATCCTAGTTGCCAGCATTTTACATCATAAACAATACTGATACACTCCCAGTTGCAAACATTATACATCACTTATAATCTACCCAGTTTTTCTCACTTAAACATTACATAGCTCATTTAAGTTCTGCCGCCTTTTAAGCCTCATTCCTCCCTTGTATGTATTGTTCCCAGAATGCCCATTTTTTCCTATGTAGTTTGCTCCTAACCCTTTCTAAATATCTCAATTCCAGTTGTTTTATCTCTGTTACTATATTCACTACTTCTAGTATAGTTGGTTTAAATTTTGATTTCCATTTTCTAGTAATTACTTTTTTGGTAGCCACCATTATTAGACACAGCAAGGCCCTACCATGTCTAGGCAATTCCAATTCTGTATCATAGCTCAGAAAAGTCATCTCCCTTGTTAGACCAATCTGCCTACCCAGCATCTCTGACAGTGCATCCTGCAGGGAATCCTTAAAGTCCAACAACTCATCTGTCTCCCACATAATATGTTCCCAATTACCTCTTTCTTCCCCTTCACATCTCCAACATTTGCCGTCTGCTCGAGGAAAAATTCCCTGAAGTCTACTTGGGGTATAAAAATATCTATGTAAACATTTTCAGGCAAAAATCCTAAATCTTATATATTTTGTTCCATATTTGGAAGACATATATATATATATCTTCCCATATGGTCTCCACCATTCTTATGCTGCCACTAGCCAAACTCCATATAAGAAAACCACAGTGGTTCTTAAAGTCATTCTGGATTCAACATTGTCATCCACTGGATTTTATAGTTCCTTTCCTTCCATGCCTCAAGCTCAAGTTTCACTGGTGGATTCATCAGCCTTTTCTCATCCAGAACTTCCTTTTCAACACCCCCCCCCCCCTGTCTCCTGTCAGGAATTTTTTTTTGTTTGCCTCGGACAGAGGGTGGGGAGCTTCCTTCAGTTCCTACAAGGTCCGGGGTCTCTGGCCTCCTCATCATAGGTCAGATCACATCAATGTAAAGGAAATGAGAACTCTCTTTTTAGCTGTTCAGACTTTTCATCCTCTCTTTCTTCCAGGGCCTCTCAAAATCTTCACAGATAATACCACAATAATGTGGTATAGCAACAAGAAAGGGGGACACAGTCCTACCTGATTTTCGGACTGGCTGTTCAGGTTTGGGATTTATCTGTCCAGTATTTAGTAATTCTTCAGGCTGTATACTTTCCTTAATTGCAAAATATAGTGGCAGAATCTTTGAGCAGGTCCAGTATACAGGTTTATGAATGTATGCTTCACAGAGATGTGTTCTGGACATTGTTCATCAGTGGGGTACTCCATGGGTAGATTTTTTTGCCTCGTGAACAGACAACTTTTTGTACCAGAGTCCAAAGTCGTCTGGCTTGGAGGGTGGAAGTCCTGTCTTTTTCTTGGAAGAGAATGTTTTTCTATGCCTTCCCTCCCTTTCCCCTGATTCTGAGGGTTTTACTCAAGATGAAGCAGGACTCCTCCAAAAGCTTGCTGGTGTCTTCCTTTTGGACCAGACACCATTGGTTCCACCTACTTCTTCACCTAGCCAGGGACAATCACCACGTTACCTCACAGAGTTGACCTTCTCACACAAGACAAGGGGTGTCTAATCCATCCCTACATGTCCACTCTTTAGCTGACACTGTGAGTGATAGGGTTTTGATCCCTTTTAGGTAGGTTTTGATCCCTTTTAGGTATCTTTTTTTCTGAGGATGTGCTTAGGGTTCTGCAGGAGGCCAGGAAATTATATTTGTCCAAATGGAAGAGATTTTCTTTCTGGTGCCTTTTTCTTAATCACAATTTATTTTCTTTGGGGATCCCTCTGGTTCTGTCTCATTTGTGTGAATTGCTCCATGCTGGGCTAGTGTATCCTTCTGTTAAAGCTTACCTTTCAGCTCGTCTGCCATTGACTCCTCCTCTTACCTTGATTTTCAAGGTCAAACAATTTTGTATAGACATTTTTCATATCAGGCATCCCAGGAAGCCTGTAACACCTTCTTGTGACCTCAGTTTTCTACTTGAAAATTTGACTCAGGCTCCTTTTGAGCCTGCAGCTTCAGCTTCCTTGCAGCATTGTACTTGGAAGACTGTTCTACTTTTGGCTCTTACTTCAGCTAGGAGAGTCTCTGAAGTAGTTTTTCAAAGGAACAGGGTGTCTGTCTATACAAATCCTTTTTTATGCCCATTGTGGTTAATGAGTTGTCTCTTAATCAGTCTATTAACTTGCCCTCCTTTTTTCCTTCTCAGCAATCTGCTAGTGCGAAGGTTCTTCACTCTTTGGATTTGCATAGACAGCTTAGATATTATTTGGATAAGGCCGTCTGCAATTCTGAGAAACTTTTTGATGTTAAGTTGTCAATCTCGCCTTCATTCTTGCTGGATGTGTTCGGAGCCGATCCTCGGCTCCGACTCGGCACTTGCTTTAGCTTAGGAACTCCTTTTACCAGCTCGAGGCAACCCTATATCCCATGATGCAAGGCGGAACTACCTCAGATCTCGTTTGCCGCTTAGCGAAAGAGGTCTCCTTTACCAGCAGAGGTAAGTGAATTTCTTGTAAAAGAAAGAGAAGCTTAGTTAGTATTTTTATTTCCCCTTTTTTAGTCATAGTGTAGTCTGTAGTGATTACAGCCCACCCTATTCCCTTGTTTTTCAAACTTTTATAACTTCTTTTAAGCCTTAGTGTAAAAGTTTTAGTTAGGCCTTAAACCCCAGTTGTTAATCCCTTCCTGTGTGTTGTGTGTAGAGGATTAATTTGTGTGTTTGTTGGGGTTTGTCTGTGTTTCTTCCACCTAGGATATGTCTAGGGAAGGCAAGGTCTCAGGCTTCAAGAAGTGTGACTCGTGCTGTCAGAAAATGTCTCTGACAGACGGTCACACTTCTTGTGTTTATTGCCTGGGGCCTTTGCACCTGCAGGACTCCTGTGCTTTGTGTCACTCTTTTAGCCAGAGAGTCCTGCAGGAAAGGAGGAACAAACTTATCCTCCGTGGCTTACTTAAGCCAGAAGGTTCTCCCTCGAAGGCAGGGTCTGGGAAACCTTCTAAGCCACCGAAGGCTCAGGCTTCAGTATCTAAGCCTCCTCCGGTGGATCGGCTCCGGCTGGAACCGATGTATCTGCCTCGAAGGTAGTGGGTTCGGTGCCGGCTGGCTCAGATACCTTATCTACTATAGCCTTGTCACTTTATCCAGCATCGGAGCCGAGAAACCTTTGGCTCCATCTGGAGTTCAGGGGACTTCGGCTCCGATGGCTCCGTCCCGGAAGAGATCTCGGTCCCCTTCGTTACTGAGTATCCACTCGGCTCCGGGGTCTCCTCTTTTGTCGGAGCGGAGCCATCGGCGCCGATCTTCGAGATCTTCCAGGCTGTCTGACCACGACTTGGAGAGGGTGGTAAGCAGGCTGTTGAAGTCTCAGGCACTGGCCCAAATGCTCCATAGCCCGTCTCATCAGACTTCGGCTATAGCCTCACCCCTTGAACTTCCTCCTCCGACTCCACATCGCAGTTCGGAGCCGGAGCTTCTCGGGACAGCGACTGTTTTGGTGCCGGAGCCGATACATCCTTTGGCTCCGTCATCCTCGGCTCCGATCTCCTCCTTGAGACCTTCCTTTGAGGGATCCGGTCGTCGGGTTTCCCTTGTCGGCTCCGAGGGGGCTAGTGGCATCAGACCCTTGTCCGACCCCGCTCTCCCTCTCGGGGCTTCGGCTTTGGTAAGCTCGGCGCCGACATCGGCCTCGGAGCCTTCCCTCTCAGTGGAGCCGGGCATTCCTGTTTCCTCGGAGCGGGGATATTCCGGCCTCCCGGGGAGGGGAGCCTTTGAGGTGATGAGGAGTGTCCTGGCCTCTGAGCCTGGTCAACGGTCCATCCCTCTAGCTCCTCCCTCATCAGTGCCTGCAGACGCCTCTTGCTCTCAGGCCCAGGGATCCATCGCCCCAGGTTTCCCCATTGGGAATTTCCTCCTCTTCCGAGGTTTCTCCTGATCCTGCAGGGGAACCCCCTCGGAAGAGGACGTGTAAGAGGAAACACACAGACTCCCCTGAGTCTACTACATCTGATACCGACTTAGATGAGTCGGAGGGTTCCCCACGATCCCCCTCTGAGGATGTCTCCTTTTCAGACATCCTTGAGCTCCTCAAACAGAGGGGAATTGGCCTCCATTGACCCCTCCGAGGATGAGTCGGTATACCTGGAGGCTTTTGGATCCCGACCCTCCACCTCCTGGGTGTCTCCGCCTTTCGACCCACTGATGCAGGTAGTGGCTCGGAAGGCGTGGGCGGCTCCAGATTCTGTGGAACCTGTCCCCAGGAGACCATCCAAATTCATCACGGCCCCTTCGGACAAACAGTTCCTTTCCAAGGGTGTCTCTGTGGATGCTATGGTGGTGGCGGCGGCCACTAAGAAGGAACTGGCGGATCCTTCAGTATCTGTCCATCCTCCTAACAAGGATTCTAGGACCATGGACAGGTATGGAAAGCGGATGTTTTCTTCAGCGACCTTTGCTATGCTCGCTGAATTATCTTTGTCACTTCACCAGGCTTCAACGAGATGTTCTCAAGGAACTGGGAGAAGTAGTCCAGGATCCTTCTGCTGCTGGGGCTCAGGAAAAGATTGCCTCGCAGCTTGCAATCCTGAATTCCATATCTAACTCCTCCATGCGGCTCATATCCTCTGCGGCCGATGGAGCGAGCAGGGCCGCAGGCACAGGAGTTGCTCTTAGACGCCAAGCCTGGATGCGGCTTTGTAATTTTGCGGACCCCTTTAAGGCGTCCTTCACTAATACCCCCTTTGATGGTTCGGCTTTGTTCGGACCTCAGGTGAAGGATACCTTGACCAGGTGTGAGCAGGACGGTAAAACTCTTTCTGCTGTTGGAGTCCAGTTTTCCACTCCTTCTAGACCATACCCCAAGGGTCAGAAGGGGGGGAAGATGTGGTTCCGTAAAGCCCAAGGAGCTACACCGGACACACGTGGTCAGTTTACCCCCAGAGGCAGAGGGGGTAACAATAATAGACGCCGCCCTAGAGGCAGGGGGTCCTCAGAACCAGGGCAACAGGGAGTCTCTTCCTGAGAAGCCCTTTCAGCACCCCTGAGGTGTTGCCCGACTGTCCACCCTTGGAGGCAGTCGGGGAAGGATTTCGCTGTACCCAGTAGCCTGGCAATCCCTATCTCAAGAGATGTGGGTACAGTCGATCATATCCGAGGGTTACAAAATCCCCTTCGAAAGGTTTCCCGTACCTCTACAATCCCTTCCAGACATCTCACCCCGTCAAAGGGATTTGGCAGAACAGGAGGTTTCAAAGCTCCTAGAAAAAAGAGCCGTCCAGACTGTGCTGGCAGACCAGGTAGGATCCGGCGTCTACTCGAGATTCTTTTGGTCCCCAAAAGGACGGGAGATTGGAGACCAATATTAGACCTGAGCAATCTAAATAGATTTGTCAAGAAGGCAAGATTCCGGATGGTCACGCTTCAGTCCATTCTGCCCTTTCTGGGCAAGGACAACTGGATGTGCTCTATAGACCTTCAGGATGCGTACTATCACATAAAGATTCACAGACGCTCCAGAAGGTTTCTCCGCTTTCGGCTAGGGACCAGTCATTACCAATTCAGAGCACTGCCCTTTGGCCTCACTTCAGCCCCCAGAGTGTTTACCAAATGCATGGCAGTGGTCACAGCTCATCTGAGACGTCAAGGGTTCCAGGTGTTTCCCTATTTGGACGACTGGCTCCTCTCCGCCACCACCAAGTGTCAGCTTCTTCAGTCCAGAGACTACACTCTACAGCTTTGCAGGAGTTTGAGAATTTCAGTAAATTTCGAAAAATCTTCTCTGCTGCCTTGCCAATCTATCACCTTTATAGCCGCAGAATTAAACACCGTCAAAATGTTAGCCAGACTAACAGATCAAAGAATTCTGGACATCCAAAAATTCGTTCGGCTTCTATTGCAAAGCAACAAGATCAAAGCCAGATTTATACTGAAGGTTCTAGGTCTCATGGCTGCGGCCATTGTTCTTCTACCACTGGCTCGCTTCCACATGCGTCTTCTGCAGTGGATGCTATTCATGCAGTGGTCGTACCACAGTCTCCCGATGAGGCACGAAGTCTTGGTAACACAGTCGTGCCGAGCTCATCTGAACTGGTGGATATCTTCCCCTCTTCTTCATCAGGGCCGACCCTTTATTCCCCCTCCTCCAATTGCCACAGTCACTACGGATGCCTCTCTGATCGGGTGGGGGGGGCATTATCAGGGCAGGATGGTCCACGGGACGTGGCAACCCATAGAATACCATCTGCACATAAATGTCCTGGAGATGAGAGCAGTGCTTTTAACGTTGCAAGCCCTCAATGACTTTCTTCCCACGGGGACTATTGCAGTACAGACGGACAACATGTCCGTAGTCTGGTACATCAACAAACAGGGCGGGACCAGGTCCTATCCGTTATGTCGAGAAGCTCTCAGACTTTGGCAATGGGCGATCTCAGCGGTTTCTGATAGCAACGCACATCCCCGGCAGGTCCAACTTATTAGCGGACAGGCTGAGCAGATCCATTCTGATGCCTCACGAGTGGTCTCTCAATCAATCTGTAGTGGATCAGATTTTTCTGAAGTGGGGCACTCCTTGTTGCGATCTTTTTGCTACTCCTCAAAACAACAAGTGCCCCGATTTCTTCACTCTCTTTCCCCTTCCAGGCCAACCCCTGAGAGACTCTCTAACCCAGGATTGGCCCCGGGGACTTCTGTACGCTTTTCCTCCTTTTCCTTTGATTCCACAAGTCATTCAGAAAGCCACCGTTTTGAGAGCCAAGTTGATCCTCATTGCCCCATATTGGCCTCGACAAATTTGGTTTCCGTCTCTGCATCGTCACCTTCTGGTGCAGCCCTGGCATCTGGACCCAGTTCCGGATCTCTTGATCCACCAATCGGGTCAACAGCACCGGGCCATTCATTCTCTCAACCTCACTGCTTGGTTGCTCCACTTCCTACCCTAGCCAGGCTACCGATGATTTCGGACTCAGTCAGAGACATTTTAGTGTCTTCCTTGAAGTCGTCCACTAGGACTGTTTATGCTAGCAAGTGGCGACGTTTTTCTATTTGGGTGAATTCCAGAAATATTGACCCCTTTACTGCTCCTGTACATTCGTTTTAGATTTCCTGGCGGAGGTTTTTCATTCAGGATCCTCGTCATCTACAGTCAAAGTTCAACTGGCTGCTATTTCCAAGTATCATGTTGGCCTGCATGACAATAACATTATGTCTCATAGGTTATGCAAGGCCTTTCTGAGAGGAGTTTTCTCCTAAAACCACCTATAAAGCATCCTCCTCCGCAATGGGATCTAAACTTAATGTTGGCATCCTTGATACTACCTCCCTTCGAACCGTCTGCTTCATGTTCTTTGAAGTTATTGACCTGGAAAACTATATTTTTACTGGCTGTCACTTCTGCAAGAAGGGTTTCCGAGATTCAAGCTCTCTGCATTCGTTCCCCTTATTTGGTTTTTCATAAGGACAGGGTATCATTAAGAACTAACCCTTCCTTTCTCCCCAAAGTCGTATCTCAAACCAACATTAACCAATCTATAGACCTACCAGTCTTTTTCCCAAACGATTCCGACAGAGCTGAACAGAAACTGCATTTTTTGGATGTCCATCGTCAGCTCAGGTACTATTTGCATAGAACTAAACAATTCAGAAAATCGGACCAATTATTTGTCTCCTATGCAGAAAACAGGATAGGTCTTCCAGTATCTAAAGTGACCTTATCCAGATGGTTGACTTCCACTATTTCCTATGTGTACTCTCTCAGAGGCAAACAGCTATCTTCTAAGCCAAAAGCACACTCAACCAGGAGTCTATCCACTTCTGCAGCTTTTCAGGATAGACTACCCATTGATACCATTTGTGCAGCAGCTACTTGGGCAACGCCCCATACCTTTGTCTCTCATTACAAATTGGACTTGGCCTCCAGAAATAGGGCCAGTTTTGGTTCCACAGTTCTCAAGAGTCTGTTCCATTGAGCCACCCGGGATACAGGTGCTAGGGACGCGGTCCCATCCAGCAAGAATGAAGGCGAGATTGACAACTTAACATTTAGAAGTTATGTACCTACCATAACGTTCCATGTTAGTTGTCTTCTCTTGCCTTCTTTCTTGCGTCCCTCCCTCCTTGAAGAGTTCCTATTAGGTTGTTTCCTCCGGAGCCTTCATATGAGGACTTCTATTAGGAACTTGTGTTCCTAATTATGTTAGGATAGTCTTTAGCAGGGTAGGTTAGCTACCAAACGAGATCTGAGGTAGTTCCGCCTTGCATCATGGGATATAGGTTTGCCTCGAGCTGGTAAAAGGAGTTCCTAAGCTAAAGCAAGTGCCGAGTCGGAGCCGAGGATCGGCTCCGAACCCATCCAGCAAGAAAGAAGGCGAGAGAAGACAACTAACATGGAACGTTATGGTAGGTACATAACTTCTAATTTCTTTTCATCCCATATTTCTAGGTTTGCCTATTTGTAAGCAAAGCATATCCTCCTGGATGTCTAAGGCCATTTCTTTTTTTTTTTTTTAACACCTTTCATGGAAAATGTCTTTCTACGTCAGTAAAGGCTCACTTTACTAAAGCTGTTGCTTCCTGTGGTGCTTTTTTCAAAGGATTGGCCACCAGTTCAATCCTTGAGGCTACTACTTGGACTCCTGTCCATACCTTCATGAAGCATTATAAATTGGGTGCTGTTTCCAGAGCAAGGGCTGTCATTGCCAGAGCTATCCTGCATGGGTTTCGAGGGCTCCTCTGTGCCTTCCTCCTCCCATGTTTCCTCTTGAGGTGTTGTACTTCCTTTTGTAAAGAGTACTGCAACAGTGATATAGAAAGACATAGTACAGTTGTGTAAAATCTCCCTCCTTCCCCTTCTGCTCTGCCTTTTTCCTGGCCTGGAATTCTTTTCCTTTTTCTCCTTCTAAATGCATATGTTCCTCCTAGTTCCAAGGAATATTGTTGCTCCTGATGCTTTTCATTTCTGAGGTCTGTACTTTACCTTTATGCTCTATGCCTTGAATGGAGAGCATACATGTGACATTTGTCATCTGTAAAATCCTAAAGCTTAGATATACTGAATGGAAGTTAGGCTACCTTTGGCAGGGAATTAATTTTGTAAAGAATACTGCAACAGTGAAGGGGAGGACAGTTGGTGTTATAGTAAAATTTTACACAACTCTACTTTCCCTTATTCCTTCTTCATCTACACTTAATATTAATGGAAATGCCAGAACATGTTCAGAAATAGTAACAGTGTTCACATTATTGTTATAATTAGCTGTGTATAACACAACCCTGTAGTTAACCTCAGTTAAATTTGGTTTTAATGACCTGTGTCTGTCTGTTGTCTACAACCATTCTAAAAATATCTTCTATAGATTAAAGTGTATCCTCTTTCCATAAGAAGAATTTTCATCTAGGAAAGTCAGTACTTGTGTATTATCGCAACCACATTTCCGCACTGCCATAATTCATTGCGTGTGCGCGGAAACAGGTCTCCTAACCTAAATAGGGGTTTGTAAAGAAGTAACCCTTACTCTGTCACAGTGGGTATGACCCAGGAAGAGGAGTAAGGGTAAAACTTTATACTTGGGGGAACTCTCCTCATTGCTCCTGTACCTCCACAGTGGTGCACTGCTTGACAATAGCTGAATTTCTCAATAAGATGTTATCAAAAGGAAACCGAGTTACATGTAACCGTAGGACATTTTCAATCTGTCAAGGACAAAGTTCACATACTTCAATAGAAATGACTGCATTAAACAATGTAAACTGTTATTCAAATTATTCTGGATGGCTCGGTTAAAATATAATGGACTGCTGTACAGCTGTGGTTCAGAAGCTGTAAGTCAACGGGGTTGATAACTGAGGTGAGCTATGATCAGAAGTGTACATAGCATTTTTAATAAATTAAACTGCTTCTTTTTCTTTCCTGCTGTTAGCTGGAGTACAGCAGTGATCCACATATACTCTTTTACATCAGTGCAGAAGTGGTTGCTGTCTGTTTAACAGACTTGCTCAGAGTCGTGATGCTTAAGTATAATTTTCTTGATAGTGATGTCATTGCTGCTATAAAAATGCTAACAGTGTTTCAAATGCATACAACAAAAGTGAAGCAGACCTCTGTTTTCCACACAATGGTATAGCTACTTCGATAATACGTAACTCCCGACATTCTTGACACCGGTTTTATGCAGTCGTTTGTACTGAACTATGCGAAATTCGCAACCACGAAAATGTGGTTGCGATAATATGTAAGTACCGGAAAGTCTTATGAACTTGTCAGATGTCGTAAATGGTGATATTCTAACACCTTGATTTTACGAATGTTTGTAATATGCAGTGGGTACGCACTAAAAGCATATGTGTAATTATTATCAAAACTTGGCTTCCTAAAAAACATGTTGCAAAGCGAGTATTATGTTCTTCATGTGGATCACCGCTGCAGTAGCCTAAGCTATATGGTTATATCCTGCTAAGGATCCAACAACCAGCCAGCTTCCAAAGCTTCAGGGCACCTTCCATTCTCTTAAACAGATCAAGTTGAACTGACTGAAGGACAGGTTTGGGCACCAAGCCCTTAAAAGTTTTCCTGCTGCTGAAGAGAATACTCCTGTGCAGGTTTTTGTGGATTGAATTTCAGCCAATGTCGTTCCTTTACTGGGAAATAAGTTCCTTTGGGGGGATAAAAGCTTTCACTTTTTTTTTTTTGATAGAAATTATACTTCACTGGAAAATATTTTTAAAGTTGGGAAAATTTGATTTTAATAATGATCACATGACTTCTAATTACTCTTAAATGGTAGGGCCGCTTTGTTTTTTTGTGGTAAAAAGTTGTCAAAACTTATTTTAAACTACTTTTTCTTTTTGGAAAGTTGCTAAATTTGCTTTTAGGGGCTGGGGTAAGTGTTTTAGTTCTTACTGTGTTTTTACAGGGGGAAATTTTTTTTTTTTTTTTTTTTTTTTTTTTATATATTACTAATCATTTTTACTGACTACTACTGCCAGGATTCCCTGGGAATCTGGCATCTTTTTCTGGCTTAACCGTGGAGCAAGCTACCAGTTCCTTCTTTTATCCACAAAAAGAAAATTGTTAACCAGTCTTTGCCACTACAGTAGGCTGTTAAAATGCCTCAGCTGCAGATGGGTGATTTTACTGTGGACAAAACTGCTTCCTCTGACCACTTCTCTTCCTTGGCTCCCACTGCTGTTGTCCCTACAGCCACTATGGACCACGGGTTGACACACATCCTCTGTTGCTTTTGGAGTGCCCTTGTCAGGAAAGGGAGAGCCACTCTTGTCAGTCCTGGGAGAAGGGGCAGAGAATACTACTCTGCCAAGCTAGGAAGCTGTGCCCATCCCTCAATCAGACACATCTCTGTCACTGTGATTAAAACAAAAACAAACATGCAGGAAGTCCAATCAGATGTCCATACTTCCACGGATTTATTGTAAAAAAACAAAGTGCTTTCATCCCATTTACCTTTTCATGGGACTTCTTCATAGTTATTTTATTTATTTTACATTTGTTTGTTGTTTAGTCTGACTGGATCTGTGGCCCCTTTTCAGCAGAGCCCCGGCAGGAAAAGCCCCAAAAAAGGAAAAGAATAAGCTATTAGAATAAACAAATCAAATATATATACACAAACAGAATAGAAAAACAAAATTCACATTAGTAAATAATACATCATGTAAAAAATTATAGTAAAAAACAGGTATGCCAGTATGCAGTAAGACCTTGTACAAAGAACAAAATCAACCATGTTATATGTATAAATCAATATTGGTAGATGCAAGAAGCTTGCTTGGACAGAGTAAAGATAAGTTGTCTAGGGGTGATACAGGAACAGAGCCAATTGTTGGCTAGATGTTCTTTAAGAAGGAGTTTGAATTTAGAGTTGGAGGGGGTATTAAGAATGAGTTGAGGAGTGCGGTTCCACATTTTTGCTATTTGGCATGAAAATAAGGATTCACCAAAAGAGTTATTGGCTTTCCTAACTTGTAATAGTTTATTAGATGAGCGGAGTGAGTGAGTAACATTGTAAGGCTGTACTAGGTGTGTTAGAGCAGGATATGCGTTAGGTTAGTATAGGATGCTGTGGGCAATAGCTAGCTGGTTAAGTGTTAGTAAGTTTGGAAGTTCAAGCCAGAGTAATTGTTTCAGGGTAGTACAGTGGTGGATTCTGTTGTGTAGGCCAGCAGCAAAACGAGCAATTTTGTGGTAGCATGTTTCAAGTTTAGATCAGGTCAGTCATTGAGGTTTGAGAAAATGGGTGAGGCATATAGTAGTGTGGAGAGGAGGTGTGTTCTGCCAATTGCTTGCCTAGTTCATGAGGTGAGGAGTGTTCTAGACCTATATAGACATCTGAGTTTAATATGTACTTTATAATGGTGAGGGCAATGCATTTGTTATATCTCAGGCTGCAGTCTATTGTGATACCAAGTAATTTTGTGCTAGCTACTGGTTCGATTATAGTTCTATTGAATGAGAGTATGTGCATTGATAAGGGGGAATTTGGGGGGGTTGTTATTTGAAAATATCATAAGCTTAGTCTTGCTTACGTTTAGTATGAGTTGTCTTTTTTTTTTTTTTTAGGAAAAGTTTTGTGTCTTTGAAAGCAGATTGAGACTTAGATAGGAGGTCCAGTAGGGAGGAGGCTGTGCAGATAACAGTGGAATCATCTGCATACTGTAAAATTGTGGCATGGGGATTCAGAGCTAAGACTGTTTGTAAAGATGGAGAACAGTAGAGGACCAAGAATAGAGGTAATAAAAGCTAGAGAGAGATGAATAGATGCTAAGTCAAGTAGTAGTTTTTGATATGATGCAGTGTCATAGGATCATAGGAAGTTACTAGGCTATTGGCCCTGAGGCCCTTACAAACCTAGCCAAGAATTTAGCCCATGTTCCAACAAGTCGGCACCCTATGCCACTGTCCAGCAGTTATCCAGGTTGCACTTAAAAAGGTTTAATGAGGTACTCTGCTGTACATGGAGAGGGAGTGTATTCCACAAAAGGGGGTGTGTCTGGGACACAAATCCATCCCGCCAACAAGTCCTTTTGATGCCACAGACCAGGTTGAGGTCTCGCTTGTGGGTTACTCGATTGCAGCTTGACTTGCGGATATGCAGCAGTCCCATCAGGCCAGGGTCTGAGATTGCTTTGTATGCCAGACAGAGGTCACCTCTGAGGAGTCTGTAGAAGACTGAGTAGAGGAACAGAGCTTTTAGCCTATCTGTGTAGGGTAGATATTTGATGCCTTGGATTCTCCGGGTGAGGAATCTCTCTGGTCTCTCCAACTTTGTGAGGTACATGCCGAAAGGGGCAATGTATTTGGTAATCAGTCTTATAAGGGAAGAATATAGGGATGTTATGACCACCGTGTCCCTGGATGAAATACCCTTACTAATGAGGTGGGCCATGTAGAAATTTTTCCGTACAATGGAGGCAATATGATGGTCAAAAGTCAGTTTGCTATCAGCCTAGGTTCCCAAGTCCCTCATGACTGATTGCATGCTTAGTGCCATATTATTAATGTGATAATTTGTGGAGATGTCATTCTCCCCAAAAGGGATGATGATGCATTTTTTGGATTTCAGTTTGAGGCCATGTTTTTGGCACCATTTCTTTGTTTGGGTGAGACCCTCTTGGAGGATTTCCACATCACTAGGGGAATTGATGACAGCACCCAGCTTGCAGTCATCTGCAAACTTGGTCAGCCGTAGCCCACTAGATTTGGCTTGCATCTCTGAGAAGTATATCCCAAGCAGCAGAGGCACCAAGACTGATCTCTGGGGTACACTGCTTGTTACGGATCTACTATTTGAGGTGGTTTCCCCTATTTTGACTAAGTGGATTCCATTAGTGAGTCAGTTTGCTACCCATCTGGTAACATATGGATTGATGCCTAGTTGAGAAAGTTTATCTATTATACCTGAGTGGAGAATAGTATCGAAGGCCTTGGCCAGGTCAAGGTAGGCAGTGTGCATCGTCTTTCCCTCATCTATAGCCTTGGTGACAATCTCAAAGAAGTTGACCAGATTTAACAAGCATGACTGACCTCCCCTTGACAAAACCAAACTGTGTGGGATCAGTTGTCTGGAGGTTGCCAATGTCCTTGTTAATGAGATCCAAGATAATCCGCTTCATAGCCTTGCAGATCAGGCTAGTTAGGCTGATGGGTCTATAATTTCCTGGATTGGTGGATGCTCCACCTTTGTGCAATGGGATGACAGTAGCTGTCCTCCACTCAACTGGGACGCAGCTGGTACTCAGGCTTTGGTTGAATAGGGTGCCTAATGGTGCTGCACGTTCCTGCCTGAGTTCATGTAGGATGCAGCCAGGGATGTTATCGGGTCCCATGGAGGCTGTATTTTTTGCCTTTGAGAGGGCAATTATAACTTGCTCCCTAGAGATAAGGGGAGGGGGGCAGGTACTGGGGTGTCCTGTTTTACTGATGGGGGGACAAAGGAGTGAAGTTTTCACTGAACCTGTCTGCTAGCAGGTTGGCTATATCTACAGGGTTTGTGTATGTGGCGTCCTTGACCACCAGTTCTGAGCAGATCTGGGTGCTTCCCTTGAGATTACAGACATATGTGAAGAAAGGCTTATGATTGTCTTTAGTAGATGGGGCCAGTTTGGACTCAAAGTTTGCTTTGGAGGATTTCACTTATGCTCTTATTTGCTTGTTCAGGCTAAGGAGAGATTGCTTCCAATTAGATACCTGCTCCTCCTTGGTCCTGGACAGCAATGTTTTCCTTTTATTATAGAGTTTATTTATTGTAGATGTCCACCAGACAGGTTTACTCTTCCTTGAGGAGGAGGATTTCGTCCTGTCTGGTATTCCTGATTCCATGCAGCTATATAAATGCTCATATAGTACTTTGGTGTAAGTTTGGACATATGTGCCAGTTTCTGTGAAGGGGGAGGGGGCCGTGAAGCTGTTTATACCTTCCCTCAAGAGGTTGTAATCACCTTTGGAGAAGTTTTTTGTTTGACCCTAGCTGGGGGGGGGGGGGTCAGGGGAGATGGTGACTTCAAAATTGACTGCTTTGTGGTCGGATCTTACCAGGGATGATGACCCTGTAGGGATGCTGCAGTGGTTACTCATGTTGGTTAATACCAAGTCCAAGATATTTTTACCTCTTGTGGGGGTTGCAGCCAACTGGTCCCAGGCATTTGCATTGACGAAATCAAGGAATCTGTGGGCATTTCTGTTTCTTCCAATCTATGGTTAGATAGTTAAAGTCACCCAGAATCAGGGTAAAGGGTTGAATCTTGATAGATTCGAAGAGGTCCAGATAGGTGGAGTGAGTATCTTGAGTCAGAGTTGGAGGCCAGTAGCTAGCTATGATTTGAATAGGTCTCTTGTCAGTTAACTGCACCTAGAGTATTTCCTGTGCATCATACTGTTTCATCAGCCTAGAGGTGTGTATGTCTTTTATATATATTGCAACTCCACCTCCTTTTGTTTTGTTGCCCACGGCTTGGGGTCTGAATGAATGATAGGATGAGTAACCTGGCATGGCTGGGGTGCTCTCCACAGCTTTGAACCAGGTTTTTGCGACTGCACAAATGTCAGCTTCTTCCAGGGTTAA
Source organism: Protopterus annectens (assembly GCF_019279795.1). Classification (NCBI taxonomy): domain Eukaryota; kingdom Metazoa; phylum Chordata; order Ceratodontiformes; family Protopteridae; genus Protopterus; species Protopterus annectens. Next base: position 550,657,606 of record NC_056750.1, on the reverse strand, counting down.
GAATGCTTGCAGTGAGTGCAGTTTCATGTTTAGACTCCTAGTGTTTAGCAGCATGACCTTTAATTTACATTTTGATGAAATTTTCCTGTTGATAGATTTGAACTCATGGTATTGCCTAAAAAAGGTACTATAGGGGAGGCAAGATCCTTTGCCAGCAGCCAGAAGCCCGAGGGAGACAGATGCAGACCATCTCTGGCAAAGCATCAAGGCTTGTCAGTCATGTCATCCCAGGCTGTCAGGTACTGGATCCCCTTTGAATGACACCAGAAACTAAGCCAGTTGTTAAAGTCAATCATTTTCTGTTTGTATTGAGGCATCATTCTAAGTGACGGTAGAATGCTGCTTAAGGCTAGGGGCATACCTGCCTCGGACAATTACTCAGCGTGCTCGATCATGTCTGTCTTCATAAAGTCCAGGGAGGTACGTCTCAAATCATTCACTCCAACATAGACTATGACAGAGTCAAAACAGTACTTGTTGAGAAACTTGAATGCATTGGTGATATGGCGGATTCTGGCACCAGACAAACAACTAACCGTGACTTTCTCCTTATCCAGCCTGGTGAGGGGCACATCTGTGTGTCTCACGATGGTGTCTCCTATGACTAATATGTTGGGTTTATGTTTAGGCCTTAGTGGCTGTGAGACAGGTGTGTGGACTATGTGTGGTGTGTTGGGCAGTGGAGTTTGCGTGCGTTTATGCCTCAGAGGTTTCGCTTGTTTGGGTGTGCTTTTGTTGAGGGCCTCCGCATATGTGGGAGAGTGTTGCATAGGTGTGGTGTTCGTATTGCCAACCTTCTCAGTGCCAGATATACTGGTTTGTGGGGGAGAGAGCAATGACACTAGGTACTTTATTTATTTGCATCTCTCTAAGAAGATGGACGCGACAAGTTTGTTACTATGTCTATGGTGATTTATTGTGTTTGTGAAACTTAAGATGGTTGTGGTGGTACAATATTTAGGTCTGAAACCATGTTGTGAGTTAGAACGTAGGTTGTTTTGCATGAGGTGGGACAGTAGTTGAGAGTGAATGCATTTTTCTAGTATTTTGCTAAGGGAGAGAGTATGGCAGTGGGTCTATAGTTGGATAACTCTGCGGATTGACCACCTTTGTGTAGGAGTATTATATAGGAAATTTTCCAGAGTTTTGGTACATAATGTTCACTGATTGAGCGATTTATTATTAATGGAGATAGGGTAGGAGATGGAATCTGATGCTAGTTGAAGAAATTCACTTGGGAGTTGATCTACAGCTAGTCTAGTGGGCTTTAGTTGGAGGGGGGGTTTGATATAAGAAGTTGGTACAGGCTGAAATGAGAAGGCTGTGGGTAGGTGTTCAGCTGTTGAGGAGATGATAGGAGGATCTTTGTTGCAATTGTTAAGTAAGGCCAGAATAAAGTTAATGAAATGTGTTGAATTGGGTTGCTGTGCTTCTTTTGGGGTTTAAATTGCTGGGGAGGGGGTAGTGGTTTGTCCAGGATTTAAGAGTTGTTTGATGGATAGCCAGAATTTTTGTGGATTGTTTGTATGTTTTTGTTGTAATATGGTGTAGTATGATTTTTTTTGTTAGATCTATTCAGTTTTTTGGCTAAGTTGAGCATTTGATGGTATTTGTGGAGGGATACTTCAATTTTGCAGGTTTGATAAGTGTGCCAAGCTGTATCTCTTCGTTTCATATTGTTTATGTTATCTGTTGTTAGCCAAGGTGTTGGTGTGCATTTGCCGTGTCTTCTATGAACAGGAGCAAGGGTGCCTAGGATGTTTAGGAAAGAGGTATTGAAGTATGCAACATCCTCATCCAAGGAAAAGTGTTTCAAAGGGGACCAGTTGTGATGTTGCAGGAGTTAGTTGAATGTATCTGTGGAAAATGTTTTTTTGTGTGGATATTTTTATAGATAGTGTTTGTGGGTAAGTTAGTTTGGTGTCTGATAAGGTAGTTGGTGGTATGGTGACTTAGGGAGTCAGGAAAACAACCAGATTGTGAGTATAGGTGTGGACGATTGTAGAGTACCCAGTCTAGTATTGAGTGTTTACTGCTGTGTTTGTCAATTTGAGTTGGCTTGGATATGAGTTGAGTGAAACTGAAAAGGTTGATATGATTGGTGAGGTTAATGGAAGTGCAGGTACCCCAGTCTAAGTTAAAGTCGCCTAGTGTGACTGTTTCATGATTTAAGGTAGAGGATGCCCAACTAAGTAGGTTTTCTATTAATTTAGTATTGTTGCCAGGGAGAAGATATACTGCTATGATTATGATGGCCTTATTCAGGTTAAGTTGAAGATGGGAGATGAGTATTTCCAAGTCAGGTAGTGGGAGTTAATGGGAGGATGTATGTTTAGATAGATTTTATATATGAATGCCACACCTCTGCCATGTTGGTTGTTTCTCTAAGTTCTAAGGATGTTATATCCCTGGGGTAGAAATTCTTCACTTTTGTTATTGTTCTTGAGCCAGGTCTTGGTAATTGTTACAATATCGGGGAAGTAAAGGGAAAGGGTAGCTTGAACGTCAGATGATTTGTTAAGAATACTTCTGATATTGATGTTTAGAAAGAATAGGCCAGAGTTAGTTTGAGTTATGGGGGGTGTTGGAAGGTTTGAATTAATTTGTTGAAGTGTATGGATGGTTGGGTTGGGACCTGGATTAAGGTGGATGTCACCACTTAGATGTAGTAGGTAAGATATGAGTAAGAATCAGAGTGAGGTTTTATTGCTGAGTAGGTAGTATTTGTGTATGATGTGTGGGGATGTATGGGTGGTGAAATATCTTAGTGTGAATAGGTGGATGTATGGGTGGTGAAATATCTTAGTGTGAATAGGTGGATGGGTGTGCTTTCAATTAATTGTGCAGATATGTTAAAGTGGGTGAGTAGTAGCAATGGAGTAAGTGTAGGTCAGTGGTGGGTGAGTGTATAGATAAGATTTGGAGGTGGTGGAAAGGGGTAAGTTGCTAAGTTGTGAGGAGAGTGATGAGTAATAAATTGAGTAGCCACATACTGTGTGGAGCCTGGTGAAGAGGGTTTTATAGGTTATAACAGTGTAATATGATGGGTTAGAGTAAGTACGGTTGTACTAACCTGATGGCTGGGAAGGAAAGGTGTGGATTGTGCAGGAGTAGAGTAGGAGAGATGTAGAGGAAACTTTGCATAGGTGTGTGATAAAGGTGGTTGTTGGATTGGATGGAGTGGTGGATGAAAAGATTGGAGGGTGGAGAAAAGAAGAGGTTTGAGTGGACTAAAGAAATGTAGGAGGGTGGATGTGTGATAAATAGGATTGGCTGTTGAAGCAGTGGGTGTGGTTATGCAAGTATAAATTTGGGGAAAGTGGGGATGGGTGGGAGTAGGGGTAGGGGAGCATAGTAGGTTGGACCCAAGATGGTCAAAGCCCAGCACTGTTGAAATGTACGTTGCAAAAAAACAATCAGTAAGCAGGTGAGTAAAAAGGCAAAAAAAAGCTTTGCAGGAGACTATGTTGAATTTAGGTGAGGAGGTTTGTTTGTAGAGTTTAAGGTTGCATTCATTGTATGGACACATTCAAAAAGGGAGATTCTGCAGGTAGGGAGGTCATCTTGTATATTACTGCTTGATGGAGTGGGGGTGGGAGCCACATTGGAGGCACATAATCACGGTCTATGTAGTGCACTAATAACAGTACAAGTACAAGATACAGTTAGGTAAGAGGCAGGGTTACACATACAAGCTTGTTTGCCGTTCTTTGAGGACCACTGGCTGTAACAGTTAAGTTGTACAGATGCCTAGTTATCCTTTTCCTGATCTGAAACTTGAGAAGTTCAGTAGTGGGATGAGTGCCCCAAGGCACCTAAAGTAAGGAGATAAAAAAAAGGGAAAAGAAAAAGGTTAGATAAGAATTAAAGAAAAGCAGATGCGAGTTGCAGTAGTAATTGAATAAGGTTAAATAATAGTGCAGTGTATAAAATGATAAGTACTTTCATAACAAAATGCAGTGTAAAACTATTTACAATATCATTTGATGAATGAGCAGGCAAATACCATTTCCCAGTTGGTCGTTAAATGGCCTACCAAATAAAAACATCTGTAAGTTGTGATACAGTAACCATGTAAGCATACATCAAAACATTTGCAATTAGAATGTTCTGAGCTAAATGGCAGGAGAAGCCCTTATCTGGTTCATTGCTGCTGAGTAACGATCTAAGCCAGCAAGTTACTTAATGTGGTTTTATGTTATGGGACAAGAGATTGCAAACACTTTAGATTAGCTGCTTTTAAATGTTGACCATAAAAACACCTTGAAGCCCTATACAAGTAAAAGGTTGTATGTGTACAAGGTGGTCGCAAGCACTATATTTGACCAATTAATTCAAGGTAATAAAGTAAGCCAACACCTAACTCACAATGGAAATAAACCAATCAAAATGTTGTGGTCATGAACATTAGTGAATAAGTCCTTCTAAATATTGACTTGAGTCAGGACGTAAAATGAGTATGCAAGGCAATGCTATAAACTGATGTCAGTTGTAAGCGCTTTGTTGGATAACCACACCTATGATATGAAATAAGCCAAAGAACCCATTTTAAATAACTTTGATAGCATTTATCACTATTGTATTACAAGCGCAACTTGCTGGTAAACCCACTGTGAAAAGCATTTATAAATAATTACATGTCTCGGAGGAAACCAGAGGCCAAAGCAGAGTAGGGCATACTGGTATGAACTAAGTGAGACAAAAAAAAAAAAATCAAACAATGATAACCGCAATGACAGTCAAATGCATATAACATTAAGCAGTAGAATCCAAACTGTAATGAAATAAACAGTTTTCAAAGTGCACACAGTGTATAAACAGCCCGTTTTTAGACTATAGGTACATACACCACATTTTGTAGGCTGTAAGGAAAAAAAAGCATAAAGTAGGCTAAGTCTTGCAGTTTAACCAGAGGTAGATTCTACAGTTAAGTACACAGTACCAGCTATAGGCTGCAGTTGTGCACTTCCACTAACCATGACCGTGATTCCAGAGTAGAGAAGAAGTATAATGGCGCCAAAAATTTGAACAGGGGAATTTAAATACCGCAATGGCTGATGGGTAGATGAGAATGATGGTAACGTACTGGAATATGGGGTGGATGGCAGATAGTCCAGTGGTGGGGATAACAGGAAGGCAGTAATAGAGGGTTAATATAAGACCGGAAGGCTAGTTCCTTCACAAATAACAAAACCTGTGCAAAAGCAAAAAGGGTCTGGACCCAAGATCGTCAAAGCCCAACACTGTTGAAATGTATGTTGCAAAAAACAGTCAGTAAGCAGGTGGGTAAAAAGGCAAAAAGCTCTTTGCAGGAGACTATGTTGAATTTAGGTGGGGAGGTTTGTTTGTAGAGTTTAAGGCTGTATTTATTGTATGGACACTAGTAAAAAGTAAAAATACTGCGCGGTGGTGGTGCTGCGGTAGTGTTGTCGCCTCACAGTAAGACGCTGTCCGGTTCGATTCTCAGCTAGAGCATCTTCTGTGTGCAGACATGCATGAATGGGCATGCCTTCGTTGAAGGTTGTGCATCAGGGCTGGTAACTCGGCACGTAAAAGTCAACTACCAATGATTAGCGGACCGGAGTTCCGCTGTGGCGACCCCTAACCGGGAAAAGCCGAAAGACACAACACAACAATACTTTTATATAGGTAAACACCCATTTCAACAAGATCACATGATTAACTTCTAACAAGAATATGTAAAGAAAGCACGTTTTAAAAACACTTGATTTCCACAACACATCATTGTCCTTTGTGTAGTAAGACATTATTTAATTGTAAAAAATGTCACACTGCTCTACTCCACTCATAAATTATTTTGTCTGAATTCATAAACTCAACGATAATTAATAAAAAAAAAGTAATTGAACAGCATTTGTATTCATCATCCTACACAGCTTGACAAAATATAAAATTCTTAAAGAATGGTGGCACTATATTTCAAAACACTGACTATAGAAATACAATCATTTATTCCTGGCTTCACACTTGCATTTGACCTCAGTTGCCTTGCCAGCACTATCAACACACCCCATGGATTTTCCCATTCATCTCACAGAAATTTTTCAGCAACACATTTCCTGGTGGATGACACAGATCATGTGGTTTTAGGTCATCCCTTGTTCTTCCTCACCCCATGCCCATGGGGACCTTGGATGATTCCCTTCAGGGATACAGGGGCATTTCAAAGAAAGATGGTCCAAGGTACCTAGTCCCCTTCAGAGGCTCATTTCACATGACTGTCTTGGAGATGAGCTGTCCTCCTTGGATTGCAGGCCTTTCAGGACTGTCTCCCAAAGAGTGTGAAAACCATTCAGACTGACAATATATCTGTAGTCTGGTGTGTACAAGCAGGGGGGAGCCATGTCTTACCCCTTTTATTGAGAGACTGAGGGTTTCACAATGGACAATGTCCTGTCAGTGTTTTGTGATATCAACACACACTATGGTGAGGTCCAACATTCTTGCACAGTCTCAACAGGAGCATCTTAATGAGTCACAAGTGCTCCTTCAGTGCTTCAGTGGCGGCTCATATTTTCTTCTGCTGGGGTCAGACTTGCTGTGATCTCTCTGCCACTGCTTTCAACATGAAATCCAGCAGATACTTTGCCCTAGTTCCTCCACAGGCACAGTCACCGAGGTATACTCCTCTTCATTCTTGGCCTCCTGGTCTTCTGTATGCCTTTCCCCCAACTCCCTTGATCTCAAAGTTTCTAAAGAAAGCTGCACATTGCAGTGCAACGATCATTCTCTTCATCCTATTTTGGCCCTGACAGCTGTGGTTCTCTTTTCTGTGGCCTCATCTGAAACCCCCCACCCCCTTCAGTTCTAGACTTGATTCTGGATCCGATTTCTCAGCCGTCTTGTCAACCTCATCTGAGCCTAAAGTCTCTCATGTTAACAGTATGGTTCCTCGAATTTTAGTGGTAGCCAGCGATCCCCAGCTTTCTGAGAGTCATGCTTATCCTTTGTTCTTAATAGTCCAAATGAATGGCATTAGCGTTTAACAAAATACCACTAGTAACAGACAAGTTAGGTGCTAGGGATATGAGTTCAACAAGATTTCAAGGAAAATCACTTATGAATGTGCAAAATAAAATAATTTATTGTAATGTTCATGCTATAACAATAAATTATTTTACTTCACGCATTCATAAATGATTTTTATTTGGAATCCTGTTGGATCCATCTCCCTAGGGTTTACCTTGTCTGTTACATATCCTTTTGTGTTCTCAGAAACTGTCCACTAGAAAAAAACATATTCCAGTAAATGGAAAATGTTTCCCTCGTGGTCTTCTGCTAAAGGCTTAGATCCCTTTTCAACTTCTAGATACTGTGTCTTAGCTGGTCTTTTTTAATTCTGGACCTGGTTTCTCCGCCATCAAAGTCCAGTTAACAGACATTTCTAACATTCATATGGATTAGGGACAGATTCTTTTAGCATCTTTGAAATTATCAAAAGCCTTTTTGAAATGTACCCCTGTTCCTGGGATCTTACCTTAGTTTTACAAGCTTTGTCTTCAACCTCTTTTGAGCCCTGTGCCACCATGGATCTAAAACTTATTTCATGGAAGAGTTTTTGGTGGGTATTTCCTCAGCCAGGGGGTATCAGAGCTTCATGCACTTTGCTGTGTTGCTCCTGTATTTAATATCTCACAAGGATCTGGTTTCTTTATGCCCTAATGCTTTTCTTCCTCTGGTGGCCTCAGAATCTAATCCAAGTCAGTCTGTCCAGCTTCCTTTTTTTCTTTTCCAATTTCAGTAAAAAGGGGAGAGGTGCATGCTTCGGTCCTTAGATGTTCATCTTCAGCTGAGGATCTGATGTTGTCTCTTTCATCTGTTTCTCACTGGATGTATTATCTGATCCAACTGTGATCTGACTTTGGCCACTTTCAAACTTTGGATCCAGTGCTCAGGCTCCTCTCCTTAACCATATTCCCTTGCAAAGAGAGAGAGAGAGATGCATCAGATCTTGTTTGTTGCTCAATTACTGTGGACATTGTCTCCTTTTCCCCGACTTGTTGGTGTAGATAAGTGTGATTTTTGAGTTGTCCTCACCTTCCTGTCTTTCATATGGAGTATTATCTCCAGTTCTAAGATTTTCCTTTACCTTATTAAAAAAGAATTATATAAAAACATTTAGATAAAAGTTTTCTGATGGATAAGATAGCTTCCTGCTTCCTCTTCTTAATTTGCCCATTGCTGCCCTTTCTCTTATAGTATAGCTGTTAGGGATAGCTAGTAGTTTGGTGTGTTGGTTTAGTTTTTCCTAGCCAGGTGTTCGGTGTTTTATTGTATTTGCTACTAGAAATATTTTTGCCTTTCTTTTTCTTTGTCAGGATACAAGACTTGACTTCATTTTTCATGGTGTCTGACAAATCTTCAAGTTTAAAAAAAACAGAGTGGCTTCCAAGCATAAAATTCCCAAATTTGATGTGCATGCCAATTGAGTCTATTGTTTGGGGGTTGCCTACCTGGATGAATAGTGCAGCATCTGTGTAGCCTTTGAGCATGGGGCCCTTTTTGAGAGGAGGAGGAAATTGATTTTTAAGGGTCTCCTCCCTACCTTTGAGGGAGAAGTTCCCCTTGCTCACTCCTTTACTATTACTTTTACTGCTTCTCTGTTGATTAAGAAACCAGCTGATCATTCAAAGGCTGAAAATAGTCATGAGAACACCAAGGAAAAAGAAAAATGTAAGGAACCAGAAAAGCAGTCCCTGGATTACTGTCCCCCTTCGGCTCCAGCTTCTAACATGTTGAAACCCTCAGATCAGACTTTCATGTCAGAGCCTATTCTCATTAGATTGGTACACCTCTCTTACTCGAGCCTTACTTTTCTCCGGAGTCAATATCATTCAGGCTGAGATTCCCTGTTCTTCAGGAGAGTCTTCTTCCATTCCTGTCTTTCTCTGTGTGTCTCTCTCTCTCTCTCTCTCTCTGTTCAATTTGGGCCTCCAAGAGTCTTTCTGGGGCAAACATGGATAGGGTGATTAGAAAGTTCTTCAGGACCCAGATTCAGCTAGGTTTTCTTTCAGTTTTATTCCCTTATCAGGTCATTGCTACTTCCCAGATCTGACCCACTGTCTGAAGCATGTCCACATTGGATCCAAGGACTTGGTTGTCTTTGACTCTGGCGGTATCCTTGATCTGTTGGAGTCTGAATGGCTCAGATTCTGACAGGTCTTTGGGCTGTAGTGTCAGACCGGGTGGGGGGCAGGCTCAAGTACAAGATCCTTGGGGCCTTCCTTGCACTTGTGGCTTCAGAGCTGTACAGTTCGGTTCTGGTTGCTTCAGATCCATTTGGGACCTTTTGACTAGTCGGTCTTGGAGCCATGACTCCTATTAGAAGGATTTCTGATTTTGCTTTTTAGGCTTGTGAGAGAGTGCTGTCTCATTCTAGGGAGCAGACTTCCTTCTCAGGCTCAGATCCATCCTTCCCCCACAGGATTTCCCCGGTTCCTGATCCTGCTCCTTCTCTGTCTCTGTGGGACAGCCATTCCCAATAGTCTTGAGCCTGTCCACGCTGAAGACCCCCATCAACTTCCATATCCTCCCCAGAGCATCCCAGTGGGGAGATTCTTCAGAACATATGTGCAAAAAGGAGGCACATTATCTCGCCACAGAAGTCCCCATCTGAAGATTCTGAAGATACTGACTTTGAGGCGGGAGGAGACCCCAAGATCCCCCTCAAGAATGTCTCATTTTGGGAAATTTTAGAATTGCTCAGATAGAAAAGGGTATGGTCCTCAGAAGACCCATCCCAAGAGGTGTCAGTATGGGTTCCTATTAAATGTTCGAAGACGCATTTTTTCGAATGTGTCTTGATCGAACTTGAAAGCACAAAAAGGCAAAATAGTGAAACAGCATATAAGCGAATTCTTTCCCTGGGAAAGAAATCGCTTGGTCGCTTTCATTAATTTGCTGTTTTCGTGACTGTAGTGCAATCTCAGAGTTGGTATATTTAAGTAGGGGGCTGTGGAGGGCGGGGGCAAAGCTCTCCAATTTATGTAATGTTTTAAAAAAAATATATATTATTTTTTTTTTTTTGTGGAACGGCGATTTTTTTTCCCTTGGAAAAAATCGTTGTTCTAAGCATTCGAGATTGTAAGCTTTCGCTTTCATGGGTTCGATAAATCATTGTTCACTTTTTTAAGCGTTCGATGATTTAACATAGACCCATCAGTATTTCTTGAAGCTTTTGGGGGCGGCTCATCTACTTCTTGGGTGGTCTCCTCCACTGATGAGATGATAGAATTAATTTGTAAATGGACATGAAAGGAACTGGACATGACTAAACCAATCCCACACAAACCTGACAAATTCCTGGTATCATCAAATGCAGTCCTTATTGGCAGAAATGTCCAGCTGTTGATTCCATGGTGGTAGCAGCCATTAAGAAGGAAATGGTTGAAGAGAGTTTCACTGTTCATCCCCCTAACAGGGAGTCTTGGACGTTGGACAGATATGGGATGCAAGTATATGCATCAGTGACCTTTGCTGTCAAGGAGCTCAGTTATCTGGCACGTTACATGCTCCTAGACAGATTTGGCCAAAGAGCTTTCCAAATTTCTCTCTCATGTTCTCTGTTGAGGAAAGTCTGCCAACTCATGGTGGGCTACCCTCCACTCCTTGTTTAACATCTCAGTGTTCTTCATCTCCAGTGCCATTGAAGGAGCCTGTAGAGCTGTGGGCAATGGCATAGCAATAAGGAGGCATTCTTGAATGCGCCTGTGTGATTTTCCGGAACACTTTAAGATGTCTTTCGTTAAAACCCCCTATGATAGATTGACATTTTTCAGTTCAAAAGTTAAGGAAACTGTATCCAGAAAGTGAGCAAGATAAGACCTGTCTGCCATATGGATATGGTTTTCTATCCCAGGGAACCTTTTCCAAAAAGGAAGGGAAGAACCTTTTGATCTGATGATGCCAATTTTCATTCATTCCTCAAAGGATGGGTTCAGATCCAACACTCTGGTCCGACTGTGCTGTTACACTAGCTCGTGGCCTCCAACAACCTATCGAGCTCCTTTCCTGCTGAAGTGCACTATGCCAAAAGCCCCTCAGATCTCATGTGCCACTTTCACATCTAGAGGTGGTTGCCTTCACTCTTGAGCTGCTTGATAGAGAGAAGTGAAATTTTACAAACTTTATTCTTCAGTTATTTTTTTGATAGCTGCTTCTATCGCAAGAAGGTTCATTCTGTTTTCTTCACTAGTCTCTCACTTTCATATACTTTTCTATACCTTTTACACTTGATAGTGTAGTCTTTGCTATCATTGTTGGTAGGCCTTTCCTACCCAGTTCTATCTCTCTTTTATAGTTACACTTTCTCATACAAAAAAAAAAAAAGGTCTCTTTTAGCTTATTCTCACTGGCTTTTCCTTTCAGTAGTGGTAGTATTTAGTCAGTCTCTGTCCTGATATTTCAGGATAGAATTTTTTGAGTATCCTTTTGATATCTGGTGGGTATTTTCATATGAAATTATGTCTGATAAAGGCTTCAAAAAATGCGATAAGTGTGGGCATAAGATGCCTTTTTCAGACGCCCGCACATTGTGTGTGAACTGCTTAGGGTCTGAACACCTCGACCAAGAATGCAACATATGTAGTGGGTTCAACCCCAGAGACTTAATAGAAGGAAGGAACAAGTTAATTCTAAAGGGGCTGTTACCAACTCTTTTTTTTCTCAAGCCGTTTCTTGAGTTCACTATCCTAAGAGTAAAACCAAGAACCCTTCAGATTCCATTGCATGTACTTCATCAGAACCAATGAAAAAGAAGTCAAAATCAGATTCAATGTCTCTTGGGAATCTGACCATCTTTGGGGCCAATCAGATATGTTGCAAGTCCTACCTCTGATCCGAACTCCCCAGAGCCTAAACCATTGCCACGGACTGTTGATTTGCCCAATGTGCCCTCCCAGTTTTTGGAGTGGCACTCAAAATCTCCTTCAATTGTGTCCTCTCGTTACTCCAGAAGTCTCATGGAGGCAGATGTGGAAAGGATGATGAGTACGTTCTTCATGGAGCAAATTCAGAAGGGAGTCTTCACGGTTCCACCCCCTGTGGGTCAGGAACATCATCCATCTACCAGTTCACCAGTAACAACTCCTTCTTTGACCCAGCTTTTGATGTTAGAGTCCTCAGATCCAAGCATTCCTGGCCCGTCTGGATCAGATTCAAAGAGGGTATTGTCTTCGGATTTGACTGTTGCCTTGAATGCACCAGCCGCAACATCTTTGGATCTGGATGATTCTCGGAGCCGAAACTTCCAGGTTGGATTTGATGGGATACAGTTGACTCAGAGGTTTTTGGAGCTGTATCTTCCTCTCAGAGCTTCAGCTTTGGATAACTCATCTGTGGATTCTGCCTCAGGAAGATTGCTGTCTGAATGGAGGGATGTGGCAGGCCAGGAACTCATTTTCTCAGCTCCATTGACTTAATTCTCTTCAGAGTGGTCTGCCTTTGAGGTTGTGAAGAGAGTTTTCTCTGTTCAGGCAGGTCATATGGGTCCTACCCCCTTGGATCCACCCTCGACCTCTCAGATGACTTTTGCACCGTGACCCTCAGCATTGTGTTCACGGGGACACCCAGCCCAAAGCTTCCGGACTACCCAGCTGGGTATTGTCATCTCTTCTGCTACTTTTCTGGATCATCCCACTGAAGAAGTTTCTAGGAAGAGGATTTGCAAAAGGAGGCCCTTGGACTGTCCTCAAGAGTCTATCACTGAGGATACTGACTTTAATGAGGGAGAAGGGTCTTCTAAATCGCCACCCAATGACGTGTCCTTTGGAGACATCCTTAGGACTCTTAAACAAAAGGGTGGTTGGTCTGCCCAAAGTCTGACTTCTGAGGAGTCAGTATTTCTGGAAGCTTTCTGGACTGGCCCATCTACCTCCTGGGTTACTGCACCCACTGATGAACTTATTGATTTGGTTTCTAAGTGGCCATGGAAAGAACCTGATATGATTTAGCCAATACCCAAGTGACCAGATAGGATTCTGGCTCCACCGGTAGGAGAAGCACATTGGAGTAAGGGGGTACCAGTTGATGCAATGGTTGTGGAGGCATCTAGAAAGAAGGAACTCAAGGAACACAGTTCCACTGTCCTTCCCCCAATAGAGAATCTAGAGCACTGGACAGCTTTGGAAACTGCATTTATGCTTCAGCAACTTTAGCTCTCAGATTGCTGAATTACTTGGCACACTTCACGAGACTGCAAGGGAACTTGATTAGGCAATTTTCAGTCTCCCTTTCAGGGACCACTACTGCTGAGGCTCAACCTTCTGTGATCTCACAATTGGCTAACCTTCAGTCTATTGCAAATTCGTCCATGAGGCTCATCTTGCTTGCTGCAGAAGGTGCATCAAGGGCCACGGGTTCAGGTATTTCCATCAAGAGGCATGCCTGAATGCGCCTGTGCGGTTTTGTGGAGCCCTTCAAGTCATTGTTAGTTAATCCTCCCGTTGGCAGCTTTTCCTTGTTTGACCCCACTGTAAAAGACACACACTCAGGTGTTAGTGCATTTTTGACCCCTCAAAGAACCTTTTCCAGGAATCAACTGGCATGTCAGAAAATGTGGTTCAGGAAGCCTCAGGATCATTTTCAAGACACATGGAGCTACTTCCCTAAGAGGCAGATGGGGGAGCAATAATGGTAGGAGATGCGCATGTGAAAGAGGAGGCCTGCAAAATGGGTCTATATTAGAACACCGAAGTTTTAAAACTTCGAATGTCCTAATATTGACCCCTATTCAGCAAACACTTAAAATATTGAACATGCAGACCAGCGAATTTTTTCCCAGGGTAAAAAAACGCTGTTCTGAAACACATACACACAACACAAGCACGCCAAAACAACAGCAATCCACACACATACACTTTAAAATCCTACATCTAACCCTACACTAAACTGTACATACACTACTATCTATCCACTTAACTTAACCCAAATCCTAACCCTATGGTCCGTCACTATCGCACACTCACCTCACCCGCGCCCTAACCCTAACTCACCTACCCTGCCCTAACCCTAATGTCCGTCACAATCGCACACTTACCTGACTCACGCCCTAACCCTAACTCACCTAACCAGCGCCCTAACCCTCACGTCTACACAATCGCGCACTTACCTGAACCCGACCTGTAACTTTCCACCACAATGCTGAAAATAGCAAAGCCACAGAAATGGCCAACCAAATTCTTTCCCTAGGAAAAAATTCGGTGTTCTACAGCTTCGCTATTTTCAACATTCACTGAATAGGGGTTGATATTAGAACAGTCGAAGTTTCAAGACTTCGATGTTCTAATATAGACCCTGCAAAACTGAGGGTCTAGAGATACTTTTTCCAACAGACCCTTTCAGTGACGCTTCCCCTCCTCCTTCCTTTGGAGGTCACTTATGTCTGCACCAGGAAGCCTGGCTACACATGACGCAAGACACTTGGGTGCAGAAAATTTTTTCCAGAGGTTGTATTATTCCCTTTTCCGAACCATCTCAGTTACCCGGGAAGAACCCCAATGTTCCACCTAAGGAAGCACTAGAAGTACAGAAGCTGCTAGAAAAACGTCATCCAGGAGGTTCTCCAGACCAAATAGAATCTGGAACTTACTCAAGATTCTTTTTAGTGGCAAAGATAGGGGACTGGAGACCAGTTTTAGATCTCAGTGTGTTGAACAAATTGATTTGACACACCAAGTTCCGGATGGTCACGGTTTAGTCCATTCTGCCATTTCTAAGCAAGGACGACTAGATGGACTTGATAGACATTAAGAATGCGTACTATCACATAAAAATTAACAGACAATCCAGAAGGCACTTACTCTTCTGGCTGGGAGCCAGTCATTACCAGTTCAGAGCACTGTCATTTGGTCTCACCACAGCCCCCAGGGTGTTCACCAAGTGTATGGCAGTGACTGCAGCTCACTTGAGACTGCAGGAATTCTGGGTGTTTCTATACTTAGACGACTAGCTCATTACCACCCCGACCAGGTGTCAACTAATACGACCATGAAAGCAAGTGTTGCAGACTTGTTCATATCTTGGAATAACCATCAATTACAGCAAGTCACATCTACAGCCAACCCAGATATTGGAATTTATAGGAGCAGTTTTCAACACAGTATCTATGATAGCATATCTTCTTTTTTCAAAAGTACAAACAGTAAAGAAACAGGTCGGGAAAATAAATTGCAGTACCAGAATTTCAGCCCTGTTTGAGTCTGCAAGCCCTGGGGTCAGTGTCAGCAGCAATAATTTTAGTTCCTTTAGCAAAATATCACATGAGGATTCTGGAGTGGATGCTAGTAATGCAACGGTCAGTGCATTCTCAACCCTTGTCTGCAAAGATAAGAATAACTCAGGAATGCAAACGGTATCTCTTTTGGTGATGCAGTCACGACAACTGTTACAAGGTCATCCTTTCATTCCCCCTCAACCCAAGGCCATAGTGACAGTGGACGCATCCCAGATTGGGGGCGGGTGGGGCGGCATTTTCTGGGGAAGACAATCCAAGGCAATTGGTTCCCCCAAAGAGGCCAGTTTGCATATCAGTGTTGTGGAAATGGGAGAAGTGCTTTTGGCATTGCAAGCATTCCAAAACTCTCTGCCTCTTGGTACTATTGCAGTCCAAACAGACAACATATCAGTAGTTTGGTACATCAACATACAAGGGGGAACCAGATCTTACCCCCTGTGTCGAGAAGCCCTAAGGATGTGGCATTGGGTGATATCTTCCAACAGCTTTGTAATTGCAACACATATTTCTGGGAAGTCTAACATGATAGTGGACAAAGTGCACAGGTCCATCTTGCTACCTCACAAGTGGTCTCTTAACAACAAAGTGACAAAAATGATTTTCAGTCAGTGGGGCCAGCCTTGGTGCAGTTTTTTTGCATCTCCCCTAAACAACAAGTACAGCAGCCTCTTTGCCCTGATCCCCCCACTGGGGTGTCACCGAGGGACACTTTGCCCCATGATTGACCCCCCCCCCGCCGGTCTTTGGTATGCTTATCCTCCAGCTCCTTTAATTCTCGAATTCCTTCAGAAAGCAGCCAGGTTGAAGAGCAAAATCATTCTCGTTGCACCTTACTGGCCTTGACAGGTTTGGTTCCCCTTCCTTTGGCCTCATCTTCTGTACCCACCATGAATTCTGGATCCAACTCCAGACCTTTTGTCTCATCTGATAGGCATGGTTCACCCAGCTACCTCAAATCTCAAGCTAACTGCTTGGTTTCTGCAGTTCCCTTAATAGCCAGGCAACTGATGCTCTCTTCACCTGGCTGTTGTATAATTTTATCTTCCCATAAACCTTCTTCTTGGAAACCCTACAGGAATAAATGGAAAAGATTAATTTATTGAGCAGAACAGAATCTGACAGATCCCTTCTCAGCTCTGATTCATTCTGTTCCTGAATTTTTAGCAAGTTTGTTTTAAGAGGGTGCTAGTTTATCAACTATTAAAGTTCAACTCGCAGCAATTTCCAACTTTCATGTGGGGTTTCGGAATTCTTCCCTGGCTTCCTCTAATCTGTGCAAAGCCTTTTTGAAAGGTACTGTTCTACTAAGACCCCCTTACAGAGATCCCATACCACCATGGGATTTAATTTTGGTACTGGAAGCCTTAATACAATACTGCCTTTGAACTTGCAGCTAAATGTGACCTCAAATTTCTCACCTGGAAAACTGACTTTTTATTTGCAAATAAATCTGGTAGAAGAATTTCAGAAATTCAAGCATTATCTTCTAAGCCCCCATATTTGATTTTTCATAAGTATAGGGTCACTGTATGTACCATTTTTTCCTTCCTACCTAAGCTAGTGTCATAATCCAATATTAATCAAGTAATAAACACAAAAGGTACAATAAAGCAACAGAAAGTAGTCCGGTAGAATGCTTTAATCCAAAAACAAGCACTGTAACCACGAACAAATCAACAAATAAAAAACCATTAACACTTCCAATATTACGTTTTAGTTTGGAAAGACTTTACATCACCTGTGGGCTAGGTACAGAAAACATTAATATATATGTTAAAAGAAATAACATAATTAAAAACTGACCAATCCCAGTAAAATTTCCTAATCATTTAAAACACACAAAAATTCATTTAAAAATTACATGAATCCACATAGCTTGTGTGCACATCATAAATAAATAACTAAATATCATTCAAACTATGAATAAATAAATAAGTAAAAGGATTTTTCATATGAATTAAGAACGATTTGTTAAAAAAATAGCGTCTTTATTACCTTATCGTATGTTGAAAATAATGAACACTATTTCATCGTACCGATAATGTTTAAACCACAAAATATCGAACATACAGAAAAGCGGATTTTTTTCCCAGGGAAAAAATTCGCTGCTCCGCAAAAAAAAAAAAAAACTTAAACACAAAGATAAGTGCCCCCCACAACCCCCCTACTTAAATATACCAACTCAGAGATCGCACCATAGTGGAGGAAATGGCAAAGTCCTGAAGACGGCCCACCGAATGTTTTCCCTGGGAAAAAAAATTGATGTTCCGTGTCTTCGCTATTTTGCCATTTCGACAGTATCGGATCTTTCGATTTCGCTATTTAGTCCATTCAATATGCTAATATAGATAAAAAAAATAGACCTGAAATACTTGATTAGTATTAAAAATGATCCTACACATCCCTCTACTGGTCAATGAGTAAATTACATCTAATAAAAGCTAAAATAGGTTCATAGGTAGGTACTAGGCTATCTGCCCGAGGGCATTTATAAGCCTAGCCAGAGTGTGTCGGCTTTCGCCACCCCATTGATTAATTAACAGATCCTCTGTCAAGCAGAGCCAATGAAGTGATCCCAGGGGTGTATGTTCTGTTACCCATCCACTTGTCAAGGTTTCTGTTGAAGAGTGTTAGTGAGGGGCTCTGCCTGATGTAATTTGGAATTTTGTTCCAAAGCATGGGGAGTCTCTGTGACAGGAATCTATCCCTCCAGCATATTCTATTTATTGTTGTGGCGAGGTTTAGCTCACAAGAGCACATGGCTCGCAGTGACTTGGATTTCTTTAGGTGGAGCATGCCCATCAATTCTGAGCTGGACATGGCTTTGTAAGTCAGGCAGAGATCACCTCTGAGTAAGCGATATGCCACTGAGAACAGCCAGAGTTTTTTCAGTTGGGCTGCATAGGACATATGTTTGAGACCAGTAATCCTCTTGGTGAGGTACTTTTGTGGTCTTTCCAGCTGTTGGAAGTGTCTTGTGAGGTACATCCCAAATGGGCATTGTACTCTATGATTGGTTTAATGAGTGACGATTAAACAGGCACTATAACCTCTTTATTTCTATATGCGAACCATTTAGTAATTAGATGGGCCACATAGGATTTCCTAACTACTTTGGCAATATGATTGTCAAAGGAGAGATTACTATCTACCTGGGCCCCCAGATCTCTTACCTCTTCTGTATTAAGGGGGCTGCCACCTATGTGGTAATTTGTGGGTGTTTTGTTTTTCCCAAACGGGATGACTATGCATTTTTTGGCATTTAGCTTGAGGCCATGACTTTGACACCAGGTGTCCGTCTCAGTAAGGCCCTTTTGGAGGATGTCCATGTTAGCCAGAGAGTCAATTATGGCTCCCAGTTTGCAGTCATCTGCGAACTTGGTTAGCCATAGTCCTCCTGTGTTTGTCTGTACTTCTGAGAAGTATATGCTGAACAGTAGGGGTCCCAGGACTGAACCTTGCAGGACACCACTTGTGACTGGTTTAGAGTCGGACCTGGAGCCCGCTATTCTTACCATGTGAGTTCTGTCTGTAAGCCAGTTGGCAACCCATCCCGTGACGTAGGGGTTTATGTTCAGGCTGGTGAGTTTTTCTGTAATACCCAAGTGGGGAATGGTGTTGAAAGCCTTGCCGAGGTCAAGGTAGGCTGTGTGAACCACCTTTCCCTTGTCTATGGCCTTGGTGACTGTCTCGAAGAAGTCCACCAGGTTTAGTAGACATGATTTGCCCTTAACAAAGCCGAACTGGGTTGGGTCAAGTGTTTGGAGGTTCCCAGTGTCTTTGTTAATGAGTTCTATGATGATGCGCTCCATAGCCTTGCAGACCAGGTTAGTCAGGCTTATGAGATGACTGTTACCAGGGTCGGTTGTGGCCCCTCCTTTGTGAAGAGGAATAACCGTTGTGCGCCATTCTATGGGCACGTAGCCTGTGGAGAGGCTGAGGTTGAACAGCGTGTTTAGGTGGAGGGTTAGTTCATTCTGTAGTTCGTGCAAGATGCAGCCTGGGACACCATCTGGTCCCATTGACGCTGTGTTTTTGGCTTTTGAAAGGGCTGTTTTCACCTGCGTGTCTGTGATTTTTGGGACACTTTACTTTTCTGGTATTGTTGTGGGCCCTTTTTGAAGGTGAGAGAGGGGTGAAGTTTGCACTGAATCTATCTGCCAGGATGTTGGCAATATCAGTAGGTTCAGTATATTTTCTGCTATTTTGCAGTAGTTCAGTGCATATCTGCGAGTTGCCACTTAGATTCTTAACATAGCTAAAGAAGGCTTTGTGGTTATCTTTTGAATCCTTGGCTATTTTTCTTTCTAAGTTAGCCTTGGATGATTTCATGAGGGACCTCAGTTTCTTACTGATGCTGATCAGGGATGTCTTTCCTTCTTGGGATTTGCTTTTTTTCTGTACTAGTTTCCTCCTTCTATTGTATAGCCTGTTTATTGCAGGGGTCCACCAAACTGGTTTCCTTCTCTTAGAGGAGTGAGTCTTGGTCTTGCTAGGGATGGCACAATCCATGCATCCTTGTAGGTGCTCATAGAGTGCATTTGTAAAGGTTTCTGCATATTGGGCAGCATTATCCTTTAGCGTGGGGGCTGTGAAACTTACCACCTTTGTCCTAAGTAAGGTGAAGTTTGCTTTGGAAAAGTTTTTTACTGTGGTTTCCTTAGTTGGGGGTGGTGGTGGGGTGTGGACATCCAGAGTGATTAGTTTATGGTCTGATCTATCCAGTGACGGGTTGACCTCCGGTGTGGAACACCTGTCGCCGATGTTGGTGATGACCAGGTCCAATATGTTTTCACCTCTGGTAGGGGAGTTTACCAGCTGATCCAGGGGCGTTTGAGTTGATGAATTCCAGGAAGCACTGGGCCTGGGAATTTGTACTCGAGTAGTTTTCCCAGTGAATGGTAGGGTAATTGAAATCGCACAATATAAGGGTGTTTGGTAGGACCTTCATGTTTTCCAGTGTCTCCAAAAAGGTGGAGTGGTGGTCCTGGGTCATGGAGGGTGATCTGTAGCAGGCCACAATTTACATTGCAGATTTGCACAGTGTTAGTTGCACATGGATGATCTCAGAGGTATCATGCCGCACCACTAACCTGGAGGTGTAGGTATCCTTAATAAATATGGATACACCCCCTCCTTTTGTGTTTCAGTCCGTGTTCTGTGGCTGAAACGTGTGGTATGAGTTGTAGCCCGGTATTGCTGGGGTGCTCTCTGGAGCCTTGAACCAGGTTTCAGTTACTGTACAGATGTCAACGTTCTCCATACTGGGGAGTGCTTCGAGCACGTGCATTTTGAGATTTAAACTCCTGTCGCTGAGTAGCATAACCCTCAGTTTTTTGTTAATTGTGCTGTTTACGGAGGTGGGTTTGACTTTTGAGCCTTGCCTAAAAAGGCACTATGGGGGCAGCAAGAGCCTTGGCCAGTATTTGAAAGCCTAGGGGTGACAGGTGCAAGCCGTCTCTTGCGAAGCAACGCAGCTTGTCGAGCATGTCGTCCCATGCTGACAGACACTGGATCCCCTTTGAATGACACCATAAGCTTAGCCAATTGTTGAAATTGATCATTTTTTTTTTTTATACTGAGGTATCATTCTTGGTGAGGGCAGGATGGTACTCAGGGTCAGGGTCATACCAGCCTGGGCTACATGATCAGAGAGCTCTTCCATGTTTCTTTTCAAGTAGTCCAGGGAGGTACGTCTCAGGTCATTCACACCAACATAAACAATGACAGAGTTATATTTGTACTTGTTCTGGAGTGACCTGAGTGCTTGTGTTATGTGGCAGATTCTGGCTCCCGACAGGCAGCTAACAGTAACCTTCTGCTTGTCCAGCCTAGTGAGTGGGACGTCAGTGTGCCTGACTGTAGAGTCACCTATTACTAGTGTGTTAGGTATGTTATGTCGCCTTAAGGGTTGTGATTGTGCGGCACACTGATTTTGTGTTTTATGTGTTGTCTGGTTTGTGATGGGAAGTGCAGGTTGTTTGGGTGTCTGCTTTGGAGGTCTCTGATGCTTTTGCAGGTTTTTATTTAGAGCCTCCGAGTGATTTTGTGTATTTTTTTCCAGTGCTGTTTTAGTAGGTCTGTGTAAGGCTGGAGTTGTGGTGCAAGGTTTAACCTTCTCCTCTTGACTGTCTGTTCCAGTTTGGCTGTATAATTGCATCTCTCGCATATGTTAGTGTTTTGTGGTAGGAGGAAAGGGTTGTCTCTGTACATGAGGCAGTTGTAACATTGCCTCAGGATACCCAGATTCACCAGCTGGACTGGAGAGTGCACCTGAAGTTGCCCTTTGGTCATGCCTGAATAGTAGGGTGAGCTGCTTAATCGTTTGGTTAGTGAGGGGTTAATAAAGAGCCTTGCCCTGCTGGGCAATCAGTGTCAGGGTATATTAGTGCTTGCTATTAGGTCTGAGCAAGTGCTGGGCTGTAAGATGCTTTTTGAGTGCTTAGGTTGAGAGTTAGACTAGTTTCAAGGGAAAAACTGAAGAGGAGACTTAGTGAACCGGCACTGCCCGGTGTGCAAAACCATGCAAATGTGGTTTTTATAGTAGGGAAATGAAAGAGATAGAAATTAGCCTAAAATGGCAAATAAACTACTAACTTCTGGGCTGGAACCACTCCTCCAGGGACAGACAGGGTTGCTCAAAGCTCCCCTCTCTCACAGGTGAACAGAGAAACTTCCTTCTATCCAAGTATGGTTTGGGCAACTAGGAAACTAGTATCACGGGCCCTAAATTCAGCACTAACTGGACTATACTAGTTTAGAAAGGCAGGAAACAAGGAATTTTTTTTTTTTGTTTGTTTGAAAAGATAAGGCAAAAACAGTAAAAAAATACACTTAAAACAGCTTTAAACGACTACAAATGATCAAAAAAGGCTATTGCACTTTAGTGTGTGGCCTACAACAGTTAAACAAATTATTTAAAAAAAAACTTTTTAAAAGTGCAGGCAGTCAAATAAGTACAATATGTGAAAAAAACAAGCTTTTAAATCACAATAAATGCTGGAAAATCTGTGTTTAGGCAGAAAACAGTTAAGTACAGCAAGAAAGTCAGAAAACTGATCACTCCAAAGTCTCTCTCCTAAGCTAGAAGGCTTGTATCAGTTTAAGGCTTTCTAGTGCTACCCAGTAGGTTACAGGAAAGATGGGAAACAAGGGCAGATGTGGTCAAAAAGAAATGTCATAGTGAATAAATGAATTTTTATGTGTTTTAAATGATTAGGAAATTTTACTGGGATTGGTCAGTTTTTAATGATGTTATTTCTTTTAACATATAAATTAATGTTTTTTTGTACCTAGCCCACATCTGATGAAGTCTTTCCAAACAAAAATGTAATATTGTAAGCAACTGATGTAAAAAGTCTTTTATTGCAAAATAGAACCAGAAGTAAATGCTTTTGTGGTCAAACAAACTGCTTCATCAGACATAGTTACAATAAAAAACAGAGCATCCTTATATACATACTCCCCAACAGCCAATTAATCAATAAAATTCCCTCCAAAAACACAATTAATAATCCAATTAGTAAAAAGCAAGTTAAAGCAACAGTTACTTACATACAACATAAAAATCCACATAGAGATATATGGCTATAAATTGTTTAACCTTTTCATTTAAGTTTCTTCATCCTTAGGGCTATTTTAATAGGGACTGAATCATTAAGCCCTATGTATCTATGTGCCCCAAGTCTCAGGATCCACTCTAGTTCAATGCTTTCAGTATTTTGACTAATGGGTCCTAGTCTGCCATTGTCATGTATAACAGATAAAACTTGAAATAAAAAAAGTGTGTTCCCTTCCTAACTGTAGAGTGCGCTTTGCAAGTGCACTGAATAATTCACCTCTCCTAGTGCAATAATCATGGTCCTGAATCCTGTCTCTTTATTTCCTATTAGTCTTGCCAACATTAAAATTAAAACATTTGACACAATGTGCAACATAAACCAAATTAGCCGTGTCGCAGTTAGCTGACGGACGTAACTCCCAAAGTTTTCCAGTGACAGGATGCTTAAAAAATCTTGATTAATCCACAAATGAACAATATGGACAAGATCTACATTTCAGTTTCCCTCCCAAAGGTGTAGATGCTGTTCTTGCAAGCTTAGGATAACACAACATTTGTTTCAAATTTTTCCTATTCTTATAGACAAACTGACCAATTCTTGTTTATTATTTGTTTCACCAAATCATTATCTTGTGTAAAAGAAGAACTAAAGGAAGATGAGATGGCCTCTGGGATGAGTAATTGTTCGATGAGATTGAATTGTTGCAAAGAGGACTTGGTTTTATACCTACTTCACATATAGATGTCAGTGAGTTATTAATTGAGCTACGGCTGTTTGCTCGCAATATAGCCCTGAAGTTGCTATACATGGGCAGTGATGATAATATGCCCACTAATTTTAAAAAACGTAGTCAGTTTGTTCCATTACTGCCTAGTAACATTGAGGTTTTTATTAAAACCTGTGAACATGATGTATACAGTTTATTTGATGTGTGGCAACCCCACAATGATTTTAATTTAACGAATGAAGAGTTTAAAACGTTGCAGCATTTACGTTTAAATCCAGGTATTGTGATACGCCTCTCGGATAAAGGGGGTCCTATTGTTGTTTTAAATACTGATTATTTGATGAAAATGAATGAAATGTTAGCAGATCAGACAGTTTATACTATCATTCAGTTGAATGAAGTGTATAACATGAAACAACAAATAGTGCTTTGCTTGAATGTTTTCATATGTTGTTAGTTAAGCAGCTACTTGACTATTTCAATGTTAAAGAACCACTGGTACCACAACTACATGGTCTCCAGGGAGGTACATAAACATCCAACACTTCCCCCATTGAGACCCCATTGTTGCTGGAGGGGGGTGGTTGACCAAATCTCTGTCTATATATCTTGACACCCAATTGAGGAATGTTTTGAATTTGTATCCTTCTGTTTTAAAAGATGCACAACAGTTTTTGCAGGATTTATATAGTTTTTTCAGTAAGGCATCTGAGTTTCCTTTTGAGTAATTTGCTACAATGTATGTAGTCTCGCTCTTCACATGTATTCCCAATGATGAAGGTATTAGAATGGTGAAGAATGTTCTGCTTAGACATGATAATTATAGCCTACAGCACATTGATTTTATTTGCATGCTTTTAGAACTAGTTCTAGAACATAGTGTTTTTATTTGCAGATAATTACTATTGGCAAACAGCTGGTGTCGATATGGGCACCAGCTGTCCCAATTCATATGCAAATTTAGTGATGTTAGAGTGGGAACAGCAGAATGTTATGAATGTGAAAGATGGGCAGGTAGCTTTTTATCGACGATTTGTCGATGACATTTTTGTTTGTTGGAAGGGCAATGAACATGATTTGACTTAATTTTACCATAAATTGTATAGTAGTAATCCCGTCTTGCGATTTACTCTTAATATGTCCACAGATTTAAATGGGCATGTTGGTGAAGGGAAGAGTGGGGATGAGGAAGTGATGGGTAGGTGTGGTGTTAAACAAAGGAATGCAGAAGGTCAGATGGTAGTGGATTTTGCGAAAAGGATGGCTATGGCTGTGGTGAATACGTATTTTAACAAGAGGGAGGAGTATAGGGTGACATACAAGAGTGGAGGGAGATGCACACAGGTGGATTATATCTTGTGTAGGAGGGCCAGTTTGAAGGAGATTGGAGACTGTAAAGTGGTGGCCGGAGAAAGTGTAGTTAGGCAGCATAGGATGGTAATTTGTAGGATGACGTTGGTGATCAAGAAGAGGAGGAGGAGTGTGAGTGCAGCACCAAGGATCAAATGGTGGGAATTGAAAAAGGGTAATTGTGAGGTGGAGTTCAGGGATGAGTTAAGACAGGCACTGGGTGGCAGTGAAGAGTTACCAAATAGCTGGTTAACTACAGCAGAACTAGTAAGGGAGACTGCTAGAAAGGTGCTTGGCATCACATCGGGACAGAGGAAGGATGACAAGGAGACATGGTGGTGGAATGAGGAAGTACAGAAGAGTATACTGGCAAAGAAGTTGGCAAAGAAGAAGTGAGATTGTCAGAGAGATGAAGAAAGTAGACAGGAGTATAAGGAGATGAGGTGCATGGCAAAGAGAGAGGAGGCTAAGGATAAGGCATATGAAGAGTTGTATGTAAGGTTGGACACTAAGGAGGGGGAAAAGGACCTGTACCGATTGGCTAGACAGAGGGACCGAGCTAGGAAAGATGTGCAGCAGTTAAAGGTGATAAAGGA
Organism: Protopterus annectens; assembly: GCF_019279795.1. Classification (NCBI taxonomy): domain Eukaryota; kingdom Metazoa; phylum Chordata; order Ceratodontiformes; family Protopteridae; genus Protopterus; species Protopterus annectens. The sequence goes on along the minus strand of NC_056750.1, from coordinate 550,632,118 downwards.
TAATGAGGGAAACATACTCACAAGCGATGAGAGTGTGTTGAGGAGATGGAAAGAGTACTTTGAGGGGTTGATGAATGAAGTGAATGAGAGGGAGAGAAGGTTGGATGATGTTGGGATAGTGAATCATGAAGTACAATGGATTAGCAAGGAGGAAGTAAGGATAGCTATGAAGAGAATGAAGAATGGAAAGGCTGTTGGCCCAGATGACATACCTGTGGAAGCATGGAGGTGTTTAGGTGAAATGGCAGTGGAGTTTTTAACCAGATTGTTTAATGAAATCTTGGAAAGTGAGAGGATGCCTGAGGAATGGAGAAAAAGTGTGTTGGTACCAATTTTTAAGAATAAGGGTGATGTGCAGAGCTGTAGTAACTACATAGGGTTTAAATTGATCAGTCACAGCATGAAGTTATGGGAAAGAGTAGTGGAAGCTAGGTTAAGAAGGGATGTGATGATTAGTGAACAGCAGTATGGTTTCATGCCGGGAAAGAGCACTACAGATGCGATGTTTGCTCTGAGAGTGTTGATGGAGAAGTACAGAGAATGTCAGAAGGAGTTGCATTGTGTTTTTGTAGACTTGGAGAAAGCATATGACAGGGTGCCTAGAGAGGAGTTGTGGTATTGTATGAGGAAGTCAGGAGTGTCAGAGAAGTATGTAAGAGTGGTACAGGATATGTACGAGGGTAGTGTGACAGCAGTGAGGTCTGCGGTGGGAGTGACGGATGTGTTTAAGGTGGCGGTGGGGTTACATCAAGGATCAGCTTTAAGCCCTTTCTTATTTGCAATGGTGATGGACAGGTTGACAGACGAGATCAGACAGGAGTTCCCATGGACTATGATGTTTGCAGATGACATTGTGATCTGTAGTGAGAGTAGGGAACAGGTGGAGGAGACCCTGGAGAGATGGAGATATGCTCTAGAGAGAAGAGGAATGAAGGTCAGCAGGACTAAGAAAGAAAATATATGTGTGTGAATGAGAGGGAGGATAGAGGAATGGTAAGGATGCAAGGAGTAGAGGTGGCAAAGGTGGATGAGTTTAAATACTTGGGGTCAATAGTTCAGAGTAACGTTGAGTGTGGAAGAGAGGTGAAGAAGAGAGTACAGGCAGGATGGAGTGGGTGGAGAAGAGTGTCAGGAATGATTTGTGACAGACGAGTACCTGTAAGAGTGAAAGGGAAGGTCTACATGAGGGTAGTGAGACCAGCTATGTGATATGGGTTGGAGACAGTGGCATTGACAAAAAGGCAGGAGTTTGAGCTGGATGTGGCAGAGTTAAAGATGTTAAGATTTGCACTGGGTGTGACGAGGGTGGACAGGATTAGGAATAAGTATATCAGAGGGTCAGACCAGGTTGGAAGGTTTGGAGACAAAGCCAGAGAGGCATGATTATGTTGGTTTGGACAAGTGCTGAGAAGGGATGCGGAGTATATTGGGAAAAAGATGCTAAGGATGAAGCTACCAGGTAACAGAAAAAGAGGAAGGCCTAAGATAAGGTTTATGGATATGGTGAGAGAGGACATGCAGGTGGTTGGTGTGACAGAGCAAGATGCAGAGGACAGGAAGAAATGGAAACAGGTGATCCGCTGTGGCGACCCCTAACGGGAACAGCCGAAAGAAAATGATGATGTCCACAGATAGTATTAATGGTTTCTATGGAGAATAATATTATAAGGACTAAGGTGCACAGAAAGGATTGTTATACACCTGCCTTCTTACATAGAGAGAGTATGCACCCACATCATGTTTTTTCTAATGATGTCGTAGGACAGGGCATGAGGGTGTCTCGCCTGTCAGGCGATGAAGTGAGCTTTTCATGTGAGTTGGACTACGTTAAAGATGCCTTTATACACAGGGGTTACTCAACAGTTGAGATTGACCAAGCGTTTATGAAAGTTCATAGAGAACGTCCTGGAAGGGGGAGACCCTGTTATTCTGAACTTTCAATCTCATCAAACAATTGCTCATCCCAGAGGCCATCTCATCTTCCTTTAGTTCTTTCTTTTACACAAGATATTGATTTGGTGAAACAAATAATAAACAAGAATTGGTCAGTGTTGTTAGTGGATCAAGAAACAAGTAAGATAGTAGGCCCTTCCACCAAGTTTGTTTATAAGAATAGGAAAAATTTGAGACAAATGCTATGTTATCCTAAGCTTGCACAAACAGTATGTACACTTTTGGGAGGGACACTGAAATGTCGATCTTGTCCATATTGTTCATTTGTGGATGAATCAAGATTTTTTAAGCATCCTGTCACTTTAAAACTTTGGGAGTTAGTCTGTCAGCTAACTGCAACACGGCTAATTTGGTTTATGTTGCACATTGTGTCAGATGTTTTAATTTTTACGTTGGCAAGACTAATAAGAGACTAAGAGACAGGATTTAGGACCATGATTATTGCACTGGGAGAGATGAATTATTCAGTGCACTTGCAAAGCACACTCTACAGTTAGGAAGGGAACACACTTTTTTATTTCAAAGTTTTATCTGTTATACATGACAAGGCAGACTAGGACCCATTAATCATAATGCTGAAAACATTGAACTAGAGTGGATCCTGAGACTTTGGGCACATTGATATATGGGGCTTAATGATTCGGTCCCTATTAAATCAGCTTTAAGGATGAAGAAACTTAAATGAAAAGGTTAAACAATGTATAGCCATATATCTGTGTGGATTTTTATGTTGTATATAAGTAGCTGTTGCTTTAACTTGCTTTTTACTAATTGGGTTATTAATTGTGTTTTTGGAGGGAATTTTATTGATTAATTCGCTGTTGGGGAGTATGTATATAAGGATGCTCTGTTTTTTATTGTAACTATGTCTGATGAAGCGGTTTGTTTGACCGCGAACACGCTTATGTCTGGTTCTGTTTTGCAATAAAAGACTTTTTACATCAGTTGCTGTCAACGTTTACCTTCCAGGTTGGGATTTTTCATTTTGATTGCTGTTGGGATTTTCTTAGCTTGCCTCATTGGGATTTTTCTTTTTGTAATATTGGAAATGTTAATGTTTTTTTATTTGTTGATTTGTTTGTGGTTACAGTGCTTGTTTTTGGATTAAAGCGTTTTACCTGACTACTTTCTGTCGCGTTATTGTTTCACCGGTCCTGGGTACCTTTTGTGTTTATTGATTGATTTTGGTACCTTTCGGATACACTTGAGCAATATTAATCAAGCCATTAATCTGCCAGTATTCTTCTCAAACTTTACAAATAAAGGAGAATATATGCTGCACTTACTTGATGTTCACAGGACAAGAGTTAAGAAAGACAGATCAGCTTTTTGTTTCCTTTGCACATAATAAGTTGGGCGAATCAGTTAAAAAAGTAACTCTGGCCAGATGGTTGACAGATTGCATTTCATTTTTCTACACCAAAGTGAATCTGCCCTTACTAAAGCAATTAAAGGCACATTTAACCAAATCTATGGCTACTTCCACTTTGTTCCAGTCTAGAGACTCTGTGGATAATGTATGTGCGGCTGCAACTTGGTCAAATCATCATACCTTTATCATATCACGCATTGCAAACTAGATCTGGTCTCAAGGGGAAGAGCAGCCTTTGGCTCAGCTGTACTCAGGAATATGCTTCCTTAGAGTCCACCCAGGAATTTAGGTAGCTGGGGACTCTCTCCCATCCATTGAGGAATGAATGAAAATTGACATCAGATAACGACATTATGTACTTACCATAACATTCCATCTGTATTGTCCATTTTCATTCTTCCTCATCTTCCCACCCTCCATCCCCTTCTATTTCCCACAAATGACTTCTGGAGAAGTGAGACTCTTAAGGACACCATATGTCCCATTTGTTGAACTCCAGTTATGGCAGTTATTTTATAATTTCTTTCTTTCGAGATGTAAATAAGATCTGAGATACTTTAAACATAGTGCATTATGGGTAGGAAAGGAGCTCAAGAGTTTGTCGGAGGCCATGAGCTAGTTTAACAGCCGAGTTGGATCCAATCCCATCCGTTGACGAAGAATGAAAATGGACAACACAGATGGAACTTTATGGTAAGGACATAACTATTTTTTCTTAGTCTCAAGGAGTTGTACCTGACACTCCTGGAGAGAGACACCCCCCAAGGCAAGGTGGGGGGGGGGGGGAGTCAAGTGGTGGACATCACCTCCATGGAAGAGTTGGACAACAAAACCACGGCTTTCTTGGTCCTTTCTCTAGTGAGCCTTATTAGCACTCCTGAACATTTGCCTAGACTGCCATTGTATGGAGGCACTTGGGGGCGTGCTTATTCCTGCATCCTATGGCCTGGACATCCATCACTCAAGATCTTTGCTTGCAGTGGATAATAACCAGAGGCTACTCCATCCCCTTTCTTCACCTTCCTCTGCACTTGAAGAAACTTTTCGATGTTCCACTCTTCCAAAATGAGGCAGTAGTGTCAGAAGTAGAAGAGCTGCTAAGAAATCAAGAACTCCAAGAAGTCCCATGAAATCAACAAGGATCCTGAGTTTACTGAAGATTCTGTAGTGCCAAAAAAGAACGGTGACCTCAGACCAATTTACCTAAGTCACTTGAACAAGTTTGTGAGACAAACAAAATCCCAGATGGTCATGGTACATTCCATACTTCCTTTACTAAGGAAGGATGACCTAGTGTGCTCAACTGACCTCCAGGATGCATACTACCTCACAAAAATGGACAGACTCTATGGAAGGTTTCTTTGCTTACAACTGGTATCCAGTCATTTCCAGTTCAGAGCTCTCCCCTTTGGTGAACACCCTGGAGGCTGTGGTGAGACCAAGTTCATGATAGTGGTTGCATCTCAACTCAGGCTCAAGGGTTCCAAGTGTTCTCGTACCTTGGCTGATAACCTTCTCCTGCAGGAATCTTTTTTTCCAAGCCAGTGACTCCTCGCTCTAGCTTCGCTCAACACTGGGCATTGTAGTGAATACAGCCAAGTCCATCTTCGCCCTGTACAGATCTTAGAATTTTTTGATACACTTTTGGACACGTCTGAAAATTGCCAAGCTTTCACAAACCATGATTTCCACTGTCCACATTCAAGCACTTGATGTTTTTCATGCTAGAAGCCACCAGCAAAATTGATTGTACATTTCTTAGTTTAGATAATGGCAACTATCACCATGATTATTCTTGCCAGATATCATCTGAGAGTTCTCCAGTGGACCATATTGACTGACCAGTCAATCAGATGTCAGCCCACAAATTTTCATTTTTTGATTATAATTTCAGGTCTCGTATCCAGTGGTGGTTGGAGTCCTCGATAGTTTCCCAGGGCCATCCCTTTGTACTTCCTTCCCCAAAAGCTGCACTGTGAGCATGGACTCTTCCCACTTGTGTGGTGGACATGTTTTGGGGAAGACTGTCCAGGGTATGTGGCCCCTTTCAGCGGCCTGTCTTCACATCAACATTTTGGAGTTGCAAACAATCCTCCTAGAGTTGCAGGCTTCTAAGACACTTTGTCCATTGGTGTGATTTCAGTCCAGACAGGCAATATGTCATTGGTCTGCTACATCAACAGACAAGCAAGAACATGATCCTACAGCTTGCATTGTTGGGAGGTCATGAGAATGTGGCAGTGGGCAATGTCTGCTTACTGTTTCCTGATAGCATCTCACATTCTGTGGAAATATGGAGTTCTAGCAGGCAGGTTGAGCAGATTTATCTTTTTCCCTCATGAGTGGTAGCTCAGTCCAACAGTGACATATAAGATTTTCATTTGTGGGTCTGGCTTGGCTGCAATACTTTTGCCTTTCCCTGCAACCCCAAATGCAGCAGGTACTTTGCCCGTAGTCCCTAGGAGGGGGTGTCACCAAGGGATGCTTTGCTCCACAGTTGGTCAGCTAGTCTCCTGTACACATTTCCCTTACCCCTCTCATTCCAAAATTCCTTCTGGAAGTATTGGCAAGAAAAACCAAAGTGATCCTCATTACTCCCCTTTGGCCCTGATAGGTGTGGTTTCTCTTCTTTTGGTCTCATATGTTCCACCCAAACTGGATGCTGGGCTCAGCTCCATTTCTTCTCTCTCATCTGTCTGAGTTGCCTGGCTAGCATTCATGCCTTCAAGTTAACCACATGGTTTCTACAATTTTAATGATGGCTAGACAGTCCAGGCTTTCTTCTCAAGTAGCCCATATTTGACCCCTTCACAAAGACCCTCCACAAGAAAAATTTATAAAAGCAAGTGGAAAAGATTTTTTTGTCTGAGACTAGAGCAAAACCTGGATCCTTATTCAGCCCCTCTTCCAGCTATTTTGGACTGTTTGGTATTTTTCATTCATGGTGAAAAGAGCTACTCCACTATTAAAGTACAGTTGGCAGCCATGTCCAGTTTTTACATTGGGAAGAGTGATTCTTCCATTGCCAGTCTTATGCTGTCCAAAGCTTTTCTTAGGCATGGCTTCCTTCCTGCATCCACCACTCAGAGATCTGGCCCTTCCCTGAGACATTACCATTTTGTTAGACCTTAACTAGTCCTCCATTTGAACTTGCAGCTGAAGTTGACTTAAAATTTTTACCATGGAAGGTACTATTTTTAAGTAGCCGTCACCTCTGTTTTTAATAGGTTTTTGGAGTTACATACCCTATCTAGTAAACATCATCTCTTTTTCACAAGGACATAGTTAATCTAAGACATAATCCTTTCTTCCTTCCAAAGATTAGTTCTGAGTCTATGCATACTCAATCTAGCAGCTTTCCTGTTTTCTTTCCAAATTTCTTCAGTAAAGGAGAATATGTATTTTATTTGCTGACTGTACAAAGCTTTGTTTTTATTTGCATTGTACTAAGAAGATTAGAAAGACTGATAAGTTGTTTGCCTTCTTTTCCTCAGCCAAACTTGGAGAAGGTGTGCCTAAAGGGATACTTTCTAGCTGGTTATATCTGATTGTATTTCTCATGTTTACAAAGAGAAGGGTTTATCCTTCCTCAAACCTCCTAATACTCACTCAGCTAGATCTGTGGCAACATCTATAGCCTTTTTCTCCAAAGTATTGATTGATAACATTTGTGTGGCTACCACATGGTCCAGTGTGTATACCTTAATTTCTCACTAAAATTGGATTTACAGTCAAAGTCAAGAGCCTCCTTTGGTTCGACTGTCTTCCAGACTATATTTCCTTTAGGTCTCTCAGTTGTACTGGTAGCTGGGAACTCTGTCCCACCCATTGAGGAATGGACGGAAGAGACTACATTGAATATGTAAGTTATGTACTTAATGATAGATCTGTGTTGTTTGATTCCATCCTTCCTCATCTTCCCCTTGATTCTTGGAGTGACTGTACTGAACTACCTTGGCTTGATCCACTGATATGGTGGTTCTTAGGTTTTCTTGGCTTGGACTTCAGCCTTTGCTTGAAGGATGTTAAAGCTAAACTGCTTGACTCTCCTGTGGATAGACAGCATCTTTTTGATTCTGTAGCTGCAGAGCTTTTAAAAAACCTTGTAGGAGAAAGGTAAGGTCATGCAGGATCTTAACTCTTTCTCTTCTTCCTGAATTTTAGAGAAGTTGTGCTATAATGGTTAGTTCTTTTATTTGTAAAGCGTTAAAGTCTTCTTAGAAGGGTAACAGACCTCCCAGAAAACTATTTCAAGAAACATCTCAGCACAGTTCCAAAGGTTCAAAACCTTCCCTTCTGGACAAATCATCTTCATTATGACTGACTGCCTCTTCTTCCCATCCCATCCCAACCTCAGCCTTTTTTAGGTTCCTTTATGTCAGAAACTTTCCTTTTCTTTGCGAGTTTGGAAATTAATAACTTTGGACAAATTAGATATGTCCACTATTCAAGGGAGTTACTGAATGTCCTTAAGTATTTCCACAGCCTTCCAAAAGCTAGATTAATCTTATTCTTCCTCCTCTTAATAACTCTTCTCTCATGAGGCAATAGAATTGGTGTCTTCACACTTAGGGAAAACAGGTTTTTACTTAATGTTTCTGGTTACCAGAAAAGAGGGCATTTGGAGACCGATTTTGGATTCATCTTTTTTCAGCACCTTTCGTAAGGTCCCAAGTTTTAAGATGCTGACTCTTCAGTCCTCACTTCCAATGATTCTTCCACAAGCTTTCTTGGTGATATTGGATTTAAAGGATGCCTGTTTTCATATTATTATTCGTTTACAACACAGGAAATTCTTATTATTTTGTTTTTGAGTTTCTGCTTTATCCTTTGGTCTGTCTACTGACCCAAGGGTAGTCAGAGTACCTAGCTCCTGTCATTGCCTTCTGCAGACTTTAAGCAGTTCATATTTTTCCTTATCAGGATGATTTTCTCATTCAGGCTCCTACTCAAGAACCACTTTTAACTTACTTGCAATTTGTTATGGATCTTCTGGGTTGTATGGGGTTCACTCTGAACCTAAAGAACTCTTGCTTAATTTCACTATCTTCAGAACCTTCTTCCTTGGATGTGACTTCTGCAAGAGATATTCTCAGCACTCTGAGCTACATGGTGTTGATGCATATGATTCCTTACACCAGATTCCATGTGAAGAAAATTCAGTGTTATTTGAAGTCTGTCTGGACTCAGCATTGCCATACAAATTCCTCTCTTGCCATTTATCAAGAAATAACTTTTATGGTGGATCAACCAGATTGTACTCAGTCCAGTAGTGGTTCCTTCCCCTTGACAGGATTTGTTCACAGATGCTTCTGATCTTGGGTGGGGTGCTTATTTCAGGGACATCAGAGGCCAAGGGGTATGGTCTTGAAAGGAAAGAAAAGACCACATCAACATAAGTAAGATGAAGTCTCTTATTTGAGCTTTTTGCTCTCTGTGTTAGTTTTGGGCGCTGAATCCTCTTTGGATCTTCACAGACAACACCACAGTTATGTGATTTATCAACAAGCAGAGGAGCACATAGTATCATTGCTTTTGCAGGTTGGCTTTTGATAGCTTGGGAGATAGCCATTCAACACAATTTTTTTTCTTCAGGCTCTGTACACAGCCTTAGGGAGAAACCCGGTAGCAGACTTTTTGAACAGATCCAGAGCATGAATGAATGCTAACAGAGAGCTCTTTCTGGAAACTACCCATTAGCGTGGTACTCCACAGATAGAGTTTTACCTCCATACATAGCAGACAGCTCATATTGGTATCAAAAAAAGAACCAGGACTGTTATCAGCTGGATAGTCCATATATTCTTGCTTATTTCTGTGAGTTGTTCACTGCTGGGCTGGCATTCTGTTTTCTTAAAGCACTTCTGTCAGCCATCTCTGCTTGCCTACCTCTGGATCCACCACTTTCATCTCAATTTGAGGTCAAACAGCTTTTAAATAGTGTTCATGAATAGTAGATCTCAGGCTGAACACTTTCACAGAATTACATCCCTCCCTCTTTTCTTCCTTTTTGTTGGGTCAGGGTGGGTCTTTGTTTTTTTTTTTTTCCACCTCTGTTTTGACTTATTTGTATGTACAACTAGTACTGCTTCATTTCTTTGTCTGAGGTAAGAAATTCCTGAGATACTGTGTATCCATTTGTCCCATGTGTATAACTGGCTCCATTGGGCTGAGGTAATACATCAGACGTATGGCGCAAGGGGAAGGTGCCTGGTCTTTAATATGCTAGCCGGATGTTTGAATGTCCTTATCAGGATATCCCATTAGTTAATACTGCAGCAGTTATCAGTCAGAAATATACTATTACAGTAAGTTCTTACATTGTACTGTCCTCCTCTTTGTGCTGTGAAGCCAAACAGTTCTAAAATTTGTTCTTCACATCAGGCTTTCTTGGACCTCTATTCGTTCTCCATTATGGGACCCTAGTCATTTTCTTGGAAAACTGATGCTGTCTCCTTTTGAACTAACTTTGTCTGCATCTTTAACATTTTGTACTTGGGAAAAATATTTTTTGGTGTCCTTGACATCTACCCAAAGGGTCTCTGTGTTACATACTCTCATGCATACTACTCCTTTCCTAGTTTTTCATAAAGGTAGGATTAGTTTCATAACTAACCCTTCCTTTATGCCTTACGTGCCTTAGAAATGTCTGTGAGTCAATCTGTTCATCTGCCTGCATTTTCCCCATTCCTCAAAGTAAAGGAGAAAGAATTATTCACTTTGTGGATGTCCACAGGCAGATTAAATTTTTAAAAAAAGTAATATGAGAACTTCTTATTCCCTATGACGAGGGAAAAAGGTGATCCAGTTTCGAAAACCACTTCTGGATGGCTGTCCCTTTCCATTTGTTTGTTGTTCCTGTTGTGCTAAAACACCCCAGGGTCAGGTCAAGGCACATTCTACTAGAACCATGACCTCTTCTGGAGAACTTTTCAAAAGTCTTGACTCTAAATGTATTCCAGAGGCAGCTATCCACTCTTCCATTCAGAGTTTCACTAAACATTACTGGATAGATACCTTTGCCAGAGCCAGTGCGGGTTTCATCAGAACCATTTTTCCAGGGATATTGGACTCCAGTTCTGTTCCTCAAACCTTCACCCTTTCAGCATAAAAGCTTTGACATTTTTGCTGTAAGTCAGCAGTACTGCAGTAGTGATCTAATGATGAACATAGTACAGCTGTGTAAGAACTTACCTTAACAATAGATACCTGATTAGGTCATCATTGCAGTATATACACCCACTCTCCTTTCCCTATTTTTCCTTCTGTCTTCTCTGTTTTTATCTGTGGTCAAGATAAACTTTTACTTTTGTTTTTTCCATCCATTATTGTTTTCCTCTAGTGTCTTTAGTCTGTTCCATGAGCATTGGCGTCAGTGTCTTGTCCTGGGGCAAGAAAACTGTGAGGATTTTTGTACCTGTATGTCTTTCAACTGTTGGCATGTAGTCTCATGCGTAGGTTGCAAGACAGATGTATAGCACGAGGAGAAGTCAACTAAGCGTTTGTAGACTGGGCAACCTTACGGTATCCTTAGCAGGATGCCTTCTATAAGTCAGCAATACTGCAACAGTGATCTGTTTGACCATCTTTTGTCACAGTAAGTTGTTAAGCAACTGTACTATCTTTGGGATACCAAAAAAGGTAACTGTTTTGGGTTTTGGAGAGTATTTCAAATTGTGCAAATTAATATCGGTGGTATTATGTAAAAAAATGTTGCTAATATTATTTTGAATGTAATACTTACAAAATCTGTATCTTTGTATAGCATATTCACTAATTTCTGGTTGGTTTAGTAGAAAAGTCAGTGTCACTCAATGTATTCAGAATTTGTAGCTTTCAGTGTATTTGATGATTTGCTACCAATTTTGTCATCTTTCATGTAACAACCAGAGAGATTTTTCTTAACTGAACCAAAAGCTTTACATTCAATATCACTAAGGTTATACTTTTTAATTAAGTTTGGATAATAAAGTATGAAAATTACTTTAAAACAAATTCTCAAAGGCAGACAAAACAAGCAGAAGAGGATGGATAAGTGCTGGGCTTAGAAAGAGTAGCTATATTAAGCCCAGCAGTGATAGGTAATCAATTCAGTTCAATTTTCAAACAAATTGGTTCATATCCAAAGCCATAATAGTATTGTTAGCTTTCCTGGCTGTAACAAAAGAAAAGCTCCTCCTTAAGTTCTATTTCTGAACAAAACATGACTATTCAAATTAATTACCTCATAACTTTGAAACTGTATATTTTCAAAACAAAAAAAAAATATTGTCTCTTTACAGCCTGTCTTGGTTTCTGCCATGAAAGTTTCCCCTTTTGATGTTGGTAAAATGTTGGATAATTCATTTGAGGCTGTACTGGACCAAATTTGAGACCTTTGTGGACTTCTTGATGTGTATTTATGTGGCTGTTTCTGAATATCCTCTCTCTAATAACTGTTTGTCATCCATGATTCGCGTTGTAACTGCTGTGGACCTATTTGAGAACTGCTGCTGATCTTTGCAATCTAGATGGATCTCATGGCTTTGGAATGGAGGAACAGGCATCACTAAAAAAATATTGTATACCTGAAACATTACTGGATGAAGCAGCTTCGAACATAATTGGTAGCTCAAATAATAAACTTGTCTTTAGTGATTTTTTCTTTAACTTTTGATATTTGAATGTAATGTCCAGTCATTCTACAGAAGTGCACATTTTATTCAGTTCACTTTGAAATGTTCGAAAGAGGAAGAGTCTGCTCATTGTGTATTGAGATGATCTGATATCCTTTTCCAAATCCTTAATATGATTCATAGTTTTTCACTAAGAAAGTCATCATCTCTGCCCCCATTTTATCAAAGTTCTGTGTATAATTTTTCACTGAACAGTTCCATTTGGAAATTAGTACAACCTAATTTTGGCCAGTATTGTTTAAACTATATAATAAAAAAATCATCCCACACTGAAGAACAATGTATGCTCATTATATTGGTCATTACTGCAGTAACCTTTGCTACATGGGTTATATCCTGACAAGGATATAACAGCCAGCAAGTTTCCAAAGCTTCTGGGCACCTTCCACATGCCCAAACTGTCAAGCATCTCTAGCTGTGCTGACTAAAAGACAAGTTTTGACATGAAGCCCTCCAGAGCTTTACTGACACAGAAGAGTATGCTCCTCTTAGGCTTTCGAGGATCGATGGCCAGCTTGTCCTTTCCTTTGGTGGGTAGATAAGTTCCCTTTGGGGAAAAAACTTGTATTATCTTATTTTTTTTGTTTTATTACTTTCCTCCTTGGGAAAGTTGTTTGAAAGTTAACAGTATTTTATTTTAATGGACTGTTTCAATTATGTGACTTACTTTTAAACGGAACATTCATTTTACCCCATCAGTTTAAAAGTAGTGTAAAGTAACTGAAAACATTTTTTTCTGTGGAGAAATTGTGTTTATTTTTCTTTTGTTGGAGCTGGCATAGTGTTCTTAAATGCTTTTTATTGTCTTTTTTTTCTATTAAAAAAGTAACTTTTGTGGACTGGTATTGTTTAGTTGAAATTGCTGCTGCTCTTCCCCAGGAAAGAGGCAGCATTTCTGGCGTGATCATGGAACAGACCACCAGTCCCATGGCCAGTCTTTTCCAGTCACAAAAAGGGAAAAAAAAGTAAGCAAACAGCCTTTGTCACTACAGCAGACAAGCAATTTTCATCAGCCATAGGTGGGTGAATGCTGTGGCTGGCTGTTTTTTGTACTTCAAACCACACTTGTTTTACCTCGCATCCCTGTGGTGTAGCCCCTACAGCCACTGTAGACCGGGGGTTAGCCACGTCCTCTGCGGCTGGGGGGGGTGGTCTTTCTCTTAGACTGTTGCTAAAATGTGACAGTGTTTTCAGTGGGAAAACACTGAGGTTTCTCAGTCTCTCTTAAAATGTTGAGATGTTAAAGAAGGATTTTCCAGAACCTACACCCATTCTTCCTGATATGTGTGCTGTAGAGAATGTGTGCATTACTGCCTGCTGTTTTGCTGATAGCCAGCTGCCCATGAAAAGACAGATAGGAAGTATAAAGTTCCTTTGCTTTTAAACTTTTATACACTATTCCCAAACCTGACCCAGTAGCTATAGCTTTAGTTGCTGCTAGTACCTGTAAACCTAAGCTCTTACCTAATTTCACTCCTTTTCTTTCTGATAAGGATGGGAAATTATTGACAGGTATGGGGCAAAAGTGTACAGTTCTGCAACTTTGATTTTCAGAATTTTGAATTGTTGGGCTCTCTAGGTTTGTTTGCTCTGACAAATTTTGAAAGTATGATGAATGTTTTATCTGCATATTCTTGTGAGGAAATATTTGCTTTAAATAACTTTGTTTCTTTTATTGTATATGTCACTACTCATTTTTTGCAGTGTGTATGACTCTGTTGATACTTCTTCCAAGGTTATGGCCATTGGTGCATGGCTGCATTCTCAGATCTCCCAGGTGGTGATAAAAATGAGATTTTAAATTCTCCCTTGGACAGAGATTTAGTGTTTGGCTCCATATGCTGCAGAGGTGAGTGTGTGATGAAATGGTCAAACTGATCCAGGTAATCTCTGAGATTTTATATCTCCTCATCCAGTGTTGGCAAATAAATGGAATGCACATCTTGATAAAATTCAGGGAAGCAGATGTTTAAGAAGAAATGGCAAGAGAGATCCAAAAAGAAGTCTTGAACCTCCTAAAGTCAAGGACAGTCCAAGTCTGAATGACTATTCAAGAGACCCTGTCCCGAAAGTCTGAATATACATTTTCTCTTTGGCAACAGATTGTTTTAGCAAATGGGCTATGAAAATTGTTCATCAGGGTTACATATGGCAGTAGGGAGAGATTCCTCCTTTCCAGGAGATTATCCCTCATCCTCCAGATCAGACTCTCTTGTTTTCACTTGTTCTTTGTCATATGCTATACCAAGTAGTAATAGAAACATTTCTTTCCCAGGTGGAGAAGAATTTTTATTCAAGGGTGTTGATAGTGCCAAAGAAAGAAAATGCTTGGAGGCCAGTTCTGGATCTTGCTTTCCTAAATCTGTTTGTGATGGTGCCCACATTCAAAATGATGTCACTTCACAACCTGTTACCTCTTCCTCTTTCCAGTTCCCTGGTAACGCTAGACTTAAAAGATGCTTATCATCATATCCTTATTTGTTTAGACCTGATGTTTCTTTAGGTTTTGTTTGACTGGATCACATTGTCAGTTTTCTGCCCTACCTTTGGACTATCCACTGCACCAAGAGTGTTAACAAAAATGTCTAGCTCCAGTTATAGCTCATTGTAGGTTACAGGGTATCCACATTTTTTCATATTTAGGTGACTTGCTTATTTTTGCAGAGTCATTTTCAAAGTGTCACAAATCTGTCTCTTGGTTGAGAGATCTCACACAAAAGCTGGTCACCACAGACACTTAGGATTTTGCTTGGAAGTTGTTTCTAGAGGGATAAAAGTGCAGGGGGTGTGGGTCACCAAGGACAGATACAAGCACATAAATATTAAGAAGACGCTTGCCAAGATCAAGGCAGTCAACTTTCTGAACCATCTTTGGTCACCAGGACCTATTCAAAAGGTTACAGACAATACCATGATTATGTGGTACATCAGCAAGAATGGAGGAACCAGGTTTGTACCTCTCTTTGTAGACTAGCTATTTTAGCTTTAGGGTATAACTTCACAACACAGTGTCAGTCTACAAGCATCCTACATTCAGTCAGAGCAAAATTGCGTGGAGATAAGCTGAGCAGGACCAGGGCATACACTCATGAATGGAAACTAGATCAGGGGTGTCTTCCAAGATTTGATCCGTTTGTTGGAAGTTCCTCAAGTAGACCTTTTTGCCTTCTCAATGAGTAATCAACTGGCAGGATTTTGTTCCAGGACTAAATGCAAGAAGGCCTGGAAGACAGATGCCTTTTCTTTTCCTTAGGAATGTTTCTGTATGCTTTCCACCCTTTCCACTAATATCCACGGTACTTCTGAAAATTCAGAAGGAATCTCCCAAGGTTATTGTGTTGACTCCCTTTTGACACAAGCAACTATGGATGTCCTTCCATTTCACTGTTGCACTATTCATTACATTAGGGATTTCCTGTAACCCGACATCCGCCCAGTATACCAAAGCCTTAGGTTGCTTTATGGTGCACCATATGTTACATGTATGTTTCTCACATAACATTGCGCATAATGGTGACATCTGGACACACCATCCTCAGAACTTCTTAGACTCCAGTCCAAATTGTCATCTCTTAATCATCTGTCTGAATGTCTGTTCTGTTGCTGGTTCACCAAAGCATTGCAGATAGGTGCCCCGTTAGGGTTCTTTTTTTTACTTGTGTCTCTTTTAATATTGCTTGTGGGGTTTCATGTCATCCAAGAAGGGTAAGTGCTAATGTGGGAGACAGATTACCCATAAAGGCTGCCATGAACAGTGTCTGTTTTCCTTGGCATCTTTGCAAGACCATACTTCCTGTTCCTCCTCCCTGGGATCTTAACTTTGTTTTGGAAAAATTGTCTCAGGCTCCTTTTGAACCTGCAGCTTCAAATTCCTTGCAACGTTGCTCTTGGAAGACTGTACGTTTTTTAGCCCGTACTTCTGCCAGATGGGTATCTGAGTTTCAAGCCCTTATGGCTTGTCCTCCTTTTTTGGTGTTTCATAAGGACAGAGTGTCCTTGCATACTAATCCTTCTTTTATACCCAAGGAGGCGAATGCGTTGTCCCTTAATCAGTCTATTAATTTGCCCACTTTTTTCCCCTTCTCCATAATCTGCCAGTGAGATGGTGCAGCACAAGTTTGATGTGCATAGACAACTCGGATTTTATTTGGGATAAGACTAAGACTATTAGGAAATCTGATCAGCTCTTTGTTTCCTTTCATCCTAGTTCCTTAGGATTAGCTGTATCCAAGTGAACTATTTCTTGTTGGATCTCAAAAACTATTTCTTTTTGTTATTCCTTTCATGGTAAGAGCTTTCCTTATTCTGTTAAGGCTCATTCTACTAGAGCTGTGCTTCATCTGATGCTTTTTTAAAGGGTTTGGATACTAACTGTATTCTTAAGGCTGCTACCTGGAATTCTGTGCGTACATTTTCCAAGCACTGCAAGTTGGATGGAATCTTCAGAGCTAGAGACATGTTTGCTAAGGCCATTCTTCATGGCTTTCTAGAGGGCTCAGCTGGTCTTTCCTCCAGTCATGTTTCTTCCTGAGACTTGGCGCATTACCTAATGTAATGAATGCTGCAACAGTGAAATGGAAGGACATAGTACAGTTGTGTAAAATCTTACCGTAATGGTAGATGTCCTTCTCTTCACTGTTGAAGTATTCACTCCTTCTCACCTACCCTTGATCCATTGGTCTTCTGGATGTACTGGTTACCTCTTTTTTCCTTGGACTAACGCTCCTACTGGAGCTCTCGGTTCTGAGGATGGTATGTCCGGACATCACCTTTATGCCCTGCATTATGTGAGGAGCATGTGTGTGACATACAGTGTACCTTAAAGCAACCTAAGGCTTTGGTATACTGGCTGGACGTCTGCCCCCCCCCCCCCCCGGCAGGGGATCCCTAATGTAATGAATACTACAACAGTGAAGAGAAGGACATCAACTGTTATGGTAAGATTTTGCACAACTGTACTTTCTCCCTTCTTTTGGAAATCGCTAGGGGCAATTAACATATGGTTCCTCACAGACTGGATCTACTAACACAAGAACAGGGGTGATACACCCCCAACATCAATCAACAAACAGTCCAAGAATGAAGACCTGCCTGGATAATAGGGTCATAATTCCTTTTAGGCTCCTGTTTACTGAAGATATGCTGCAGTTTCTAATGGAGGCAAAAAAGCTGCTACTAGAAAGTCATATGTTAGCAAATGGAAAAGGTTTTCTAGTTGGTTGTCACAATATAACCAGCATCCATTCAGGGCTAGTTTTTGCTCTGGTTTTACAATATTTGTGTGAGTTATTATCCTGTAACCTTTTTTATTCCTCTCTCAAGGTTCATGTATTAGCCACGTCAGAATGTGTGCCCATTGATCCTCCTCTTTCAATGCAGTTTCATGTCAAAATGTTCTTGAAAGGAGTTTTGCATAAGAGGCCTCCAAGAAAACCTGTGGACCCTCCTTGGGATCTTGATTTTGTGTTAGCAAGGCTAACACTTGCTCCATTTGAACCAGCTAATCTGGCAGACTTGAGGTTTTTAACTTGGAAAACAGTTTTACTGATTGCCCTGACATTTTCAAAAGGGGTATCTGAGTTGCAAGCTCTAATAGTGAGTCATCTCAATCTCATTTTCGACAGGGACAGATTTTCTTTGAGAACTAATCCTTAATTATGTGTAAAGTGGCATCTGAGTTAACTTTAAGCCAAACTACTCATCTCCCCTCATTTCTTTCCTGAACCCAAAAATGGGGGAGAAAGCTAACTCCATACCTTAGATAGCAACAGACAGCTTGGGTACTGTCTTGACAGAACTAAATCTTTCAGATCTTTGGATCAATTGTTGATTTCTTATGAAGGTAAGAAGGGACAACCTGCTTCAGAACAGACTATTTCCAAATGGTTTTCTAGGCCTGTTACATTTTTGTTATACCCTCCATAACAAAGCTGTTCCAGGCAGGGTCATGGCCAACTCTGCCAGGGCCTTGGCTTAGTCTATTGCTTTTTTGAAAAGGTTGGATTCTGAAGTATTCTAGAAGCTGCTACTTGGCCTGTGTACATACTTTTGCAAAACACTGTAAGTTTGATTCCATTTCTAGGTCCAGATCAAGCTTTTCTAGGATCATTCTCTAGGAGCTACTGGACTCTTCTCCTTACACCACCCAAATGGCTAAGGTAATCTACCCATATAGCTAAGACTACTGCACCAGTAATACATTTGATTAATGTTGTATATTTGTGTAAGTTGAATGTACTCTAACAGTAGGTGTTCAAACAATTGATGCTACAGTAGCCGCTCCCTCCCTCCATCGCCCTTGTATTTTTGGTGTGTTTTTAATGCCAGAGTGTGGACATTGTTTGTTCCTAGCAGTCATTGTCCTTTCAGAGCTCAGCCTTCTTTCTTCTGGCAGGAAAGCTCTGAAGGGCTTTGTGCCCAAACTTTTCTTTCAGTTAGCTCAGCTCAAGCTACTTGACAGCTTTGTTATGTGGAAGGTGCTCTGAAGCTTTGGAAACTGGCCAGCTGTTATATACTTGACAGGATATAACCCATATAGCTAAAGCTACTGCAGCAGTGATCTTTTGAACAACAAGTGTTATGATTCAACTTATACAACTGTACTTTGCATTTTTTTTCTTCTTGAACAGATGCATCTTATCAGGCAGATAAAACAAACCAAGAAATTGTAGGATTTCCTGACAGTACAGTGGTCCAGTGGTTTAGCAGAAAAAGGAAACCCAGGTGCAACAGACTCTCAGTTGGAATACTAAGTGTAGAAGATTGTCTTAAAGTGAAGGCTCCTGTATTAACTGCACATGGTGGATTGCCATCCTGTCTTCCATGACTAGTTTCAGTTGCTGTTTGTGTAAATATAGCCATGAGTTGTCCTTTATGATCCAGTGAACTACATAACGTAATAAACTCAAACCAATTTCATCCACGCCGAAGGACGCAGTAAAATTTAACTAAATAAAATCCAAAGAAACTAATAAAACCTTCAACGTGAGAAAAAAATGTAAAAAATGACTGAAAAAAGCACTTTTTTATTCTTGAAAAAAAGCACTTTGAGGGTCATTTAAATAAAGGGACACTTTAATAATCACTCAGTTTAGAGCCTTAATCATATGACCATACGTCATCAGAACTGAAAAACTGAGCAGCAATAGTCACTTGGTCAAAGTTTTGATGTCCAAATGTCATACTTAAAATTCAACGTACAACATTAAAGATACGGTATAAATAAATATATGTGAAAATGTGTAAAAAATTAGCACAATTTAACGTTAATTGGTTTTGGCTTGCTGTGTATAGCTTCAGTCCCAGGCCTTTATCTCTTCCATGTTTAAGTAATCTGTATTTGGTATGTACCTTGTTTTAATTTATTTGTTATGGCTTTTTAGTCACTAACTTATGTAAAGAAAATAGTACTTTACTGCAATTTGGTTCATTCATTTCTGCCACCTAACATATCTCTTTACTCAAACCATTTTCCACACATTTAATATTTGTAAATTAATTTATACCAGCTGCTTTGCTGGCATTAAGTTTGATTTACCAACTTCCTTCCACATGTAGCTTGTTGTTTAAATCCTCACACCTTTGGCCATCATAAACATTAGCCACAACAAAATCACAAAGTTATTAAAACTATGACATTTTGAAGAATGCTTAAAGGTAATTTTTGTTCACAGTTTCACAAAAATTTTCACATATTCTCTCATAGAACTATCTTTTTGTCTTCCCAGTATAAAAAGCATTGCATGATAAGCAGTTTGTACAATAAATAACTCTCTAAATAGTTAAAATTATATCTCCAAGAAACACTGTTATGGTAGTCAGGTAGACCTGTCTTGAAATTGGAGTTTGTTGAGTAAGGAGCTACGTGGTAGAAATGGCTAACCCAGATTACAGTAAAGCACTGTTTTCTTTACTTAGTGACTGAAAAAAGCTATCACAAGAAAATGGGAAAACAAGAAGCATACCAAATTAAGGAGATTTATTAAAAATAATTGAAGCCATAAAGGCTTGGGATTGATGCTATTACACAGAAAGACCCAGTAAAGAAATGTTCAATAAGTGGGCTTTGTGGGAACAGTATATACAGAAAAAAAAAAAAAAACAAAGTGGGGCAAAAACAAATTTGGATGAACTAAGAAATTATTGAATGGAGGGAAGTACTTTAGGGCAGAAACTGAAAGTAAATACAAGCAATAAAAATGTAAAACAATGTTAAGATGTATAGCAGCAAACAATGAATCGTGCTGTAGGTAACAATAAAGGCTGTCCTCCACCTATACGTATGAAAGAAACCGAACTGACCGATAAATAATTCCAAAATCTTCCAAACTCTTTATTTGAACACACTGTCTCAATTTAAAACAGATTGAGCGCGCTTTCGTCTCCTATCGTGAGACTTCATCAGAATCTTCAGTTAACACTCAGATTTCATGAGTGTATGACAGCTGTAGATAAGTGAATTTATAATAGTGTGCATACAGTTAAGGGTTACTTAGAACTGGAATCAATTGTACTCAAGTGACCAATAATTAATCAACTAAGAATTGGTTAATTAAGAGAGTATTTAAACAGAATTAATGTGTTAACTGAAGATTCTGATGAAGTCTCACGATAGGAGACGAAAGCGCGCTCAATCTGTTTTAAATTGAGACGGTGTGTTCAAATAAAGAGTTTGGAAGATTTTGGAATTATTTATCGGTCAGTTCGTTTTCTTTCATACGTATAGATGGAGGACAGCCTTTATTGTTACCTACAGCACGATTCATTGTTTACTGCTATTAGTCTATACTGGGTGTGAGGACCTAGTGATTGTGTTTGGTTACCAATGTTAAGATGTAGCTACAGATGAACCTTTACGTTCTTTGAGTAAGGGCAAGACTCTGTAGATATATAAGGAGAAGGTATAAGTCAATGGAAGGAAGGATGAGGAAAGACTCTCTCTGTAGGTAGACAAAGAATGAGCATATACTTCAGTAAGGAGCAACTACAAGGGATTAAGTTCAAGACATACTTGTTTATACCTCTGTTGTTTCCAGTAGCTCAAGCAATGGGTGTAATTATATGCTGGCAGTAGACCAGAAGAGTATTATTTTTTGTAGAATTATCCTATAACATGCCACTTATTATACAATTAATGGACATTACTATTAAAAAATGTGCATGTTGATTGGACAGCCCAATCGTTGAGCTCATTGTAAACCAAGCATATACCAATATAAAAAAAAAAAGTCCAGCCACTAAAGTATTGTTGAGCAGTTACGTTCTCTTGTCATATGATAAAAACTCAAACTCTAACCTGTTTTACAAATGGAAAGAGAGTTAAGAAAAATCAGAGACTTTCTGTTGTTAAGAGGACTGGTTACATGCAAATGAGATTGATTCAGCTATTAATATTCATACCTTTCAACTGTTCATATTGCAGAAGCACCTGATTTTCTGTATCTTTTTTTCCCTGTCCTTAAATTTTTACATTTTCTGCTAAATGATGAGGAATTTGTCAGTCAGTAATGCCAGAGATTAAAATGTCATAGTGCTGCCTGTCTCTTTTTTTTATGTCTTAAGACAGAAAGAGTCAACTGACTGCAGAGCTTCTCTGTCGCTTCCTTTATGCTGCAAAATGCACTGTGCAAGCATAAGGATCCACATGCCTTATGCATACGCAGTATAGCTGAATACAAAGAGGGATGGAGAAGAACACTGAAGTGCCATCATGCAATTATTTTAAGAAATATAAGCAATTTTTTTTTCTTAAGCAATGTAATTGTATAACAGCAGTAAGCCATTCCTGGGTGTGGGTATTACAGGATTTACCCACTGTTGGCTATGTGGGATCAAGAGGTCAAAGCCCTTGTAAACAAACCACACCAGCTATGGGTAAATCTTGAGATACCCACACCCATTCATGGGTTGTTGCTAAATTATACATCAGAAATCCTTAGCTGTCCAGTAAACTTTCTCCATTTTCTTATGTGAGGAATGTAGAAATTGTTGAGGCTTTACATTTGACCCTATTGTTCCAAACAGTTGTTTGAAGATTTTTTGTTAAAATAAGAATGGAAAACCTGTAATCAATATCTTTGGGTTAAGTCCAAGTGTATTAGTTATAATTAAAAGAGGTGAACTAATCTGAGATAGAGACAAGTAACTGGTGAGAAATATGGTAGTGCACCATAGTTTAAATTGCATGAATAATGAATAAAGAAATCTACAGTGCAAAAATAAATTAACAGGTAAAACAGATAAAGGTGGCTTTGCTAAATTTCGGAAGTCTAAACCATAAAATGCTCAGTTAAGTAGCTTAGTTCTGCTTGGAGGTTGTGGATTTTGGTACCATTACTGAAACCAGGTTGACAGATGAGATCAGACAGGAGTCCCTGTGGACTTCAATGTTTGCAGATGACATTGTGATCTGTAGTGAGAGTAGAGAACGGGTGGAGGAGACCCTGGAGAGGTGGAGATATGCTCTAGAGAGAAGAGGAATGAAGGTCAGTAGGACTAAGACAGAATAAATGTGTGTGAATGAGAGGGAAGGATAGAGGAATGGTGAGAATGCAGGGAGTAGAGGTGGCGAAGGTGGATGAGTTTAAATACTTGGGATCAACAGTTTAGAGCAATGGTGAGTGTGGAAGAGAGGTGAAGAAGAGAGTATAGGCAAGATGGAGTGGGTGGAGAAGAGCGTCAGGAGTGATTTGTGACAGACGAGTACCAGTAAGAGTGAAAGGGAAGGTCTGCAAGAGGGTAGTGAGACCAGCTATGTTATATGGGTTGGAGACAGTGGCATTGACAAAAAGGCAGGACGTGGCAGAGTTAAAGATGTTAAGATTTGCACTGGGTGTGATGCAGGTGGACAGGATTAGGAATAGGTATATTAGAGGGTCAGCCCAGGATGGAAGGTTTAGAGACAAAGCCAAAGAGACAAGATTACGTTGGTTTGGACATGTGCTGAGGAGGGATGCAGAGTATATTGGGAAAAAGATGCTAAGGATGACGCTGCCAGGTAACCGGAAAAGAGGAAGGCCTAAGATAAGGTTTATGGTTGTGGTGAGAGAGGACATGCAGGTGGTTGGTGTGACAGAGCAGAATGCAGAGGACAGGAAGAAATGGAAACAGATGATCTGCTGTGGCGACCCCTAATGGGAGCAGCCGAAAGAAGAAGACTGAAACCTGCTTTAACCCTTTTACTGCTGAACAATTTTCAGAGGGCTATGTAAAGTGACTGTTTTGCCTATTTGTAGATTCTTACTAGGCTAACAACCTAGGGGGCCTCTCTAATCTTAGCCAAGTTTTCCTGAAAGAATGACATCCTGTATTCAAGTAGGACATTGAGGGCCAGGCATTTATAAGCTGCCTCTGTCCATAAGGGACATGTGTGCCAGGCCCAATTTAAATTTCTTGTTCTCCATCCACTGGTATAGGTTGCGCTTCATTTGGGTAATAGACAAACTTAGCTTCACATGAATGGGAAGCCTGTTACATAGGAGGGGCAGTCACTGGGATGCATCTCTCTAGCATGTTCTTTTTAAGTCACAGACAAAATTCAGGTCCTCATACCTTATATTTCTGGTACTGTTTGACTTTCGAATATGCAGGAGATTCATGAATGTGTTGTTTGCAGATGCCTTGCAAGCCAAGCACAGATAGCCCCTCAGTAATATATAGGAAACTGAGTAGAAGGAAAGGGCTTTAAGGTGCTCTGTGTAAGGCAGATTTGCTACCTGTATTCTTTTTGTAAGGAACCTCTGAGGTTGTACTAGTTGCTGCATATGCCTGGTCAGGTACATACCAAAGGGAGCATTGTACTCTGTGACTAGCTTGATAAGGGCAGAGTACAGTGGGATACTGACCTCATGGACCTAGATGCAATGTCTTTACGTATAAGTTATGCAACAAAAAAAAGGATTTCTTCACCACTGTGGCTACAGGAAGGTCGCAGGTAAGGCTACTGTCTATGTACATACCTAGATTACTGGGTTAGCTCTTATGGGTGCGTTATTAACATGGTAATCATCTGGAAGCTTGATTTCCAAAAGGGTACAATTATGCATTTCTTAGCCTTGAGTTTGAGACCATGGCTTTGGCACCATTTGTTAGTCAGAGATAGGCTTTGAAGAATGCTAGTATCTGCAGGGGAGTCATTGACAACCCCCAACTTGCAATAATCTGCAAACTTTATACAATGTACTTCACTACTGATATTCCGCAGGTGGGGCCAGCCTTGCTGCGATCTTTTTGCAACCCCCACAAACATGAAATGCAGCAGCTACTTTGCCCCAATTCCCCTGCCGGGGGAAGCCCCCAACAGATGCACTGGTGCACAATTGGCCCTTGGGTATCCTTTATGCATTTCCCCCCTTCCCTCTGATTCCCAAGGTAGTACAGAAAGCAAAACGTCTGGGAATGACCATGATACTAATAGCCCCTTACTGGTCTTGGCAAATTTGTTTTCCCTTCTTCCAGCCTCATCTCTTTAGTCAGTCCGGCTCTTTTGACCCATTTACCGGGGACTCTTCATCCTTCTCTTCATTCCCTCAAGCTGACAGCTTGGCTGCTCCAATTCCCACAATAGCCAGGATTTACAACCTCTCAGCTGAGGCCCAACATATTATAACATCCTCTCATAAGTCATCCAGCAGAAAGTTATATCTTAGCAAATGGAAGAGATTTTCTTTATGGGCCTCTCAGAATGATGTTGATCCTTATCTAGCTCCGATCCCATCTATATTGGAATTTCTAACTAAACTTTTCAATGAAGGAGCTGCTGCAGCTACCATTAGAGTTCAATTAGCAGCGATCTCATACTTTCATTTTGGTTTCCAAGGCTCCAATATCATGTCACATCAACTTGCTAAAGCCTTTCTTAAAGGTCCCATTCATTTGAGGCCACCAGTCAGAGCGCCAGTCATGCTATGGAATCTAAATTTTGTTCTCTCCAGCATGGGCACTGGAACCATAGAGTGAGGGGGGAGGGGAGCCCCCCACTTTTGCAGATCATCCAACTCTTTCGATGTCATCATGCTTTAGCTGATGTCATCGCGTAGCTCATCAGTGCTACCAGCCTCGCACGTATTTCAAGGATGCTTTAGCTGATGTCATCGCATTTCAAGGTTTTCAAATGCTTTTGTGAGCCTGAATGGAGTTACTCAGATGCGAGTGGGGACAGAGTTACTCAGAAGCTGCCGGATGCGAGCGGGAATGGATTTACTCGGAAGCTGCCTGGACTGGCTGATTTCAGAGTGAGTAAGCTAGTTTGTGTGGGAGACATACCACAGAGAAGCTTTTCAGTGTGTGTGTGTGTGTTACTCCAAAGCTGCCTGGACTGGCTGATTTCAGAGTGTGTGTGTGTGTGTGTGTGTGTGTGTGTGTGTGTGTGTGTGTGTGTGTGTGTGTGTGTGTGTGTGTGTGTGTGTGTGTCAGTGTGTGTGTCTGTGTCCATATCCTGAGTGCATTACCTACAGCTGCTGGCTGAAATAACCTGTTCTGGATTCTGGTGCTTTGGCTTCTCTCTTTCATCAGCAGATACATGTAAGCATGTTGCAAAAACTAAAAGCCGACAGCTGTGCTAGAAAGTACTGATAGGTGAACTGCACATGTAGAAATGGTTTCCTACAAGTCATCAATGAGCAGTTTTACTGGATTTTGACTATCTAGCACAACTTTTTGTAAATGCTATTTTGAAGGCTTACAAAGCTAAACTGTTGTTAGGTAGATTGGGAACATTATGTTTGCAAGAGCACTCTGTTAACTTTTCTCCACTACTGAGGCATCAGAGAGTATACATGTCTGCAAATGTGTAAGCTTGGCCCACACTCCCCCAAGGATAGAGATCAAGGTCGCTTGCTCTCTTCACAAAATGCTTATTAACGTTATTGCAGTGGATTGCCAGCATTGTTTTTTTTGTAAAAGGGCATATGTCACTTCACAGGTGAAGGTGCAGTAATTCATATTGAAGTTTACTGTTATATAAGGGAAGACAGAATACTTCTAGGAATACAAAGTGTGCTCTGTGCTTGATCATCAAGTATTATTATTGAGAAGTGTTTGTGAAAGTGAGCTATTATGAACCAACTCCAAGCCTGACTAGCAAAATAGATACAGTAAACAGAATCAAAATATGTGATGCTGTGAAACATCAGAAAGTACATATTAAGAGAAGTAAAGCTAAATGTTGGAAGTTACATGACAAGTCACTTTTTTCAGACACAATGACCTTTCTTTCCTGAAACCCATAGACTAATGTATACAGTTTATTCAGATGAATGTGTCATGGAATGAACAGCTTAAGGGAGTGCTGAAGTCTGATTGATGTCAGTCACATTTTTCCATGTATCTAGTTTTGCACCCATGTTCTACTTGATACTGACCTAGCATGGTGACAAAATTTGTAGATAAAAACAAAGTAATTTTACCCGAGGATACAAATACAAGGAGAGATGGCAGGAGAGGGGAGTGAATATATATTTCCAGAGGTAAAAGAAAAATTAGTAACTAAAAAAGTTATGAGAAAACATTTGGTGGTGAAGTAAGACACTAAAAAAGAAAGGCTTGCAGGTATATTAAGAGATTAAAACTATTTAAATAGTACATTGTGTCAGGGCAGCTGCCCTTTGCAAATGCCTGGCATCATGGACAAAGTGTACCAGACGGGATGATATTGTGAATTTAGAGCAAATGGGCTACTTAATGAGAAATGCATTTAAAAATAGAGTCATTCTATAAGAATGTATGCAGAGTATTTCACACTTTGTGCACCGTATGACGATTCATGGGCACCGGAACCATAGAGTGAACCATAGACTGGCATCATGGACAAAGTGTACCAGACGGGATGATATTGTGAATTTAGAGCAAAGGGGCTACTTAATGAGAAATGCATTTAAAAATAGAGTCATTCTATAAGAATGTATGCAGAGTATTTCACACTTAAAGTGCACCATATGACGATTCATGGGCACCGGAACCATAGAGTGAGGGGAGTACCCCCCACACACTTTTGCACTCAAACAGAGTTACTCAGAAGCGGTAACAGATTTACTTGGAAGCTGCCTGGACTGGCTGATTTCAGAGTGTGTGTGTGTGAAAATGCCCCCAACAGGATACACCTGGTGGCTAGAGGTACTCAGGCTCAAACCCTGTACCTTGGGTACAGGTAAAAAGAGCCTAAAGTCCCTAGCCACCATCACTTGTGAATTTATGCCTCACATTTTTGTTCTGTTCCTCTGGAGGGGTAAAACAAAACCTTTTATTCTAGCAATTTTCTAAGGTTATAAAATCAGTATTTGAAATGTGTCCCTATTTTGGGCTGTATTTCCCCCATTATTGGCTTTGTTCTGTATTTATGTGCTAAGAGGTTGAGAGCTATGATGAGAAGTGAGAACTGGATTCATTAAATGATATGATAGCCATTTAAGTTTGTCTTCCTGTTTTTCAAGAAACTGCTGGTTTAGCTAAGTGGTAAGTTGCTCCGACTGTAGTGCACAGGGTTCTGGGTTTAAGACTTGGCAGTGAAATGCATGGTGGTAACACAACATTTTATGCAAGCAACTTTCCAAAATTATACAAGCAATGTTTAAAATGTGAACCTGGTTTTTGCCCCCCCCCCCCCCCACACACACACACACAATTGAAAATAAGTTAAAGAAGCTGTTTAACATGCCTATTGCTTATACTACTGTGATTCTGTATTTATATATTATGTGTAGAAGTAGACTGTTATCATGGAAATGTTCTGAATAGGGCAATTGTGTCATTGGTGCATGCATTTTGCTTCATTGCCTACTGGAAAAATGTTCAAACAATAAATTTAAAATGCAATTGTGTGTGGAAGTAGACTGTTGTCATGGAAATGTTCTGAATAGGGCAGTTTTGTCATTATTGGTGCATGCATTTTCCTTCATTGCGTACTGGAAAAATGTTCAAACAATAAATTTAAAATGCAGTTGTGTGTGGAAGTAGACCTTTATGATGGAAATGTTCTGAACAGGGCAGTTTTGTCATTATTGGTGCATGCATTCTTCGTTTCATTGCCTACTGGAAAAATGTTTAAACGATAAATTTAAAATGGGGTCTAACTTAAGTCTAACAGGTATGCTGTATTAAACTAGGAATATAATTTAATACAATGAGGAAGGTGAATCAAGGAATGCATACATGTATGCATGGCCCTAAAAATGTGTTTGAAAACAGCCCAGAGGAAAGTGTGAAAGGCTCAAAATCATGGGCAAATTTTAAGCTTTACTCTTGTTACCAAAGCAGTGGATGAGGGTAAAACAGTTCACACCACATTACCTTGACCTGGCCAAGCCTTTTGACACAATCCCCTACTCAGGTGTAATACAAAAGATGAATAATGTAGGAGCAAACACTTACATCACCAGCTGCATTGCCAACTTCGCTCACAGGATGCAGAAGATCAAAACAAGGGAAGAGACCAGTCACTAATGGAGTCCCCCAGGGTTCGGTGCTGAGACTTTTTCTGTTTGGCATATACATTTCCAAAGTAAAAGGAAATACCAGAGAGCTTTGGCCAGCTAAGTTTGAGATGACTGCAAGCTAGGAGAAGTTATTAAATCCCCAAATGACTTGACCATTATGCAGGAAGGTTTGTCCCAAATAGTAACTGGTGTCAAAATCATGACAGTGCCCTCTGAGAACTGATCCAATTGTTTGGCATTTGGGAACTTGTGTGCACAGTGACCTAACTTTTGACCAACATGTGCCTTTCTATATTGCACAGCTTATAAACAAATTGATTGTGACGAGATCTAGAGATGTTGCTGTCCCCTTTACAAAGCTCTCATTATGTCAATCATTTTGTATAATTTCCACTTTGGCATGTATCTGTCCAGCCCCATGCAACAATTAGAATACCTTCAGAGATACCTTACTAAAAGGATACAAGTCCTAAACAATAGGTCTTGCATGGACCACCTCAAAGATTTATTACTATACTCAGTATCCTACAGAGTGCTTAGAGTTGACATGTCTGGCATAAAAAGCATCCTCCGACATAATGCAGATGGACCTACTGAACATCAGCAAGTCAAATGGCATCAGAAATACTCAGTCCAGGTATCTAAACTGAATGTTGTGGAGAGATGGATATATATCACAAAGGCTACTACTGTTCGGAACAGATTACCCATAAAAATAAAGCAAAGCTCATCCATCCATATTCAAATGCAACTTGGATCTAAGGATGAGTAATAGAAAATGTACTCCAGGATTTCCCCTCATGCCACTAATGGAGTGAGGCAGTTCCTAAATGCTGCATCCCTTACATGGCCCCCTCAAATGATCTATGGTATGATCACAGTTGTTTTCACTAGGGCTAATACACAATTATCAGCCATGGGGATAGCTAAGACCAATCAGAAAATGTTAATTCAAGCACCAAAAGGGAATTGGCTAATCTTAAAATGTGCTCCAAGTGAACCTATGTTGTGGTAGCAAATAGTTATAAAAAAATTACCCTTTTTAGTTCACAAAGTGCCCCTGTCACCCTCTGCCCCCCCAGTCTTTAACAGCTTCCGGCGCATGTGCTCTCCAGAATCACATTATCTCCTTTTGAACCAGCCTCATCCTGTCATTTGAAATTCCTTTCATGGAAGACTATTTTTCTGATAGCCATTAATTCTGCTTGGAGGATTTCTGAGCTGCAAGCCTTGACCATCAAACCTCCTTATCTGATTTTCCATAATGACAAGAGTTTCGCTCAGAACTAATCCATCCTTTTTACCAAAAGTTTGTTCAGAGACAAATCTTAACCAATCTATTGAGTTGCCAGTCTTCTTTCCTCAATACACAAATAGGATGGAAGACATACTGCACAAACCTAATGTTCATAGACAACTCCAATTTTACCTAGATAGAACAAAACAATTCAGGTCAATGGAGCAGCTCTTGTTTCCTTTTCAGAATCAAAGAAGGGTGCCCCAGTGACAAAAGTAACCTTGTCAAGATGGCTATCAGATTGCATTTCCTTAATTTATAATTCACCAAATGCTCTCTTGCAACAAAAAGTAAAGGCCTACTCTACTAGAGCTATTTCAACCTCATTAGCTTTTTCTGCAAGGTTACAATTAGATTCTATTTGTGCAGCAGCTACCTGCTGAAGACCTCATACCTTTATCACTCATTGCGAAGTAGATAAGGCCTCCAGGGACAGGACCTCCTTTGGTTCTACAGTTCTGAGGAATATTCTCCTTGTGCCACCCAAGAAAGATGGCGCTTGGGACACTACCCATCAGTAAGAATGAACGGCGAGATAGAACAACTTCACATAAAGTAGTTATGTACTCACCATAACGTTCCATGTGAGTTGTTCATCTCGCCTTCATTCTTACATCCCAACCTCCAGCCCCCATCCAGTCTACTTGAGGTCTATCTCCTTTCTTATAAGGTGCTTTGTCTCTTATCCAACTCTCTGAGTGGCATATTTATACTACTAAGTAGTCAGGCAGCAAACAAGATCTGAGGGAAAATCAGGGTGCATCATGGGATAGGGAGTTGGCCCAGAGCTGATTGACGACCTTGAGCTTTTGCAGTTAACCAAGTCGGAGCTGAGGATCAGCTCCGAACCCATCATTAAGATTGAAAGTTAGATGAAGCAACTCACATGGAATGTTATGGTGAGTACATAACTTCTTTTTTTTTCTCATATGGGGATATTAAAGTAAACAGGTGCCCCTGTTTTTTGCCTTTCTCTTTCTCCTTATTTGGTTTTAAGAAATGATGCGTCTGGTCAAAAGAGTATGATGCAAGAAAAATTAATGTACTTTTTTCTCATTCTTGCTTAGGGGAATGGCTGAATTAAGGCCCTTGGCTTTATCTAGTAGCAAGTTTTAAGAGAAAGCAAATAAGTAAAAAAAAAAACATTGAATATACACTTTCCTGTAGTAAATAAATAAACAAATGCTTGTAGAAGCAACTCTGTATCTGGTTCTCATGTCTCCATGGAGACAATCTGATAACGAGCAATAAAACAGAATACTTCTTTCTTTTAATGACTTTTTTCAGTGGCTAGGAGACGATATTTTCTGAAAATATTCAAGTGTTTTCCCATTCTGGGAGAGCAGTAAAGATGAGACAAAACCAGACAGCAATTATTAGAAGCACAGGCTGTACCATGTGTCTTACCTTAGCATGAATAATATTCCTTTTTGGTTAACCCAAGTCTCTGAGGGTAGCTGTCAGTTTGCGACAGTGGCTCCTTTTAGGAGGATAAAACTTCAATATTTGAAGATGTAGATAGTTTTGTGTGTTAGGATTATGTTAAAGGAGAACAGCAACCCAACACTGAAAAAAACATACTTTTTTGGCATATTGGAACTTTGATGCATTGCTAATGCATGTATATCAAAGAAACGGTTACTGTTATTTTCTAATTTGTTGTACCCAAAAAATTATCTGAAGGAGGTTGCCGTGGCTAGCATTATTTTCATCAGTAGACAACATTGCTGTGATTGCTTACTTTTCACTGTTAGCATCAATCTGCATTTTTAATTAATTTGCTTCCTTTGATTTTCATTAGTGGCCATGTCTGTTGCAGTATTTTAAGGAATGTTTGCATGACAGGCTTGAAGATATAGCTAAGTTAATTGTACTTTTCAAAGTAATAACTGTAGTTCAGTGTTCAAGTTTGAGAAATCTGACCCCTGTGATTAACAGGTGTTACTTGGGCTGAAATGGTTTGTGTTGCAGTCACACGTTTAAATATTGTAGCTAGAACTAGTCTTTGAGGTTAATCTTCTTTCCCCAACTCCAGAAGAAACGCGCAGTTTTGTAGAAATTACCGTGTAGAAAAAATGCAAAATAATATACTGACAGAAACTAAGAAGTTAGATTAACACATTTGCTTTCTTTCTTTGTGGCACTGAGTTTTATTCAGGAAAAGACATTTGCACCTGAAAACTAAGCTTGAAATCCCTGACTTTTGTTCATACTCCAGGCTACACTATTTATCTGAGGTGTGATGCTGACAATCTGTAACTGATGAGACACTTTTAAATGTCATTGTTTTCTTAATGGCTCTGTTGTTGGGATAAGTGACCTAACTTAATTACTTTGCTACTCTTAGTAGCTGTTGTGATGTAACAGATGAGACAGGCGCAGGAAAGAAAGGCAAACATAATTATTAAATTGTTTTTTTTTTTTCTGTATGTGAAGTATTTGGATTACAGGGAAGGAAAACAATTTTTGGAAAGAAAAACTTGACTTTTGGGTGGAGTTCTCCTTAGGGGTATATTTCGTGTGTATATTTTTGTTTGTTTGAGGGCTTTCATTAAAAAAGTGTTGTAAGATGTGACATATGCTGAAATGGATATGCCAAGAAACAACTGTATAAACGATCAACCTGCCAAACATTAGTGTGTGCATGTAACACAAAAGTTGGAACTAAGAACTTAACAAAACAGCTGTTAAAAATAAAAGTTGGGAATAATAACTGTTTGATATGATGCTTTTTATATTATCTTTAAATTTTAATGGTCTCAGAGATATATACAAAAAAGAGTAGTGAACTATATTAAAAATTGTGGAGTGCAAATAGTTATGCTGCAGGAGACACATTTGGAAAGAAACTGAACATGTGAATTTAATAAAGAATGTCTTTCAGGATGGTTATTCAGCAGAATACCTGGGACAAAGGAAAACAGGAGTACTTATATTAATTGCAAGAGGAGTTCCAGTAGTGATAGAAGAGGATAAAAAATATAATGTTAGGTTTGTAGCACTAAAGGGCTACTGGCAAGGGATGAGGATTACACTGGCATGCATTTATATGCCACCTAAAACTGCTGTAATGGAGCTTAGGAAAATTCTGGGAAAAATCACTTTTCAGCAGGGAATATTACTTATAGGTGGAGACTGGGGTTTGATTTGCAACAGTGAAGATGTGTCTGAGGGGCTCAGAAAGGAAAATATAACAGAGGAGGGTATATTTTTGAAGAAATTTATGAGAATATTTGGGATGTGAATTTAGTAGGTGCTCAGAGTAAATTTACATATTCCCCAAGATACAAAAACTGGGCTAGGCTAGACAGAACTTACATTTCACAGGAACATGTACATTTAATTGAAAGTGTTGATGCGCATTCAATAATTATTTCAGATCGCAAGCCAATTATTAAAATAAAAATGCAAGGTAATGAAATAAAAATGAGAGACTGGCACTTTCCCACCTATCTGTTGAAAAGGGAGGAATTTAAAGAATGGGTAGTGGAAATGATTTGGAAGTTACTAGAGAAGATAGACATTTCTTCTAAAAATGTAGCCAGGGGGTGGGATAAAGTTAAAGTGGAGATTAAAAATAGGGTGGAAATAAAAGAACGGGAGATATGGTTAAGAAGTAACCAGAATTATTTAGAGGGCCAGACAGATGTTCAAGTACTGCAGATTAGAGAAATCTCACAGAACAAGAAGAGGAGTAATTGCAGAATCCTAAGCAGAAAATGAAGGATTACCTCGATAGTATGCATGAGATTAAAAAGATTGCTGACTTTTTTTGATAAAACCCCCAGAGTACTAAAACTTTTAGTGCAATTATCCAGGCAACAGAAAGTAGAAAGGGTTGTCACCAAGCTTAGGGAGCCTACAACAAGGAAGATTACAAGAGATCCTGTAGAATATTTTGGAAATTTTATGAAACTCTATATAAAGCAGAGAAATATAAAGATCAAGAAAGGGTACAAATGGAAATGTGTATGGAAATATGCCAAGGTTAGAGGAAGATGAGTCTCAGTTACTAACAGGATAGGAGGAGATGAGATAAAAATAGTGATGTATAACCAATCCACAGAAAATCCCTATAAATAGATAGCATTCCTTTGGAATTTTGAAAGCTAAGAGGGAAAAAAACTGACAATAATCTTGAAGGTTTTGTTTTACAGTATTTTAAGAGGAGGAGAAGCACCAGCATCCTGGAAGAAAGCGGTGGTGGCTGTAATACCCAAGGAGGGTAAATACCCATCACATCCAGCTTAATACAGGCCCATTTCAATCCTAACCCATGCTTATAAAGTGTTTGTCTATAATGGCTAAAAGAATGGCAAAGGTGATGCCAAAATTGATAGATATGGATCAGTGTGTTTTTGTGAACTGGAGACAAAGATTTGACAATATTAACACAACATTGATGATCCAGAGGGAAGCCGAATGTAAGAAATTGCCATTTTTGTTTTTGGGTCTTGATGCAGAGAAAGCATTTGACAGAGTAAGCTGAGAGTATGAGTAGGGCAATGGAAGCATTTGCTTTCCCTGATAAAATTATAAGGTTGATTAAGAGGATATATGAGGGATCGAAAGTGAAAATTAAAGTGGGTGGGTTCCTCTCTGATAATTTCTGTTTTGAGCAGAGCAGCCAGGCAGGGCTGTCCTCTTTCCCCTTTGTTATTTGCATTATATTTAGAACCTTTGGCTAAGAAAATAAGAGACTCAGAAATTTAAGGATGTATTTCATATGGGAGTTGAGAAAAACTGACTCTATTTGCATGTGGTATTATTTTATACCTGATAAAACCAGAGAAAAAAACATTTCAGTGTTGTGGAACATTTTGAGTCAGTTTGAAATCTTTTCGTGGTACAAAATTAATGAAGCTAAACAAAGGCAGTAGCTGTAAGTTATATACCCACACACAAATTAGTTTAGCATTATCCATATTTATGGACACACAATAAAATGAGGTACTTAGGTGTATGGATTAAAAAGGATTCTGTGTGGCAGCTAAGGATATGTGGGAACTCAACAAACGATAATAAAAAAAACTGAGAAATTGGAAGCTCTGTAGTATGGATATGGCTAGCAAGATACAAGCAGTTAAAATGTTTTTAGTTCCTTTAGTTTTCTACACAGGTCAAGCATGTTTTTATTAACCAGAGGAGAAGTTGTGGATAGCAATTAATAAAGAGCTGAAGGATTTTATCTGGGAGGGGAAGACTGTAATAGTCAAGTGGGATAAGCTGATTCTTCCAGCTGAGCAAGGCAGTATGTGATTACCCAAATTGAAGGGGTATTTCAGAGCTCCACAGTTAAGGCTCATATACATAGCACAAGCAGATACCTATAATTCAGAGTGGAAAGGGATGCTGATGAAACGGGGAAACTCTAGAAAAAAAGGAGAGACTGGGATTTTGGTGCAGATCCTTAAGGAGAATAACAGTAACCATACAGAGTATTATATTCATAAAGTAGCAGAAAGTATTCTAATAACCTAAGCCAACCTGGGAATGGAGAAAGGAGATTCTGACAATAAGGATGACTGCAATTAGGGGTACAGACAGTAGGCAAGATGGGCATCCAGTTTATTGGAGAAAACTGGCAAAAGAACCATGGTATTGGGAGCAAATAATTACAGAGGAATAGGTAATAGAATGGTAAGAGGCCAAGAAGTTATGTGGATTGCAGACTAGAGATTGCCTTCCTTATCAAGGATTGATATCAGGTTATAGGCAAAGAGAAAGAAATAGGGGATCCTAAGTTAAAGACCAGCACTGGTAGAGTTTTTAGTAAAATCTAGAACATAAGCTGCTGTTAAAAAGGGAGTAATTAGTGGTGCATACAAAATATTACATGATAATTATAAGAATCAATCAGAGGAGGTTAGAAAAGATTGGGAAGAGAGATTCAATAAGCAGTTCACAAAAAAAGGAGGGGGTATATGTATGTCTTCCAAATATGCAACAAAGTCCAGAAGATTTAGGATATCTGCTTGGAAGTTTTTACATAGGCATTTTTATACCTGAAGTAGACTCCAAAGAATTTTTCTTGAGGTAGACAGCAAATGTTAGCAGTAAGATGGGGGAAGAAACAGGTAATTAAGAACATATTTTCTGGGAGTGTAATGAGTTGGCAGACTTTAAAGATTCCCTGCAGACTGCTCTGTCCGAGATATTGGGTGAGCAAATTGGGTAACTAAGGAAAATAGTTCTTTGCGCTGATATAGAGTAGGAATTGCCTAGACATGGTAAAGCCTTGCTGAGTCTAATTATGGAGGCAACAAAAATCAGTTACCAGAAAATGAAAATCAAAGTGAAAACCAAATTTCCTAGTAGTAGTGAATATAGTAACAGATAAAACAACCTGTAATTGCGATCTTTAGAAAAGGGTAGTTGCAAATTACATAGAAAAAAAAAGGGAATTGTGGGAGTAATACATGCAAGTAGAGAAACAAGATTTAAAAGAAGGCAGGATTTGAACGTGCAATATAATGTTTGACTGACAATGTCTGGATAGATTACAAGTGATGTATAATGTTTACAACTAAAATTATGTCAGTATGGTTTGTGATTTGTAATGTTTGCTACTAACATTATGTTAATATGGTTTGTTCTCATTTATACAAATGTATGATTACATCTTACATAAATTAATAAAGAAGTTTATTGTTGAAGAAAAAAGGTAATATGGTGACTTTAGTGATCCTGGCTTCCAATTTCAAAGTATAGTTTCTAAAGTATTTAGAGGACATTGTTCCAAAATTTGAGCTCAGTGCCAAGTGTACGCTCTAGCATGCAGTGCATTAACATCTATAGCTTCTGTACTTGCTTCATTAACAGCCACTCCCCCTATTTATAAGTCTTTTGGCAGGATTGCCTGTGACTTTCATTATGAATGTATAAGGTGGCGTTCTTGTTTCCTCAGTTACATTCTTCTTTGGTGGTCAGCAAGCTACTGTTCAAATAAGACATCTGCAGCAGTGCAGAGCACTTAACACTTACGGCTTAGTTCTGCTCCAAGCTGCCATACATTTTCACAATGATAAATGCATTTGTATTCCAGTTTAACTTTCTATTTTTATATATGCTAAAAATGCAAGTGCATTGCAGCCACCCCCACCCCCACTTTTATATTGATTTATTGCAACTTTAGTATAACTTTTTATCTAGTTTTCTTTGAAAGGGCAGTCATATTTTCCAGGACTGTTGCATTTCTTATTACACATTTCCCCTCTTTCAGACTGAAACAAGTTTTGTTGAGACCCTCAGAAAATGAAGCATAAGGTAAAGTTCACATTTTATGTCACACTCATGCTGTTTCTTGCTTAGAAAATCATTATTGTTGAAACTTTTGTGCTGGTTGATCATGTTACAGGCTGTGTTATATGACTGCAGTCTTACAGGTTGTATTATATGACTGCAGTCTCAAGTCCATCAAAGAAGCTTGCTATTTTGCCCACAAGTTCTATGTAACCATTTATTCTAAAGTATTATGGTCTGTTGCTTCTGTAAGTTTTCCACTGATGACTTTGAAGAGCCCACATTATTCCCAAATACTCATGTTCTGTGGATGAATATTATTTTTTTCTTGGCTAAAGTCTACAGTTTGGATATGTTACTTAATGATCTTCTTCCTTTGAAGAAGAAGACTGGCTAAGTACCACCATATTTAAAGCAGCTCCTTTCACATTAAATTCCCAGTTCTTATTAGTACTGGCTAGTACTAAAGGTTCATTCAAGGTCGCTTTTAAGCCTTTGCAATGGCAGATGACAAGCTAGCATCCAGATAACTTTGGGACCTGTTTTTTTTTTTTTTCAGGTAGGGTTTGTGAGTAGAATAGCTGTAGGGTTACATTGGGACAGCAAACATTTCTGTTACTGGATAGTCTCTACTTTGGCAGGCTGTGGCTGAGTTTTCCCATCACCAACCTGACTACCAGTGTAAAATTCCTTTGCCGTTACTACCAAACCTTTTTATTGTAGTAGTAAACCCAGTCAGTTTGGCCCAACACATATGTGACATGTTGCAGTTCATCGCATAACAAGGTTATTTCGCTCTAATGATTTATTTTTTTTTTTCACAGACTAACTGGTTAGTTATTTTTATAAGTCACAGGTTGTGGTTTTAGGTGCACAGATAATGGAATACATGCCTTTTGAATTTGACTGCTATTTCTCACAGTTCCTTGGTAATGTTGCCTTTTTTTTTTTCATTAGATCTTCAGATACTGTAAGACTCATTTTCTGGGACAAGTGCATAGTTCTTAAGTTGTCAGAGCTAACTAGAGTTGTGATTTTGTTTTTATTCAAACCATGAGAAAATGTAGAGGTGTGAATGTTCATTGTGAAGTGACTCGGCCGATACTAAAGCTCAAGAGCTTTTACTGGCTCGAGGCTAACCCCTATCCCATGGTGCCTCACCGCAATTCCCTAGATCTCGTTTGTCACGAAAGCTTCGAGGTTGTCTCCTTACTGGCTCATTGGCTAAGTAGAAGATTTTTTGATAAATCTTGATATTTTTTTGTCTAGTTTCTTCATCTTTCTATCTAAATAGTTGTTACCTATTACCTGTGTGATTGTAGTGTGTGCTTGATCCCCTATCCCTCTTTTCTTAGGATTGTACTGCCCGTTTTAGTTAGAGGGCCATAGTTGCCCATTTAAATTAGAGTACCTTTCCTCTCTGAGTGCTAGTCCTCCTTCCCTTTTAAAAAAAAAAAAATGTTTCTTATTTTCATAGATTTGCCTGTTGGTTATAGTTATTATTGTTAGGTTTGTTTTCTTGTCAGTATGTCCAAAGACGAAGATAGAGAACATAAGGAACACCGCCCTTCTGGCTTCAAGAAATATGCCAAGTGTTCACAAAAAATGTCATTGACTGACAGTCACACTAGCTGTGTGTACTGTCTGGGAGAGGCTCATTTACAAAAACCGTGTACTTTCTGTCATGCTTTTAGTACTAGGGTTCTTAATGTGAGAAAACACAAATTGATTGACAGGGGCCTTATGACTAATTCCTTCCAGGAACAGCTGGAACTTGGTCAGACAGTTCCCAAAACTTTAAAGAGAAAGTCTCCATTGGTTCCAGTTTCGGAGTCATCTAAGAAGTCTAAAGCGATGGAGCTGAGGAGTTCTGGCTCCGATTCCACTTCTTCTGTCTCTGTGCCGTCTATTTCCTCGGTGCTGAGGCAGCCTTTGGTATCAAGACATTTTCCACTTATGGACCCTATCTCACCTACTTTGAGATCTCCTATATTAGAGAGGGGGAGATCTCCTTCTATCTCCACCCATTCCTCCAGGACACTTTCGGATGAGGATATCGAGCAGGTGGTGAAGAGGCTGCTCTGTGACCTGGCTCTGGCTAAAAAGTTAGCTTTTCCGGACTCAAAGGCTTCGGAGCTGTCCCATATTCAGACTACTGCTCCTCCTCCAACTGCTTCACTTTCGGAGTCAAACACTTTGGGTCCTTCTGTGCTGGATCCTTCGGTTCCGAGAATTCTTCCTGCTTCCTCAGAACCAGTAGCTCTATCCTTGTTAGCTTAGTCTGGAGCCGAGAAGTCTGGGAGCCGACACTCTCGAGTCGACTCCGAGAGGGATAGTCACCCCATTTTTTTTCAGAACCCACCTTCCCTCTCGGTGTGTTGGCTCGACTGAGCTCGGTTCCCACATCTGCTTTGGAACCTGTCCCTCCTGCTTGGAGCCGACCCTCCGTTTCCTTGTAGTGAATGTTTTCTTCGGAGCGGGGTGGAAAGGCTTTCGAAGCAATAGAGAAAGCTTTGTCCACTGCCAACACCCTCCCTTTGGACCCGATGTCCCAACAGCAGCCGATAGCGACCTCTTCTCCCCCGCCTCCCCCTCAGCGTAGGGAACCAGAGATTCAAGGAGCCCCCATTGGAGGCGTCCCCTCTTCTGAGACCTCCCCAGATTATCCCACTAGGGAGCTCCCTCGGAAGAGACTTTGTAAGAGGAAACACATTGACTCACCTGAGTCAGTCACATCAGACACTGACTTGGATGGGTCAGAAGGGTCCCCAAGATCCCCCTCTGAGGATGCCTCTTTTGCAGACATCCTTGAAATCCTCAGACAGAGGGGTGATTGGAAGACCTCTACCCTACTGAGGATGAATCAGTGTACCTTGAGGCCTTTAATTCCCGACCTTTCACCTCCTGGGGTGACACTGCCTTATGACCAACTCTTGGGGGGGGGGTCATATCCCGGAAAGCCTGGACCTCCCCGGACACAATGGAGCCTGTTCAGAGGAGGCCAGACAAATTTATGACTGCTCTGGAAGATAAGTCCTATCTTTCTTAGAGAGTTCCTGTGGATGCTATGGTGATAGCAGCGGCCACAAAAAAGGAGTTGTCCGAGACATCTTCTGATATCCATCCTCCTAATAGAGTCCAGGATGATGGATAGGTATGGAAAGCGTACCTTCTCTTCAGCGGCATTTACCTTACGATCGCTGAATTACCTGTCCCATTTTACTAGACTTCAAAGGGATCTCCTGAAGGAGTTGGGAGATACTCTTCAGGGTTCAGTAGCTTCGGGATCCATGGACAAGGTATCTGCGCCACTCTCCACAATTACATCTGTAGCCAACTCCTCCATGAGGCTGATTTTCTGTGCGGCTGACGGAGCAAGCAGGGCAGCCGCAGCAGGAATTTCTCTTAGGAGACATTCCTGAATGTGTCTGTGTAACTTCACAGAATCCTTTAAGTCTTCCTTTACCAACGTCCTGAATGTGTCTATGTAACTTCACAGAATCCTTTAAGTCTTCCTTTACCAACGTCCCCTTTGATGGTTCAACTCTTTGTGGACCACAGGTAAAAGATACTTTGACCAGGTGCGAGCAGGAAGGGAAAACCTTATCTCCTTTCCCAAAGGTCAAACAGGAGGGAAAATGTGGTTCTATTAATCCCACAAAGGTTTCTTTCAAGCACAAGGTCAGCCCTCCCCTAGAGGCAGAGGGGGAGGATATAATGGAAGATGTCACCCTCGTGGCAGAGGAGGTCCACAACATCAGGGAGATAGAGATACCTTCTCTGATCATCCCTTCCATCGCCCCAGAGGGGTTGCCCGACTGTCCATCTCTGGAGGCAGTCGGGGTCATCTTTCACTGTACCTGTGCCTGGCTACAAATTTCCCAAGATCGTTGGGTACAAACAATAATTTCCAGAAGTTACCTTATTCCTTTTGTTTCTGATCCCCCAGTACACTGGTCTCTACCAGATGTGCCACCCATTCATTTAGACCATGCAACATCAGAGGTCATCTCATTGCTTCAAAAAAGAGTCATTCAAGAAGTCCCCACAGATCAAATAGAATCCGGTACTTACTCACGATTCTTTTTAGTTCCAGAAAAGACAGGGGACTGGAGATCAATTCTAGATCTCAGCAAACTCAACAAGTCTGTAAAGAAATCCAAGTTCTGTATGATCACTCTACAATCGATATTTCCCTTTATCAGGAAAGACAGTTGGATGTTCTCCATAGATCTTAAGGATGCATACTACAACATCAAAATGGACAGGTACTCCAGAAGACATCTACACTTTTGGCTGGGAGCCAGTCTTTTTCAATTTTGAAGACTGCCCTGTGGCCTCACTACAGCCCCCAGAGTGCTCACCAAATGCATGGCAGTGGTATTGGCTCACCTGAAACGTCAAGGATTCCAGGTGTTTCCGTACCTAGATGACTGGCTCCTCACTGCTAGCACCAAGCACCAACTAATCAGAACCAGGGACGAGACTCTATCCTTGTGCGCCAGATTAGGCATTACAATAAACCTAAAAAAATCAGCCGTATCTCCATCGCAGTGCATTGTTTTCTGAGGCTCAGAAATAGACTCAACCACCATGACAGCAAAATTGACACCAGAAAGGATAGAATTGTTGCACAACCAAGTCAGATTCTTGCTGAAGAAAGACAAAGTACAGGCCAGGATAGTCCTTCAAGTCCTAGGGACTATGGTTTCCCCCATTCTCTTAGTTGCCCTAGCCCATCTGCATATGAGAGTACTTCAGTGGCTACTATTTGCCCACTGGTCAATGCA
The DNA here is from genome assembly GCF_019279795.1 of Protopterus annectens. Lineage (NCBI taxonomy): Eukaryota > Metazoa > Chordata > Ceratodontiformes > Protopteridae > Protopterus > Protopterus annectens. The sequence continues at coordinate 550,590,359 of NC_056750.1, read as the reverse complement.
GGATCTCCCCCTGTCTCACCAAATATTCATTACAAATTCCTGCAAGAAGGATCTAACATGGTGGTTACATATGGATAACTTCATCTAGGTCGCCCATTTGCTTCCCCTCAACAAAATGCAGTGTTGACTACAGATGCCTCCCAGATTTGGGGGGGGGGGGCATTATCTGGGAATGACAGTCCAAGGTATTTGGCAGGATCATGAGAACAACTTACATATAAATTTTCTAGAGATGAGAGTGGTGCTATACGCGTTGCAAGCACTTCACAGTTCCCTTCCCACTGAGACAATTGCGATTCAATCAGACAACATGTCTGTAGTGTGGTACATAAACAAGCAAGGTGGAACCAAATCTTACCCACTTTTTTGAGAGGATCTAAGAGTATGGAAATGGGCAATGGACACTCAATGCTTTCTGGTAGCAATGCACATTCCGAGGAAGTCCAGTGTGATAGCAGACAAACTCAGTCGAGCAATTCTGATGCCACATGAGTGGTCCCTGAATTCAGAAGTTGAGAAAGAGATTTTTCACAAATTTGGCCAGCCTTGCTGCGACCTATTTGCCACGTACATGAACACCAAATGCAGCAGCTACTTTGCCCTAATTCCCCATCCGGGGATGTCACCCAGGGATGCTCTGGTCCACAATTGGCCTCCGGGACTCCTTTATGCCTTTTCACCCTTTCCTGTCATACCAAAAGTGATTCAGAAAGCAAGATTGTTGGAGTACCCTGATCCTCATTGCTCCTTACTGGCCTCACCAAGTCTGGTTCCCCTTCCTGTGACCCTATCTCTTGGAGGAACCATGGATTCTGGAACCATCTCCAGACCTCCTGATTCATCAGTCGGGGCAGTTCCATCCTACTATTAAAACCCTGAAATTGACAGCATGGCTACTCCAGTTCCACGAATAGCCAGGTGTGTTTCCCTTTCCCCTACAGTCAAACATATTCTGATTTCTTCACACAAACCTTCCACCAGGAAATTATATTCCAGTAAATGGAAAAGGTTCTCCATTTGGGCAGCAAACCAAAGCATCGATTGCTACTCAGCTCCCATAGAGTCTATCTTGTCCTTCCTCACATCCATTTTACAAGAAGGAGCTGCAGCTGCTACTATTAGAGTTCAGTTAGCTGACATCTCTAATTATCATTTTGGCTACATGGGAAATCCAATCATGTCCCACTCTTTATGCAAAACCTTTTTGAAAGGAATCCTCCTTCTCAGACCTCCAATCAGGCAACCACCAGAGCCCTGGGACCTGAACCTATTTCTTACATCTTTAATTTCTCCACCTTTTGAACTGTCTTCTTCATCGGATCTGAAATTCCTGTCTTGGAAGACATTGTTCTTAGTGGCTATAATATCTGCTAGGAGAGTTTCAGAATTGCAAGCCCTCACCATTCGACCTCCTTACATTGTTTTCCACAAGGATAGAGTCTCACTTAGAACTAATCCTTCCTTTCTTCCTAAGGTATGTTCAGACCATAATCTCAACACAACTATCGAATTACAAGTTTTTTTCCCAAATCATAATAATAATAAATCTGAATACAGACTACATCAATTAGACGTCCACAGAATTCTCAGATTTTACCTGCACAGGACTAAAGAATTTCGAAAATCAGAACAATTATTTGTTTCCTTCTCAGACAAAAATAAAGGCTTGCCTGTTTCTAAGGTCACTTTTTCTAAATGGCTTTCAGACTGCATTGCATTTGCGTACAAAACTGCTGGCAAACAATTACCTGTCAAAGTAAAAGGCCATTCAACCAGAGCAGTATCAACTTCATATGCCTTTAGATCAAAGCTTCCAGTTGATACCATTTGTGCAGCAGCTACTTGGGCAAGACCTCATACCATTGTCACTCATTACAAATTGGATTTGGCCTCCCGGGACAGGTCATCCTTTGGGTCCACTGTGCTGAAGAGTCTTTTCGCTTGAGCCACCTGGGATGAAGCTGCTAGGGATGCTGTCCCATCCAGCAAGAATTATGGTGAGATAGGACTACATAACATAAAGAGGTTATGTACTTACCATAACGTTCCATGTTTGTAGTCCAATTCTTGCATCCCACCCTCCTTCCCCCTTCCTGTTTCCTGGAGGAAATGGTGGACTATCCATTATGCTGTCTGACCTGGTTGTAGTTGTCCGTCCACTTACATGGATAGTAATACAGAGCATTCTGTTTGTGTGTGCATAGTTATTGATAGTTTACTTGCTAGCTTTAGTATCAGCAAAGTCGGAGCCAAGAATTGGCTCCGAACCCATCCAGCAAGAATGTAGGCAAGGTGGACTACAAACATGGAACGTTATGGTAAGTACATAACGTCTTTTTTTATTTTCGCCGAGTTTCTAAAATATAGCAAACATTAATTTCAGCCCCTTTCACACACAGTACTGTCCCATTAGAATATGCTCTTTTTGATAGCTGTACCTCTTTGACTGTGAACAAGAAATTACACAAATTGTCCATAAATGAGAGTTTTGATGAATTTAAAGTTTCCTCTAATACACGCTTACATGAACTGTCCTCTAATAATCCAGATGGTGACTTATAAACTGTAATCAAGTGATAGCAGTGCTGGGTTTCACATTTTCCACTTTCCTCTTTTCTGTGTGAGAGCCTTTTACTTTACATGCTTCTAATATTTATTTGTGATGAAAATGAAAGAAATCATTGCAATGGTACTTAATGTCATATTATTCCTCTCAGACGTGTATCTTACCTCCCCAACAAGCCATGTCACTAGTCATGTATGTAACAGTCCTTGTTTTTCCCTTTTCTTCTACACGCAACCTGGTGCCACTACCACTCCCAGAGTAAGCATTTTTGTATACCTCTGCTGTTTGATTGTGATGGAAGAAGTAGCCACATTAATGTATTCCAACTTTGCTGCTGTTGTGCATGAACTCCACACCTTGGCAGCTGTTTATCACATTACAGCAGTCATGTAATTGCCTTTTGTCATAACATCAGCAACCCCCCCAAAAAACATTGAGGGTTACACATCTGATGTCTAATTATGAAAAATGTAAAAGAAGTAATGGCCACATTAATGTATTTCAACTTTTTGCTTTCAGACATACAACACTGCCCCCCACCCCCATGTGTATTATCAGTAGTTGTTTAGCAGTCATCCAGTAAACATTTACCTTCCCCCTCCCAAAAAATGCTTTATTGCATTGAGAATTATTTGAAAATTATTTTAAACAGTTTTCTTAAAGAAAAAATATATTAACATTTTTCCATTTACACACACATTATATGTGACATATGCTTTCTTTCTGTATAACACCTGTATTTCTGTAAATTGCTCAATTCCTGTCTTTACTTAAACCTCAGTCTTTCTCCTGAAAATTATTCTGCATGTGTTGTTCCCACAAATTGCATTGATTTCTTTATAACTTGTTCTTTTTTTGTGATGATATCAGTTCCAGTTCTTTTATCTCTTTTACAATATTCAGTACTTCAGACACAGTTGGTTTAGATTGATTGTGATTTCCATTTTCTAGAATTTGCTTTTTTGACAACCAACAGAATTAAACTTAGTGTGGCCTTACTGTGTCTCGGCAATTCAGATCCTTTATCCTAGCTCAAAAGAATAATTTCCTTAGTTACAGCCATTTGCTGCCCCAGTATTTCTGACAGAGTACTATATAGTAATTTTTTAAAAATCTGCCAACTCATTGCACTGTTTAAAAACATGTTCAGAGGTACCTCTCTTCCTGATCATGTCTCCAATATTTGCTGTCTACCTTAGGAAAAATTCTTTGAAGTCTTCTTTCGGTGTAAAAGTACCAATGCAAACACTTCCAAGCAAAAATCCTAACTAAACCTTCTGCATCTTATGAGTTTAATAACCTGTATGGTGGTTGTTATTCTCCTTAAAGATCTGCATCCAAAATTCCACACTCCTTATTTCTGCCCCCCTTCATCATCATCATCATCATCATCATACCTTTCTACTTTGAATTATAACTTTCTACTTGTGTCATATATGTGAGCCTTAACTGCATAGTTCTAAAATATCCCTTCAGATGAGGTGATTCTAGACTACCTTGTTCTTTTGGGAGGGTAGACTTATCCCACTTAACTCTTGCCCTCATCACCTCCCAGATAAATTCCTTTGACTGTTTATTAGTTTCCTCAACTAGTCATCTAGTTGATAAAAAAATATGCCTTATCTGTATTTAAAACTAATGGGACTAAAAACATTTTCACTACTTGTATCTTACTATCCATATCCATTAACAAGAGCATCCAGTTTCTTAGTTTGTGCTATTTTTGTTTATCCTCTTCCCACATCCTTAGCTACCATAACAGAAGCCTTTTAAATATACTTCTAAGTAGTTCATATTATCATGCCCCCATAACTATGGATATAGCTGAACCAATTTGTGTGGGTATACGTTGTATGGCTATAGCCTTTTTTATATTCATTAATTTTATAGCCTGAAAAGACTTTAATCTTTCAAGATCACTTTTCTAGATTACCATATCAGTTATATCCCTGAATTTCAGGGTACCTTGTTTTCTTTGCCAGTGGCTGTAAATATAAAGCAAATAAAAAAAGAGGAAAAGGGCAGTTCCGCTTGGTTCTATCCTCTGATCCTCTGCTTAAACACAACTTATAGGAGGGGAACCCTCCCACTTAAATTCTTGCCTCCGATCATGTATATGTCTTTCTAGTTAACCTTATTATTGTATCAGGGAATGCAAACGCTTCCATTGCCCTACTCATAAAATCCCAACTTACTCTGTCAGATGCTTTTTCTGCATCAAGACCCTTAAACAATAGAGGAATTTTCTTACATTCTGCAACCCGTTTTGGAACATCATTGTTCTGTTAAAGTTTCAAATATTTACCTCCCTATACAAAACCACATTGATCCATATCTGTCAATTTTAGCAACATGTTTGTCATTCTTTTGGGTAGTATAGATATGAACACGTCATAGACATGGTTTAAAGTTGAAATGGGTCTATATGAAACTGGGTCTGATGGGCCTTTACCTTTTTTGGGTAATACAGCTACCATATATTTTTTCAAGATGTTGGTGCTTTCCCTCCTTCTAAGATACTGTTAAACAAAATCTTCCTATTTTTTTTATCAATTTCTTTCCTCCTAACTTATAAATTTCTACAGAAAATTCCGTCTGTTCCTGGTGACTTTATTACTCTGTATTTCTGTTTTGTGTCTTAGTTTTTATTGGCGCATGATCTGAAACAGTTTAGATATGTGGAACCAAAACAGAGGAAAAGCTGGCGTGAACACAACCGTCAGGAGACCAAATCCAAAGGAGCAACTAGAATTGAGCTTTAACGCAATTTTTATTTAAAACACACCAAATAGCGTTTTCGCTACTGATAATACAGTAGCTTCATCAGAAGTAAAACCAAGTTGGCGCCAAAGTCCATTTAAAAAAGTTTAGAAGGTGACGTCGCCATTTTAAAACGTGGACTTGCGCAAATAAGGTTAACAAACAATTAAAAAACCAAAAAGCAACCTAAAAGTTACAGCGCTTAGCCAAGGGAACATTCACAAATGCTAGCTAAGGACTTCTACTGTCCAAATATTCATATAATATTTTAAAATATTTTATGATGTAAATTGGCCTTATCCCAGGCTTACCATATTACCAAAGTAAAAGCAAGAAAACTAATTCTTGCACTGGAAAGTATGTATATGACTGTACAAGCATAACTCCCGGCTAGCAACTCCCTTCCAAAGGAAGAAGAAAAAGTAAAATAGTTTATTTGGCTATATGTGACTGCTGTCCGGCATACTATGTTGGCAAAACAGACCAAAGGTTTAAGGACAGAATATACCAACATACCTATGCAATAAGGAAAAAGAAAGAGGATAATGCTTTAGCAAAACACATTATAAACCAGAGTGGCCACAGCTTCCATTTTTTAGCCATCAACCATATCCCACATAACATCCGGGGTGGGCCTCAAGCATTATTCCTCGAAATTAAGGAACTAGAATGGCAGATTAAATTGGAAGCATTTAGTAGTCTGGGTCTTAACGAACATTGCAATATTTCCTGCATCCTTAAACTTAAGAGCTATATGAGATAACCAACATTTATCGCCCTATCACTTTGTTTCTTTATTAGTATTAATTTTAGTTACATCATAACTATATAGGAATAATTTGAATATCTCCTTTTGGGGTTATACATGGAGTTAGTCGGTTTAAAATAGGGTAATTATTAGACTGTTGTAAATAATAAGGCTTGTGCAGCTCTTTATTCGAAGGCTGCCTCACACCTTTACATTTTTAATTTTTCTTCATAATTTTCTAATATATACACATATATATTCTTAAAACCTTTTTTATGATAGTATAACACCTTCTCTTGATAGTATAACATTCTCACTATTGAGTTCAATTTAGGTACTACCCTTCTTTGTAGGTACACATGTAGTTCAGGTTCTGAACACAGCACAAAGTAGCTTTTACAATGTAAACTTTTCATTGATGGTCTTGTTATATGTCCTTTGGAGTTCTTTTCACTTGAGACTGTCATAGTTTTTGTATATATATAAAATTTCTTTATTATACAAATACTTTATATTCTAATAATGCTATGTACTGGCACATCTTTCAACTCATGTTAATTGATTTTACTTTTTCTTCTTCCTTTGGAAGGGAGTTGCTAGCCGGGAGTTATGCTTGTACAGTCATATACATACTTTCCAGTGCAAGAATTAGTTTTCTTGCTTTTACTTTGGTAATATGGTAAGCCTGGGATAAGGCTAATTTACATCATAAAATATTTTAAAATATTATATGAATATTTGGACAGTAGAAGTCCTTAGCTAGCATTTGTGAATGTTCCCTTGGCTAAGCGCTGTAACTTTTAGGTTGCTTTTTGGTTTTTTAATTGTTTGTTAACCTTATTTGCGCAAGTCCACGTTTTAAAATGGTGACGTCACCTTCTAAACTTTTTTAAATGGACTTTGGCGCCAACTTGGTTTTACTTCTGATGAAGCTACTGTATTATCAGTAGCGAAAACGCTATTTGGTGTGTTTTAAATAAAAATTGCGTTAAAGCTCAATTCTAGTTGCTCCTTTGGATTTGGTCTCCTGACGGTTGTGTTCACGCCAGTTTAGATATGTGTCAAAGTTTTAAATTAATTGCATGTTACTGTGACATATAATTTCTGTCTGTTCTATCCTGTCTAGTCCAGTTTGAGAATATGTACATTCTGTCATAGTTCCTACTACTGAATTTACACCTTCTAAACCAAATATTTTTATAAATTTCTTCAGAAGTCTACACTGTTTTGTTACATTTTCCCTTCTAGGTCCCCTAATACAGCCTCACTATTACAAAATCAAGTTCCAGTTTCCACCTGTAAGTAATATTCCCTGCTGAAAGCTGAATTTCTCGCAATGTTTTTAAGCTTCATCATAGCAGTTTTTGGTATAGATACATGCCAGCATAATCCACCTCTTTTGCCAATATCTCCTTACTAACAAATCTACCGTTATTATCTTTCCCTTCTCTTCTGTCACTGTTGTAGCCCTTGTAGCAATCAGTATTATTACTCCCTTTTTTCTTTGCTCCTGATATGCATTCTGAAATCCTTTCACATGATAAATTATTTCTAAATGTGTCTTATAACACTGCTATTTGCTGTGTGCGTTTCTTAATATAATTCAGTTGTTGTATCTTTCGGCTTTTCCCGGTTAGAGGTCGCCACAGCAGAACTCCGGTCCACTAATGACTGGCAGTAGATTTTTACGTGTCGAGTTGCCGGCCCTGATGCACAACCTTCAACGAAGGTACGCCCATTCACGCATGTCTCCATACAGAAGACGCTCTAGCTGAGAATCGAACAGGACAATGTTTTACTGTGAGGTGACAGCGCTACCGCAGCACCACCACCGCAGTCTTAATATAATTCATTAATCCTTCCTTTTTGTCTGTCTATACCTCTAAGGCCATTTACATTGCAAAATTCTATGGCTAGCGTAGCCATTATGATAAAAAGCTATTGTTCCCATCTGTTATACTTCAAAGTTTGTCTGAATATGTATTGCCACCTTTTGTTTTACATGCACACTGTAATGTTTGGCAGACTGGTCTTTATACAGTCATTTTTTTCTCATCCCATTTGAACCTGTGTCACAGTTTTCAAGGCTTTTTGATTTAGTCAAAACCTTCAAACAAAAAACTAAGTACTTTTTCAGAATGACCTCATCCCCTGTTCACTTAAGACAAACACACAAAACTAGGTCTGTTTTTATCAAATGAAGTTTAACTCTCCAGATAGGAATAATTTCCCCAAATTGACAGCTTCACCCAAAGGCATTGCTTACTGTAAAATGTTTACCCATGCTAAATCACATTTTGCAGCCTGTGTTTCCATTTCCACTGATCTTTTTCTGTCCTTTTCTTATTTGTATTCCTTTCCCAAATGTGAAAAAAAGACTTGTATGCTTTCAGAAAATATTAACTTTTAGCACTATGAAAGTGCACTGGATACCTTTAAATTAAACTAAATTGCGCACTGTTCTAGTAAATGCATCAATATAATAAGGGTGCTAGCAAGGCCACTATCTCTTAGTCACATTCTGTTATTCCAAACATTTCTTTTCACTGTACTGCTTAGCATTGTATGTTTAAATTTTGCATTTCTGTCAGCAAAGAATGCTCAGAAGTCTCAAGATGAATTGCTTGCACTACAAACAGGTAGTCTCCATGTAACAGTGGTTAGCAATGGAAAAAAAAAACAGCTAACAACTTGCAGATACCATGAAGGAGTCTTTAAGGTTTAGTTGTAACAGTTGCCTTCAACTGCAGACTTCTTGTCTCCCAGTGAGAGCATTTGCTGATGGAGAGAAAAAGGTAATATCTTTGCTGGTTTGCAAAACTTAGTATTTATCAAATCTTTCATCGTTTTGTCTTATTTTTCAAGTGTATTTAATCCGTGGTGGTGCAGCGGTAGCGTTGTTGCCTCACAGCAAGAGGTTCTCCTGTTCAATTCTCGGCAGGAGTGTGGGGAGTGCTGTCTGTGTTGAGTCTGCATGTCCTCCCCGAGGTTGGATGGGTGATCGAAAGACATGCGTAAATGGGCGTGCCTTCGTTGAAGGTTGGACATCGAGCTGGCACCTCGGCGTTCGTGAAAATCTACTGCCGATCATTAGCGGACCAGAGTTCTGCTGCAGCGACCCCTAACTGGGAAAAGCCGAAAGGCAAACAACAACATTTGTTTACAAAAAAAAACTTGTTTGTAACTTAATCAGACATTAATCTAGACATCTAGCTTTGTAAAAACTAGAGAAATTATATTAGCTGTACAATACCTTTATTTCATACAGCTAATAAAAGGTACTTCTTTACTTTAATATTTTGAACATGTACAATAGTCACTGAAAATACCCCCACATTTAAATATCCCTGACTGCACACTATAAACTGATTTACAGTATAACATGCTGTTTTAATCATGAAATGTTTTATACAAATACCAATAAGCAAAAAAAATGTTTTACTTAACTTCCTTTTTTCTATCTAGTGTTGTCCTAAACATTAATGACATGAAGTGACATATATGCTTTACAGTCTACCCACAAGTTTAACTGTCAACACAAGTCCAGCCTTTCTCAGCAACTTTTTTGTGCAAGACCATGTTTCAAAAATGTGGTCATTGCCTCATAGTTGCCCATTTATTAACTAATCTCAGCATTGCTGATCCCCTAATCTTCTCCATATCCCATTACCAAAGGCTGTTTCACATCCAAGGTAATCCTCTGATTTTCTTCTGAGTTTCTGTGCTTTTTTCTGTCTCTCAAGCATTTTCCTTAAGAACTTTTGGAAAAGTCTGTCTATGTGCTTTGTTGTCCTCTTCTGCTTGCTGGTTCACCTTATGTTGGAAATACTTTATTTTTTGCCTTTGTTGACTGGGAAAGTCTGACTTGGCAGAGCCCTTGTTCAGTGGAGACCTATGGAGAAAGGCTCCACCATAGTACATTGATATTAACAAGAGAGTTTCAGACAGTTCTCAGAAAAACAACAGGAACATTTGTCATGAAACGACAAACATAATTACAAGGCAGCTATATACAGTAAAGTATTTACATCAACAGTAATGTCTATTCAGTTCCAGCTGTAAAAATCTTGCAGAAGTAAATAGACTGATACTGCAGAAGAGAAGGATTATTGTAAAGAAGTTTAGTGTTTTTTCATCTCAGTAAGAAAAGTTTGCAAGGAGTTCAGTTCATGTAATGAAGTTAGTTATAAAATTATGTGGGAAGAAAGATTTTAGTATTGCTTAGGTTTATAAAGAGTTCAAGAGATAATTGCTATACCCTGTATCAGCAACACAAATCAATGAAGGCAGTCCTAGGTGTAGTGTAAGTTCCACCAATAATTCCACAACCAGCTCGAACCAAATGTAGTTTATTCCAAAAATCAGCAAGCAGACAAGAAGACAGGATTATCTGTCTTCTTGTCTGCTTGCTGATTTTTGGAATAAACTACATTTGGTTCGAGCTGGTTGTGGAATTATAGGTGGAACTTACACTACACCTAGGACTGCCTTCATTGATTCGTGTTGCTGATGCAGGGTTTGAGTTCAACTTTACTTTTTATTTTAGATAATTGCTATACAATTATGTAGGAGGGGATGAAAGATTAATATTGTATTGGAAGATAGTGGCAATAGGTTATGACTGAAAGAGCACGGTATATGATCGTTTCTGTTCATGCTGCCAGTTTCAGATTGGTGCGTCTAGGTTTATAATGTATGTATACATGCGATGCATGGGAATGGTAGAGCGGGGGATGGCAGAAGTTAGAAACAGCAAGATAAGAAGTGTTGTTTAAGGGTGAGGTGAAAAGAGATGTATTAATTCAAGTGCCGGAGGGGTGTAATGATTCAAGTAGAGGAGGGCAAAAAGTTTGTGACAAAAAATAAGAAATTTATGCTTTCAATGGAAGTCTCAAAATGGTGATGAACATGAGCATGACAAAGATCGAGTAAGATATTGTTTGAGCTGGATTTTATAGGGTGGAAGTTTGTTGATCATTTTTACTTGTGTAGTGATAGTGTTCCAGAGTTTAGAGATGTAAGAGGAGTATAGTGATTCCCCAATGAATTATTTGCTTTAGCAGTACATAGTAGAAATTTATCACCAGAACAGAGGTCCCTTGTGGGGTTGTAAGGCATTGATATGTTTTTTAATACAGGGTATTGTTCAGGAAAATATTTTGTATGCCATAACTAGCTTACATTATGTTTTGTAGCTTTTAAGCTCTAACCAGTTTAGCTGCTTTTAGGCTTGGTATTAGTGAGCTCAGTGTGGAGAGTTCATACCAAATGTAGCTACTTTTGTTTTGACAGGAGACTAGTTTGGATTTTAGTGTAGGGCTTAGGTTTGTAAGGTTAGCTGACACATATAAGAGGGTTGGAAGCAATTAGGATGAAACTAGTGTTTTTCGTGCTGGGTCTGTAAGGTACTGTTTTGCGTTGTAAAGGGAGCCAAGTATTCTGAGGGGAGCTGTTCAGCAGCTAAGGTGGTTGGTTTTAGCTTACTTAGGAGATTGTTAATGGTGGATGTAGGTACTGGGCTGAAGTTAAATAGCTGAGGATATTTAGCAGAGGCTGCTGGTTAATGGGAGGGTAGTGGAAGTACTAATGTTTGTAAGGGGCAATGTAGTCTATATAAAATAGTTGTTAAACTGTGTGGGAATTGAATCAGTATTATTATTGGATGTAGTGATGGGAGTGGTAATTTGTCCTGGATGTAAAAGTTTGATCTGATGTTATTTTCATTCATTCCTCAATTGATGGGTCTCTGATCTGACTCTGCTGCTTCTACCAGATCCTTGGATGTAAACTCTCAAGCTCCTCCCTTTAGCTATAATGCCCTGCCCACCAAACATACCTCAGATCTCGTTTGCCACCTCATCGCTAAAGACATGGATCCTTTTACTATCGAGCTTTGGTGACTTCTTAGTTAATTTTTTCTTTCCTTAGTAGTCCAGTTACTAATTCCTTTCTGTCACCTTCCTCCCTTTAACAGTAATTTTTTGTCTGCAGTAGTTTTCCTTTGTGGTTGTCAGTACTATTTTGGTATTTCTCTAGAGTATCATTGCTGGTACTTTTGCTATCTTTTTTCTGCAGCCTCTCTACCCCTTTGTATGGTTTTTCTTGTCTACCATTGTTGGTAGCTTTTCTTTTCCTTGCTATTCCTTTCTTTCTTTTTTTCATAACATAAAAAAATACTACTTTGTTTAACTTTTTTCCATAGCTTTGCTTTCTCAGTTATGCCAGTATGGCCAATAAACTACTGGCTTAAAAAAAAAATGCATCACCTGTGAACATAAAATACCTAACTCTGATGCTCACGGGGAATGTGTATATTGCTTGGGTGCTGCCTATGTTGATGCAAATTGCTCCCTGTGTGCTGGTTTCAACCCCAGGGCAATCAGACAGACGGAATAAACTTGTACTGAAGGGCCTTCTTCCTCCCAATTCGTCTTCTTCAGCTGGGGCTCAAACTCCCTCAGAGAAAACTGACAAAGGGATGCCTGACTCTGCTCCCAAGGACAAAAACTCTCAAAGGAGATACCCAGATCCCACTTACTCTTTAGCTCCTTCCTAAGAGCCACTTAGAAAAGTTTCAAAAAAGTCAAATCCGAACACTTCAAATTCCTGTGCTGTGAAATCCAAGTCACCTCAGATCCATTCACCTCATACCATACCGGATCTAATGTTTCAACTCTCTTCACCTTTCTCATAGGAATCTTCCCACAAGCTTTCTATACCTCCATCCATTATCTCTTCTCTGAGGACTTCCAGGAGTTTATCTGAGGCTGAAGTGAATAAGATGATTAGGAAATATCTCAGAACTCGCATCCAGATGAGGTTAATTCTGGCTCAGTCTCCCATAGGATGAGTGAGCCTGCCTGTGAGTACTACTGCTTTGTTTTATTCTTCTTCTGTGATTCAACCTGTTGTTTTGGAGCCATTGGATCTGAGATCCCTGGGGGGTGTCCTCATGTGATCCAAAGACAATTCATTATTCAACTTGATAACTTCCCTGAGTCGTCCGGCTCTGAGCTTTTTTGGGCTGGGTGACTCTTGGAGCCAAAGCGTGAGTGCTAGATCTGGGGGATGAGAGTTGACTCCAAATTATCACAGTTGTTCCTGCCACTCTTAGCCTCGGCGTTGATAGCTCGAGTTCTAATCTATCCTTGGGTGGAGTGTTTGCAGGGTTACAGTGGCTGGTGGTTCGGGAGATTTCTGCTCATTTACTATTGCCTGTGATCTCCCTAAGTGCTCTGTCTTAGATTGTGGAGAGGGCCTTCTATTTACCTAGACAAAGGATGTCACTACCCCATTTAGATCAGTTCAGTTTAACTCCTTTGGATCTTTGCACTGAGCCTCATTCTTCCATTCCACTGGGACAGCCAACCCTTTCAAGTCTCCAGTCACTCCCTTAAGACTCCCCCATCACTTCTGATACATCACCAGACCATCCCACTGATGAGGTCCCTTGGAAGAGAATCTATAAAAGGAGACACTTAGATTCCCCTCAGGATTTTCTCACAGAGGACACTGATTTCGATGTAGGGAAAAGGTCCCCCAGATCTCCACATGAAAATATCTTATTTGGAGACATTCTGAGCTCTTAAAGCAAAAATGTGGTTGATCTTCTGATACTCCTCCCCAAGAGGAGTCGGTGTTCTGGAGGCTGTAGGGACTGGCCTAGCTATGTCTTAGGTCACCCCCCCCCCACAGAGCAGAGATCTTCTGTCCATCCCCCTAACAGAGAGTCCAGAGCCTTGGACAGATTTGGTAAGTACATGTATGCTTCAGCAACCTTTTCTGTGCAGTCATTGAATTATCTGGCACATTTTACAAGATTACAAAGATATTTGACTAAAGAGCTCCCAAAATCTCTTTCTGAGTCCATGTCTGCCAAAGGACCAAAATAGAATTTCTTTACAACTGGCCACCCTTCAATCGATATCTAATGTAACCACAAAGCTGATCTCCCGTGTGGCGGAAAGTACCTCACAGGCAGTGGGTTCAGGCATAGCCATTAGGAGACTTGCCTGGATGCATCTATTTGACTTTGCAGAACCCTTTAAGTCTTCTTTCATTAGTGCTCCATTTGATGGATCTTTCCTATTTGACCCTAAAGTGAAAGACACTCTCTCCGGATGTGAGCAAGATGGAAAGACCTTGTCTGCCATATGGATAAGTTTTTATACCCCTCAGAGACCCTTTTCCTGGAATCACTCAGGAGGTAGAAAGATGTGGTTCCAGAAATCCCAGGGTCCTTTCCAAGACTTGCGAGTAGATAGTTCTCTCAGGGGCAGAGGGGGACTCTAATGGAAGACATCACCCCCACGGCAGAGGTGGCCTATAAAACCAAGGTTTCCAGGATACCTTCTTGGACAAGCCCTATCAGTGCTACTAAAGGGCTGCCCAACAGTTGCTGTCTGGAGGCAGTCTGTGTTTCTTTATCTCTGCCCTAGAGACCTTGGCTATCCATAACAAAAAATTTCTGGGTACAGAGAATTATATCCAGAGGTTATATCATACCATTTTCCCAAATGGTATGAATGCTTCTTAAAGACATCCTTCATTAAAAGCCTCTTAGAAAAGTGTTTGCCTTCCTGGGATCTTAACTTTATCCTAGAAAAGCTTGGTCTACCTCCTTTTGGACCATTGTCTTCTGCCTTTCTTAAATTTTGTGCTTAGAAAAGCATCCTGTTGGTAGCCCTTACTTCAGTAAGAAAGAGTTTCTGAGCTCCAAGCACTGATGGCACCCCCTCCTATCATTTTTTTTCCATAACGACATGGTGTCTCTGAAGGCCAACCCATCATTTATGTCTAAGGTGGTCATTGAGCTATCCCCCAATCAGGTCATCACTCTTCCTGCCTTTTTCCCTAACCCTCAGAAGAAGTAATTAATTCCCTGGATGTGCATAGGCACCTCAGATTTTACTTGGATAAAACCAAGTCCATTTGCAAGACTGTCCAGATGTTTGTTTCATTTTAGGAAGCCAAGTTGGGGAACCTAGTCTTTAAACAAACTATTGGTAACTGGTTTTCTAAGACTCTTGTCTTTTCTTACACCCAGCATGAGCAAACTTTACCTTCTTCTGTAAAAGCACATTCCACTAGAGCAGTTGCCTCCTCTGGAAACTTTTACAAATGTATTGACTCAAGACATCATAGAAGCAGCAACTTGGTCTTCTGTATATACTTTTACCAAACACTGCAGGGTCGATGCTTTCTCTAGATCCAGAGCCTCCTTTGTCAGGTAATTTCTGTCTAGATTAACAGTTCCCTTATGCCTGATCCATCCAGCCTTACCACTCCCTAAGCTTTGGGAATCACCAATGAATTTGGAATATTGCAAGTCATATAAGGAAGAACATAGTACAGTTTATTAAGAACTTAGCAGTACAGTAGATGACCTACTGATCCATACTGCAGTGTTCATTCCCACTCATTCACTCCCCTTCATTTTTTTAACTAGGTTTTGCCATACCTTTCATGGAATGAGGGGAAGCCATTCTGTGCCTTTCCCCATCTTAGTTGACCTTCACTCATCTTGTATCCTGAGTTATCTTCACGTCTTCTGGCTTTGAGATAGTCAGAGGTTTTTGCGCTATGTCCACTTATGTACCCTTTCACCAGTGGGTTAGATCATATGTTAGACATATGGCTGTATGGAAGGTTTTGGCTTTGGTACCCGGGTGGACATCCAGATTATTTGGTGAGATAACCCAGCACTTTGGAATGCTGCAACAGTGATCAGTAGGACATGTACTGTTATGGTAAGTTCTTACACAACTGCATTTTTTCCTGTATAATATCGAGGAAGACTTAACAAATCTCCTGACAGTTGTGTTAAACCAAATGGTAGTGGACCTATGGCAACATGCTGTACTGATGCCATTTCCCAAATGGGGGCATGTGAGACCCAAACAATTTTAGAACCATTTACCTGACCAGCATTCTGTTTGCAATTATGGAGAATGTCATAACAGAGCTTATCCACAGAGGACTACTTATGTTGGGTATGGAACAGTATGGACTTAAGTGCAAATCATATCTTTTGAATCTTGTGGCCTTCCTTGAATGAGGTAATAGCAGCACTTCATTAAGAGCTGACAGTTTATGTTACTTACCTTGACCTTGTGAAGGAATTCATAAGCATTCCACATAATGGAGTTTAACAAATTAAAGGTATTAAATGTCAGGCCATACATAATTCAGTGGTAAGACATACTGTTTAAATAAATTTGCATCTTTAAATCAGCAGCAACTCCAAATTGGTCAGATTATAGAAAGTGGGTCTACTTTGATCTACTGGAGCTTACTAAACATGCCTTGTCCACTAAAAGAAGCTTCATGCTGCTTGGGAAGCAGTTGATGTTATTAATGTGTTTTTTTGCAGGGAGCTGCAACCATTTGCATCCACTAATGTGGGGAAGGGGCTGTTCTTCTACAATCCGGATCTCTAAATATACTACTATGAGAGTTCATGGATTTGAAGAATTCCCTCCTTTCCCCGAGTTAGTGCAGTCTCAGTTGTGGTAAGTATAGAGATTGGGGGTGGGAGTAGACCCCCATATTAAGAGGTAAAAAAAAAATTGCTTTAGTGTTCAATAGTTAAGTTATAACAGTAGTCAGCGTGAGAGGTGGGATTGTGTAGATGGTATGCTAGGTTACACCATATCCTGCTTCAGTACTGTGTAGTAGGACATAAATAACATTAAACACATAAGAACGGTAATGGACTAACCATTGTGTTAATATTCCAAGTTGAAAGCTTTATTTGTTTGCCCATCTTATCCTTAGTCATTTATGTAGCTGATCCAGAAAGATCACTGCACTGATTTGTATGTTACTGATTTGACCTAGTTTGTATGACCATTGACAGTAGCCTGTCTTTATCTACTAAATGATTGACTGCCATTTTCATTTGCTCCAACATATTATTATCTTGTGTATTCAGTCTTGCTTAGTAACAGTGATGTATAAATGTAATAATATATTACAGAGAAACAGTATGCATCCACATTTCACCTTTTAGAACATAAGACTGAATACACAAGATAATATGTTGGAATAAATGAAAATGGTAGTCAATGATTTAGTAGATAGAGGCAATGACAGAATAGAAGTTCAACAGATATGTAGAACATAGAAATATAGATAAACACACTCAGTACCTTTATCACTCCACAACCTTTATCTTCACATAAGAGACATAGAAACCTAAAAAATATGTTATAAGGAGCAACCTAGATCATGGTTCTCATTTAATTCTCATAAAAAAGAAACCTACAAGTATGGAAACTGCATGTCTTGTAAGTATATTGGCACAATGAAAACAATAGCGCACCCAGTGATAGCCACAGACTTTGAAATCGGAGCCTATGGTAACTGTAACACAAGAAACATGCTCCCATCGTAATTCATTCTATATAGGAAGAACTAATCAAAAATTCAAAGATTGTATGTCTAGTCACCTCTCAGAAATTAACAGACATATACCCACTAATGCTTTATGCAAACATAAGCTTGAGAAAGGACCATCTCATAACTTTAAGTTTTTAATTTTAGAAGTTCTATTTGAGAACATAAAAGGTGTCAATATGATCCTTAGGACTGAGAGAGCAGAACTAAATTGGATTTTACGATTCAGGGCCCATGTCATCCCAGGGCTAAAACCAATGCTTAAAGCTAAACATGAATCTGTGTAGGTTTAACTCCAACATATTTTGGGCTGTATTATCTGATTGCATCTATTTTTTATGTATATTTTTAGTTTTATGTATATATGTGTGTGTGTGTGTGTGTATGTATGTATGTATGTATATATATATATATATATATATATATATATATATATGTATGCATGTATACACAGACATGGTTATTAATGTAATTTTTATGCATACTAATGGCTGTTTTTATCAATGTGGTTCTTATACACAAGCATATGCATTTATAAATATAATTTTTAAATGTATACTTACATGATTTTATCATAATATGCCATAACAATGTTTTTTCTTGATACTTCTTTAAATAGGTTGACTTTTAATTTCCTATTAACTTAGACATGTGACTTTTACAATGTATTTAAACCATGTATTAACCTTTGTTAGTTGATTTATGCGCTTGAGAAAGCCTTCTGGGTGAAAGTTTTTACTTGCATATCTTGAAATTGCTTGGAATCATTAAAAGGACTTCAGTTCACTCTGTGCACCTGGAAAAATTGTTTGGAATTATTAAAGAATTTTAGCTCACTCTGCCCTGGTTTCCAGTGATTTCTTTTTTAATTTTGGACTCTGCTGGTGTATCACTGGATTTGCTTGCGTGCTGGTTCACTCATCTTTTGCTGGTTCTATACACTGGCTTTTAACGCTGTTGCAGAAGGATGCTTTTCGGGGTAACTTGCTCTTTTTATTTACTGTTTTGAAGAGGCATTTGAGATGCACCGAATTCTAGTTCCATCATTGTCCTAACTAGACTTTTCCTAAATACTCTGAATTATACTGTTCTGTTAATCCACAGTTGAAATTAATCTTTCAGGCATCTCTGCACAGTATGACCTTGCGCCCTATCCCCAGATGGTTTGACAACTACATAAATGGGTTTTACACCTACAACTGTTTAAGAACTGTTCATTACTTTATTTGAACTTTGACAAGAGTTCCTTTCCCCTCTCTAACCCTTTTGGGTTGATGTCTCTGAAGTTTCTCTTCCATGGTGCTTTTCTTGGTGAGCATTACTTTTTTCTGTTAAGGTCTTAGTGCTTCAGGGCATTATTTGTGGGAACAGTTTATTACTTGTCTGTAGTGATTGTGTATCCTCTTCGAATTAACTTATGTTCTTTCCTTAAAGTGGTTACAGACCTGGCTTCATACAAATGCATTCATTTGTCTGATTTTTTCTTTAGTGCATTATCTGTGTGTGTGTTTGGGAGGTATGCCCTTCATACCTTGGATGTGTGCACCATTGTGTATTTATTTACTTTGTTACTCATGTAAATGAACTTGTCCTAGGACTGTTATCATTCACAACCTGGCTTGTGTGGGGCTGTTAAATCTTTCTGATTTCACTTTTTTACTGAATAAATACAGTGTCTTGGAAACACAGCACACTTTGGTTTAATTTATTTGTTTAATGTGGACTGCCATAACAGTCATAACTTGGAATATGCTAACAGTAGTCTGTAAACTGGGTAGTTTCTGCATATGAGCATATTACTTAGGAATTATATGGTTATTAAGTTTTACATAAGTCATTGCACTTTGCTTACTTCAAATTTCCAATTAGTACTGTTCATTATCATGGCAGTACATTGCTATATATGTACTGTAGAAGTGTAGAGATGGCAATGACATAATACCTCTAACCTTTTCCCTGTAGCAGCTGCACTTGTTTGTTAGTGAGGTTTGTTTTTTTAGTTTTCAAGAATAGTTTCCCACTTTTTTGGTAGATTATTCCTTGCTGCAGTGCCAGAGTATATGGGGGGGGGGGTTACTGCACTTGTAGGCCAGCCACCCTCTCTTCCTAGATTGTACTAGGAGCTTCTTGGCACTAATTTTAATTTAAGAACAAATACAGTAGATATTAAAAGTGTACACACCCCTGTTAAAATTCCAGGTTTTTGGGATATAAAAAAATGAGACCGCAATAAATAATTTCAAAACTTTTCCCACCTTTAATGTGCTATATAACCTGTACAATTCGGGTTTATATTATAAGTTTGAAAACTTTGAATCTCATATGATCGACATCATATGAGCGAAGTTTTCAAACATTGAACATTTCAACGGAGATCGGCGTAGGGAATATTTCCCTTCACTTCAATGTAGTGCGATCTCGGAGTTGGTATATTTAAGTAGCGGGGGGGTGCAGGGGGTTTGCCCCCCTGCATAGAGCATTTAAGTATTTTTTTTTTGTTTTTAGTTTGTTTATATTTTAAGTTCAATGTTTGAAAACTTCGCTCATATGGAGTCGATCATATGAAATTCGAAGTTTTCAGACTTCGAACTTATAATATAGACCCGTACAGTTCAATTGAAAAATAAACAGATCTGTTAGTTACAAGTTATTTCTTATCCCCTTGTGTTTGGATAGCTTCTCTATTCATTAAGAGTAGAGGATTTTCACCACAGTGAGCAAGCGTATCATTTTATAAGCTTGTTTTTTGTTTGTTGCACTGTTCAGCTTTTGCATGCTCAATGCATGGGGCTAGAGCTGGGAAGCATAAGGTCAGAGTGTTCCATTCTGCCCAGCACATGACAGTATTATGTGTGCCAGCATGTGATCTATGTATTCTGAAGCACAAAGTGTTACATAATTTCCACACGGTAGCATCCTGTAGTTATCAGAAGAGGAAGTCCTAGCTGTTGCCCACTGGAGCATGATTTCTTACATATCAGCAAATAGTGAGTTTGTCGCTGTTTCTTCCAGTGGGCTCCCAAGTCATCAAAACTCGAGCAGTTATTCAGTAAGTAAAGCAGTTGCCCTTTCTATTTTCAGCTTGCAAGTTATGTAGTTCTCTTATATACATCCAATAATACACAGCATTATTTTTTTCAGGATTCAGCATTATTATATACAGTTGTGAAAAGTGCAAGAATTTAAATTATTTTTATTTATTTATTTATTTTTTAGGAGATAACATGTACAGCTGTGAAAAGTGCAAAAAGTAAGTTATATTATAGCATTTGATATGTAATAATTGTTCTTTTAGAGCTATCAGTTGTTGCTGCAGACTTTGTGACCTGTTGGTTCAGAGTCAAATGTTGGGTTATATATAATATATTCACTTGACATTTCTTTCAGGACTGCTTTTTAAAGTTTTTGTAGTCTGTTATCTGTGAGGTATGGAATGTCCATTTTCATGCTGTTTTTTTAATTCAGCTTACATTCACTTGGGAGACTAGGGAGTTGAAGATAACTTTCAGGACATATCTACTGTACGAGTTCAGCACCATCTACTTGACTGTCTTATACTCGTTGCCAGTTGCCCATATACACAAATGCTTGTGATATTGGCAACCAAAAAAGAGTTTTAATAGTGGTGTGGGGGCAGCATACCAACATGTGGTATCTGTCTCCACACCTCTGATTCCCTTTATATACTGCTTTTGAGGTCATGCCAATCAACTTGGGGAAAAAGTATGGCTAGAGATCATATCAGTATATTCAAGTCTGTTCACCCTGAAATACATTGATGTGCATTCATTTGGAAGCAAGTGAGCCTCGAGCAGCTTCAACATGACTATTTCATAAATGGATTTTGCTGCAAATTGGTAAAGAACCCCAAATCTGACTTTCTGTTAAACGAGCATACACCTTAAATGGCCTTTTTACATTGGAATGATGTGTTGGTAGGTGGAAGTATGATTTCAGAATGCTTCGTGTTATGATGACATGGCAGCCATGTAGTTATTCATTTGCACTGTTCTACTGATGGTGTTTACACTGCTTTCCTTCACAGGGAACGTCAGTAAACTGTTGCATCCAGCTGCCCACAAAACAAAGAAGAACAGAATTATGTTAGCAGCAGTTAATACAATTGAACTACCACTAGACTTAGTAAACACGAAGAATATTTTAATCATGTTGACCTGCCAGCTGTGGTTAAAAATATCAGTTCCCTTCTGAAGTAAAGGCAGCATTTACCAAGTAACCTATTGTTTGATGTGTTATGAATTTTTTTAAAATAACTGTGTTACTTTGGAAGATGATGTAATATTGCCCAGGCCTTGTTGCATGTTGTAAAATGAAAATAAATAAATTACAGTGGAGGCATTCATCTGTTCCATTGCATATTTGCACTTCACAGTTATCTTAGTCAATCTAAAGTTATTTGTAACATGTTGTCTTTATTTATATAAAATGAAGTCAAGACTATACGTACTCTGTAGTTAACATGCATGGTACAGTATAATGCTTGGGTCCCCAGAGGGCAACTGTCAAAACTTCCCTCTTGTGATACTTTCATTTATCCTTGTACATTAGGCAGCCACACATCTGGATATTGCATGTTCTATTTTAGTTTTCTTTTTCCTTTTTTATTTTCCTTCTCCTTTTTTCCCACTTTTCAAACTCCCCTTTTACAGCACAAAAACTATATTAACATTAAGAACCAGCAGTTGTTCCCTATTTACACAAAGTGTTATGTCTTAATTTTTTCTTGTTTTTTTACCTGAAATGTTGTTATATTTCTCAAGTAGTGGCTATTAGGTCACATTGTGTATCTTTATACTCAGTTATATAATGTCTGAGTATATTGAATCCAGAGCTCCCACTTATTGCCATGCATCTTCCCTAAGTTGATGTTCTTTAAACCCATTTCTCTTTCTCTGTTCCTTCATTAATTCTAAAACATCTCTTATGTGTGTGTGTTTAGTGGGTAATGGTTTATTTTTCCACTAGTATAATCAGGGTTGCTAATGCTGGCATTGTCTTGGCTGATTACAGTCTGTATCCCAAATTAATAATATTGGTTCTTTTCTTAATTGTGCTTCCTGTCCAAGTATTTGCTTCTACATTAGTTGTAGATATTGTGTAAATTCTGTAAACTCCATGTAACCCAAAAAATAGGTAACCAGCTACCTCATTTGCATTACATCTTCAACAGGTACCATTAGTTGGGCGTATTTTTTCAACATATTATGGATTTAAAAATACATATGAAGTCACTTCCTTGCAAAAAATCTAAATTTTCTTTACATTGTTGCATATTTTGAGGCCATACATATAATGTACATCCTTTGTTCTACTGTTAACTGCTTATCTGATATTATATTCCATTCTATTCCATTCCATTCCATTCCATTTTTATTTTGTTTGCCTGACTAGCAATGTCATCATTTAGAACCCTGTACTCTGTTAATTTTGTTCTTTAAATACCTGTTTTGGTTCCTGGTATTTTTACCAGGTGTGGTCAGTCTTTCCCCTCCATTAATCCCTCTCTGTTTTTGTTTTTATTTTTTTTTTGGCTGTTGATCTCTCTCTACCAATCCACATTTCCACATTCTTTCTGCACATATATTTCATTTAATTTCTACCCTGTATTGTCTTTTCCCATTGTCTTCAGTTCCATCTTGAATGATCTCCATCTGCTTGCCTTGGATCTTTCTAACATATCCCCTTGTTTTAACCTCCTGTGTACCTGTTGAGATTATTTCTTGTATCCATTCATTCATTTCAGAATTCCTCTGGATGAGTTATTTTCCACATCTGTTTTTGAAACAAGAAATCCAACCTTTCTCTGTTTTATCTCTGCATTAATCACCTGTTTCTATTTTGGGTGTATATGCATTTTCCTTTCTCCACTTTTTTAGCACAACTTTATTGAACTCACTTTATCAAATAACATGTATCTAAAGTCAACAGCAACATCATGATCATATACTTAGTGAGTGTACATATTCACTTTTTACATAAACTTCTTAACATTTTGAACTATTAACATTTTCCAGGCATTAGGCCTTTGTTGCATACCTCTCAACTGTACAGATTTTCACAGAATGTCCAGATTTTTGACTCATATTTTTGGTCTTTTTCTCATAAAGTTATTTATTTTTTTTGGCAACTTACTGGCAAATTATTGAGGGTTGAAGTCAGAAAATAATGACAAACATTTGAGTTTCAGACGTCATACCCTTCAAAAAAATTCATACTAACGCAAAACCTGCTATTCTGTCAACTTTCTAAGTTTGTAAGAGCAGTATATAAAAAGTGTCCCTATTTTTGGGCCTTTGTTCCCCCATTATTTATGGCTTTGTCCAGATTTCTTGCTCTAAGAGGTATGCTATTACTCCTTTGCTTTTTGCACCATTTTCAGTTCTCTCCATTCCTGTATCCCCCATTATTCTGGTCCCCATTGTGAAAGTAATGGTCCCCCCAAATTCCATTTAAAGGTATGTTTGTTGTTCTTTCCCCAGCCTAGCAAGCCTCTCTCCAGCTGCTTTATTTCCTTAAAGTTACCTAGTATACCTTTCAAGATCGGTCTCACCTTTGATATCTACTTTCTGGTCATCACTTTTTTTGGCAGCTAACATAATTGAAAGTAATTAAGCCACCTTGTGTCTTGACATTATAGTTACCTCCTGCAACATAGCAACATCTCTTTAGTAATTTCAACTTATTCACCCAGTATCTTCCCTAGGACATTTTGCAGTGTATATTTGAGCCTGGTCAAATCTGTATGCTTTCAGAAGACAGGCTCCCAGTTTCCTTGTCATGTTCCACATGCCACCAACAGCTACTGTGAAGCTCTGCAGTATGTTTGGGTGCATAAAGATAGGTATGCAGGCATCTTCATGCAACTATTGTGAACTTTTTTGATTTACATGCATTTTGAAGCTATGTACACTTCTGTCATTCATTCTTTGTAATTTGCCATCCCATCTTTTCTCCTAATACTGCATAATTTCCTTTGATTTTAATAAATAGGACATGTAATTCTGTATGTTCTAATAATTATCCCCTTTTTATTGCCGTTACCATTTTCATTTCCACCCACTATTCATCCAGGAACAGCCAATCATCCATTACTCATATCACTCTCTCTCTCGTCTGTATTCTGATTTTATTCCACAATATGGAAGCCTGTCCCTGTCATGTAATACAAATCTTTTGTTTCCTTCTGTTCTTTTTGATATCCCCCATGCATGTTACTTCCTCTTAATGTTCATCATTTTCTTTGCTACAGTAGCCATTTGGCTGTCTGGGTTGTATCCTGCCCAGGACGCAACAGTCGTCCATTTTCACAAAATTCTGGCTTCTTCCCACACCTTCGCTCTTAGTGCTGATAAAGGACAGTCCATTTCTGGCGGGAAATCAGCTTTCCAATTGAAGATTACTTGACAGTTTTTTTTTTCAGAACTTTCGTGCCACCTCAATGAATGAAAGCTGAGAGGCTTTACAGGAAACAGCAACTGGTTACAGGTTTCATTTGTCGCCCATAAGCCCCCATAAAGGAACCATTCCACATAGAAAAAAATGCTTTTTTAAATATATTTTAATTTTTTTATGTATTTTCTACTTTCTGAAGAATGTTTGCAATTTTATTAATATCAGAAGTTTTTTTTCTTTTTATATCAGAACTTTCTTGTGAAAAACTGCTATTTTAGAACAGGGCTTATTACTGAATACTGGAACTGGTTTTGTGAGAAAAATGTACTGCTTTTGAGACATTTTAACTAAAGTGTAAGGATTTAAAGCTTGGGAATTGTTTTTATGTACCTGAACACTTGAATGTTTTGGGGCTTGCATACATTTTGACTTCTTCCTCTCATCATTTTAATGCTTGAGATATTTTGCTTGAAGGTGTTACATTTAAGCAATGTTGAGTATATTTCAGGGCTAATAATGTATTTTATGTTTGCTTGAGTGTATGTCATGACATCTTTTCTTCATTTCTTGTTTTCTGTCAGTGCACTTTATGTGAAAGGGACTTGTTCTGAATGGAATTTTGTGTACTGCTTTTGCTTTTAATTTTAGATTTTGAGGGACTGGGTAGGGAGGTGTGTGCACTGCTTGCAAACACTTGTCTGACTGTTAACTTTCCAACCAACTCTTTCCAGCAGTGCTTAATGGCAGTCAGGCTTCTTCCTAGGCTGAGGCATAGGTTCTTTGGCCCTGCTTCTCCTCCTTCCAACATACCTAAAAAGGAAAAAAAAAAACATTTGAAGCATGAGCCCTTGCCTTCATCTTGGGCTCAGTTAGTGGCTCAGCCGGTGGTTTGTGACCGTGCAGTGACCGTTGCTGGTTCTTCGGACTACTTACTGCTTTTCTTGAATCCTTGTGGTATAGCCTTGTTGATCATTATGGACCAGAGGTGTGATGATGTGAGGTATTGCCAGATAAGCCAGGAGAGGTAGGGCAGTGGCTATGTAACTTATGCCAGCACAGCTACCTGGAATTTTGTAAAGAATTGTATGTCATTTCTATATCAAGCTGATTTGTACAGATGCTTGAGTTAAAAAATGTACCAACAGTGGGTTCTGACTGTATTGTAACTGATTAAATGTATATGTTTCAACAGAGGATACTGGAAGAGAAGAGGTGACTCTCACTCCAGCTGACTTTGAAAAATAGTAAGAAATTAAATTACCTGGTTTAGGCCATAAAGATTGTATCTTGCAGTCCTGATTGCAGCCAAAGACTAAATGTCTGCACCAGAGAATGGTTTATTAGTTTCTATAGGAAGAGTGGAAGTGTATTATGGTTTTATAGCTCCCTGATGAAATAACATATCTCAGTAAAGCTCTGTCTATGTGTATGGTAACACATATGTGCCAAACTCTGGTTCAGTTTCTAGCAGTGTGTGTGTGTGTGTGTGTGTGGGGGGGGTTACATGGGAACCGGAAGTTAGATGCATGTGATGTCATTCTGTAAACTAGGACAAAAATGATGTTTAATACCAAATGAGAGAGAATTTTGAAGGCAATCTGTTTTTGGAATCTGACAAAGAAGGAAGACCACTCACCTACTTCATTTTGCCTTGCTCTAGTAAGTGACCAGGGAATATTCATTCTTTACATCAGTCAGGAAAGTATAGTGAGGTTAATTAAGTACTGTTTTTCTGTATCTGTGCGAATCTGTTATTTGTTATTAAATGCATTTAAACTTTTCATTGTGGCTGTTCTTTTAGAAAATAGTTTAACCTTTGAGAATACTTACGTCTGTATGGTGACTCTGTGGCCACTCCTGAAAGCCTTACTGCACTGGTCAGACACTATAATTTGTATTACTATTAATTTAATTCAGTATAATTGGGTACCCTTGTAAGAGCCTTAGAGTAGCTGGCTTTGGAGTGTCTGGTGGCAGTAACTACCTTATAGTCTGGGTAGAAGGGGGCATAGCTAATAAATCTGTGCCGGCCTTTCTCAGGTGTGAGAGTGAGTGTGTGTGTGTATGTATGTATGTATGTGTGTGTGTGTGTGTGTGTGTGTGTGTGTGTGTGTGTGTGTGTGTGTGTTTGTAAATCAAATCTGCAAGAGTGGGTATGTTAGCTACTTGGAGTAGGGACACATGAAGCACTGGTTTCACAGGGAGGGTGCTGGAGGACTTGGCTAGGACACTTGGCTGAGGACTCAACTCTACAGAGGTGCCACTGTTGGGGGGGTTGTCTCAGTGGGGCCATGTTGAGAGAGAGGGAGAGAAATACAGACCTTGAACTGATTGTGTTCCCTGTGTGCTCTTAAGGGAAATTGTGCTTGATGCAGAGAGCTGCATCTGGAAATACTGTGTGTAATTATTTTTGTTCCAAGTGAATTTCACTGTCCAGTGTCAGTGGTGAGGATTCAAGCTCCTTGATTACTGACCCAGGGAGGGGTTGTCACAGGGGGTCAGACACATCCTCTTCGGCTGTTTGTGTCAAATATGGGGATGGGAGAACCCATACATTTTAGGTGTAGGAGATACCCCAGAAGGATCTTTTCAGGTTAGACTGGAAAGAGACTTCTTGCTCAGGATAATATGGGTTGCCTTTCGCAGTCTTCCTACAAGGATATGCCTAGAAAAAAGAAACTAAAGGTTAGACGTTTCATATTTTATCTGTTCTTAATAATGGTTTTCATACCTTAGTCAAGAGTGTATTGCAGGCTTTCTATCCTAGTGAGTAGAAATCATTCCTGAGGAAAATGTCAGGGAATTCTGGCATAGACAATGACAGGGTCTTTACTTTGTCAGACTTTCAAGCCTAAAACTTTGAATCAGATGGAAGTTTGTCTTTTCCAACTCCATTAGAAGAATTTCCTTTAAGACTAATTCCAGGATAAATTATGTATTTTGTTGGAAACAAGTGAATGTTTCCCCTAAAATGAGGAGATATGATATCCTATGCTGCAAGTGTATTTACCTCACGCTGTGCCCTCCCTTTCTTCCAATTTGCCAGCCTTAGAGGATGTAATAAATGTTGCCTGCAGTAACCCTGACCCACAGCCTTTAGTTCCTCTCAAGAAAAAGGCAGAACATTTATTAATACCAGCCCTACTCCTGTGGTTAAGTAGGTAAGTATTTTACAGATTTCATAAGCGAATGTCCTTTTTCCAGTCTGTTCTGTCAGATATTGTGGGATTCTTCTGTCCCAATTCCTTCAGAAGGTAGGTCCTGTGTAAGTCCTACAATTTTTAACCTGTCAGGTGTCTAAACATACTTTGAAGAGTGTATATGATTGTGCAGACACTGTATCTAGGGCCCATTACTACTTCTACTGTTTTGAGAAGATATACCATGGTGTGTACTGAAAAGTTTTCGGGTGAGGTAAAGTCTGAGATTTTAAACTCTAATGCTGACTTAGAGGTTTTTTTTGGCCCTGCTGCTGTTCATTTTTTCTCAGTTTGATAGATAGAAGTTAATTCAGGCAGTTACTAAGAGTTTTCAAGCTCCACTTTATAAAATTTACAAATCCTCTGTTTTTTAAAAAGGAGAAAAATCCAAAAATAATAATTTCCTGCCATTTGCTGACAAACAGGAAACATAAATATATGGTAGGAGGGAAACAACAATAAACAGGAACCCTTTCAGAAAAAGAGACTACGCCTTCAGAATGGCTATCTCAGCATTCAAGAAGGAACTGCTTTGGTAAAAGCAATAAGATGCCTCAGTTTTTGCTTGGGGGGGGGTAAAGGTGCAAGGCCTGTAGGACGGTTTGAACAGAATAAGGTGCATGAATGTCAAAGAGATGTTATCTGTGACCCATGCTATAGAATATCCTCAAAACTTGTGGCCCCCCAGGACCACTACAGATGATTACAGGTAGTATTACACTGATGTGGTATATAAACTGTGATGTCCACATCCTGTTCCCTGTGCAAGCTGGCTATGATGGCTTGGGAGTTAGCTCTATAGCATTGTAGAACTGTCCAAGTATCTTATATATTTTGTCAGAGAGAAAATTGTAGTAGCAGACTAGCCAAGGAGGACCAGGACAGATCCTCTGAAATGGAAATTGAATAAGCAGATATTCAAGGAATGAATCCATTTGTCAGGAACACCTGAAAGAGATCTATTTGCCTCCTTTTAAGGCAGACAAGCAAATTCTGTACCAGGTCTCCTTGCAGGCATGCCTAGAAAATAGATGTATTTTCATTCCTGTGGTTGGTAATGCTCCTACATCCATTTCCATCTTTTTTGGCGATATTGAGGGTCATTCCAAAGATTCAGAAGGTGACTTCAAAAATTATTGTGGTGACTCCCTTGTGGCCCAGGCAACATTGGTTATCACTTCTTACAGAATCAGCTGGGGTAAACACCACAAACTTCCTTGGAGATTGGATCTATTCATACCTCTCAACCTCTTAGAACAAGAAATCTGGACAAAGCCATAAATGAAAGTAGGACAAAGACCCCAAAATAGGGACAAATTTTAAATATTGCTCTTACAAACTTAGAAAGTTGTTAGAATAGCAGGTTTTGCATTAGCTTGAATTTTCTGAAGGGTATGAAGTCTGAAACTCAAATGTCTGTCATTATTTTCTAACTTCAGTCTTTAATGATTTACCAATAATTTGCCAGAAAATTGCAATTTTATGAAAAATGGGCCAGAAATACGAGGCAAAAGCTGGACATTCTGTGAAAATCTGTACAGTTGACAGGTATGGATCATCTATTCACTCAAGACAGGGGAAGTTTGATACACCCTAGTGTCATAGAACTTCAACTGACTACCTGGATGATTCAGTTCTAATGCCTTTTAGGCACCTTTTTCATGTGGAAATGCAGCAGGTACTTAAGGGGGCAAGAAGTCCTGCAACTAGGAAATCATATGTTAACCAATGGGGAAGATTTCTAGTTGGTGCCTCACCTTTAACCATGGCCCTACTCAGGATTATTACCAGTGGTCCTCAATCATTTGTGAGAGTTAGTATCCTATGGTCTGTTTATTCCTTTGGCAAGGGGTCTTCATCAGCTATTTCAGCATATTTGCCCGTGGGTAGTCCTCTTCATTTTAGACCTAACTGAAGCTGTTCTACAAAGAGGTTTTTCCATTGATATGCAAGCTCACCACATGTTATTCTCCTGACACTTAATTGGGATCTTAAGTTTTTCCAGGGAATGTTATTTCTGTATACATTTGAAACAGCTATTCTGGCTGCTTTAGATTCATATTTTTGGTAGACCAACTGGTTTATTGCACTGACATCTGCAAGAAACTATCCAGGTTGCAGCTATTCGTAGTGGATTTAACCCTTTTGCTTTTCCATGCATATAGGGTTATCTATATAAAAAGTCCCTCATGTATGCTTTTACTACTTTAAGTGTGTACCTTTGAATCTATCCATCTATCTCCCTTATTTTTTTAAAAACTAGAATGCTGGGGAGAATAGATTCCATGACCTCTTGCAACTCAAGTATTATCTTGTCAGTATTAAGTCCTTTAGGAAAGCTATACAGCTGTGGAATTCCTAGTATGGGACTGGAAAAGAACAGTCTGTCTCAATTCTGACAGCTGCAGTTGGTTATCGCTTAGTATATCCTTTCTTACTAGTCCCACTGTGGTAAAGCACTTTCAGGCAGAATTGAAGAACTTTCTAAGAGAGCCTTGTTTTCTTTGTTGACATATTGGAAACGGGTAGATTCTGGAAGCATTCTAGGACAACAAAATGATCCTCTGTACATACATGCAAAAAACATTACAAACTGTATCCCTTTTCTAGGTCCAAGACTGATTTTGATAAGACCATTCTCCAAAGGATCTTGGATCCATATTCTTCCTCCTCCTGGGTTGGATAAGCTTTGATAATCACCCCAAATAGTCAAAGGCTACTGCAGCAGTGATGGTAATGAACATAGTACATTAGTATAAGTTACGCTTAATATAACTGTAGATGTTTAAATTCTTCCAAGCTGCAGTAGCAGCACTTACTGTCCATCCTATTTTCAGTGTAGTATATGCATGCATATATATATATATATATATATATATATATATATATATGTGTGTGTGTATATATATATATATATATATATATATATATATATATATATATATATATATATGGGTCTACTACGGTTGATTGAAAACTCACTTGATTGAAAATGAAATTACTAGGACCACTTCACTGAAAGCTCACTTCACTGAAACTCATTTAGTTGAACGTTATAAATGGCCTTAGTATATAAAGTAAGGGGGGTGTGGTTATATATTCTCTTTTGGAAACCGTTATTCATTGCACCTATATCACTGTGTATAGTTTAAAATGTTTATAATATGTGAAGGGCTACACCCCCTCTTACTTTATATACTAACTCCGGGATTGCACTACAATGGGGAAAAGGGCATTTATAACTTTCAACGAAATGAGTTTTCAGTGGTGTGGTCCTAGTAATTTAATCTTCAGTCAGGTGAGTTTTCAATCAACCGTAGTAGACCCATATATATATATATATATATATATATATATATATATATATATATATATATATATATATATGTGTGTGCGTGTGTGTGTGTGTCTCTGTCTCTCTGTGTGTGTGTATGTATATATATATATATATATATATATATATATATATATATATATATATATATAGTGCTTTTTTGTAAACAGGTGGTGGTACGCATATGTTGCATGTGTGTGAACCCCCCCCCCACTCAACCATTCCAGTGTTGCATTATTTGGCTATTTCTCTCCAGTTGCCATAAACACTGTTCAAAACTCTGTGTGTATACTGCTTTCTTCTTCACTTCTACAATGATTACAGATATTTAGATTTAATTTAAAACTTTTATATCATAATTTCCAGCACAAACACTGATAGACGTTTGCTAAACAAAGCAAACAGTCTCACAATGAAAACGGACAACATTAAAACGTCTGTGACTTTGAAACTCACATTCATTGAAACAGCATTGAAACCCACATTCAAAGAAAATGCATCTGGCCAGTGGCAGATTGTTTACCTTTGGGCTGTTTTCAAATCATAGACCCCTTGCACACATTTTTAGGACCATGCAAAATTTCTTTGATTCACCTTCCTGATTGTATTAAATTATAATGTATAATAATTAAATTATATCCCTTGTATAATACACCACTTGTTAGTGTGTTTTAATTTTTTATTAGTAAGCAAAGAAACAAAACATATGAACCAATAATGCCCAAACTACCCAATTCAGAACATTTCAACCATAAAAGGCCACTCAAACTTCTGTCATTACAACCCACCAATATCAGTCAATATGCACAGTCTCTGCAGAAGTAAAAGTCATCCGAATATTTCCACATTAATCAGATCTGACTGTAACTAATGAAAAGGTTGCTGCTAGCAAAAAAATATATATTCAAGATTTTCATCTGCAAATTCACTGCCTGCTGCCCTTGAAGAATAAATTGCCTATGTTACATTACAAATGATAAGCTGGTAATATTGCAAAAGGGAATGGATGGCAAACTAAAACAGGTTTATGGTTACTAGGCATCATCCAAAGGAGGACATACTCAGGACTGCAGCACCCCGCCCTCTTAGAGTCCAACACAGTATCAGCAATTCATTTACATGCTGTGGGAATAGAACCCACAGCCTTCTGCGTCAAAACAAAAGTATGCTACCTGCTGTGCTACTAACACTGCATTAAAACTCTAAACACACAGCAGTGATATAATTTGCTAAGCAAAACAGTTGCATATTTTGGCTAGAGGATTCAGGCTATTCTTTCCTTTAGCTAAGGTACAGGGCTTGAGCCTAAGCAAATTACTAACCACCTGCTAGCCCTAACTAGGGCACTTCACTGTTACACACACACACACACACACACACACACACACACACACACACACACACACACACACACACACACACACACCTCAACCTTTTAATGCAAGAAATCTGGACAAAGACTAAAATAAATAGGAACAGATTATATTTCTCTCATGAATTTAGAAAATTGCTAGTATAACAGGATTTGTGTTAGTATGCATTTTCTAAAGGATATGAAGTCTAATACTCGTATATATGTCATTATTTAGCAACTTCAGTCTTTTAATAAAGAAAAATCAAAAATATGGGACAAAAATCTGGACATTCTGCAAAAACCTGGGCAGTTGAGGGGTAAGCTACCTATCTCTCTAACACACACACACACACACACACACACACACACACACACACACACACACACACACACACACCATACCTCTCAACCTCTTAGCACAAGAAGTCTGGGCAAAGCCTGTCATAATGGGGGGGCAAAGGCCAAAACTAGGGACACATTTTAAATATTGCTCTTATAAATTCAGAAAATTGCTAGAATAACAGGATTTGTGTTGGAATGCATTTTCTAAAAGATATGAAGTCTGAAACTAAACTGAAATGCATGCCATTAGTAACTTTAATCCTTAGATCATCCCGGTGATTTCTCAAAAAAAAAAAAAAACTTATGAGGAACAGACCACAAATATAAGGCACAAATCTAGACATTCTGTGAAAATCTGTACAAATGAGAGGTGTTACGCATACATGCACCCTTACCTCCCTCTTAGAATCTCTCCCATGCCTCTCAACCGTTTAAAGAAATCTGGACAAAGACACACATAATGAGGGGGTCAAATGTCCAAAAATAGGGACACCTTTTAAATATTGCTCTTAAAAACTTAGAAAGTTGATAGTTTATACTAATGCAAAACTTTGTTGTTCTTTCTGAAGGATATGAAGTCTAAAGCTCAAATATCTGCCTTTATTTGCTGTCTTAATCCTCAGCGATTTGCCAGAAAAACAGTTTTATGAGAAACAGACCACGGATGTGAGACTAAAATCTTGACATTTTTGCGAAAGTTTGGACATTTCACTCACACACACGTGAGTGTTAACTGCTTTAGACATGCTTAATTACAGAATATAAATTTGAGTATTCTGGCTAACAAGTTGAATTCTGGATTTGCATACCTAATTGTTTCAAAGTGAAACTTTATGGTACATTAGTTAATTAAAGGTTGGATTTTTTTAAAATAATTATGACTTGTAAGAGCAGGTGGCCCTTGCCTAACACACATTCTGATGTCTGTCACTGGAGATTTTTTTAGTTGTACTGGAGATGAGTCATGACTAGTATCCCATATAGTCATATCTATCCCCACTAGCCAGTTTGCATTAATAGGACAAGAAATTTTTTCTATTAAAAGAATCAAAGAAAATGCTGTTGATGGGTACCAAAGATTCGGAGTGTCATTTTGGAACTGAACGTGGGGAGCAAATAGTAAACAAACCACTGAACTGTATTCTTTAGCAGGTTCATAAAGTGTTCAGTGGGGCTTGATAAACGCACTCAGTATTGGTGAACAGTAACTAGAAAGCTCTTGAAAACGTGCATTTAGAGAAGCATCCGCAAAGTCACAACGATGAGCATTTCAAAGGAAAGCTCTACGTGGCAAGTTAGTTCATCATCCTGTCCTGACCCTCTGCTGATTTTGTTCTTCAATAACGTGCAGACTGCAGAGGGTAAAAACCAAGGCTGCAGTACTTAATGCCGAATTACTCTCTGTGGTGCATGCATTTACCTCGTGAATGAAGAAAGGCTCATGGGTGGGGTCACTTCGTGACTGCACCATGCACGTTTGCATTAATATAACTGAGGTATCTGGATCTCACTGCGTGATGCTGACTAGTTTCCTGCAGGATAGCATTGCATAGGACCTCACTCTGCATATGAAAAGTCCTGTTGTCAGCTGCTTTCACCTGCCTAATTCACAGTCGTAGAAGTAGTACTGCTATAAGACAGTGCCTTTACTGCAGCAATTAAATTAAAACAAACAAAAAAAACATAGTAAGCAAACCAGCTACAGAATACAGGCAAGCATGTACAATTCTTGTGTCCTTTATATGCGTGTGTCTCTATCACGTATACATCAGCATGTATCCCCGTGCGTCTATATACAGAGCAGTCGCTACGACTGATGAAGCTTTGCTTTTTAAGGTATTAGTGTTGTTTTGTACATTTCACAGTGCCTCAAGAAGCTGCTAGACTCAACTCCGTGACTGTCTTATGTTTTTCACCCATGTTTACATTAGTTTCTTTTCCAAACTATACTGCAAGTCCGGCTGTTACGTGGAATATGTAAACCCAATACTTATCTCAGTAACTAAGGAATCTTATTTCCTGGAATGTTTTCAAATCTTGCTCACCATCCAATGAAAGGCAAAGACGGACATTGTATATCCTTAGAATAGGTAAAGGGAGTTGGAACATCTTTGTCTGTTTTAGCAGTTTACTGCTTCACCTGTATGAGAGAAATCATTTGGGATGCAAACTCTTGATATCTGCAGGGAACAGGCTTTCTAGGGAAAACACAGTAACTTTCAAACCATCATTCAGTCAGTGACATCAAAAGCTTTAGCACAGACTTACTTACTTCTTATACATACATACACATACATACCTGTCTACCTGTTTCTTGCACACATACACTCCTCTTAAAAACTTAAATACACACGTACTTGTCCAGTCACGGTCCACAGTCCAAACATCTTCAGGAATTCAAAGTCTGCATGTGTGGACCAGAAAGATGTAAAGGATCAGTTGCACATCGCATAGACGCAGAAGGTCTTCTGCGTTTGTGCGACCTAACACAAAGGGCATTCTTAAAGAAGAACGCCCTTAAAAAGAAAGATTTTTTTTTGTTTGTTTTTTTAAAGAAACACAGCAACAGAGGTGCCGGTATGCCATACTGCCATGTACTGGCCCAAAAAAATCCTGTAGATATATATATATATATATATATATATATATATATATGTATTTTTGGAATTTAAATTTTTTGTTTCTTTTATGTTGTTTTATCAGAATTAGAACGTTTCTGTTCTTGTGGACAAGAAAGTCCTGAAAAAATTCTGAATTAATTTTCATTGTAATGCTGATTTCCCTCCATAAATATCCTGGGCAGGATACAATCCAAATAAGCAAAGGCTACTGCAGCAGTGAGGAATTCTATCAGCTACTGTTTTGTGCAACTTACTCAACTGCATTTTACTTCCTGCTGTCTGTCCGTTTGGGATCTGTATGGGCATACTCTCCTTATCCTATACCCACATTTTTGCTAAACTGTCTACTGCATTATAAGCATAATGTTCTACTTGATAATTTTTATTATCCCCAACTCTGTTTTCTTCCCAGAGAAAGTGTGTAATTTTCTTTATTTCTTGTAATAATGTATCATCCCATTAATAGAAATGTGCATAGAGGCAAGGAGAACAAAAACATTTTCACTGCCTATATCTTACTGTCCAGATCCATAGTTAGTAACTTCCACTCCCTTACCTTTTGGATTATCATTTTTTTTAGTTTCTTCCCTCATCTGTTTGGCTGCTAGTAATGAGTATTTCTTAAGGCATGTGCCTAG
Source organism: Protopterus annectens (assembly GCF_019279795.1). Classification (NCBI taxonomy): domain Eukaryota; kingdom Metazoa; phylum Chordata; order Ceratodontiformes; family Protopteridae; genus Protopterus; species Protopterus annectens. Next base: position 550,553,986 of record NC_056750.1, on the reverse strand, counting down.
GTACTTCATGTTTCATGCCCCCAAATGTACAAGAATTGCAGACATGAGCCTGTAATATAGCTATGACTTTTGTTCTGTCTACATATCTTTTATAGTTCAGATAATTTGAACTGTCTCAAAGTATCCACAAACCAGGAACATCTTGTTAAGGATTTTTCAGACTTATTACGTTGGTATTTCCTTTCTCCCATTCCACTCACATCCATGGATGTTTTAACCGCTTATTTTTACTGTTAATGCTTAAAAATATACATATGGGTGTCATTTACACCATCAAATCAGATGTGATAGTGTTCAAAACCTTTTTATCGGTATTTTTAATACGGGCTACACCTTTCCATATACTATATTTGAGACAAATTTATACCGATTGACAACCATAGTTCCTGTGTTCACTGCCTTGGCCTCTCCACTTACACAAGGATTGCTCATCTGTCCCGGTGATGGCTCTTCCCTCCTTATTGAGGTCGCTCCGGCCTTCCGTCCTTTCTTCCTTGACCCGTTCCTCTTCGTTGTCGGTCGGGATGTTGTGGTGGATCGTGTGCTGCTGGAAGCTGCTGGAGCATTAAACGACATTTTGGAAGGCATTTGGTGCTCCTTCCTCCTCCTGGGTCACTCCGCCCTTGACAGACTAATGGAACTTATTGCTCGAGAAGGGCGTGGAGCTTTCCTGACTGTTCCTAAACTCTCCTGACAATCCTTCCTGCCTCTATACCCTTCATTCCTTCTTCAAAACGCCTTTTTTGATCGCGCCACTTTTTTTTTTGGCCCCAAAGTAAAATATTATCACTGCAGACTCACATCACGTCTTCTTTGTCAAGGAAATCTCCTGCAAAAAACTAGTAAGGTGTTGTTGGGGCCTCATGTCCTCCTCCCTTGTTGCAATTCTGAAGGAAGGCTGCATGAGAGAGTTCTACTGGCTACTGTTTGTGCCCATTTCATTCACAACAACCCCAACCTAACACACATTCTCATAACAACAAAAACTTGCAAAACAGACCCTAAACTGGTGGCTCAAAAACAACAAGGAGGCCCAGGGCCGGCCGTGCCCACCACCACACCAGTCGGGTGACCACGGCGCTTCCCCCCTGATGGGGGGGGGGGCATCTTTCACAGACCAAGAGTCAAAGAATGGACCAATTTGGAGTACAATCTGCACATCATCTAGAGGAGTTGAGGGCAGTGTTTCTACAAATTTGGTTTCCTCTCTTTGAATAAGATTTTAGAGTTCTTAACAGACTTATTTCATCAGGGTGCTTCTCCTGCTACTCTAAGAGTTCAATTGGCTGCCATTTCAATTTCCATGTGGAAGAGTGTGGAGCTCTATCATGGCTCACAGACTTTGTAAAGCCTTAGTCTAAACTTGTTACTATCTAAATTTTTTGTCCTGGAAAACTCTCTTTCTGGTTGTCTGTCCATCAAGCACAAGCCTTATCTGATCTTTCTTTCTTTGAACCAATTCATCCTTCCTATTAACAACATTAATCAGTCCATTGAATTACCCACTTTCTTCAAAAACCACTCCAACAAAATGGGTATATGTTACAATTGGATGTTCACAGACAGCTAAGGTTTTATTTGGATAGAACAAAAAGATCACAGGAAAACAGATCAACTCTTTGTGGCTTTTGCTGATAGCAGGAAAGGACTTGCAGTTACCAAAAGAACTCTTTCAAAGTGGTTATTGTATAATCTATGTATGGACATTCCACAAGATCAATATCTCTGGATGCTATTATTTCTCATTATAAAGTCATGTGGAAACGTTCTTTGATGCCTGGCCAGAAGCATTTCGCTACTGTCATTTTTTTCTGTACATATTGGTATACACATATACTTATATGTGTCTGTTTATGTATGTATAGATGTATGGCATGAATGTGCTGTTATGTAGATTGGTTTGCTTGCAAACTAGATCTGAGGGATTGTGGGTATTAGATTGTCTCGAGCTTCTTCTCGATGCAGAGCTTAAGAACAAAGGCGAGATGAACACTCCACATGGAACGTTATGGTAAGTACATAACTTCTATTTATTGATCATTGGATTGAATTACTGTAAATTTCAGTTGATTGCTATGTTCATCATGTTACAATTTCATATGAATGGACCACTGCATGTTTGCATGGAAGGTAAATATGAGTTTAGGACAGTAATGCAGAAACATTTAAATATTCCTATGGTTTTGGCATTAGGGGATTGGGGTGTTTTTAGAAGTGTAGGAGGATTAGGTTACGGTTAAGTGAAGGCATAATGTTTTAGTATGTTTTTGATGGTGTGTGTGTTAACATTGTGCGTCTGTGTGTATCCATACTGTATAGATGATTTGGTGTTTGGTTAGGGGCAGGGTTAGGGTTAGCACTTATTAGTAAGGTGAGCCTAACCCTGCACTTTAGCTTTAAAAAAAAAAAAAAAAAAAAAAAACTTTTCCATAACAGTGACACTATTCAGACAATTATGAGTTTAAAGTATGGAGAGGTTTTGATGTTCCAGTTGCAAAAGGAAACTTTTTTCTTTTGTACTCTAATTTGTTTTATATGTTGAATGTTGGAATACTGATATCATTGACTTCACTTTTGATGCCTTTGCATTCCAGAAATTTAACATACACATATACATCTTTCCCTTTATTTTCGAGACAGACTCAAGTTGTCATACATAATCTTCTACTCTCGCTTGTATGATTGTAATCATAAATGGTGGAACACAATTGACTAAATCAGAATTGATAGAAATATATAGAAGTCTATAGGCAGTATCCGAAGATGTCATTTCTGATCATAAACATTATTAGAAATAAAAGAAAGGGAGCTATGGTTAAGAAGTAACAAGAATTATTTAGAAAGACTGACAAATGATAAAGTATTGCAGGATAGAGGGAGTCTCACAGAACAAGAAGAGGATTAACTGCAGAGTGCTAAGCAGAAAATAAGGGATTACCTCGATAATAAGTTTAGAAAGATTGCTCTTAAGCAGCTGTTTTTTGATTATGTCAGTAGAGCACATCAACTCAGGCATCAGAAAGTAGAAAGGGCTATCGCCAGTTTTAGTGAGCCTATTACAAGGAAGGTAACATGAGATCCTGTCGCGGTATTAGAAATATTTTGGAAATTCTGTGAAAGTCTGTATAAAGCAGAGAAATGTGATAATCAAGAAAAGATACAAATGGAAATGTTTATGGAGGAATTAAATATGCCAAGGTTTGAGGTAGATGAGTTCTCCCTTCTGTTTAAATGGCCAAGAACAGTTACCGCAAGCTTCCTCACAGAATAGAAATACTCACACAGGAACAGGGGTGCTAAATACACCCCGACATCAATCATTCTCAGTTGATTTCCAGGATGATAGAGTCTTAACTCATTCCATCCAGTGGAGCTCTGGATGTGTGCTCTGTAACTTCCAATAGGTAGAGCCTAAGCTTTTTTGATAGAATCAAATCATCTGTACATTTCAAACAAATGTGCATATCTCCGTAACCATAGGGATTATGGAAAAAGTGTAAAGGCAAGCTCTAGAGCACAAACTGTTTTTTATAGTGGTAGTTTTCTCTAGGTTCCAGGTCTTAAATAGGATTGTATAAGTCACAGTAAACACAGTAACTATTAAGTTTATAGTATTTTGTGAACAAATTACAATATTTTAATATCCACTTAGTTGCATACATATTGTCATCAGCATTTTAATTATCCAACTGCGAGTTTTCATATGATGCTAAACAGTTCTTTCTGTGCTGCTTGATTGTTGAGATATTTAGGAAAATATACTACCTGACAATATAAATAAATATTATATTATCAACAAGTAATCTATCCTTACATACAGTAGACATATCTAATATCAATAAAATTGTGTTTGCCACTGCATAAACTTTAAGATGTAATATTTTGCTACTTTGTATGTAGTAGGGTTTTGGAATTATTAATGCAAAATGAATGTGCAATATTTGACACCTAGAGGCGTCAGTAGGATGTAACTGTAGAAAAGCTTGGAGGTGTCGCTTGGCTGAAATGAGTTAATTCCTTTTAGGCACCTGTTTTTTATGGACTTGCAGCAGGTGTTAATGGACGCAAGAAACCTTGCTATTAGAAAATCAGATATTAGCAAGTGGAAAAGGTTTTCTAGGTGGTGCCAACAACATAACCAGCACCCATTCAGGGCTAGTTGTTCTCTAGTTTACAGTATCTGTGTGAGTTACTATCCTATGGCCATGCTTATTCCTCTATCAATGTTCATTTATTGGCCATTTCAGCATGTCAGCACATGGATCCTTTACTTTTAAGGCAGTCATGACAATATGCTCTTGAAAGGAATTTTGCGTAAGAGGCCTCCAAGTAAACTGATGGCCCCTCCGTGGGATCTTAATTCATGTTAGAGAAGCTAGCACTAGCTCCATTTGAACCAGCTAATCTGGCTGACTAGGTTCTTGACATGGAAAACAGTTTAACTGTTTGTTCTGAACTCTGCAGGAAGGGTATCTGAGTTGCCAGCTGTTATGGTCAACCCTACCTCATTTTCCATGGGGACAGTGTTTCTTTGAGAGCTAATCCTTATTTTATGACTGAAGTGGTATCCAAGTTTACTTTTAAGCCAAACTGTCCATCTCTCCATTTTCTTTCTGAACTTAAAAATGAGGGGGAATGGATACTTAATAGACAACCCCAGTACAGTACTATCTCTCAAGATAGTACTGTTTTTTTTATGGATACTCCATAGACAACCCCAGTACTATCTTGACAGATCTTTGGATCAGTTGTTCATTCCTTGTGAAGGAACAACCTATGACAAAACAGACTATTTCCAAATGGTTGTCTAAGGCTATTACCTTTTGTTATACTCATCATGACAAATCTATTTCAGTCAGGATCAAGGCACACTGTAACAGAGTTTTGGATTCATCTATGGTTTTTTGGAAAAGGCTGGATTCTAGAGTCTTCTGCTTGGCCGTCTGTACATACTTTTACAAAGTACTATAAGCTGAATTCCTTCTTTAAGTCTATATCAAGTTTTGCTTGACCCATTCTCCAGGGGCTCCTGGACTCTTCTTTTTCCTCCTCCCAAATATAGTTAGTCATTGTAATCTACCTATATAGCTAAGGATACTGCAGCAGCGATCAATATGAAGAACATAGTACTGTTTTGTAAGTTGCACTTACCGTAGTAGCCACTCCCTCTTTTTTTTTTTTTTTTTAAACACATTTTTATGTCAGGGTGTGGACATTTTTTTTTGTTATTCCTAGCAATGGCCTTTCAGGGCTCAGCCTTCCTCTCTCAGCTGGCAGAAAAGCTCTCAAGGGTTTGTGTCAAGCTTGTCTTTTAGTCATCTCACCTTGAGCTGCTTGAAAGGTTGGGTGTGTAAAAGGTGCCCTGAACCTTTGGAGCTGGCCGACTGTTATATCTTTGGAAGGATATAATCCATATAGCTAAGGCTACTGCAGCAGTGATCATTCGAACATCTATTGTTATGGTAAGTTTAACTTGCACAACTGTACTTTCCTTTGCTGGGTAGGTAAGTTCTCTTTGAGGAAAACACCTACATTTAAAAAGTTGTTTTATTGTATTTTCCTGTTTAGGAATGTTATTTTTTAGCTAGGAGTTTGTGTTTTAATGGACTGTAGTGGCTGGGAGCACACTTTTTCCTGTCAGTTTAAAAGTTGTTTAAAGCATTTGAAAACCATTTTTATGTGGTGAAAGTGTTCATTTTACTTTTTAGAGCTGAAAAAGTGTTTTAAAGTGCATTTTACTGTGTTTTTGTGAAAAAGTGACTAATTTTAAAGTATTTACATTTTACTGGCTCTTTCTGTATGTTCCTCCAGGAAAGAGGCTCCATTTTTGGCTTGATCATGGAACGAACTTCTGGTCCCACAGTCAGCCCTTCTTCCACAAAAAGAAAAAGTTAAGCAAATCACTATTGTTACCACAGCAGGTTAATAATTTGCCTCAGCCACAGGTGGGTTACTGTGCTCTGGCCATAGCCTTTTCCTCAGACCACTAATATTTTACCTCAGATCCCTGTGGTGTAGCATCTACAACCACTATGAACTGGGGGCGGGGGGGTTAGTCATACCCTCTGTGGCTGTTGGCATCCCCTCAGTGGACAAGGGAGTATCACTTGAAAGAAAATAGTATTCTGTCTCCATTTAAACTGTTGTTAGCATGATTATTGTTTTGAATAAAAAGCTGCAAGAATGATATAAAATATAAAGGGTTAATTTAGAAATAGTATAAAATGCTGAAAAATAAGTAGTAGTAAGTGTGCTGGCATAACTTAGATATTGGCATCCATGTAAAGGATTATGTTATTGAAAAACAAAGTCTGTAAAAAGAACTGCGCAGATGGCAGCTGGAAGGACATCAACAAAGTAAAGAGATGTAACATCAAGTTTCAGATAGTGCTGGAACACCACGTTTCAGATAATGCAAGACTGAGTTTCCATGGATCATCAAACTACAAAGGAAAACTGTTATAGAAAGAAAGAACTGTTATACATCAGACTGTGAGAAAAAATATAAGACATTTTGGTATAAATATGAGTGTAACAGTAAACAAGCTTTGGGAATTTGCCATAGAGAGCTGACAGCATCTGTGTTTCATGGTTGTAGCTCTGAAAGGAAAATGTAATAGAAAGTGTATTAACTGAAACAGTTGTCTGTGTATTTATTGTACTTAGTACAATACAGTAATAAGACTAGTTGATCACAATAAATAGTTAAATATACTTTGGTATGCTTGCATGTAAATGCAAGTAACAGCAAGAAACCAATAGGAAGACATCATATAATTCAACATTCTTGTCAGTCCTAGGAAAGGCAACTCGAAAGACTTCCCTGTTTGGCCAAAATGTTATGCACATCCATGGGGAAGGTGCTGCTGAAATTAATAAAACTGTTGGCCTCATTTTTTCTTGTCAAAAAAGAAACCGAAAACTAAACATTTACAAACTCCTCCTCAAATTTTCTTAGAGAGAAATAGTTTACTGGGGCTGTCTCAGGATTTAATTATTGCTTTTGGTATTTCATATGAAGTGGTTTCTGGTAAAAGAGAGTTACTATTCCTAAAGAGATTCAAAATTGTGAATATGGACAGTAAGAGGGAGGGACATATACAAGTTTTTTCCTCAATTTTCTAATTTACACTCTGAAGAGAGCTCTGTTTCTGATTCTCCCAACAGGGGAATCTCTCTTTTTTTTTGAGACATTTTCTAGAATGTGTCAGTGTTTTCCGTGGGAGAGCAGTGAGCTCTGCAGTCTGTTCCATCCTTTCTCAGTGGATGGTTCTTTGGATCCAATGTCTGATCCAACTTTGACCACTCTAGACTTTGCAAACCACCACAGCTCAAGCTCCTCCCCATACTCAGAACTTATCCTATCCCCAACATTACCCAGATCTTGCTTGCCACTCATAAAAAACAGATGTGGCCCATTTCACCCAGGTTCGTTTCTGCAGTTTTTTGAATTTTTTGGCACTCTGTCTACATATATATATATATATTTATATATATATATAATATATATATATATATATATATATATATATATATATATATATATATATATATATATATACTTAGTCCGCATATTTCTTCCTCTAGACCATAAAAAAAATAAAAAATTGTTTTTCACTGCTTGCACCCTTAGACTCTGTCTCTCTTTTTCTGGTAGTGTACATTGATAGTGTTATCATTTTTTGCTAGCATTAATATTACCATTTTTTTTTCCTTTTACTTATGGCCAAGAAACTATCGGCCTTCAAAAAGTATGTGGCCTGTAGTCACAAAATCTCTAATTCTGATGATTGTCAAAAGTGTGTATATTGTTTGGTCAATTGGGTGCGGCCCATCTTGATGAGAATTGTGCTATTTGCATGGCATTTGGTCAACGGGCCATCACTGAATGTCGCAACAGATTTGTTTTGAAGGGACTTCTCCCAGCCACAGAGACATGTCCCAATCTTTATGGTCTGCTCCTAGAGCCTCCCCATCTGTGAAGATGTCCTCAGACTGCCATAAAAGGAAGAACTGTTGTGACAAGCCTAGGGAAAAGGGCAAATAGACCAGGAAGGGCTTCCCCGACTGCTCTTCCTTTTCTCTGGCTTTTTTGACTAATCCCAAAACTTTTGAAAGCTTCAGATCCATTCCTCTCATTGGATCTGATAGCCATAGGGCTTTGAACTCCAACTTTACTAGGGTCAAGATTTTGTGTGGAGTCAGATTAACTCAGGCTGCACTTTCCCTTCTTGTAGGAGAGACCAGTAGGGAGATCATCCAGTCCTCCTCTGACTACTTTCTCTGTCATATCAGTCTGGACTACCAGAAGTCTGACAGAAGCATGTGTGACTAGGATGATTAGAAAGTTCTCAGGCCCGAGATTCATTTGGGAGTTCTGCTGACTGTATGTCCTGGCAGACATGTGAACTTCAGTCCTTTATACCTTCCTGTGATCATTTGTACTCCAGTCTTTCTTCTGGGTTTGGTTGTCCTCATCTGATATAAAAACATAGTCTTCCATTCCCGTAACTTCTCTGATCCATCTAGAGGGATCTCTGATCTGAAGCATTGTCATCTGATCTGGGGTAGGAGATTGACTCAAAAATATTCAGAGCCTTTCCTTTAGATCTTTGCAGCTAGGTAGTCCCTGAGCAGAGCAAGGTTGGATACAGAGACCCATCTGGTTTGGGTACCTCTGCTTCCACTTGGTTGGCTCTGGGTTCACCCTCTGCTTTCCTTTTCTGGTGAGTGGACCTCCCATATGCTCTCAGCTCTGCTTATCCCCCAGAGAAAAGACCTAATTCTGATCCTTATGTTCCTGTCCCATCAGAACAGACAGTTCCATCGAGCCTCGAGCCAGTCCACCTTCATGACTCCTATCAGTCATCTGATCTCTAGAGCATCCCCCCACTGAGGTACATAAAAAACATAGGCACTTGCAGAGGCATGTTAACTCCTCACCAGCGTCTCTTATCGAAGATACGGATTTCAGTGAAGGGGATGGATCCCCAAATCACCACTTGAGAGTATTTTGTTCGGGAAATCCTCAAACTTTTGAGAAAGAAAGGTGGTTGGTCTTCTGAAGCCCCCTCTTTAGAGGAATCAGTGTTTCTTGAGGCCTTCAGATCTGGCTCAGCTACTTCTTGTATGGTTTCTCCTGCAGATGAGATGGTAGATTTCTTCTCTCAGTGGACATGGAAGGAGATGGATGTGACTGAGCCAATATTGCATAAACCAGGTAAATTGCTTGTTGGATCAAAAGATTACCTGTATTGGAGTAAAGGCCCAGTGGATGATTCCATGGTATTAGTGGCAGCCACCAAAAAGGAGCCTTCCACTATTACCATGACAGCCACCAAAAAGATTTATGGATGCAGAGTATTATAACCAGAAGCCATTCCATCCCCTTTCTTTATGCTCCTCTGCCTGGAAACAAACTTCCCAACAGTCCATCCTGTCAGTGAAAAGCAACTGTTATAGAAATGAAAAAAATCTGTTAGACAAGTGAGTCATCCAGAAGGTCCCACCAGACGAACATGGATCCAGAACTTGCTCATTATTCATTCTAGTGCCAAAAAAAAAAAAGAATTAGGACCTCTGTTGTCTCAGTCAACATGACAAACACACAAAGTTCCAGATGATCTCTGTACAGTCCATCCTTCTGTTGAGGAAGAATGACCAGATGTGCTCGAAAGACCTTCAGGATGTGTACTACCACATTTTGATGGACAGGCGATCCAGAAGGTTTCTCCACTTCCAACTGAGAGGCAGTCACTTTCAGTTCAGAGCCCTGCCCTTTGGTCTCACCACAGCCCACTGGGTGTTTACCAAGTGTATGGCAGTGGTCGCAGTTCACCTCCAACTTCTAAGGTTCCAAGTGTTCCCTAACCTGGGTGACTGGCTCATTACCGCACCTGCCAGCTTTCTTCTTGTTTGGGCCATGGACTATCTGCTCCATTTTTGCTTCCAGTTGGGTATCACAGTAAATCTGGACAAGTCTTAATTTCTTCCATTACAGACACTGGAATTAATGGGTGCCCATCTAGACACCACAACCCAAATAGCAAGACTGCCAGAGAGCAGTTTATCCACACTGCAAAACCAGGCACAAAAGGTTCTATCATGTCAGATGCCACCAGCCAGATTGATTGTCCAGATTCTGGGATCGATGGTTACCTCTATCACCCTTGTTCATCTAGCCAGATATTACATGCATGAGAGTTTCACAGTGGACATTTGCAGTACAGTGGGTACCAACCTGTGAGCTTTCATATTCATTTGACAGACATTTGCAGGTCACATGTAAGGTAGTGGATTCAGTCTCCCAAGATATCTCAAGACCGTGCATTTTTATTCCATCTCCCTATGTCTCTAATGAACATAGTCAACCTGTAAATGGTTCATTTCCCGGGCCTTAGCTTGTAAAGGTTTCATCTCTCAAGCCCCTGCTTACACGTATCAAGGGTATCAGAACTTGTCAGAGATTTGGCATGCATGGCTAGACCTAAAAAGGCCCTTGTGGTCAGTAGCCTAGTAAACACCTATGAGCCTAAATCCACAGTAAGCATGAGCTCTTCTCAGTTTGGGTTGGGGGTGGTATTACATGAGAAGGACGGTCCAAGGCATGTGGTCCCCTTCTGAGGACAATCTTCATATCATTGTTAAAGAGATGAGGGCAGTCCTCCTAGCATTACAGGCCTTCCAGGAAGTCCTACCTCTGGGGATGATTTCTGTCCAGGCAGAGACCATGTCAATAGTCTGGTACATCAAAAATAAGGGAGAATGCATTTCTACCCCTTTTGTTGAGAAGCGATGAGTGTGTGGCAGTGGGCAGTATTTTCCTATCGCTTTCTGATAACACTGCATATACCAAGGAAATCCAATGTTCTGGCGGACAGGTAGAGCAGATCTATCTTTTTGTCTCATAAGTAGTACATAAATCCAATTGTGGCAAAGTAGATTTTCTGTTAATGGGGCTGACCATGCTGTGATGTCTTTGCCACTCCCCTCAACACCAAGTGTAGCAAGTTTTTTGCCCTGATCCCCCAGAGGGGAAGTAGCTGAGGGATGCTCTGATGCACATTTGCCCCCCCCCCCCGGGCATCTTTATGCCTTTCATCGTAGTCCTCTGATCCCAAAACTCCTACTGAAAGTTTCAGAGAGGAAGCTGATGGTCATCCTTGTTCCTCCTTTCTGGGCCTCGACAGGTGTGGTCTCCCTTTTTCTAGCCTCATTTGGATTACCCCCTCGGAGTGCCATATCCTGATCCAGGCCTTCTGTTTCACCCATCCAGAATGCCTGAGCTAGACATTAAGGCCTTCAAGTTAACCTCTTGGGTTCTCCACTTCCTGTGGTGGTTAGTTGGTCCAGGCTTTCTTCTCCTGTAGTCAATATTCTTACTTTTTCACAAAGACAAGCCACCAGAAAAATTTACAAGAGTAAGTCGAAAAGATTTTGTATTTAGGCTTCCTATAGGAATCTGAACCCCTTTTCAGACCCACTTCCATCTGTTTTAGACATTTTATCATCTATGCTTCATAATGGGGCCTGTTGTTCTACAATTAAAATCCAGTGAGCAGCTGTCTCATATTTTTAGACTGGAGAAAATCATTCAACCTTAGCTTCTCTTAGATTATCCAAAGCTTTTCTGAGAGGGTGCCTTCCTTCCTAGACCTCCCTTTAGGGATCTTACTGTTCCTTGGGATATGACCATTTTGCTTCAGGTCTTAACCCAACCACCCCTTGATCGTGCTGCCAATGTGGACAGCAAACTGTTGACATGGAAAACAATTTTTCTGGTGGCAATTACTTCAGCTCAGAGAGTATTGGAGCTGCAGGCTTCGTCCTGCAAGCCTCCTTGTGTTATTCTCCACAAGGATAGACTATGCCTGTGATCCAGTCCTTCTTTTATTCCTAAGGTATCTGCTGAGATCTCACTGAACCTATGCATCAATCTGCTTATTTTCTTTCCAGCTTTTTCAAATAAAGGAGAATATATGCTTCACTCGCTGGATGTGCATAGCCATCCCCATTTCTACCAGCAAAATACCGAACCTTTAAGGGAAACGGGTCAGCAGTTTGTCTCCTTTTCTAAAGCTAAGAAGAGCGAAGGAGTTTCAAACGTATCTTTATCTAGATGGTTATCTGACTGCTTCTATCATGTTTATAAAGATAAAGGCCTGGCATTGCATAGGCCAGTTGAAACTCATAGAACTCGATCTGTCCCAATTTCCCTGGCCTTCTTTTCTAAGGTCTCTATTGATATTTGTGCTGCTGCTACTTGGTCTAAGGTTCATGCATTCATTTCTCTTTATAAGCTGGATTTGCTTTCCAGTAATAGGGCACCTTTTGTTTTAATGTCTTCTGGAACGTCCTTCCATGAAACTGTCCCAAAAGCTAAGTAGCTGGGTACTTTGTCCCATCTGTTGAGAAACTCGCAGAAGAGACAACATCAGATGCTTATGTCCTTCCTCACCTTCTACATTTTTTGAAAGATATTTTCTTTGGCTTCTTCTAGGATATTGTGATATGCTTCCTGAGCAATATCCTGTGCTATTTTAGCTCCAGAGCAGAACCTTTTTCCGACAGTTCTTTTGTGTTTGCAGGGTTTTTCATATCTGTAATATCTGTCTTCTCATCTTCCTATTGTTTGTAGGCAAACTCGATTTGAAGTAATGTTGGGGATAGGACAGGATTATGGGTAAGGGCAGGAGCCTGAGCTGTGGATCCTAAACTCTAGAGTGGCCATTGTCTAATCTGAGGTTGGATCCGAAAACCTATCAGTTGAGGAAAGATGGAAGCAGACAGCACAGATGTATCACTATGGCAAGTACATAACTTTGTGTTTCTAATTCCCTCAGAAAATGTTATGAGCTGTTACAGAAGGAACTTCCAGAACCTGCACCCAGTTCTCCAGTTCTGTCAGCCCTGGGGGAAGTGTGTGTCATGGCCTGCAGTTTTCCTGATGGTCAGTCTGCTGCCCCTTAAAAGGCAGATAGAATATGTAAAGTTCCTCAGTCTTTCAAGTTTTTAGACCCTCATCCTAAACCTGATCCCAGCAGCTGTAGCTTTAGTTAATCCTACTGCTGCTAAACATTTGGTTAATTCCAATCTTACTCTTTCTGACAAGGATGGGAAGATAATTGAGAAGTATGGGGGGAAAAGTGTGTGCTTCTGCAACTTTGATTTTCTGAATTTTGAATTGTCAGGGTCATATATTAAAGTTTATTCAGACTAATTGTGAAAGAATGAGGAATATTTTGTCCGTAATTCCTTTTGAGGAGAAAATCTGTTTTAAATAATTTAGTTTCTTCTGTTTCACAGGTCACAACTCATTGTTAGAGTGTGTATGTCTCAGTGGATACTTCAAGGGCTTTGACCACTGGTACTGTTCTGAGTAGGTTTGCCTGGCTGCGTTCTCAGAACTTACAGATAATGTGAAAAATGAGATATTAAATTCTCCATTGGATAGAAATTGTTTTTGGTTCCTCTTCTGCAGAAGTTATCAAAAAGTATGATGAAAGGGGTAATCTGATAAGGAAATCTCTTATGATTTTTCAATCCCCCTTTTCCAAATTTTCTAAAGGATTCTGTAATCCTTCATCCATTTTCTGCAAAAAAACAAAATAAGCAGTACCAATAAAATGCAGCTAAACAAAAGTTTTAGAAATGGCGGGGGATGGGGATGTTCCAAAAATTTATTTATTTATTTATTTATTTAAATTTGTTGACCGGGAGTGTACGACTGGACATGGGTCCATTTTCAGCGGAGGCCCGGGGAGAAAAGCTCCACAGTAAAATAAACAGACAGTAGTTACATTGGATTACATAGCGATTAACAATTTAACATAGAAATTACTTACAACATATTTACAGATGAAGAACATAGTACATCAGTAGACAACTAGAATCTTTATCTGTGAAGTACATAACAGGCATTAACAAATGTAACAATGAGAAGTTCCTGCTGTATAATAAGTGCTAGGCTTATGAGCATCAGAGCTTGCTATCATCAAGGTAGTTAGTGGAGGTGAAAGAAAGGTAGTAGTTGGATGGGGTGGATGATATTAGAGTGGGAGTTGCAAGGGCATAGCCAGCATGTTTTTAGGTGCACTTTTAATAAAGTTTTGAAGTTGGTGCCTGATGGTACGGAGGTAATTGTGGGTGGGAGTGAGTTCCATAATTTGGCTATGGCGCAAGAGAATAGTGCTTCACCAGCAGAGTTATTGGCTTTAGTGATCTGCAAGTGATTTTTGTTGCTGGATCTTAGTGGTCTGGTGGTGCGATAGGGTTGGAGTAGATTCTGGAGGGATGGGACATTTAGTGGATGGTTTACTAGTTTGTGGGCGAGTGAGAGTTGATACCACTGAAGGAGGTGAGGGAGTTCAAGCCAGACCAGTTCAGCAAGTGAGAGACAGTGGTGACTACGGTAGGATGCCCCTGTTTCGAATTTGGCGATTTTGTTGTAGCAGGTCCCTAGCTTGTTTAGATCACATTGCCTTAGGTTGGTATATACTGGAGAGGCATAAAGTAGGGTGGAGATAAGGTGGGAATTTGCTATTGAAATCTTTGCTGCTTTGGTGAGAAATAGTTTATTTCTGTATAATGCTCCTAGTTTTTTGTGGACTTTTTTTATGGTCATGGATATGTGAATGTCAAATTTTAGTTTATTATCTATTTCCACTCCTAGCAATTTGGTGTGTTCAGTTGGGTATATAGTGGTGTTGTCTTTTGCTGTGATGTTAAAGTGAGAGTTGTTTTGAGTATGTTTGGTGGGTTGGAAGATGAGTAGTTTAGTTTTGTTTGGGTTGAATATTAATTGGGCATCGGATAACCATGTTTCAACACAGGAAAAGGCTTCCTTTGTGACTTTTTGCAGTTTAGGTAGGGACTGGGCTGAGCAGATGATGGTTGAGTCATCTGCGTATTGGATGAGTGCGCCATGTTTGGTGGCAGAGGCTAGATTATTGGTGTAAACAGAGAAAAGTAGGGGTCCAAGGATGGATCCTTGGGGAACCCCTATGGAGACAGGTAGTTGGGGAGATATGTCATTCTGCCATACAATGGATTGTTGGCGGTCAGACAGGTAACTCTGAAACCAGTTGGTGACTGATTGTGAGAAGGATAGGTTATTGAGGCCAGAGATAAGTTGTTTGTGTGGGACCATGTCAAATGCTTTAGATAGGTCTAGGAAAGTAGCAGAGGAGAGATAGCCATTGTTTTTATGCTGAAGGATAGTGTTAGTAAAGGAGAGTAAGGCAGTGGTGGTGCTATGGTTTGGTCGGAAACCATGCTGAGTACTGGAAAGGAGGTTGTTAGTAAGGAGGTAGTCTGAGACCTGAGAGTGTATGCATCTCTCTAGTATTTTTGAGAGTGGAGAGAGAATAGCTATGGGGCGGTAATTGGTTAGTTCTGCAGAGGGTCCGCCTTTGTGGAGGGGAATTATATGCAAGACTTACCTCAATGTGGGAACGTAACTTTCTGACAGAGATCGGTTAATCAAGATGGATACTGGGTATGCCAGAGCATCAGCTGCGATTTGTAGGTATTCACTTGGGAGGTTGTCTGCTGCTAATTTGGTGGGTTTAAGTTTAGTTAAGAGTTTTTTTATGTTGGAGGTAGGTACAGGAGAAAAAGAGAAGGCAGTGGGGAGATTACTAGTTGAAGGTGTGGGTTGGAGGGGAGGGGGGTTGTGTTGTTTAGCTAGTGATAGTATGGTTTGGGTGAAGTGTGTGTTGAATGAGATAGCAATATTGGATAATAATAATAATAATAATAATAATAATAATAATAATAATTCAGGGACCCCACCCCCCAAAAACCAAGGACAGTCCCAACAAGTCATAATGACTATTTAAGGAACTGTGCCTCCCCCCTGACAAATCCTTTTTCCCTTCCAGAAAGTCTGAATGTCTACTTTTCTCTTTGGCAGCAGATATTGTCAGACACGTGGGTTCTTAAGATTATTCATCAAGGTTACAGATGTGAGTGGCAGGGAAGTCTTTCTTTTCCAGGGGGTAATTCTTTATCCACTAGACCAAACTCCTTTATTTTCTCCTTTCGTTCAACACATGCTGTCCCAGGGATTGTTGGAACCAATTTCTCCTTCCTAGGTAGGGAATGGTTGTTATTTAGGGATGTGTTTAGTGCCAACGAAAAAAAAAAGATGCTTGGAGACTAGTTTTTGATCTTACTTCTCTAAAATGTGTTCATAATAGTACTCACATTCCAAATGCTGTCACTTTACAACCAGTTACTTCTTCCTTATTTAAGTTTCTTGATAACACAAGATTTAAAAGATGCTTATCATATCTCTATTCATCCACACTTCCAAATGTTTTTTAAGTTGTTTTGTATTTGGATCACATTATCAGTTGTCTGCCTTACCCTTTGTACAATCCAGTGCACCAAGAATGTTCACAAAGTGTCTTTCCAGTTGTAACTCATTTCAGGCTATAGGGATTCATATGTTTTCATATTTAGATAACTTGCTTATCTTTGCAGAGTCTTTTTCACTTGGGTGAGAGATCTCTTACACAAGCTGTGATTCCAAGAGAATATTCAAATGTCTTTTTGACTGCTTCACACAGGATAGTGTTCTTGGGGTGTCAGCTAGGCACCTCAATTCAAAAGAGCTTTTCTTCCATAGGAAAATATAGATCTATATCTAGATCTGTTTCTAAGGCTTTCCACTCAGACTATGGTTACTGTGAAGGAATACTTCAGGATTTTTTGGCCTCATGGCATCTTCGATTCTCATGATATCCCTGGCAAGACATGAGAAAGATACAGTGGTATCCAAAGTCTCTTTGGTCCAAGCACCAACATCCTTTGTCTTTTCAAATCTCAGTGTTGGAGTTTGTCAGAAGAGAAGTGATTTGGTGAAGAGAGTAGTTTTCTCTGAACCCAAGTCTCACCTTCTCCTTCCCTGCCCCAAAGTAGTAAGTTAACACAGACGCCTTGGACCTTGTTTGGGGAGTAGTTTCAGGAGGGTAAAAATGCTGGGTGTCTGGGATACCAATGGCAGACACAGGCACATAAATATAAAAGACATGCTTACCTTGATCATTGCATCACAGTCATGCACAATCGACAAGCAAGGAGGAGCTAGGTTGTACCCCTTTGCAGACTAGTTGCGTTTGCTTGGGATGTAGCTTTGCAACACATTCTCACTTTGCAGGCATCCTGCATTCCATTAGAGCAAAACTGTGTGGCAGACAAGCTGAACAGGACAAAAGTAGACCCTCAGGATTGGAAACTAAATCTCATGGGGTTTTCCATGATTTAATCTATATGTGGGGAGTTCCTCGAGTAGAACTGTTTGCCTTCTCGGTGAACAACCAGCTGGCAAGATTCTGCTCCAGGACTCGATGCAAGTAGGCTTGGAAGACAGATTATTTTCCTTTTCCTTGAACAGGAATGTTCCTGTATGTACTTCCACCGTTTCCACTGTTATCCAAGATACTTCTGAAGGTTCAGAAGGAATCTCTCAAGATCATTGGGTGACTGTCTTTTTTAGGACAGGCAACAGTGGTTCTTTTCCCTTCTTTTGGAAATGGCCAAGGGCAATTATAACAAGCTTCCTTATAGACTGGTTTTACTCACACAGGATCAGTTATGTTTGATACACTCCAGCCCCAGTCAACTTCAACTAACTGCCTGCATGATATGGTCTTAATTTCCCTTCAGGCACCTTTCTGCTGAGGATGTGCAGCATGCAGAAATGAAGGCATGAACACATTCTACAAGATCATCATATATTAGCAAATGGAAAAGATTTCCTAGTTGGTGCCAACAACATAACAGCACTCCTTCATTTCTAAATTAGTTTTGCATAAAATACTTACAAAAAAACGGTGGCCCCTCCTTGGGAACATAATTTCATGTTAGAGAAGCTAACACACACTCCATTTGAACCAGTAGTTCTAGCTGACTTGAGGTTCTTAACATAGAAAACTGTTTTACTGGTTGTTCTGAACTCTGCAAGAAGAGCATCTGAGTTGCAAGATTTTATGCTGAGTCAGCCCTCTCATTTTCCACATATATAGCATTTCTTTGAGATGTAATCCTTCTATTGTATCTAAAGTGGTATCTGAGTTTAATGTAAGCCAAACTATTTTCTTTCCTTATCCTAAAAATGAGGGAGAAAGGATACTCTATACATTGAATGTCCACAGACAAGTCTGGTACTGTCCTGACAGAACTAAATCTTTCAGGTCTTTGGATCTGGTGTTTATTTCTTGTGACGGTCAGAAGGGACAAGCTGTGTCAAAACAGACTATTTCCAAATGGTTGTCTCAGACTATTACCTTATTGTTATACTCACCACAGCAAAACTATTCCAGGCAGGGACAAGGCCCACTCTCCCAAGGCCTTGGCTTCATGTATTGCGTTTTGGAAACTGTTAGATTCTAGAAGTATTCTTGCAACAGCAACTTAGTTCTTTATACATCCATTTGCAAGACATAACAAACTTGATTCCTTCTCTAAATCTATATCAGGCTTTGCTAGCACCATTCTCTTAGACCCTTCCCCATCTCAAATGTGTTAAGCTAGGAAAATCTACCCATGTAGCTAAGGCTGCTGCTGCAGTGATCAATACTATGAACATAGCCTAGTGTATACCTATGAATCGATGAACTGTACTAATGACCACTAGGGCCCTTATAAGCCTAGCTGTGCAACACAAATGTGACTCATGCCTTATTCATTTATTTATTTTAATTTTATTTAACATTTGTTGACCAGGAAAGTCCGACTGAGACATAGCCTGTTTTCAGCAGAGGCCTGGGGAGAAATGCTCCAAATCCATGCCCTTGGAATGTGGGAGGAAACTGGACTACCTGGAGGAAACCCACACAAATGCAGGGAGGACATACAGACAGAAGGCAACCGTGGTAAGAATCAGACCAGAGAAACTCTTGCTGTGAGGAGCCAACGTTAACCGCTGCAGCACTGCGCTGTGAGTCTTTGACTTTTTCAGTCCATCGGAAACATAGGCACTAGACCAGGGGCAAATTTCTTTTTACCTATCCATTGATCCAAGTTGCACTTAAATAGGGTTATGGAGGAGCTCTGCTTCTCATGAATGGGGAACCTGTTCCAGGAAATGTGAATTATTTGAGAAACATATCTCTCTCTCCAACATGTCCTGTTTATGTTGCAAGTAAAATTTAAGACTTTTGATCTAGTAGTTCTGATGCTGTTTGTTTTGCAGATGTGCAAAAGGTTCATCAAAATGGGGTCTAGGGATGGCTTGTACATCAGGCAAAGATCACCACTTAGAAGTGAATATGATATTGAGTAAAGGGAGAAGGATTTGAAGTGACCAGACTAGGAGATTGTGTTTGCTCCCTGTTTTTGTAAGGAACCTTTGTGGATCTTCCATTTGCTGCGTGTGTCTGGTCAGATGCATAGCAAAGGGGGCATTAAACTCTTTGGTGGGTCTGATGGCCAAATACAGTGGTACGATGACCACTCTGGACGTAGACACCATGCTATTATTTATAAGTTGAGCAACAAGGATTTTCTTAACTACCTTGGATGCATGTTGGTCGAAGGCTTGGTTACTATCTCCTTGAGTTCACAAATCCCTGACTAGTGAATCAGTTCTTAAGGAGATTTTATTGATGACATAGTTACCTGGGCTGGCAGACTTCCCAAAAGTTACTATAATGCATTTCTAGGTACTGAGCTTTAAGCCGCAGCTTTGGCACAAAGTGTTTATCTGTATTAGTCCTTCCCAAGGAGTGTTTTCATCTTGGAGGGATTCAGTGACTGCTCTGTGTTTCATTTATTTTAAACACCTCCAAGTGCATTTGATTTATTTTTTTCCTGTAAATTACTTGAAGCCATCTCCTGTACCAAAGTTGAGACTTCATCTACTTTTGCCAGAGCTTTTTATTTTTTTTCCTCTAAATTATTTGAAGCTATCTCCTGTACAAAAGTGGAAACTTGATCTACTTTTGCCAGAGCTTTCTCGTATCCTTGAGCCAATCTGTTAATATCTTTCTGTAAAAAATACAAGGACATCAACAGATTGGGTCAAGATGCGCTCTCAAATGAGATTTCTAAGATGATTGCATACCGATCAATAGCTTGATTCCAGCTTTCCCAATGTGAAACCAGAAACTGTGGGGAAAAAATGCCATTGAAACTGTCAGTCTGGGTAAAATTCAGTCATGGGCTACTCATAACACTGCCTGGATGCTAGAAATTTGGAGAACCTGAGAACAGGCAAAAAAGCAGATCAAGTTTCTTGTACATCTTGATGTCCACAGGCAGCTCAGACACTACTTGGATAGTACTAAATCCTTCAGAAAGGTTGATAGCTTTTTGCTTCATATGAAGGTAAGAAGAAAGGACAGCCATGTAAAAGCAGTTTCCAGCTGTTTTTTCTTTTTTTCATGTTATGTTTTTTCTCATCATAACAAGTCACTTCCAGGCAGTGGCAAGGTTCAGTGTACCAGGGCTTTGGCTTCTTCTATGGCTTTTTCATTCAAATGTATGTACTTTTATTAAGCATTAAAAACTGAATTATTTTTCTAGAAAAAGCTTTACTAGGACTGTTTTTCAGGTTTTAATGAATTCATGAAATGCATCTTCCTCCTTGTATTTTCCTAAGAGGCTTCTGATCTTCTTTTTCTTTCGGCATTTCCCAGTTAGGGGTTGCCACAGCGGATCACCAGTCTACTCATGATTGGCAGTGGAGTTTTATGGTGTCGAGTTGCCATCCTGGCCCCCAACCTTCCACAGAAGGCACACACGCACGCACTCACACCTAGGGCCAATTTAGAGTGTCCAATTCACCTACAGCATGTCTTTGGGATGTGGGAGGAAACCGGAGCACCCGGAGGAAACCCACACGGCCACAGGGAGGACATGCAGACTCCGCATAGAAGGCACCCCAGCCGAGGATCAAACCGGAGAACCTCTTGCTGTGAGGCGGCAATGCTAACTGCTGCAACACTGTGGCTGCCCCTCCTAAGAGGCTTCTGATACAGTGATCTAATGCTGACCATAGTGCAGTTGTGTAAAAACTTACCTTAACAGTAGATGTTCTAATAGATCTCTTGCAGTAGACATCCCTTTCTCCATCCATTTTATTTTTGATGTATTGATAGGTTGTGGTTGTGTATACTCTTGTATACATAGTTTGGTATGTTTTAATTGGATTTTTCTTTGCTAGCATTTTACCTTTTAGGGCTGTAGCCTCCCTTCTTGAGGCAAGAAAGCTTTGGATCTTTTGGCACCCAAGCTGCTCCTTTTATGTAGCTGTGATCAAGCTCCCAGCAGTTAGGGCATATGGAAGGTTCTCTGGAGTTTCAAAAGCTGACTGGTGATCATATCCTTGGCAATATGTAACCCATATAGCTTGAGCTGCTGCAGCAGTGATCCATTAGAACATCTACTGTTGTGGCAAGTTTACTTAACTCTACTTTTTCATGTTTTGCTCGCTATTAGAAAATGGACTTCTCAAGTAGTAAAACCATGGTCTCTGCACCTTTGTTTGGTGTATACTTTCCCTCTAAAATCCATTCTGTTGGGCATTATTTCTTGCTTAACAACTCCCTTCTGTCCCTCATATATACACTATATATAGATTTTAAGCACACCCCTTCTAACACACAGTCACAGACTGTATGCCCACTGAATTCTTTTCAGCTCCCTTGTTTTGCTGTTGGTAGGTTTTCACTGGGAAAAGTAAACTTGTTTCTCCATGTATGTTTCTATAGCTTTTATATTTGTCTAATGTATGGCAGAAGTAGACTGACTCTAGTAGATACAATGTACCATGGAACTGCCAGACAGAACTGAGTGCAGTGAGGATTAAAAAATGTAAAGCAGAGTAAGTAAGAAGATAGCCACTGTTGCTTATTAATGGATTTATATGAAATTCCACAAATCAGGTGACTTTCAAGGCACCACTCATGGAATGCAATAGGGATGATACAGGTGGCCACCCAGGGCCCATTAATCCTGTACAATAACAGCAGTGAATACCAGAGATTTTAGTGACTTGGTAAAGAGGCCTGTGGTCATTTAAAAGAATTCTCTTATGTTCAGTGGATACCTGTGCCAAATGTAACAGTTGCAATGTTTTTTTTTAATAAAAAACACATATAAATATCACCATGAATTTCTGTTCATGCTCTGGATGCCAAATAATGGTTGCACGTGTGCAATATACACTGCTGTTTGCCATAACAGTGTGATTATAATGATACTGGGCTAGGATAGCAGCACATTCTTGTCTTAAAGATTCAAGCACCCAAGTAAACAATAGATTTTCATAGTTATGATTAAACACTTTATTAACAAAGAAAATAATCATGGACCTAGACAATCTTTCCTGCCTGCCAGTTAATAACATGCATTTGCTCTGGTGGTAAATACTGTTTGTTCATTAAATATATTTCCTACTGTAGTGTCAGCTTCCTGCATGCACTTTTATAAATGTTATCAAAGCTGAATTAAAACTGAGAAATAGAGTTGCATGGGGAAAACATAGTTCAGTGAAATTATTAGGATTACCTCCTATTAAATGCTTTAGATCTTAATTTATACTGCTGACTGTACTATGTTAAATGTCTTACCATTTGGAGGTGGGGGGTTTTTTGGTTCATTTTAAATGTAAAAATATTTGGTATTCCATGACAGCAGGATAGTTTATCATTGTATATAGGGAGAATGGTCTTAAAAAGTTAAATAAGGGTGTGTGTTTTAGGGTTACAGTTTTATTGTTTTAGAAGAAATGAGAATATACAGTTACACTAGTCATCATATAACAAACACAAGGTAGCCTTTTCTGAATAAACCATGGACATCTAATTAGGTAGACTGACTTTATTTCAAAGTGTGGACTTTAATTTCAGAGTTTTCAGCATTATTTTGAATACCCTGTGGATACCCAGTGCTCAAATGGGGAAGAATCATGTTCTACTTTGCTGGAAGGAACTGACGTAATGTGTACCATTTATTTTTGTTGCTGTTTTTGTGAATGCTTGTTAGTTGATTGAGGATCTTACATTCATGTTTAGTTTTTGGCAGGTTACTGGATAGAACTTGAGAGAGGTCTTTGCTTGTATTAGTAAATCATTTCAAAATAATGTATTTTTGAATATCATATTGATGTTATTCATTCAGTCTGTCTGATCTGACTTATGACTGCCTGAGTCCAGTTTGCCTCTGCTGTGTTAGTGCCCCAGCCTCAAGCCCCTTTAAGCATTTTCTTCCCATCATGCTGTAAGATCTAGAATTACATCAGACCTCATTTTGGCACTATCATGAACAGATGCAGATCACTTTAGTGTTCAGCTTAGTGATTCTCCTTGTATAGTTTAAAAAAATAAGATAATGTAATAACTTATAGATTTTCCGCACAACCATTTATTGAATTACCCATTCTCCTTCCATTTTCTCTCAACTTTTTCACAGTTTCTGTTTCAAAGGAAAGAAAGCTTTTGAGTGTGTGTGTGCGTGTGTTTGTGTGTGTGTATGTGTATATGTATATATGCGTGTATATGTAAATTTATATTTATACATATATATATATATATATATATATATATATATATATATATATATATATATATAAATATATGCTTGTATATGTAAATTTATATATATATATATATATATATATATATATATATATATATTCATATTTTCGTATATCTTCTTCTTCTTTCGGCTTTTCCTGGTTAGGGGTCACCACAGCAGATCACCTGTCCGCTCATGATTGGCAGTGGAGTTTTACCCTGTCAAGTTGCCAGCACAGCACCCAACCTTCCAAAGAAGGCACACACACACACGCACACACTCCCGCCTAGGGCCAATTTAGCGTGTCCAATCCACCTACAACATGTCTTTGGGATATGGGAGGAAACCGGAGCACCTGGAAGAAACCCACGCGACCACAGGGAGGACATGCAGACTCGGCACAGAAGGCACCCCAACCAAGGATCGAACTGGAAAACCTCTTGCTGTGAGGCGGCAATGCTATCTGCTGCACCACCGTGGCTGCCCGTATATATATATATATATATATATATATATATATATATATATATATACACACACACACATATGTATATATACATATATATATGTTTGTGTGTGTATTAATACATGTGCAAATATATACATGTTTAGAACAGCGTACTGTTAAATTCCTGCTTTTATATTTTAGCAAGCATACTAGTGTTTGTATCTTAGGCTGCTGTTTATCTATGTGTATATTCTTTAGGGAGTTGACATGGCTAAAGATACGGAGAAAAGTTTAGAAAATGTGCCTAATATGGGCACAGAATACCACTCCCAAGACATGCATGAGCTGTGTGTAGTGCGTTTGTGTATGGATCAGTTGATTGCATACTGCAGTATTTGTCAAGCCTTTGACCCTGAAGCACTGTCCAATAGAAGGAATAAGCTCATCATTAAAGGCCTTTTGCTTCCAGATCTGGAATCATCTAAGGCTGAAAAGTCAATTGATAAATCTAAAGAGTCAGAGCCAAGAAAAAGGGTCTCTGCAGACTCAACCTCCTTCAGTTCCAGAGGCTTCCTGAACAGCCAGAGATTCACTGTTGACACTGACTCTCCAACATTAGTTGCAGACTTGTTGGACCTGGTTGTAATTCAGGAAAAATCTCCCAAAAGGCGATCAAGCTGGACTTGATCTGAAAAGGAACTTTTGAGGATCCTTTCTCATCCTTCTTGCATTTCATCTTTCCAGTCCTTCAGGTCCTGCAGGAGTACTTCAGAAGCCAGCCTTGATAATTTTTGAGGACCTTCCTGAAGACACAGAGATGGGAGTCCTCCCATCACCTTCTTTTCTGAAGATGGATAGGGGCTGGTCCTGTGTCCCCTCTTTTGGCTCTTTTTCCATTGTGAGTTTCGGCACCAGCAGTTTCAGACTAGAGGAATGTTCTCCCAGTGCTTGACCCTACCTTCTTATTTGGCACTCAATGCATTGCATCTGATGTACTTCATCTCAATGGGGTCAGGGTGAAGGCCATTTGTAGATCATCAACTCAACCTCAAGGCATCCGCAGCTTCTTCAGAGCTGTTGCAAGCAGCTTCATTGTTGCTGTTAAAACTTTTTGAGACTCTGATGTAAATCCTCTCCTTTAACCCATCCAAACTCGTAGCTTCAGGGATGCATATTTTGGTTTTAATCATTGTCAAAGAAGACACGCAGACTCTCTTTATGTTTGTCTCATCAGACACCATCTGTGACAAGGTTCTTCCCAATCTCCTCCTGAAGATGCCACCTTTAGCAAGATCTTACAACTGATTCGACAGAGGAGATCACCGCCCACCCTGCTACCACCTTGATGAAGTGGTTCTCTTTGAAGTCTCTGGCTTGGCACTATCTAATTCTTGGGTGGTCGTCCAGCAGACACATTAAAAGATCTAGCTTTAATGAGGTCATGGCAAGAACCTGTTATGTGAGACTCTGTTCCTCAGAAGCCAAAGGACAGACAGCATTGGGCCAAGGCTCCACTGGTGTATTGCATTATCATGGCTGCGGTGATGAAAAAGGAGCTGACTGATAATGCAGCTGACTATAGTCACAATATGGGAAGTAACCACAGGTACTTTAACATTTGAGGGTCCCGAACTATGGCACTCACATGAACCATTTTAAGAGGGATTTGGTGCAGCAAGCTTTCATAACTCTGAGAAGGCCCCCAATGCCAACTGAAGATAGTAGCTGGAGAAGTACTGGAGCATAGTGATAGATATTTCAAACCTCTTCATGCTTTTTATGCAGTGCACAATGTAGCTAGTGGAGCAACTGGGGCAGCCATGGGCGGTTGTGGCTGTGAGATGTCAGGTCCTTCACAGGCACCTGTTTTGACAGATCTTTATTGTTTGGTCCTTTGCTAAAAAAGAAAATATGAAAAATGTGAGCAGGATGGCAAAATGGTTTCTATCATCAGAGTAAGATTTGAGGCACCTCTAGGATTATATAGCTGGAACCAGAAGTGCCGAAAATCATGCTGGTCCATAAAAAACAAAAAATGACAGCTGTTTGAGACAGATCCTGAATAAGGGTTGCTGAGGCTGCCCCTTTAACAGGTGCAGAGGATGAGTGGGTTTGCAAAACCAGGGAAACTGTGGGCTGTTTTAACAGGCAGCTGAAATGTCCCTGAAGGGCTTTCTAACAGCTCTCCTCTAGAGGCCAGTCGGGAGTCATTTATCTCTCTACTCTCCTGCATGGATGGCCATCACTCAGAATAAATAGGTAAGAGGGAGAATATCTACAGGCTATTCTGTACCCTTTTTCCTGCCACTCCGAAAGATGAAAAAGTCACTCCAGGATGTTCCACCTCATCAGGCAGAAGCCACAAAAAGGGAGATTATCTACTTGCACAAAGGAGACATCCAAAAACTCCCATCAGGCTCAAAGGGTCAAGATTTTATTCCTGACCTTTTTGGGTTCCGAAGAAAAATCGGGCAATCAAATCCATATTGGACCTCAGCCACTTGGAACGATTGTCAAAAAGACCCAATTCAGGTTGGTGACAGTACAGTCAATTCTACCTTCCCTCAGAGCAAACAACTAGATTAGTGGATCTTCAAGCTGCCTACCTCCATGCCAAAATAGCAAAAGCATCCCAGAGATATCTAGGCTTTTGTCTGGAAGCCAGTCACTATCAGTTCAGAGCTCTGCCCTTTGATCTCATCACCACCCCTCCAGTGTTCACCAAGTGCATGGCAGTCATAGCAGCTCATCTATTCCTTCAGGGGTCAAGTCTTTACTTGTCTGGACAGCTGTCTCCTTGCTGCTGTGGCAGTAGAGTCTCTGATCAAAGCCAGAGACTGTTTGCTCAGGCAATGCCTTTCCTTGGGAATCTCCATAAATTATCACAAATAATTACCTCTTCCATCCCAGGTAATTCATTTCATCAGATGCTAGCTACACACAACCATTTCTGTTATTCTCCCGTCAAACAGAATTCGGTCCCTTAAACTGGCTGTCCATAATCTTCTCCAGACAGCATCTCCGGTAGTTGCTGTATTCCTCAAGATTCTCTTTCTAATAACATTCTTCATAATGATGGTACAGTTTGCACGCCATCAGATGAACGTTTTACAGTAGCATCTAAGGGAGCAGTGGTCTCAACTCTTGCATCCTCTATCAACCCTGATTATTGTAACCAATATTTGCAGAAAGCATTTACAGTTCTGATTAGTGCCTCCTTATGCTTGTCCTGCAGACAGTTTGACCTTCAGCCTTCAGGTGCAGTAGTTACAAAAATGTTTCTTTCCTGTGGCGGTGGCGGCGTGGTCCAAAGTATTTGGGCCCCAGATGATGCCAGTCTTTACATCATAGTCTGAAAGATGCAGGAAGTTATCCTAGCATTGTTGGATGTTCAAGACTGTTTTCCTGTGGTTGTGATCTCTCTCCAAATGGACAACATGATGGTGGTCTGATATATTGACAAAGGAGGAGGAAAAAGATTATATCCCCTATACCTGGAACCAAAGAGAGTTGGGCAGTTGCGTTGCATCACTTTCCTTTAGCAGTGCACATACCAGAAGTTCCTAGTTGTGGACCGGCTAAATAGTTTGATCCTAATACATCATGAGTCAGTCCAGCACAATCCATCTGTGGCACATCAGATATTCTATCACTGGGACAGCTTTGCTATGTAACCCTTTCTTTCCTAGATAACACTAAGAACAGTGAACATTTTACCAGGATTCCTCCTCAGAAGCAGTCACCAAGGGGTGCACTGGGCAATCAATGCCCTCCAGGGCTACTGTGTGCCAATCAACCCTTCCCATGATTTCCAGGTTTCTGCAGAAAGAAATCAAATCCAAAGTGTCTGTCATTCCCATTGTCTGTTTTGGATCAGGGAAATTTGGATGTTCATCATATTGGTCACTGCTGTAGTAGTTTAAGCTATGTGTTTTTTTTCCTGCTAAGGATATAACAGCTGGCCAGCTTCCAAAATTTCAGGGCATCTTCCATGAGCACAAACCATTAGACAGCTCAAGCTGAGCTGACTAAAAGGTTTGGGATTTGCGCTCATCAAAGCTTTCCTGCTGCCGAAGAGAGCGCTACTCTGTGGGCTTTAGAGGATCGACAGTTTGCTGACAGTGTTCTTTTGCTGGACACTTAAGTTCCCTTGGGGAAAAATTTTCCATATTAACTTTTTTATTGCTTAAGTTCACTTTTCCTGTTTTGGAAAGAATGTTTAAGCTAGGAAAATGAGCTTTTATTGACCATCCTGTGACTTGTGTATACTTTTAAATGGGACTGCACTTTTTAACATGAACTTTTAAAAGTTGATTTAAAGTAAACAAATTTTTTTCTGTGTAGAAACTTTATTTTTTACTTTTTAGGGCTAGAAAAGTGTATTAAAGTGCTTTTTATTGTGTTTTATTGAGAAAGAGGTTACTTTTAGCTAATTTCTAATTTTTCCGACTTGTGCTGCTTGACCTCCCCAGGAAAGTAACACCATTTTTGGCTTGACAAAGGAATAAACTGCAGGACCCTTGTTTGGGCCTTCTTCCAGCAATAAAAAGAAAGTTAACCAGACGGCCTTTGCCACCACAGCAAGCTAGTGATTTGCCTCACCTGCAGGTGGGTGACTGCTGTGGCCAAACCTGGTTCCTCAGACTACTTATTTTCTCCAGATCCGGGAGCTAGTCGCATCCTGCAATCCTGTAGGGGTCCCCTCATTGGGCAAAGAAGAGCTATTGTTAATCTTGGGAAAAGGGGCAAGGCAGGTGCTTCTTCGTAGCTAGAATGTTCCCCTCCCTGGGAAAGCAGTTCCTGCCATTAATAAACTTGCTTGTCCCAACTGTCTTGTCTAAAAGAAATGGAAAACTAAATGTTTATCTTTTTCTATACCATTTCCCCCTGGATAGGTGTAGTTTATTGGCACTGACTCATGGTCTTGTACAGGCTTTTGACCCTTCTTATGAGGTGGTATATGGGAAAAGAAAAGGAGATTCCTGTTTTCCTAAAGAGGTTCAGGATATTGAATCTGTAGAGGAATATGCTGAGGCAGATGCTGTTTTTTCTCCTTAGATTTCTGATTCAGAGGAGAGGATGTCAGCTAAATCTCCCTGTGAGCGATTCTCTTTCTTTGAGACTTTTTCCAGAATGTGCCAGTGTGTTCAGTGGGAGAAAATTGAGGTTTCTCAGTCCCTCAGAAAACAGTATAAGCTATCATAGGTTCATAGGTTTATACTAGGCTATCTGCCCTAAGGCATTTATAAGCCTAGCCCAGAGTTTTTGTGGCTTACGCCACCCCTTATGTTAAAAAAATACTGTGCCCATTAGTTTGTTGTGCCTCTGTCCAGCAGTGACACAGAGATGATTCCCGGGGTAAACCTACGATCTCTCATCCACCGGTCAAGATTTCTCTTGAACAGAGCCAGCGAGGTGCTCTGCCTCACATGGACCGGGATTTTATTCCACAACATAGGGAGGCTCTGGGTGACAAATCTATCCCTCCAGCATGTCCTATTTATATCCGTGCTAAGGTTTAAGTCACTAGCTGTAGTGGATCTGGTAGATTTGGATTTTTTGAGGTGGAGCATGTCCATTAATTCCGGGTTGGACATGGCCTTGTATGTCAGGCACAGGTCACCTCTGAGCAGACGGTATGCGACTGAATAGAGTTGGAGTTTCTTCCGTCTGGCAGCATATGACAGATTTTGGAGTCCCTTTATCCTTTTGGTGAGGGACTTTTGGGGTCTCTCCAATTGCTGCAGGTGTCGGGTGAGATACATCCCGAATGGGGCATTGTACTCTATCATTGGTCTGATAAGTGAAGAGTACAGGGGAACAATGACCTCACTTGATCTGGATGTGAATCCCTTCATGATCAGGTGGGCAATGTAGAAGGTTTTTCTAACCACTTTAGCAATGTGAGTGTCAAAAGAAAGGCCACTGTCAACCTGGGTCCCCAGGTCCCTGATAACCTCTTCTGTGCTTAGTGGATTGCCACCTATATGGTAGCTTGGGGTTACCTTGTTTTTCCCGAAGGGTATGACTATACATTTTTGGCATTTAACTTCAGGCCATGGCTCTGGCACCAGCTATCAGTTTCCGTGAGACCCCTGTGAAGGATATCTGTGTCCGATGTACTTTCCACTATGGCTCCCAGTTTGCAGTCATCTGCAAACTTTGTCAGCCATAGTCCTCCTATGTTAGCCTATACTTCTGAGAAGTAGATGCCGAACAACAGGGGGCCAAGGACTGAGCCCTGTGGGACACCACTTGTGACCGGCTTGGAGTCTGACATGGCGCCAGTTACTCTAACCCTGTGGGTTCTGTCCTTTAGCCAGTTTGCAACCCATCTTGTGACATATGGGTTTACATTTAAGCTGGTAAGTTTCTCTATAATACCTGAGTGGGGTATTGTGTCGAAAGCTTTTGCAAGGTCAAGGTAGGCTGTATAGACTGCCTTTCCCTCTTCAATGGCCTTGGTGACTGTTTCGAAGAAGTCGACCAAGTTCAAAAGGCATGATCTGCCCTTGACAAAGCCAAACTGGGTCGGGTCCAATGTCTGCAAGTCCCCTATGTCTTTGTTTATGAGCTCCATTATGATCCTCTCCATAGCTTTGCAGACAAGGCTTGTTAAGCTTATGGGGCGGTAATTACCAGGGTCCATAGAGGCACCGCCTTTGTGGAGTGGGACCACAGTTTCCGTACGCCACTCCTTGGGCACGTATCCTGTGGTAAGGCTAAGATTAAACAGCTGCCTTATGTGCGGGTTTAGTTCCTCATTGAGTTTGTGTAGCACACAGCCGGGGACACCATCCGGTCCCATTGATGCTGTGTGTTTAGCTTTAGAGAGAGCAGCTTTCACCTGCGCATTGGAGATGTCTGGGAGGCTGCACTCCGCTGGGATAGTTATCTCTCCTTTTGGGGAGAGGGGTGAAGTTTGCACTGAACCTGTCTGCCAGTATGTTGGCAATGTCTGTGGGTTCAGTGATTTTTGTATCATTTTGGACTAATTCTGAGCATATCTGGGAGTTTCCACCCAGGTTTCTAACATAGCTGAAGAAGGCCTTATGATTGTCTTTTGAATCTATGGCAATTTTTCTCTCAAAGTTGGCCTTGGATGATTTTATGAGTGCTCGTATTTTTTTACTAATAATGATCAAAGGTGTCTTTTCTTTTATGGATTTTGCTCTATCATGTAACAGCTTTCTCCTCTTATTGTAAAGTTTGTTTATGGCTGGGGTCCACAAGACTGGACGTTTGCCCTTGGTGGAAAGAGTCTTGGTTTTATTAGGGATTGCCTGATCCATGCAGTCCTGGAGGTGTTCAAAGAAGGCATTTGTAAGGGCTTCCGCAGCTTGGGTTGTGGTTTCCACTGGCTCGGGGGCCTTGAAGGATACCACACCAGTCTTGAGTAGTGTGAAGTTTGCTTTAGAGAAGTTCTTCACTGTGGTCTTTTGTTTGGGGTGGGGGCGGGATGTGGATATCCAGTGAGATTAGTTTATGATCTGATCTCACCAATGAGGGATATACTTCCGGTGTGGAGCATTTTGTCCCCATGTTTGTGATGATGAGATCTAGTATATTTTCTCCTCTTGTGGGAACGGTGACTAGTTGTTCCATGGCATTTGAATTTATGAACTCCAGGAACCTTTGGGCTAGAAAGTTTGGGCTTGAGTAATGTTCCCAGTCTATATTCGGGTAGTTGAAGTCACCCAATATAATGGTGTTTGGAGATACATTTATACCCTCCAATGTCTTCAGGAAGGCTGTGTGGGGTTCCTGAGTTTGAGAGGGTGGCCTGTAGCATGCTACAAATTGTAGAGCAGTTTTGCCTATGGTTAATTGCACCTGGATGGTTTCCAATGCTTCGTGCGTTGTCACCAACCTGGAGGTGTGGGTATCCTTGATGAATATGGATACACCCCCTCCTTTTGTGGTGTGGTCCGGGTTTTGGGGCCGGAACGCATGATATGAGGTAAAACCTGATAGTGCCGGGGTGCTCTCAGGTGCCTTGAACCAGGTTTCAGTCACAGCACAGACATCGATGTTCTCCATACTGAGAAGGGCCTCGAGTGCATGCATTTTGAGATTTAGACTTCTGGCATTGAGCAGCATTACCCTTAGTTTCTTCCCATTTTTGTTTTCTAGGGTGGTAGATTTAGAATTTGAGCCTTGCCTAAAAAAGGCACTATGGGGGTGGCAAGAGCCTTAGCCAATATCCGGAATCCCAGGGATGACAGGTGCAAGCCGTCCCTTGCGAAGCAGCATGGCTTGTCAAGCATGTCATCCCAGGCAGACAGACACTGGATCCCCTTTGAATGACACCAGAAATTAAGCCAATTGTTAAAGCTGATCATCTTGTCTCTATGTTGTGGCATCATTCTTGGTGAAGGAAGGATGCTGCTCAGGGTCAGGGTCAGGGTCATACCTGCCTGGGCTACATAATCAGAGAGCTCCTCTATGTCTCTCTTCATGTAGTCCAGGGAGGTACGTCTCAGGTCGTTCACACCAGCATGGACAATGACTGTGTCATATTTGTACTTGCTGTGGAGTGAGGATCATAACTAGAACTTCTAGAATCTTCAGTCATACCCAGTGGTATCAGCGTTTGAAGATGTTTTTCACATCCTGTGGTTTCCCCAGGTGCAGCCAGCCTGTTGCACCTATGAAAGCTGATGGAATGTACAAAATTTTTCAACTCACTCTCTCAAATTTCTATACACTCATTCCAGACCTGACTCAGTAGCTATTGCTTTAGTTAATACAGCTATTTGTCTCTCTTGGACAAGGATGGTTAAGCTTTTGGTAAGCATGTGGAAAAAAGTGTGATGTTCTGCAATTTTGTTTTTTAGAATTTTAAATTGTCAGGTTCATGTGTTGAGTTTATTATGAAGAATTGTGACAGTATGAGGAATGTTTTCACTGCATTTCCCTCTTGTGAGGAAAAATCTGCTTTGTGTGGTTTAGTTTTTTCGATTTCTCAGGTCTTTGAGAGATTGAGTAAGCAATTCACAATCCTTTCTGACCTCCCCTGATTGATTTGTATAGTTATCATTAAATAGTTTACAGTGGATATAAGAAGTGTACACACCCCTGTTAAAATGCCAGATTTTTGTGATATAAAAAAATGAGACCACAATAAATCTTTTCCAAACTTTTTCCACTTTAGTGTGACCTATATCCTGTACAATTCAATTGAAAAACAAACAAATATGTGAGGGAAAAAAATATATAAAAAAAACTTACAATAAGCTGGTTGCATAAGTGTCTACACCCCAAAACCTTCAGGCATTTGCTAGAAAGCTGAAGATGAAGGGGAATTTCACCTTTTAACACGACAGTGACCCTAATACATCCAAATGAACAAAAGAATGGCTTCAACAGAAGAAAATTAAAGTTTTGGAATAGCCCCGCTAGAGCCCAGACCTAAATGCAATAGAAAAGCTGTAGGGTGACCTGAAGAGGGCTGTGCACAAGAGAGGCTCTTGCAATCTGACAGATTTGGAGCGCTTTTGCAAGGAAGAGTGGGCAAATATTGCCAAGTCAAGATGTGCTATGTTGATAGACTCCTACCAAAGAAGACTGAATGCTGTAATTAAATCAAAAGGTGCTTAAAGTATTAATTTAAGGGTGTGTGCACTTTCAGGGTCAGGGTCATACCTGCCTGGGCTACATAATCAGAGAGCTCCTCTATGTCTCTTTTCATGTAGTCCAGGGAGGTACGTCTCAGGTCGTTCACACCAGCATGGACAATGACTGTGTCATATTTGTACTTGCTGTGGAGTGAGGATCATAACTAGAACTTCTAGAATCTTCAGTCATACCCAGTGGTATCAGCGTTTGAAGATGTTTTTCACATCCTGTGGTTTCCCCAGGTGCAGCCAGCCTGTTGCACCTATGAAAGCAGATGGAATGTACAAAATTTTTCAACTCACTCTCTCAAATTTCTATACACTCATTCCAGACCTGACTCAGTAGCTATTGCTTTAGTTAATACAGCTATTTGTCTCTCTTGGACAAGGATGGTTAAGCTTTTGGTAAGCATGTGGAAAAAAGTGTGATGTTCTGCAATTTTGTTTTTTAGAATTTTAAATTGTCAGGTTCATGTGTTGAGTTTATTATGAAGAATTGTGACAGTATGAGGAATGTTTTCACTGCATTTCCCTCTTGTGAGGAAAAATCTGCTTTGTGTGGTTTAGTTTTTTCGATTTCTCAGGTCTTTGAGAGATTGAGTAAGCAATTCACAATCCTTTCTGACCTCCCCTGATTGATTTGTATAGTTATCATTAAATAGTTTACAGTGGATATAAGAAGTGTACACACCCCTGTTAAAATGCCAGATTTTTGTGATATAAAAAAATGAGACCACAATAAATCTTTTCCAAACTTTTTCCACTTTAGTGTGACCTATATCCTGTACAATTCAATTGAAAAACAAACAAATATGTGAGGGAAAAAAATATATAAAAAAAAACTTACAATAAGCTGGTTGCATAAGTGTCTACACCCCAAAACCTTCAGGCATTTGCTAGAAAGCTGAAGATGAAGGGGAATTTCACCTTTTAACACGACAGTGACCCTAATACATCCAAATGAACAAAAGAATGGCTTCAACAGAAGAAAATTAAAGTTTTGGAATAGCCCCGCTAGAGCCCAGACCTAAATCCAATAGAAAAGCTGTAGGGTGACCTGAAGAGGGCTGTGCACAAGAGAGGCTCTTGCAATCTGACAGATTTGGAGCGCTTTTGCAAGGAAGAGTGGGCAAATATTGCCAAGTCAAGATGTGCTATGTTGATAGACTCCTACCAAAGAAGACTGAATGCTGTAATTAAATCAAAAGGTGCTTAAAGTATTAATTTAAGGGTGTGTGCACTTATGCAACCAGCTTATTGTACGTTTTTTTATTTTTTTATATTTTTTTCCCCAAATAGATTTGTTTGTTTTTCAGTTGAATTCTACGGGTTATAGATGATATTAAAGGTGAGAAAAGTTTTGAAATGATTTATTGTGGTCTCATTTTTTTATGTCACAAAAACCTGGCATTTTAACAGGGGTGTGTACACTTTTTATATCCACTGTATATTCCTTACTAAGTATCCCTTTTTAACAGCAGCTTCTGTTCTAGAGTTTATTAAAAACGTTATCATTGTCTGTCTTTCACTTCAAATCTCTTTGTTCATTCCTCTTTGCCTGTACTGTATCAATCCTTTATACAGAAAGCAATGTCAAGCTTGTATTCCAAATGTATATTTGGCCTTTTCCCATTCTGTCATCTTTCCCTGTTTAATTATTTGTTCCCAACACCTTGGTTTCTTTGCCAGTTTTCTCCAGTAAATTGCAGCCCCCTCTTGCCTATTCTCTGTACCTCTATTTGCAGTCCTTCCTATTGCTAGAATCTCCTTTCTCTATTCCTGTATTGGCTTAGTTCTTGTAATATATTCTGCTACTTTATGAATATAATATTCTTTATGGTTGTTGTTGTTTGTAAGGATCTACATCTAAAATCCCAGTCTCTCCTTATTTCTTGAGCTCCCCCCCTATTTTGTCATCATTCCTTCTTTTTGCTTGTGCTATGTACAGAAGCCTTAACTGATCTGAAATACCCCTTTAAATTAGGTAATCCCAAACCACATTTTTCTGTTGGAAGGATCAACTTATCCCACTCGACTCTTGCCCTCTTCCCTTCCCAGAAATTATCCTTCAACCCCTTATTAATTACTATCAGCAACTTCTTCTGTGGTTGATAAAAATATGCCTGACCTGTGTATAAAACTAAAGGAACTAAAAACATTTTCACTGCTTCTATCTTGCTATCCATATCCATAAAACAGAGCTTCCAGTTTCTCAGTTTTTTTTTTATCTTGTTTAGTCTCTTCCCACATATCCTTAGCTACCATAATAGAATTATTTTTAACCCATCCCGCTATGTACTTCATTTTGTCATGTCCCATAAATTTGTGTATTGCTGAACTAATTCATATGTGGGTACATAGTCTACATCTATTGCCTTTGATTTATCTTCATTAATTTTGTATGCTGAAAAGACTTAACACTGTTTCAGAATGTTACACAACACCAAAATGTCTTTTTTTGGTTTTATCAGGTATAAAATAATGTCATCTGCAAATAAAGCCAACTTTTTTTTATTACCTTACCAATTATATCCTTGAATTTCTGAGTCCCTTATGTTCTTTGCCAATGGTTCTAAATATAATGCAAATGACAAAGGGGAAAGAGGACACCCCCTGCCTGGTTCCTCTGTTCAAACAGAACTTATTATACCTCCCACACGCAAACACACTTTTTAATTTTTGCCTCAAATCCATTGTATATCTTTTCTTAGTCAGCCTTATTATTGTCTCAGGGAAAGCAAATGATTCCATTGCCCTGCTCATAAAATTCCAGCTTACTGTGTTGAATGGTTTCTCTGTGTCGACACACCAACAACAGTAGTATTTTCTTACTTTCTGTTTCCCTCTGGATCATAATTTTCTATTAAGGTTGTCAGAATGTTTGCCTTCCCTCCAGAAAACCACATTGATCCATATCTATCAGTTTTGGTATCACCTTTGCCATTCTTTTAACCATTATAGACAAAATCACTTTACTCATGGTTTAGAATCAAAATGGGCCTAATATGATGCTGGACTTGATGGGTCTTTACCCTCTTTAGGTAATAACAGCCTTCTCCCAGGATGTTGGTGCTTCTCCTTTTAAAATACTGTTAAACAAAACCTTCCAGATCTTTCACCTTTTTCCCTCCTAGCTTCCAAACTTCCACGGGAATACTGTCTGTTCCTGGAGTCTTTCCTGTAGATTGGTTCTACATCACTATTTTTGCCTCATCTCCTCCTATCCTGTTAATATTTGAGCCTCATCCACTTCTAACCTCGGCATGTTTAATTCTTTCATAAACATTTCCATTTGTACTTTTTCTTGATTTCCACATTTCTCTGTTTAATGCAGATTTTTATAAAATTTCCACAATATTTCTAATACCTGTACAGGATTTCGGGTTATTTTCTTTATTATAGGATTCCTAAGCTTGACAACAACCCTGTCTCCTTTCTGTTTACTGAACTGGTGTGTTAAAGGCTTTTGTGCTCTCGAGTTATCAAGCAGTTGCTTAACAGCAATCTTTCTAAACTTATGCATATTATCGAGGTAGTCCCTTATTTTCTCTTTAGCACTCTCCATTTCTGCCTTTTCTTTTCTCCCTATTCTACAATACTTTAACGTTTGTCAGTCCCTCTAAATAATTATTAAAACTTCTTAACCTTATCTCTTTTTCTTTTATTTTTACCCTGTTTTTAAACTCACTTTCATTTCATCCCACTCCCCAGCTATATTTTTGAAGATATTTCTATGTTCACTAATAACTCCCAAATAATTTCCTCTACCCATTCTTTAAATTCCTCTCTTCTTAACACATAGGTGGTAAAGTACTAGTTTCTCATTTTTTATTTCATTACCCAGCATTTTTATTTTAGTTATTATTAACACATGATCTGAAATAGTTATAGAAAGCATATTTACTTGAAAGGCTCATCCAGACTCTGCAACAGTTTGCTTTGAGGGAAAGGTTAGTTTGCTTTTTATTTCTTGTATGTTGTATTACTTTATTGCCTTTTTCTATTTTGCATACTGTGATTTGATGTTCTTCATTCCACATTGCTGCAGTCCTAACCATTGGGTTGGGGGTAGTCCGCTGTCCAGTCGGCCCGAATACCAAAGTATATGGCTGACGTCGGTCAAGGCGCATTAGACTGATGTCAGGACGTCAGGGTACTAATGCGCATGACCGGCCATATCCTCAGTCTTTTGCCGCATGGTCCGATGCAGAAGCAGTTTTGCGAGTGCAGGTTGGCGTTCTGAAAAATTTCCCAAGTCGGAGTTTCAGACCGAATCAAAGTTGGCTAAGTACCCCGTTGGGGAACATTTTGGTTTTTTCTTGCCTCAGTATTTAACCGGATGTCAGAAAAAGTGAATAACTGTATTTCTTGTGGGAAGCAGATACATAGGGATTACCATACTTTGTGTATACCTTGTTTAGGGCCTGAGCACGGCGTTGTTGGTTGCGCTCTTGTGCTAGATTTAACAAACGCATCTAAGAGAAGGTTAGACTGTGCCAGGTTAGTGTTTGGGAAGCGTTGTAATTATAAAATGCCGTTGGATGCTCCAAAAGCGCAAGGACAAAACTACAAAGCCTAGGGTTGTTGAACCGCAGTCCCGGACGTCGGTTCTTTAGAAGGCTCAGTGGAGCCAGAGGTGTTGCCAGGAGTTCCTTTGGAGTCTCAGGCACAGACGTGACTGTTACAGGATGTGCGTTCTCAGGAGGTAAGCCAGGCTGAGGGGCTTCAGGTAAATGTTCTTCCCTCTCTTCCCAAGGTAGTTAGAGAGCCTCTCCTTCTGTTTCCAAAACTTCTTTGAGAGGTAGGCCAAGTTTAGCTTCAGTGGGGCTCCTAGCACTTCAGGTTCTGTGCCTAAGAAACATATGCTTAAAATGGCAGAAGATTTAATTACTATGATTAGAGGCTCCATGCCCCTCCTGATAAGAGGCCTAGGTGGAACCTGAGTTTGAGAGTTTTGAACAGTGTTCAGAGGCTTCTGAGTCTTCTGCGGAAGACTTGCAGGAGTATCCTCCTTATTCTGATTCTGATGTGGATGATTCCACTCTACAGCTTCGCCTCCTGAGGATTTCTCATTTTCAGAGACTCTGCATTCCATGAGGGAGGACTTTCAATGGGAAGGCCAAGATTACTCTGATTCCAGGAAAAGGCTTAGGAATTCTTATTTTTACCCCAGCATAGGCCCTTAGCTATACCTCCTGTGTTGAATGTGGTAGAAGATGTTTTGCAGAGGCTTCCCTGAACCCTGATTCTTTGCCTCCTGCCCTGTTAAACCTGATAGGTACTATAGGGTGCCTGAAGCTCATAAGTATCTGTTTAAGAGTCCTAGGGCAGACCCGAAACTGTTTCTCAGGGGCCTAAAGGTGTTAAGGCCTCTGTTGTTAAAAACCCTGTTCCCACTGATAAAGAGGCAAGGGCTTTGGATAGGTGGGAAAGAAAGTGTATACTTCTTCCACTTTAGCCATGAGAGTTGAATTGTCAGTTTCACATGCTAAAATATCAAAATTATCTCCTTTCACAATTGAAATCTAAGGTGGATGCTTTGGCGGAAGGTATAGAGTGTAAAGAGTTGCTGGATTTAGTTCATGTGTCTGAACAAGTGGGTAAGCATTCTTTGCAATGTGGTTTTGATGCTGTG
Source organism: Protopterus annectens (assembly GCF_019279795.1). Classification (NCBI taxonomy): domain Eukaryota; kingdom Metazoa; phylum Chordata; order Ceratodontiformes; family Protopteridae; genus Protopterus; species Protopterus annectens. The sequence continues at coordinate 550,514,763 of NC_056750.1, read as the reverse complement.
CAGGCCTCCTCGAGGGTGGCTGCCACTAGTTCTGTTCTTCGCAGGCATGCCTGGTTGAGGGATCAGAATTTAGCAGAGCATGTTAAGACTAGGATTTTGGATGCTCCTTTACAGTCTGATGTGTTATTTGGTTCGCCTGTGGAAGCAGTTTTAAAGAAAATGGAGGACAAAGCTAAGTCTATGCAAACTGTTAAAGATTAATTGCAGGTGCAGCCACCAAAGTTTAGTAGAAATTGGCCTACTAAGGGATGGACATATCGTGGATATGATTCCCAGTCTAGGGGTAGGTCTAGGCGTGGTAGGGGCAGAGCTCAAGGTTCTTTTAGGCCTAGAACAGGGGTTCACCTGCTCAGACTTCTGGTGAGGGCAGGGGTCAGTCCTTTAAGTAAACAGACCCAATGACCTGCCTTTCAGCTGCCAGTAGATTCTCGTCTGGCAGCTCCTTTGGGAGGAAGACTGTCTCTTTTCAAAGAAAATTGGGATTTAATCACTCAAGACAGATGGGTGTTGGATATCATTCACCACGGTTACAGGTTTTATTTCCATACATTGCCTTTCAAAGGCATGCCACGTTCCTCCTCCACAAAGGACAGAGGCTCACAAGCAAATTTCTCTGTTACTCCAAATAGGGGCCATTCAGTCAGTCCCTGTACCAGAAAGGGGCCTAGGATTTATTCTCGCCTGTTCCTAGTACCAAAGAAGGGAACATGTGGAGACCAATTTTGGATTTATCTATCCTCAACACTTATCTGGACATTCCCAAGTTCAAAATGTTGACATTACAACAGCTTTTACCTCTGCTGGGCAAAGATCACTGGATGGTAACTTTAGATCTCAAGGAAGCTTACCTTCATGTGCCTATAAGACTAAGTTGCAGAAAGTATCTGCGTTTTCGGCTGGAAATTCTCATTATCAGTTCTCTGCATTGCCCTTTGGCTTATCTACTAGTATTCACAAAGGTTCTGGCTCCAGTGATAGCTTACTTCAGGCTAAAAGGAATTCAAATCTATCCTTATTTGGACGACTGCCTGATTCTGGCTCAAGAAAAGGAAACCTTCTACAGCATTTGGAATATGTCATAGCAGTGCTAAGATGCCTAGGGTATTCTGTGAGAAATAAAGTCCAGTCTAGTACCCTCTCAAGACATGTGCTTTCTGGGTGTGAGACTGAATACAGCAGCCCAGATGGCCTTTTAACCCCGGACAAACAAAAGAATCTTTCCAGTTACTTCCATCAATTATCTCTTCAGTCCGGCTGACTGCAAGGACAGTCCTTCAAGCCTTAGGGTTCATGGCATCTTGTATTCTGGTGCTTCCCAATGCCAAACTGCATATGAGGAAGCTGCAATGGTATCTCAAAATGTATGGACACAGCACTGCCAGGATTTGGACACTGTCATTCAAATAATACCTTGCATTCAAAAAGAATTTTGTGGTGGGCTCAGGAATGTCACCTAAACAAGGGACTCTCTGTGACCGGCCAGATGCGAGTCAGATTTTAACGACAGATGCCTCGGACATTGCTTGGGAGCTCATCTAAATGGAAAGTGGATACAAGGCGAGTGGCCTGCCAGACTTCAGCATCTACATATCAACATGAAGGAGATGTTAGCAGTCCAATTTGCATTAATGGCTTTCAAGGAGTTACTTCTTCCAGGGCAGGTGTTGATTCTAACAGACAACACAACTGTCATGTGGTACATCAACAAACAAGGGCGAACACATTCTTATCCTCTATGCAGGCAAGCAATGATTTTATGGGAAACTGCGCTCAGCTTGCAACTAACTCTACAGGCAAGGTTTCTGCCGGGAGCACAGAACTCCTTAGCAGATGTGTTAAGCAGACAAATCATGGAAACTGGATCTTCATGTATTTCAGAAATTGACAGTGTCATGGGGAACTCCAGACATAGATCTGTTCGCTTCTCCACTAAACCACCAGCTGCCAAAGTTTTGCACAAAGGGGTTTCATCACACGCCTTGGAAAGTGGATGCTCTTGCTTTCAGTTGGAAAAATCTTCATGTGTATGCCTTTCCACCTCTGCCTCTTCTTCCAAAGGTGCTTCTAAAGGTCAGACAAGACAAGCCAAGGATGATTTTAATAGCTCCAGATTGGCCTCGGCAACACTGGTACCCACTACTAAGGAGTCTGGTAAAGACGCCTCCATGGCCTTTGCCTTTGATTCCACATCTGTTATCTCAGAAGGACGGTCACCTGCTCAATGTCAAGCTTCACTCTCTTCATCTAACAGCCTGGCATATTCTGTTCTGAAACACAGCAGGTCTCAACTTCCTCAACAAGTTTTAAATGTGATTATGGAAGCCAGAAGACCTAGTACAAGGAAGGTGGAAAAATGGAAGAGATTTTTATTTTTGGAGTGCAGCACAGAATTTAGAGATTTCTGAGCCTAATTTGAGTGTGGCTCTTCAATATCTTACTGAGTTATTGGACAAAGGTTTGTCCTTCTCTTCCATTAAGATTCATGCTGCAGCAATTTCAGCTCACTATGATTGTGACCCAGCTTTGTTTTCATCCTTTGTTCAAGCAGTTTCTTAGGGGCAAAGAATATAAGACCCCCACGTGAGCTCCTACTCCTGCTTGGGATCTCAATTTTGTGTTGGAAAAACTTACTCTACAACCTTTTGAGCCTGCGGCTACTGCTGAATTGAAATACTTGTCATGGAAGACTGCTTTTTGTTGGCTATTACTTCTGCAAGAAGGGTTTCTGAGTTGCAGGCCCTTATGGCAGTAGAGCTTTGATTTTCCATAAGGATAGGGTATCATTACACTAATCCTTCCTTTATGCCTAAGGTGGTTTCTAGTGTGGCTTTAAACCAAACTATTCATTTACCTACTTTCTATGCAGATCCCCAAAATAAGGGGAAAAGATTTTGCACACTTTAGATGTACATAGGCAGTTCGTTATTATTTAAGCAGGACTATTTCAGGCAGTCTCAGCAGTTGTTTGTTTCTTTTGCTTTGAGTTCTCAGGGCAAGCCTCAGGGCAAGCCTGTGTCTAAGCAAACTATTTCTAAGTGGATTGGGTTTTGCATTTCATTTTGTTATTCCCATCATGGCAAGGAGGTTCCAGCTGGGATTAGGCCTCATTCCACTAGGGCTACTGCCACTTCAACAGCATTTCTAAGGGGTGGCAACTAAGGATATTTTGGAGGCAGCTACTTGGAGTTCAGTGCATACTTTCTCTAAGCATTACCATCTTCCTCTCTACTCTAAATCTAGGGCTGGTTTTGCCACAGCTATTTTGCAAGGCATGTTGACAGCTCCTGCTTCCTTATGATTTGCCAGCCTCCCTTAACTCTGCTTTGGGATTCTACCCAATGGTTAGGACTGCAGCAATGTGGAATGAAGAACATAGTACAGTTTTGTACCTACCATAAATGTAGATGTTCGAGGATCCACTGCTGCAGTCCACCCTCCTCCTTCCCCTCTGTGTTTAGGGGTGTTGGTGTGGGTTAGGATATACTCTTGTACATTTGTATATATTGTATATATGTTTGGTGCAGGGTTTTTTGGGTTTTTTTTTTTTGGTTTGGGCCTTGTCTTTTTAGGGTCTTCTGACATCTGGGGCAAGAAAAGACTGAGGATATGACGTCGGTCATGCGCATTAGTACCCTGACGTCCTGACATCAGTCTAATGCGCCTTGACCGACGTCAGCCATATACTTTGGTATTCGGGCCGACTGGACAGCGGACTACCCCCAACCCAATGGTTAGGACTGCAGCAATGTGGATCCTCGAACATCTACATTTATGGTAGGTACAAAACTGTACTTTTTCTATACACTAGGTTTTACTTGTATTCTGCTTTTAAGTGCATATTAAAACTTGAAAAGAAACCACACCACTGTCTCTTGTGAGTCAGACAGAAATTAGAACAGGTCAATTAAGGAGTCGCACATAAGTTAGAACAGGGCAGGTAAGGTTAATCATCTGTGAACTAAGGGGGCGGAATGAGGAACTAAACCTTCTATTTAAGGGGTAAAATAAATCATTTCAGGGCTTTACTGGAAAGGCTCACCCAGACTCTGAGACAGTTTGCTGTGAGGGAAAGGTTAGTTTGCTTTTTATTTCTTATATTTTGTATTGCTTTATTGTCTTTTTTATTTTGTATACTCTGATTTATTTTCCTTACACTGTGTTTTATGTGTATTCTGCTGTTAACTGCATATTAAAACTTGAAAAGAGACCACAGCTCTGTCTCTTGTGAGTCAGACAGAAATTAGAACAGGTTATTTAAGGAGTCACACATAAGTTAGAACAAGTCAGTTAAAGAATCACACTTAAGTTAGAACAGGTCAGTTAAGATTAATCATCTGTGAACTAAGGGGCTGGAGCTAGGAACTAAACCTTCTATTTAAGGGGTAAAATAAAAAATTCAGAGCTTTACTGTAAAGGCTCACCCAAACTGTGCGACAGTTTACTGTGAGGGAAAGGATAGTTTGCTTTTTATTTCTTGTATTTTGTATTACTTTATTGCCTTTTTTATATTTTGCATACTGTGATTTGTTTTCTTTACACTGTGTTTTACTTGTATTCTGCTTTTAACTGCATATTAAAACTTGAAAAGAGACCACAGCTCTGTCTCTTATGAGTTGTACAGAAATTAGAACAGGTCAGTTAAGGAGTCACACATAAGTTAGAACAGGTCATTTAAGGAGTCACACATAACTTAGAAGAGGTCAGTTAAGGTTAATCATCTGTGAACCAAGGAGGTGGAGCTAGGAACTAAACCTTCTATTTAAGGGGTAAAATAAAACATTTCAGAGCTTCACTGGAAAGGCTCACCCAGACTGTGCGATATTTTGCTGTTAGGGAGAGGTTAGTTTGCTTTTTATTTCTTGTATTTTGTATTACTTTATTGCCTTTTTCTATTTTTGTATATTGTGATTTGTTTTCTTTGCACTGTGTTTTACTTGTATTCTGCTTTTAATTGCATTTTAAGAGTTGAAAAGAGACCACAGCTCTGTCTATTGTGATTCAGACAGAAATTCCCCCCCTCTCCCACCCCGTTACTGTTGTGTTCTTAAACACAACTGTCTTTCTGGTTCCCTGCCCCTTATGTTAATTTGACCATATATTTCATTTCCTCTCAGCTTTTACTGGCTGGTGTAAGTACAAAATTGTCAGTTTGTAAAGTCACTCCCCTTCAGCTATTTAAATGTATTGGCCATCCAACTGTATTCCATAGCTCCAGAATACAGAAGTGCCCACCCCCTTTCAATCTTTCTTGCTCTTTTAAAAATAGTGGCTCTCCACTAAAACTTTACTTTTTAGACACGTTAGCCACTTTCATATCTAACTGCTTAGTGCACACTGCAGTGTTTAGGATAAACCATCTTATCTCTAAGCATCTATTGCAAGACCACCAGTTATTGGAGAGCCCACATTCTGCCTCTCAGTAGTCATCTTGGAATTAGTGCTTCTGTTATTCTCCTGGTGAGAGGAGTACAGTGACATTATTTCCTGAAGACTGCTGATCACCAGAAAGTCTAATAAACTGCTTTATAGGTGAAGGCTTGGAATCTGTGTTTATATTCTGATCCTGGTGAGAGTAGGAGCAGAGTGCATTGATTCCTGACTCTTTCTGGTTGGAGATTGAGTCTCTGTGTTTAATGTACCTGATTGGTCTGGTTGCTATTCTAGGCATCTACTAGAAAAAGGCTACAAGCCTACAGACCCTTGCATCATCTGGGACAAGACTGTGGATCACCAAACAGGCTGTCCCGCTTTTCTTCTTGGGATTGATGCTAACATTTTGCTTCTGGTGAGAGAAGAAGCAAAGGAGTATTGTATTCCAACAGAGTGAAGCTGTGGTGAGACCAGCATTAGTAGTTCCCAGGCTGTAGCCATTCATGCGACTCCCCTCTTTTCATCATTTTTGACAAGCTAATTCTTTGTTTTCAGTAAGTACTGCTTGATTTCCTTCTAACTTCAGAGTATCTGCCTAAATACTTTATCCTTAAATCTTCAGGGTCTACATATTAGTTTCCCCTCAAGTGTTTGGCAGTGCTCTGTACAGATTTAGACACCTTGAGTGACATTTTTCCTGTAAAAGCACAATTGAAATTTCTCAAATGTCTAGTTGCATACAGGACAGCTAAGTTTGCAGTGACAAGCACTGCCCACATAGTTGCAAACCAGATACTCCTGACGTTGATTGATATTCTCACTCCAACAGTCTAATCAATAAAAAAAGGTCTGTTACCATGGATATGAACTTTCCTACTATCTCCATTACCAGCTTGATGGATATGGGCATCCTGAGGCAATGTAGAAATTGCCTCATGTTTATTGACTAGTTAATTCTCAAACTGATGCGGTATGTGAGAGATGTATTTACACAATGTCACTTGAGGCAAAGCTCTGACATAAAACTACTCCTGATGTCAGTAAGGTTGTCAGTAGTACACATGCTGCACCCATCACGCACAGTTCAAAGCAGACATATAGACCCACGTATACTGAGGCACTTACATGTAATTTCCTAAACCACAAAGACCTCCTAGACAAAGTGCACATAAGAAATACCCTCAGCAGCCCCAAATGCACTCTTTCAAAACAACACCCACATCAACACATAGAGCTACATCTCATGGAGCCTCTACCTCTTATGCCATAAGGCAAGTAACCACACAATCCATCATTCTAGTGATTGGAGATTCCATTGTGAGACACACTGATGTCCCTCTCACCAGGCTGAGTAAGGCAAAAGTTACCATCAGTTTCTTATCAGGGGCTAGGATCCGCCACATTACGCATGCACTCAGGTCATTGGATCACAATTACCAATATGACTTAGTCATAGTCCATGTGGGAGTAAATGACCTGAGACGTACCTCCCTAGACTATATGAATAGAGACACCATAGAGCTTTTGGAATGTGTGTTTCAGGCTGGTATGGGCCTAGCATTGAGCAACATTTTACCTTCTCCAAGGATGATGCCACAATACGAACAAAAGATGATTGTAATAATTGGCTTAGTTTGTGGTGTTATTCTAAGGGGGTGCAGTATTTGTCAGGATGGAAGGAGGTGGTCAACAGACCATGCTGCTTTACCAGGGATGGCCCGCACCTCTCCCCTCTAGGCTTTCAAATATTAGCTAAAACACTGTCTTCCCCCATAGTGCCTTTTTTAGGCAATGCCAGACCAAGAGTACTTCAGACATAGCAAATCAAAACCAAGAAAATCTAAAGGTATTACTGTTCAGTGCTAGGAACCTAAACAAAAAACTCCACTCCCTGAATGCTGTCTTTACCCTACAGAATGCTGATGTCTGTGCGGTCACAGAGATGTGGTTTAAAGCCATGGACAGCACACCAATAGTGCAGGGTTATAATGCCTTCCACACATTTAGACCAGCTACTTCACAGGCAGGGACTAAAGGGGAAAATGCCTCTAGTTACATAAAAAATAAATATACTTCAAGCCTGGTCAAACAGGCAATGCAGCTGAGCTGCTCCATGTTCAAATTACCATAGGTAAAATCCAATACCTCTTCCTTGCAAGCTGTAGGCCCCCCACTATGACCCAGGAAACCCATACCATGTATTTAAACGTATTAGAAACACTAACCATCCAACTCAGTACCATATTTCATGGGTGACTTTAATTACCCCACTATTACCTGGGAATCCTATACAAGATCAAATGTACATACACAGGGATTCCTGGATTTTGTAAACACAAACTCCCTGGACCAGATAGTCAATACACCAACCAGGGATGCAGACATACTGGATCTGGTCCTCACTAATATGGGAGAATGCTGCACACTCCCTACTGTAATGCCTTCCCTGGTAAGGTCAGACCACAGAATGATCTCTTTTGAAGTAAAAATGAAACCTGGACTCCCAACTAAACTGGGAATATTCAGGAACTATTCTGAGGCTAACCTCCTGCTATTAAGTGAGAACCTGGCAAAATTTCAAGCTCCTATAAACCGTGAGAACACTTCTGCCTATGCAGAACTGTTCACAGAAACCCTGTACAAGCATGTTAATAGCTGTATAGAGGTAACTGTACCCACAAGGAAGAAATACAGGACTAACTTAAAAAACAAGCCACCCTGGTGGAATAACAAAATCAATCAGATGTATAACAGGAGGAAGAAAATCATGGCAAAAATTAGAAGGTGCAGTACCCAGAGGATAAAAGGAGTCTAATTAAACTAAAGAAACAAGTCAGAGGACAAATAATGTCTCTCTCTCTCTCTCTGCTTTTCCCAGTTAGGGGTCGCCACAGTGGATCACCTTGTCCACTCATGATTGGCAGTGGAGTTTTTTTTTATGGTGTCGAGTTGTCAACCTGGCGCCCAACCTTCCAAGAAGGCACACTCACGCCCAGGGCCAATTTTAGCATGTCCAATCCACTTGCAGCATGTCTTTGGGGATGTGGGAGGAAACCAAAGCACCCGGAGGAAACCCACACAACCACATGGAGAACATGCAGACTCTGCACAGAAGACACCCCATCCAAAGATCCAACCAGAGAGCCTCTTGCTGTGAGAGAGGACAGATAAAGTCTACCAAAGCCAAATTTGAGGTAAGAATGGCCTTCCAGGCCAAGGGCAACCACAAAGCATTCTTTAGCTATGTCCACAACCTCAAAGGCAGTACACAATTGTTTGCAGAGCTTATTGTAAATGGAGCCACCTATTCTGAGCCAGAAGATATAGCAAACCTCCTGGCTGATAAATTCAGCTCCAACTTTACTCCTCTCTCCCCGTCAACCTTTCCTCAGGAAATATCATTGAATATAATTCCCCCTACTATCACTAGGGAACAGGTCCTTAATGCTCTCTCTAAGACCAAGAACACTGGGCCTAGACAATAACCCAGGATGCCCTCTTAATAGCTTGAAACATGACCTATCAGGGCCTCTGGAATTGCTTTTTAAGTGTAGCCTCCAAAGAGGCTTTGTGCCTCATGAATGAAGAAAGGCAACAGTCATCCATCTGCACAAAGGTGGGCCATCTACAGACCCTGGAAACTACAGACCCATAAGTCTCACTAGTCTTGTATGTAAATCTATAGAAAGAATTATCATGGAGATGATCAATAGACATATAGTAAACCTCCAGACACTGGACCCAACCCAGTTTGGTTTCATAAAGGACAGATCATGCCTACTCAACCTGGTGGACTTCTTTGAGATGGTCACCAAAGCAATGGATAAGGGCAAAATCATTCACACTGCCTACCTTGACCTGGCCAAGGCATTTGACACAATACCCCACTCGGGCATTGTTGAAAAACTCAAGAGGTGAGGTACAAACCCATATGTTACCAAGTGGATAGCCAACTGGCTTACAGACAGGACCCAGGAAGTTAGAATTGGGGAGTCCACCTCTACAAAGAGGCCAATCACAAGTGGAGTCCCTCAGGGATCAGTCCTTGTACCACTCCTTTTTGGTATTTACTTCTCAGAACTCAAGGGCAATGTCAGTGGTCTTTGGCTGACTAAATTTTCAGATGATTGCAAATTAGGAGCTCTCATTGAATCTCACACTGACACAAATGTTCTTCAGGAGGGGCGAACAGACAAACAACCGGTGTCAGAGTCATGGACTAAAACTAAATGCCAAGAAATGCATAATAGTATCCTTTGGTAAGTCATCCATCCCTGGTAACTATCATATTGACAACACACCCCTTAAAGTTGACCCAGTAGTCAGGGACTTAGGGACACTCATAGATAGTAATCTAGTCTTTGATCATCATGTGTTTACAGTGATGAGAAAATATTTTATGTTGCGCAACTTGTAAACAAATGTATGGCATCTAAGTCCAAGGAAGTCATTGTTCCACTGTATTCGGCATTTGTCAGACCTATCATTGAGTACAATGTCCCCTTTGGTATGTACCTAACCAGGCATATCCAACAGCTGGAACACCCGCAGAGGTTCCTCACTAAAAGAATACAGGGCATAAGTGATATGTCCTATGCAGACAGCCTCAAGGCCCTATCTCTGTATTCTGTCTCCTACAGGCTTTTGAGGGGAGATCTATGCCTAACATACAGGATGTTGTCATACCCCACTCTGATGGACCTCTTGCATATCCACAAAACAAACAGTACCAGAATTACCCATTCTGAAGACTTAAACCTTGCCTGTGAGATAAATAGAACCTGCTGGAGAGAGAGGTATGTATCCCAGAGAATACCACGTCTATGGAACAGGCTCCCCATCCATGTGAAGCAGAGTTCCTCCCTAATCCAATTGAAGTGCAACTTGGACAGTTGGATGGGAAACCTGAAATTCATCCCTGGTTTGGCACCTATGTCTCTGATGCAAACAGGTAACCTGTAAATGTTTCATCTCCCAGGCCCAAGCTTACACTTATCAAGGGTATCAGAACTAATCAGAGATTTGGGATGCATGGCTAGGCATAAAAAGGCCCTTGTGGTCGTTAGCCTAGTAAACGTCTATGAACCTGTATCAAAACTTTCAATTAAATGTGCATGCTCCTGTGAAATATAAATTCTGTCTAGTCTAGCCCAGTTTTTTGTACAGTGGGAAATGATGTTCATTCTCTCACAGCTCCTACTACTGAATTCATATCTTCTGTACCAAATATTTTCATAAATTCCTTCAAAAATCTACCCTCTTTTGTTATATTTTCCCTTCTAGGCTCCCTAGATACATCCTCAGTGTTGCACATCAAATTCCAGTCCCCACCTATAAGTAATATTCCCTAATGAAAGCTAATTATTTCTCTCAGAATTTTCTTATAGGTGCAGTATAAATACATGCCAGCATAATCATTCTCTCTTGCTAGTAGCCTCTTACAACTACAGATGTTAAGTTGTCTATCTCGCCTTCATTCTTGCTGGTTGGGGTTTGGAACTGATCCTTGGCTCTGACTCGGCCATCTTCTAAAGCTCGAGAGCTGTTTACTGGCTTGAGGCCTCCCCATATCCCATGATGCCTGGCGGTAGATACCCAGATCTCATTTGCCGCTTCTGCTGCTAGGTTGTCTTACTGTCTCAGGCCATATATTTTTATTATTCTTCTTCTCTGTTTTTTGATAAAAAAACTAGTAGTTTTTAGTGTAGTTTGTAAACTTTAGTATTCTGTTTTCTAGGGATAACTTTGTGTAAGTGTGTGTTTTTTCCGTACTGTATTCCCCGTCCCGTCAGAAAACTTGTTTTAGTTAGAGAGTCCCCCCCACCCCCTCTCTCTCTCCTTTCTGTATTAGCCGTTTAAGTTGGAGGTTAATCTATTCCTCCTAAAAAAAAAAAAGTAGTATATATATATATATATATATATATATATATATATATATATATATATATATATATATATATATATATATATATGGTAGTGTTTCTTACTTAGTCTAGTTGTTGTTGTTAGGCTTTGTGATTGTTGCTTGGGTGTGGTATTCGTGTGAGTGTGTTTGACAGTTATCATACCCAAAAGTGTTAGTTTGTGTATTGCTTTTTTTTTTGGTATTCCTTTCTTTTAGTTATGTCTGAGGATACCAAGGTGTCCGGATTCAAGAAGTGTGATTCATGCTGTCAGAAGATGTCTCTGACAGATGGTCACACTTCTTGTGTCTATTGTCTCGGCGCCGTACACCTGCAGGACTCTTGTTCGGCCTGCCATGCTTTCAGTCCAAGAGTCCTGCAGGAGCATAGGAATAAATTAATCCTACGGGGTTTGCTTAAACCCGAGGAATCACCGGCAAAGGCTCAGCCTGTGACGTCCTCCAAGCCACCTAAAACTTTGGCTCGCAGCTCGGAGCCATCGTTAGGTGAAGCTACCACTTCTGCTTCGGTTCCGGCTGGAATTGACACTCCTGCCTCTCAGTCGGTTCCGACACGTACCTCGGAGCTATCTGGGAGTCGAAAAAGTTCCAGGTCTCCCTCCCTGGAGTCTATACGCTCGGCTCCGAGATCTCCTCTGCTCCAATTGGAGCTTAGTCATCGGTCCTCCCACTCATCTCGGTCATCGAGATTATCAGATCATGACTTGGAGAGAGTGGTCAGCAGACTTTTGAAATTACAGGCCCAAGCAAAAATGTTGTCCAGCCCACCTCAGCAGTGTTCGGCTCCGTCCTTGTCTGCAGTCATTCCTCCTCCGACTCCTCCCTTGAGTTCGGAGCCGGAGTTCGTGGGGGTTCAAATCGTGGAACCTTCAGCACCGATTCTTTCTCCTTCGGTTCCGTCGTCGGCTCCGATCACTTCCTTGGTACCGTCCTTGGAGGGATCTGGGCGCCGAGACTCCTGCGTCGTCTCTGAGGGGGCGAGTGGCTTCGGACCCTTTTCCGACCCCATTCTCCCCCTCGGAGCTTCGGCGCAGGTGAGCTCTTCTCCTACATCAGCTTCAGAGCCGTCCCCCTCGGTGCGGAGAGGGATTCCGATATCTTCGGAACTGGAGCTTTCTCAGCATCCGAGTAGGGATGCCTTCGAGGTCATGAGGAGTGTGCTGGTCCCTGAGTCAGCCCCACGATCTTCCCCTTCGGCTCTTCCCGAAGAGATCCCAGGTGAAGGTCACCCTAACCAGGTGTGAACAGGAAGGCAATACTCTCTCTCTGCTGTGGGAGTCCGTTTTTCCACTCCTTCTAGACCATACCCCAAGGGTCAGAAGAGTGGAAAGATGTGGTTCCGGAAATCCCAGGGAGCCTTGCCAGACACAAGTGGTGAGTTCCCCTCCAGGGGCAGAGGAGGAAACAATAACAGATGCCGCCTTCTTGGCAGAGGGGGTCCGCAAAACCAGGGCAGCAGAGAATCTTTCTCTGACAAGCCCTTCCAGCATCCCTGAAGGGTTGCCTGGCTGCCCACCTCTGGAGGCAGTCGGGGGAAGATTATCGCTGTACCCAAGAGCCTAGCAAGACATAACACAAGACAAATGGGTACAGTCTGTTATTTCCAGAGGCTACAGAATTCCCTTTGTTCGCGCTCCCGTGTTGTCAAACAAGTCCCTTCCAGATGTTCCACCCAATCTAAGGGATCAATCAGTTCAGGAAGTTTCAAAACTGCTAAGAAAAAGGGCCATCCAGCAAGTCCCAGCAGACCAGCAAGGATCTGGAATTTACTCAAGGTTCTTTTTGGTACCAAAAAAGACAGGGGACTGGACACCCATTCTGGATCTCAGCAGATTAAATAGCTCTGTACAAAGAACGAAGTTTCGGATGGTCACGCTACAGTCCATTTTACCCTTTCTGGGTCAGGACAATTGGATATGCTCCATAGATCTTCAGAATGCGTACTACCACATCAAAATGGACAGGCGCTCCAGAAGATTCCTTCGCTTCCGGCTGGGAGCCAGCCATTATCAGTTCAGAGCTCTGCCCTTTGGTCTTACCACAGCCCCCAGGGTGTTCACCAAATGTATGGCAGTAGTTACCACTCACCTGAGATGGCAAGGATTCCAGATGTTTCCATATCTAAACGACTGGCTCCTCACTGCTACCACCAGTCATCACCTTCTGCGAGCCAGAGACTACACTATCCAAACTTGCTCCAGACTAGGTATCGCAATAAATTTCAAAAAGTCTGCATTGTCACCCTGTCAGTCTATCACCTTTATAGGCGCAGATTTAAATACAAAAGACAGGTCAGACAGGGTGTTAGTCATTCGGCGACATGTCCAGGTTTTGTTAGGATGCAAAAAATTCAAGCCAAGTTCGTCCTCCAAACCCTGGGTCTTATGGCAGCAGCGATTATACTCGTCCCTCTGGCTCGTTTTCACATGAGGATCCTCCAGTGGCTTCTTTTCACCCAGTGGTCCTTCCAGCAACTTCCCATGTCTCACATGATTACTATCACAGAAGCATGCAAAAAGCACCTTGCTTGGTGGATGTTCTCCTCATCAGTGCCCCAGGACAGACCATTTGTACTTTCCCCTCCAGTTGCTACGGTGACCACGGACGCCTCCCTGATCGGGTGGGGGGGGCATTATCAGGGCAGAACAGTCCAGGGCACCTGGCAACCTCAAGAGTACCATCTGCATATAAATGTCTTAGAGATGAGGGCCGTGCTTTTAGCGTTTCAAGCTCTTCAGGACTCTCTTCCTACCGGGACCATTGCAATTCAAATGGACAATATGTCAGTTGTGTGGTACATCAACAAGCAGGGCGGGACCAGATCCTACCTCCCATGTCGAGAAGCACTCAGACACTCGCAGTGGGTGATCTCTTCCTAATGGTTTCTGACTGCAACGCACATCCCTGGGAGATCCAATGTCATAGCAGACAGGCTGAGTAGAGCTATTCTCATGCCTCACGAGTGGTCCCTGAATCAGGTGGTGGCGGACCAAATCTTCCGCAAATGGGGGCAACCTTGCTGCAACCTCTTTGCCACCCCCTTCAACAGCAAGTGCAGCAACTTCTTCTCTCTCCATCCACATTCCCCCAGAGATGCTCTAGTCCACGATTGGCCTCAGGGACTTCTGTATGCATTCCCTCCTTTTCCCCTAATTCCCAAGCTGATACAGAAAGCTACCGTATTGGGCTGCAAAATGATCCTCACTGTGCATTACTGGCCTCGACAAATTTAGCTCCCGTTCCTGCATCATCTTCTCGAGCAGCCTTGGACTCTGGACCCAGTTCCAGACCTTCTGATCCAAAAATCAGGTAGGCTGCATCATTCCCTACAATCGCTCCAGCTCACTGCTTGGTTGCTCCACTTCCAACCTTAGCCAGGCTTCCTGATATCTCCCAATCGGTGCGTGAAATCATTTTATCATCATCGCACAAGTCTACTACTAGAAAAACTTACACTAGTAAGTGGAAGCGTTTTTCTTCCTGGGCAGAGGCTAAGAGTATAGACCCCTTTTCAGCCCCTGTACACCACATCTTGGAATTTCGCACGGAGCTTTTTCATACCGGGTCCGCTTCCGCTACAATCAGGGTGCAGTTAGCTGCAATTTCAAATTTTCACATCAGCCTGTCAGAAAATAATATAATGTCTCATAAGCTTTGTAAAGCCTTTCTCAAAGGGATCACTCTGCTCAGGCCCCCAGTGAGAGATCCTCCACCCCCGTGGGATCTGAATTTGATTCTAGCTTCTCTAATTTTGCCTCCCTTTGAACCTGCAGCTTCTTGTTCTTTGAAGTTTTTATCTTGGAAAACACTTTTTCTGGTAGCAGTTACTTCAGCCAGAAGAGTTTCGGAACTTCAGGCTCTTTGTATCCGTCCCCCATACCTGGTATTCCATAATGACAGGGTTGCTCTCAGGACTAATCCTTCCTTCCTTCCTTCCTTCCTAAGGTCCCTTCTGAAAATAATTTAAATCAGTCCATTGACCTTCCTGTGTTTTTTCCCAACCATTCCAACAGGGCGGAATATAAGTTGCATCAGTTAGATGTTCACAGGCAACTGCGCTTTTATTTGCATAGGACTAAGGACTTCAGAAAATCGGACCAGCTCTTCCTTTCTTATGCAAAGGGTAAACAAGGTCTACCAGTCTCAAAAGTGACTTTATCCAGGTGGTTGACTTCTATCATCACTTTTATATATCAGGTAAGGAATAAACAATTGCCTGTTAAACTAAAAGGTCACTCCACCAGAGCATTAGCCACTTCTGTGGCTTTTCAGGCTAGGTTGCCCATGGAATCTATTTGTGCAGCGGCCACGTGGGCCAACCCTCATACTTTCATCTC
Source organism: Protopterus annectens (assembly GCF_019279795.1). Classification (NCBI taxonomy): domain Eukaryota; kingdom Metazoa; phylum Chordata; order Ceratodontiformes; family Protopteridae; genus Protopterus; species Protopterus annectens. The sequence goes on along the minus strand of NC_056750.1, from coordinate 550,499,133 downwards.
GCATTATAAGTTGAATGTGGTTTCCAGGAGCAGAGCTGATTTTGGTTCCACTGTTCTGAAGAATTTGTTCCAATGAGCCACCCAGGATATTAGGTGCTAGGGACGCTGTCTCAACCAGCAAGAATGAAGGCGAGATAGACAACTTAACATAAAGAAGTTATGTACCTACCATAACGTTCCATGTTAGTTGTCTCCTCTCGCCTTCTTTCTTGCGTCCCACCCTCCATCCCCCTATTCTAGTAGACCGAGAAGAGTTCTCTATGGGTTTTCACTGGCTGAGTCTTCTCTGGCTATTCCACTCTACCTGGTAGTCTCTATGGTTGGTTTTGTGTATCATAGGATAGGATTCCTTCATTATTTTGTCTGCTGTTAGTCTTACCAAACGAGATCTGGGTATCTATCGCCAGGCATCATGGGATATGGGGAGACCTCGAGCCAGTAAACAGCTCTCGAGCTTTAGAAGATGGCCGAGTCGGAGCCGAGGATCGGCTCTGAACCCCAACCAGCAAGAAAGAAGGCGAGAGGAGACAACTAACATGGAACGTTATGGTAGGTACATAACTTCTTTATCTACCATTATTACCTTTTTTCTTCTTATACCACTATTGGAGCTCCTCTAACAATTAATATAAGTATTCCCCTTTTCCTTTGTCCCAGGTACTCTCCTGAAGAACCATCCTGAAATTCTTTCTTTATCAAATTAACATGATCAGTTATTTCTAAATGTGTCTCCTGTAGCATAGCTATTTGCACTCTCCATTTCTTAATATAGTTAAAGACTCATTCTTTTTTGTATATACCTGTAACACCAATAACGTTCAAATATTTGCCAGATGTTGCCATTATGATAAGTTATTCACATGTGTTATGTATAACAGCTTTTTTAATGTCTAGTTTCTGCTTTTATGTTACATGCCTACACTAATGTTTGGCAGGTTGATCATTTATACAGTTGTTTCTTGCAATATCTGTTTGAACCTATGTTATATCTTACAAGACTTTTTGTTTTAATGAAAACCCTCAAAAAAAAACACACACACACACACACACACACACACACACACACACACACACACACACACACACACACACACACCCCCAGAACACCCGTATAACCTGTTGACTTAATCTAAACACAAAAACTATGTACATCTTCAAATAATGAAGTTTAACCCTCTTGATAGGAATGATTGTCCTAGATTGACAGCTACACTCAACAGGGTTTACTTGGCATATAATGAAAGTAATCCACAAGATCCATGGTACAACCTGTACTTCTGCATACACTAAGTGCTGTATGTTTTTGTGTTATCTTTGTTCCTCTCCCAGTTGTAGAAAACAATTTGAATGCTTTCAGAAAAGATTATCTTTTAGCCCTTAGAGAAAGAAGACTTCTGTTTTTATTGCCCTCTTATCAGATCATCTACATAGAAACATGTGATGTTGGACTGTGAACATTTATTTGCTAAATGAAAATGTTTCATTATATTCAGTGTTATTTTATTTACTTGCTTCCACTTAAAACTTGTGGGTTCTTCCAAGATTTGTTCTAAATGTGGAGAGTTCCTCTGGCAGACCTTTTTGACTTTTCTCTGGATAGTCATCTTGCAAAATTATGTTTCAGGACCCTGTGCAAGAAAAGTTATAAGGCAGCTGCCTTTTCTTTTCCTTGGAAAGGAATGTTCCTGTCTGCTTTTCTACCCATTCCACTGATATCCAGGTAACTTCTGAAGATTGAGAAGGAATTCCCAGAGGTCTTTTGGTGACTCCCTTCTGGTCAGGTAACAGTGATTTTTCATCCTTTTTGAATTAACCAGGAGCAATTACCAGAAGCTTTCTCATAGACAGGATCTACTCACACAAGAACAGGGGTGTTTGATGCACTCCCACCCCAAACAGCTACAGTTGACAACTTGAATGATAAGTTCTTAACACCTTTTAGGTACTTTTTTACTGAGGATATGCAGCAGGTAGTATTAGCGGCAAGAAAGCCTGCTACTAAAATATTGGAAAAGGTTTTCTGGTTGGTACCAGCAAGACAACCAGCACCCGTTCATGCCTATTTTTTCTCTGCTTTTGCAATATTTATGTACGTTACTATCCTATGATCTTGTCTTACTCCTCTCATTTGTGTTTTTTATACCAATGTCTGGACATGTTTTTGCTTTTCCTAGCAATGTCATCTCAGGGCTTAGCCACCCTCTCTCAGTTGGCATGAAAGTTTTGAGTAGCTCTGTGCTCAAGCTTGTCTCTTAATCAGCTCATCTTGAGCTGTCTTATGGTTTAGATGTGCGGAAGGTGGCCATCTGTTATATCATATGCAGGATATAATCTATACAGCTTAGGCTGCTGCAGCAGAGATCATTAGAACACATACTCTTATGGGAAGTTTAGTTACACAGCTTTACTTTCCCTCTTCTCAGGCCTCACTTAGGGGCCCCATGGATATTGTATCAAGTGCAGGATCTGCTTTTACAATCCTCCAGGAATCCTCACCCATACCTTTTGAATCTCAAAATTAACTGCTTTGTTTTTCCAGTTATAGTGATGGCCAGCAGTCCAGCTTGCTCTTTTTATGTGGTTAGAATTTTGTCGGCTTTCCAGAAAGAATCATTGAGCAAACTCTGTCATGGAAAGTGGAAATGATTTAGTATTTGGGCTTCTTCACAAGGCATTGGCCTCTTTTCAGTCAGTGTTCGTGATCTCGTTTTCTAAATGTACATTTGATTTGGGCTGTGAGGTCTGCGGTGGGAATGACGGATGCGTTTAAGGTGGAGGTGGGATTACATCAAGGATCAGCTCTGAGCCCTTTCTTATTTGCAATGGTGATGGACAGGTTGACAGACGAGATCAGACAGGAGTCCCCGTGGACTGTGATGTTTGCAGATGACATTGTGATCTGTAGTGAGAGTAGGGAACAGGTGGAGGAGACCCTGGAGAGATGGAGATATGCTCTAGAGAGAAGAGGAATGAAGGTTAGCAGGACTAAGACAGAATATATGTGTGTGAATATAGAGGAATGGTGAGGATGCAGGGAGTAGAGGTGGTGAAGGTGGATGAGTTTAAGTACTTGGGATCAACAGTTCAGAGTAATGGTGAGTGTGGAAGAGAGGTGAAGAAGAGAGTACAGGCAGGATGGAGTGGGTGGAGAAGAGTGTCAGGAGTGATTTGTGACAGAAGAGTACCTGTAAGAGTGAAAGGGAAGGTCTACAAGAGAGTAGTGAGACCAGCTATGTTATATGGGTTGGAGACAGTGGTATTGACAAAAAAGGCAGGAGTCAGAGCTTGACGTGGCAGAGTTGAAGATGTTAAGATTTGCACTGGGTGTGATGAGGATGGACAGGATTAGGAATAAGTATATTAGAGGGTCAGCCCAGGTTGGAAGGTTTGGCGACAAAGCCAGAGAGGCAAGATTACGTTGGTTTGGACATGTGCTGAGGAGGGATGCAGAGTATATTGGGGAAAAAGATGCTAAGGATGAAGCTGCCAGGTAACAGGAAAAGAGGAAGGCCTAAGATAAGGTTTATGGATGTGGTGAGAAGAGGACATGCAAGTGGTTGGTGTGACAGAGCAAGATGCAGAGGACAGGAAGAAATGGAAACAGTTGATCTGCTGTGGTGACCCCTAACGGGAGCAGCCGAAAGAAGAATAAGAAGACATTTGATTTGGACTGTCCACCATTAAGATACAGCTGTCAGCTATTCATTTTCTTGCTGGTCATCGGGATCACTCATTCATCTCTCATAAGCTCTGTAGAGCTTTTCTGGTAGGAGTTTTCCTTCTAAGGTCTCCAGTTAGAGAACCAGTCTCTCCATGGGACCTGAGTTTGTTAGAGACATTGACAAAAAAAACCCCATTTAAATCGGCATGTATAACCCCCCACTGAAATTTCTTTCATGGAAGAATTTGTTTTTAGTAGCCATAAATTGTACAAGAAGAGTGTCTGACTGCCAAGCATTTTCTTCAGTGTTGGTGTATTTGGTTTTCCATAAAGCGAGTGTGTCCTTGTGTAGAAATATATCCTTTCTTTCCAAGGTGGCATCTGAGGTAACCGTGGTGCCGCCCATTCACTTACCAGTGTTTTTTCTGAACAATTTCAACAAAAAAGATTATATTCTTCATACCCTGGATATGCATATAAAAACTGCAATTTTAACTTCAAAGGGCCATGTACCTTAGAAAAGATTGACAACTTTTAATTTCCTTCAAAATTAATAAGTTGGGTCACAGTGTCTCCAAAGTTGCTCTTTCTTGATGGCTGTTAGTTTGCATTTCTTATGTATACACACAAAAGCAGTTCAAACTGAAGACAGTAAAAATAAGATATCCACACAGAAAACCGGCACAACAGGGAAACAAAGGCAGATCCATGAAATTAGCGTAACCACAATTTTATTGCCACTTTCATCCACAAATGGACAGAATAACACCAGTAGAACAGTCAAAGACATTTAAACAAATAAGCAACCAATAAAAATCAAAGACCAATCAAGTAAAAATCTTTCACGTTAATTTAGAGAGATCTAGAACAAATCATTCACTTTTAAACAGCTTTAACCTTCTACCTTTCAAGAAACATTTAATACTAACATTTTCATTTAAACCAGCTTTTTATCAGCACCTAGTTTCAGTTGCCACAATGTTTCTTTTTGTTCAACTGTATTTTTATAATCTCCCCCTTTTAAATTTCGAGGGACTGCTTCAACAACAGTAAACAGTTTTTTTTCAAAACTAACACATATCTGTGAATATTTAAAAAGGCAGTTTTTCATCCTTAGATTTTATAGCTAAAAGATGTTCTTTTACTCTTACATATAAGCTGCTGGTAGTCATGCCTATATAAAAGGCATTACAGGTGGAACATACACCAACACAAACCACTCCTTCGGGCTTACAAGTGAAAACTCCCGGAATAGGTATAGTGGACGTAACGTTCTAAACTGAGAAAAATATATCTGCAAATACTGCAATCACCACCCTTATACATCCCATTTAACTTGTTCCCTCTATAGGAATTTATGTCCATCTTGCTATTACCATTCTCTAATATTATTTTTAAATTAAAATTGTTCTCATATGTAAGCCTAGGACCTGAAGTAAGACTAGCCATCAGATCCGAACTACCTTCTAACACTTTCCAGTTATTTAACATAATGGTTCTTATAATCATTACTGTCTACAGTCATATCTAAAATACACTTTACACCTCCAGTCTCAGTATTCTTACCATTTTTTTTTTTTTTTTTTACTAAGGGCTTCAAGAGAATGGGAGGATATTGTTCCTGTCTGTTGGCCTTAATTTCCTCAGCTTTATTTTTCAAAAATTTTAGTTGGAAACCGCTATTTTAAAACAAATAAATGATGGTCTCTAATTCTTTAACAAACTCACTATCATCGGTAGTTAATCTAGAGGCTCAAATAAACTGCCACTTAGGAATATTGTTCACCATAAAACGAGGGTGATTGCTATTGAAATGCAGATAAGTATTACTGAAGATGTCTTTTCTGTAAATTCTACAGTCAACTCTGGTATTTGTAACATTTCAAAAAAGTTGAACATCTAAACAGTTAACTGTTAATCCATACTGTCCAATAGTAAATTTAAAAAAACTTGAACAGTTGTTTAAAACATTATTAAATTCCTTAACTTTATTATCATTATCTTCCAAAATAAAAAAAAAAACATGAACAAAATGACTGTAATAAACTATATGAGATCTAGAAAAAAAGAGGGGTCAAGTATTCATGTTCCCACCAGCCTAACACTAGGTTGGCGTATGCAGGGGCAGCTGCTAGACCCATTGCAACCCCCATAATCTGCTGATAGATGTTTTTGTTGAACACAAAATAATTATTAGTTAACATCATTTCCAGCAAAAGACAACAGAAATTGACATAATTTTTGTCCACTTTAGAAAACAAGCATAAATAATTCGTAACAAATTTAATACCCAGGGCATGTGGTATACAAGTAAAAAGAGAATTAACACCTACTGTTAAAAGAACTTTCTCAGTTTGTCAAGAAAATCTCAGGAGTCTTGAATAAAAGACGGTAAGTTTAGAACTATAGGATTTAGAATCGAATCAGTAAATAGCAATATACCTCCATGACATACCCTGGAGTGGAGACTATAGGTCGAAAGGGTGGATTTTTAGAATCTTTGTGTAATTTAGGTATTCCAGACATAGAACCCAATTTGGGCTTATCAACAACCAGAAATTGAGAAAGGTTAGCATCTACAGAACCATCAGTTAAATTATCATACAAAAATTATGTATCCTTCTGTAGCACACATGTATTTAATTAACTAACACTTTTAAATATTCATTTTCATTGCTTAACATATTTTCCATAGTCTGAAGATGCCTTGTTTTTTCCATTATAACAAGTCCTCCACCTTTATCAGCCTTCATAAGTCTGATATCACGGGTCAACCGTAATTCTTTCAAAGCTAACCTTTCACTTTTATTAAGATTAAAAAATGTATGCCCCTTCTTTTTACTTAAAAGGCTTCTAATGTCTCTTTCACACAGTTGTTCTTATAATTTTAATGTGTTCATAGGAATATGATTAAACGTAGATGGTTTAAAAATGATTTCTTATACCAACATCTTTAAATGTAAAATTCAAGACATGAACAACATCCCCCTATTCTCTTGAAGCCCTTAGTAAAAATTAGTAAGAATACTGAGATTTTATTTATATTTTATTTTACATTTGTTTACCAGGAAAGTCCGACTGGAACAAGGTCCATTTACAGCAGAGGCCCAGGGAGAAAAGCTCCATAACATAACAGTACAAATACAACAAATGACAAAACAATTTCTGTAGAGAGGCATATATACAATCAGAGCTTCATGTCTTTATATGACAACACATAATCCACGAATGACAGAAAATTTCTATACAGTGGCATATATATAGTCAAGGAGATTTTTTGTACCTTAGTTTGATTTGAGCAAGCTTGATATGTAGATTGCATAACTTTGAATTCCCTATTGGTAGTGCAAAGCATAAAAATGAAGGAATGGAATCTGGAAAATAATGGTATTCAGGAGATATGTCATAGCGTGTGAAATAGTTTGTAGGATAGTAGTTCCTGATAAGGGAGTATTTGAGGAGTACAGAATAGCTGAGGTAAGCAGTGAGGAGATGAGCTGTGGCAAGTTAGGAGGAGAGTAGAAAAGATTTTATGTGATACAGGGACAGAGTCATGATTGCAAGATGTGTGACTTTAGTGATGTCTTGAAAAGTGAGATGGATGGTGCAGAGGAGATACTTTGGGGGAGGTGTAACGTGTATTTTAGATATGACTGTAGACAGTAATGATATAAGAACTATTATGTTAAATAATTGGAAAGTGTTAGAAGGTAATTCAGGTCTGATGGCTAGTCTTACTTTAGGTCCTAGGTTTACATGCAAGAACAATTTTAATTTAAAAACAATATTAGAAAATGGTAATAGCAACATGGATATAAATTCCTATAGGGGGAACAAGGTAAATGGGATGTAAAAGTGTGGTGATTGCAGTATTTGCAGATATATTCTAGAAGGGCCTTTTCTCAGTTTAGAACATGTTATGTCCACCATACCTATACTGGAAGATTTCACTTGTAAGCCCAAAGGAGTGATTTGTTACTGTATGTTCCACTTGTAATGCCTTTTATATAGGCATGACTACCAGGAGCTTAAAATGTGTAAGAGTAAAAGAACATCTTTTAGCTATAAAATCTAAAGATGAAAAAAATGCCCTTTTTAAACATTCACAGGTATGTGTTAGTTTAAAAAAAATTATTTACTGTTGTTGAAGCAGTCCCTCTAGATTTAAGAGGGGGAGATTATAAAAATACAGTTGAACAAAAGGAAACACTGTGGCAGCTGAAACTGGGTGCTGATAAAATACATGGTTTAAATGAAAATGTTAATATTAAATGTTTCTTGAAAGGGAGAAGGTTAAAGTTGTTTAAAAGTGAATGATTTGTTCTAGGTCTCTAAATTAATGTGAAAGATTTTTACTTGATTGGTCTTTGATTTTTATTGGTTGCTTATTTGTTTAACTGTATTCGATTGTTCTATTGGTATTATTCTGAAGAAGTCCATTTGTGGATGAAAGTGACAATAAAATTGTGGTTATGCTAATTTTGTGCTTCTGCCTTTGCTTCCCTTAAGTGCCAGTTTGGTGTTTTTTTGTGTGGATTTCTTACGTATACACTACCTTTAATTGCTCATTGTCAAGCCAGACCCAAGGCACATTCCACTAGAGCAGTGGCCACCTCTGTATCTTTCTTCAAGTGTTAAATAGATGAAATTTGTGAGGCTGCAACATGGTCATCCATGTGTGGTTTCATCAGGCCCTACAAACTGGATTCCATATCTAAGGCTAGAGCTTCTTCTGTAGCATCCATTCTTAAGGTTCTCTTGTCATGATGCCACCCAAGAGTTCATTCACATAGATTGGGATTCTGACCCATAAATCTGATCAGACAGACTGAGTGTATAAGATTTGAGCTTCATATACTTTAGATAATGTAGCCTTTCATTCTTGCCCATCTGATATGACAACCCTCCCTCTCTCTGTTCCTCATTCTCCTGTCACTTGCAGAACATAAAGGATATTTATATGTATTGCTAAATTTCGTAATGAGATCCTTGTGTGGGGTATCAAACTCGATCTGCAGTAGTCTTGCTCCCTAGAGCATGATGGGAATAAAATTATTAAAAGGTGTCAAGGTTAGAGCAGTAATTTATTTTATTTAACATTTGTTTACCAGGAAAGTCCGACTTGGAATGAAGCCAATTTTCAGCGGTGGCCCGGGGAGGAATGCGGTAGACATGTGTCTTTGTAACGTGGAAGGAAACTGGAGTACCCGGAGAAAATTCACATGAACTCAAGGAGGACATGCAGACTCTGCACAGAAGGCACTCCAGCCGAGAATTGAACTGGAGAACCTCTTGCTGTGAGGCGACACCACTACCACTGCGCTATCCAGTAATGCTGCATAGGATCCATGAGTCATATCAGATGGACATGAATGAAAGGATCCAGCTTTATGGTAAGCACATAACTTCCATTTTAGGTTATTTCATGCAAAAACAAGGGTGTATATTTCAGGTAAGCCAGTCACAAATCTGATAATTTTCTTGCAGGGACATTCAATTGTATCATTTTCAGTATTACTAAGTTTTTATATGGCTATTGAGCCATGTATCAGTTTCAGTAGTAAGACACAGTGACACAAGTGTAAAATGTTTTCTATAAAGCACATCACTTCTGCTTTTGCCTTCTTTGCAAGTGATATAAAAGTGGTTCTTGGGAGGGTGGGGGTAGAAGCTGATAGTCCATTGTTGCTCTGAGGTACATCAAACTTTGTACTTAGTCTTTTGGGCTTGAATTTGCTATGATGGTGTTTTAGGTATGTGCATCTACAGTTTCAAGTCTGCACTTTCCAGCCCAACTTATTCTTGTTTTCTTTTCAATCATTACTAGTCAATACTGAATACAAAAGCTGTTTGTTGTAGGACTGAACAGTTGTATTAAAACAGTTGTAATTCAGGTGGTTGCTTAGAGCTCAAAGCCAGCCACTCAGTAATACTGTAAAAGGTTTTATTTTAAAAATGTTTTCTGTTTGGCACTGCATACTCATTCTAATTTTCAGGACATAACCATCATTAACAAATAAGTATTTATTTTTAGTTTTAATAAAAGGGGGAATTTAATGGCATTGAATTTACATCTGCATACGTGGATACATTCCATTTGTTACATGCATAGTATGGGCTAGTGACTGTCTGAGTAGAGTGCAATTTGATTAGAGACACTTTATTTTTTTTTAAGTAAAAATAAATAAATGCCCTATGGCACCTCTACGCAAAGTACCTACAGCTTTTCTAATCCTTGCCATCCTGTAGTTTATTTGAATAGCAATTAAGAGATGACCACCAAGTATTAAATACTAAATTTTGTTGTTATATACTGTGTTTTGTACAGAGCAAGTAGAATATCCTGTGATTGCAAGGGATGTTTTTTTTAGTCCTTGCAGACAGTTTGATATGGGCAGTTGATTGCTTTGCAGGAGTTTTTTGGTGGGGCTCACACCATCAGCTGTGTTTGTATAAAACAGAACTGAAGTATATGATGCACACAGGCTATAATTGCCAATTTTGTGGCTGTCTGTAGACAAAATATTTCTGTTGTTTATTCATTATTCTGAGATGGCTTTGCAGGACTAATGTGATGTGTGAAGCAAATTGGAATTGTTTACTATGGCTGCTGTTTGTGTGGAACACAGTTAAACATTAATATGAGTTTTATTTTTATTACAACCAGACATCCAAGGGATACACAAAAACTGACAGTAGCTGCTTGATGGAGTGTGGCTGCGTGTAAATGACAGTAGCTTGCCCTTTGTTATCTGCTCATTTTAAACAGCATGCGTTGAATGACTAATTTGCTTTTGTGCAAAATAATTGGAATATTTTACTGTGGCTCCCATGTGCTTGTGTGAAACCAGTTGAAATATAGTTTTGGATTCATGATTGTTTTTTACTGTAAGCAGACATCTGAGATTTGCATAATAAGCAATGTGGCTATAATTGCTTGCTTAAGCAGGCTACAGATGAAAATAACTACTATTTGCTTAATATTATGGACTGTTTTTGCAGGACTAATATGATCTGTATGAAGCAGGTTGGAATTGTTTAAGGTGGCTACTGTTTTTGTCAAATAAAGTTGAAATACATTACTGTGGTCATTATTTTTATCACAGTCATATATGTCTGATGTGATCATAGGCAGTGGTTGTAACTGTTGGAGACTTGTGGGGTGCTGTTTGTAGATGAAAGTAACTTACCTTCTTGCCATTTGCTCAGTTTAGCAGTCATTAGTCTGGTTTTACATGAGTCTGGAATAGTGTTCATTTGCTTAAAGCAAGGTGGAATATTTTTCTGTGGCTACTATTTGTGCTGTATGTCTGTGTGATGCAAATGTGAAATGTATTACCTCATCCATTTTTGTCTTTATAGCAGTCAGACATATAAGTGTATAAGTCAATGATTTGGTTATATCCGCTAGATATGGAGGCTGTCTGAGAATGATAATGTCTTGCCCTTCTGTCATGATCAAGTTAGTTATTAGTGTGGCTTTGTAGGACCAGCATGTAGTTGTGTGAAGCATGTAGGAATATTTGCTCTGGTGATGTGTATACAGTGGTGAGGTGTATATATTTAAGAGCATGTTACTGATTGGTATGGATACTGTTCAGTATTAATAACAACAGCTTGAGTGGATCTTTTATAGTTAAACTGTTCTGAAATGTGTAACATTCATATTACTGGTTAATAAATTATTTTTCTCTTTTTGATGGGAATATGCTTGACTATATAAATTTGAAACAAACAGATTTTGCTTCATTAAACCATAAGTATTTAAAATAAGAAGGTATGCATTTAATCAGGATTGTGAATCCCCCCCCAAAAAAATGTGCATTTATGCATGGTCAAAGTGTGTGGGAGAGCCCAAAATTGGAAAACCACCATGGGCCGAAGGAACACTTAATTCAAAAATGGTTTTGATTAATACAGAAGCGCAGTCCATGTTTGCATTCTCAAAATAGAAAGCATAAATTTTGTATTTGGGAAATCTTACAAACAGTTCGGGTACTCATCCTTTGTACTTGTGCTTGCTTCACTGTAACTGGAAAAAGCTGTATGATTTGGTAATATCTTAGTGGGAACCTATGAGAACTGATATATTTTTTTTTGCTCAGCAATTTACTTTTGTGACTAAATGGTATTTCTGTTTCAGGTTACGAAATGGGATTAAATATTGTAAAGTCCTTAAACTGCCAGAGGTGAGATTTGTTTCATTTTTTTGTCATGTTTTTTTCTCCACTGGTATTGAGTTTGTTACTGTTACGTTCACATGACATGCAAGTTGCAGCTGGACAGCTGTTTCTAACTCAACTGCAATATCCTGCATAGTGTATCAGAAGGCTGAATCTGCAACCATGTCTTTCATACTATGTCAGAGGACTAAATATGCCATCTTCTGCATACACTGCATCTTAAATTGTATGAGGAAGTAGACACTTTCCATCAGTAGCATTTTCAATCTATGCAACTGTTATAATTTCACAGTGTGAAGAGATTGAGTGCTTTATAGATTCACTCTAGGCAAGTTTAGTCTTGATAATTAGTGCCCTTTATTAATTAAAACTTTGCGTTGTATATGTAATTAGTGCATGACACATTGTCCCATGAAAATTAGTGCAACACATCCCAACAAACTGCCTGTGCAGTTCAAGCATAAGAAAAAGAGTGTTATAAAAAAGTAGAGCCGCGGAGTGTGAGATTTTTATCTTTATGAAAGTTGGTATTAGAAATTAGCAGAATTTTTTTTGTCCATACCTGTGTATATACAATGCTTAAAAGATACAGGACACTACATTATGTGATGTACACTGAATAAAACAGAACATTTCTAGAGTCTGTTAACATTCAGCACCTGGAGCAACAGGTTTTGAGATTCACTGAAGTGCACTCAGCTTTAAAGTGAAACTTGTTTATTTTTTTTAGCAGTACACAGTGGAATGCATCCATTTTTCTTCATAAACTCTACTTCATGTATATAATATTCACATAAGCAGCTGACTAGATGCTAAAAAAGATGAACACACCTTTAAGATGTCATGTCTAGGGGCGCACAAACATTGCTTTCTTTATTGGTTGCATCCTGGGGGACTCAATGAAATCAGAACTGCTGTTGAGTATTAAAGTATCATTTTGTGCTGTATCATGAACTTTGAAATATACAGCCATATTTCAAACAAAAGTGAAAGCCTCAAATCTCTAAACGCCTGTAGATGTTAACTTACTGAGCTTTGTAGACCCTCAGATTAAAATTTTTAGGTTACCTTAACACCTAATGCCCATGAGTAGTCAGTGCCATAGTGTAATATAAAGAGATTAAGCCCTAACTATAACCCAGGCTACCTGGTTCAGTTAACTGCTAAAGTGTCTGTGGCACTGGCAGGGAGGGATGGGTGTTCCCCTAAGCATCCTCTGTGGGGGAGGAGTGGTGCATAAAGGAGAGTACCCCTTGGAAATAACAGGGAAACATGGGGGGATCAAGGAAGGTAGAAGTAATCCCCCATTGGAAGTAGTCAGTTGATTCCCCAGGATGCCCTTGGGTTCCATGCTGACCCCATCCTTAGAATGGATATAGTCCAGGAAATGTACGAAAAACTGGTAGACCCAACTATGGTCAGGGGACTATGGTAAGCCAGAAAGAATGAAGCAGAAGGCGAAGAAAAACAAAACTCATGCTTATCCATATTTGTGTAATTTACAGTAACTACTACCTACAAGAATTCTTGTAAGATGAGAACTTTTTGCACATTCTGTTGTATTTGTATATATATCACCTGCTACTCAATAAAGTTCACCGGTCACGACAAAATGAAGCAAAGAAACCAAAAACAGGTGAACTCGCACGAGAACAGCCAAACCTCACAGTGCCAAAATGATCCAAGCAGTGTCACGAATATATTCCAAAACGTAAAAACTTTTATTCGAAAACACAAAACAGATAAGCGCTTTCACATACACAATGTATGCTTCTTCAGATCCAATTTCTTATGCTCTAGCCAAGCCATTAAATACTCTAAACTGATTTAATCAATTAAACAAAATAATTGAAGTAAAACAATTAACCAATAAAATCAATTAAGGTAATGATTTTCAAGATGCTGGCTGTCAGGATAGACATAAAATAAAATAAGTCCTATCCAATACTGGTTAAAGCTATAGCGCTATAAATAAAAACTAAATGCATTTACTAATACTTATGCAATGGATAAATAAAATAAAATACACACATACACTTAATGCATGAATATGTGCATATATATCAATATTTATAGATAAATAATTATAACAAATTCATGCTCCAAATATAACCAGTGATGCAGTACATATATCTATATATACTAATAAAATAATCTTATAAAATAATCAATATCCAATATATAAATCTTCATAGTAAATATCTATCTCTATATCTAAATATATATATATATATATATATATATATATATATATATATATATATATATATATGTATATATGTGAATAAATAAATAAAATGTGAATGAATAAATAAATAAATAAATTAAAATGTAAACATATATATGTGTATGAATATATATCTTAATCAAAAAACATTTAAAATTATCTTCAGTTTTTGGGTTACTGAAAATATATCTAATTTTCTTGAAAAAACTCTGAGACCATTAGTAAATGACATTCCCACAATCCTTAAAGATACGTATCAACTTTTGGAATATATAAAGCAATTGGAAGAATCTTTATCTAAAGACACACATTTATTGATCACTTTGGATGTATGTAATTTGTTCACCTGCATTCCAAATGAACTTGGTATCCAGGCAATAAGAGAACTCATTCAATCTAGAGGGGGATTTAGTAGAAACAAACAGATACTTATCTGCCAGTTACTTGACATTGTATTATCTAACAATGTCTTTTTGTATGGGCAAACAATATATCATCAAAAATGGGGTGTCGCAATGGGCACCCCATGCGCCAATACATACGCGAATTTAGTAGTTTTTCAATGGGAACAAGAATTCCTATTTAACCATCCACTATTTGAGAAAGTAGCACTGTATAAAAGATTTGTGGATGATATCCTTATTGTATGGAGGGGCACTGAGGAGGAATTCAAAGATTTTTTATACTATCTTGAAAATACAACTAACTTTTTGACTTTCACTATGGAAGCCTCAAATGAAACTGTTAATTTCTTAGATGTGAATTTAAGCATCAAAGAAGGTACCTTAGTCTCTAGTTTATATAGAAAAGCTTGCTGGAAAAACACCTTATTAAACTTTGACAGCATGCATCCACGACATGTTTTTCCAGCCATTATTAGAAGTCAATTTATGAGAATAAATAGATTATGTAGAGAACAGGATGTGAAATTTAAAGAAATGGAATAAATGGAAAAACTTTTTCAAGAGAGAGGCTATAATAGAAAGATGGTAGAACAAATCAGAGATGAAATCTTTGAATTAGCTCCTCCTGGGATGGCCAATAAGAACTTGAGTAAAAATCTCAATAAGTATAGATATAAAGGTGTATATAAGGAAGCAATAAAGAATGATACTACAACAGTTAGATATATTATGACCTCTACTAATGATAGCCAATTTATAAGGAATGTCATCCAGAATAATTGGAAAATCTTAACTATAGATGGGAAGACTGTCAAAATTGTAGGTACTCATCCCAAATTTACCTACAGGAACAGTAAAAATCTGAAACAGTTGCTATGTTCCAACTCTAGATTGAATGTAAACCTGGATATGAGAGAATATGCAAGACGAGGTACTTTTCCTTGTGAACACTACAATATGTGTTCATATATTACTAATGAACAGAATTTTATACATCCAGTATTAAATTATACATTTGTTCCCAACTTTGAGGCAACATGTGAAACAGAAAACCTCATATATATTTAGCCACTTGCAGTGTGTGCTCAGTATTCTACATAGGATTAACGAAGAGGAAATTAAAAAATAGGGTATATAACCATATTTATGATATAAGGTGTAATAATGAGCAGAATGCCCTAGCAAAACACATCACAGAATGCAATGGTCATTGTTTTAAATTTCGAGTCTTAGAAAAAGTAAATGGTAATGGTAGAGAAGGAGACCATGTGAATTTATTAGAAACTAGAGAACTACAGTGGATTTTTAAACTTAGAGCACACATATACCCAGGCATTAATCAATATGTGTCTATCAAACCAGTTCTTAAAAACAGGAGATAATTTTAAATGTTTTTTGATTAAGATATATATTCATACGCATATATATGTTTACATCTTAATTTATTTATTCATTTATTTATTTATTTATTCATTCAAATTTTATTTATTTATTTATTCACATATATATATATATATATATATATATATATATATATATATATATATTTAGATATAGAGATAGATATTTGCTATGAAGATTTATATATTGGATATTGATTATTTTATAAGATTATTTTATTAGTATATATAGATACATGTACTGCATCACTGGTTATATTTGGAGCATGAATTTGTTATAATTATTTATCTATAAATATTGATATATATGCACATATTCATGCATTATTAAGTGTATGTGTGTATTTTATTTTATTCATCCATTGCATACATATTAGTAAATGCATTTAGTTTTTATTTATAGCACTATAGCTTTAACCAGTATTGGATAGGACTTATTTTATTTTATGTCTATCCTGATAGCCAGCATCTTGAAAATCATTACCTTAATTGATTTTATTGGTTAATTGTTTTACTTCAATTATTTTGTTTAATTGATTAATTCAGTTTAGAGTATTTAATGGCTTGGCTAGAGCATAAGAAATTGTATCTGAAGAAGCATACATTGTGTATGTGAAAGCGCTTATCTGTTTTGTGTTTTCGAATAAAATTTTTTACGTTTTGGAATATATTCGTGACATTGCTTGGATCATTTTGGCACTGTGAGGTTTGGCTTTTCTCCTGCGAGTTCACCTGTTTTTGGTTTCTTTGATTTTGTTGTATTTGTTATAATAGAATAATTAACTAACGTTGTCAGAAGTTTAATGCTTGGTACTGCAAGTTCCAAAACATCAAATGTAAATGCAATTTAAAAAAGGTACACTGTGAATGCTACTGTTGCACATTAAAAGTGTTTTATAGGTTCATAGGTAAGTACTAGGCTATCTGCCTGAGGGCATATGTAAGCCTAGCCAGAATGTGTTGGCTTTCACCACCCCGTTAGATTAGTTCCCTGTGCCTCTGTCCAGCAGAGCCATTAGTTCCCTGTGCCTCTGTCCAGCAGAGCCACTGCAGTGATCCCCGGGGTAAATTTTCTGTTTCCCATCCACTCATAGAGTGTTATTGAGGGGCTTAGCCTAATGTAGATTGGAATCCTGTTCCAAAGCATGGGGAGTCTCTGTGACAGGAATCTATCCCTCCAGCAAGTCCTATTTGTCATTATGGTGAGGTTTAGATCCCTAGAGCATGTAGCTCTCGACGATTTGTTTTTTTTTAGGTGGAGCATGTCCATCAGTTCTGGGTTGGACATGGCCTTGTATGTCAGGCAGAGATCACCTCTGAGCAGGCGGTATGCAACCGAGTACAGCTGGAGTTTCTTCAGTCGGGCTGCATAGGGCATCTGTTTAAGGCCAGTAATCCTCTTGGTGAGGTACTTCTGTGGTCTTTCCAGCTGTTGCAGGTGTCTTTTAAGGTGCTTCCCAAATGGGGCGTTGTACTCTATGATGGGTCTGATGAGTAATGAGTGGAGGGGCACAATAACCTCTTTTGTTCTAGATTCAAACCCTTTTGTGATTAGGTGGGCCACACAGAAGGATTTTCTAACCACCCTGGCAATATGATTATCAAAGGAGAGATTACTATCTACTTGGGTCCCCAGATCCCTTATTTCATTTTCTGTATTTAGGGGACTACCACGTATGTGGTAGTTCGTGGGTACTTTGTTTTTTACAAAGGGGATGACTATGCACTCTTTGGCATGTAGCTTGAGGCCATGATTCTGACACCAGGTTTCTGTCTCAGTGAGACCCTTCTGGAGGATGTCTATATCAGCCGGAGAGTCAATTATGGCCCTCTGTTTGCAGTCGTCTGTGAACTTGGTCAGCCATAGTCCTCCTGTGCTTGCCTGTACCACTGAGAAGTATATAGCGAACAGGAGGGGTCCCAGGACTGAGCCCTGGGGGACGCCACTTGTAACCAGGTTTAGAGTTGCACCTAGAGCCTGCAACTCTCACCGTGTGGGTTCTGTCCGTGAGCCAATTGGCAACCCATCTCGTGATGTAGGGGTTTATGTTCAGGCTAGTGAGTTTGTCTATAATACCAGAATAGGGAATGGTGTTGAAAGCCTTTGCGAGGTCTAGGTAGGCTGTGTGGACCTCCTTTCCCTCATCTAAAGCCTTGGTAACTGTCTCAAACAAGTCCACCAGGTTTAGGAGGCATGATCTGCCCTTAACAAAGCCAAACTGGGTAGGGTCCAATGTTTGGAGGTTCTCAATGTCTCTGTTAATGAGTTCCATGATGATGTGCTCCATAGCCTTGCAGACCAGGCTAGTCAGGCTTAGTTCCCGGGGTCCGTTGTGGCCCCACCTTTGTGGAACTGGATAACTGTTGCTGTGCGCCACTCTATGGGTACGTAGCCTGTAGAGAGGCTGAGTTTGAACAGTGTGTTTAGGTGATGGGTTAGTTCATTTTGGAGTTCGTGTAAGACACAGCCTGGGACACCATCCGGTCCCATTTAAGCTGTGTTTTTGGCTTTGGATAGGGCTGTGTTAACCTGTGTGTCAGTGATTGCAAGGGCTCTGTATTCTTCTGGTATGGTTATGGGCTGTTTAGGAGGTGAGAGGGGGGTGAAGTTTGCACTAAACCTGTCTGCCAGAATGTTGGCAATATCATTCGGTTCAGTGTCTTTTGTGCCATTCTGCACTAACTCAGAGCAGATCTGAGAGTTTCCACTTAGGTTCTTGACATAGCTAAAGAACACTTTTTGGTTATCTTTGGAGTCCTTGGCAATTTTTCTTTCAAAGCTAGCCTTGGATGATTTTATGAGGGATCGTAGTTTCTTGCTGATATTGATCAGGGATGTCGTTCCTTCTTGGGATTTTACTCTTTTCTGTACTAGTTTCCTCCTTCTATTGTATAGCTTGTTTATGGCAAGGGTCCACCAGACTGGTTTCCTTTTCTTGGAGGAATGAGTCTTAGTTTTGCTTGGGATAGCACGATCCATGCATTCTTGCAGGTGCTCATAGAGTGCCTTTGTAAGGGATTCAGCAGCTTGGACAGCGTTGTCCTTTAGCATGGGTGCTGTGAACCTTTCCACCTCAGTCTTAAGTAACGTGAAGTTTGCTTTTGAAAAGTTTTTCACAGTGGTTTCCTTGATTGGGGGTGGGGTGGAATGTGGATATACAGAGTGATTAGTCTGTGGTCTGATCTAACCAGCGAGGGGTTGACCTCCAATGTAGAACACCGGTCGCCTATGTTGGTGATGACTAGGTCCAATATGTTGTCACCTCTGGTGGGGGTGTTGACCAGTTGATCCAAGGTGTTCGAGTTTATAAATTCTAGGAAGCGTTGGGCAAGGGAGTTAGTACTTGAATAGTTCTCCCAGTTGATGTTTGGGTAAATGAAATCACCCAATATTAGGGCATTTGGTAGGACCTTCATATTTTCCAGTGTCTCCAGAAATGCGGAATGGGGGTCCTGGGTCATGGTGGGTGATCTGTAGCAAGCTACAATTTGAATTGTAGTTTTGCCCATTGTTAGTTGCACATGGATGATCTCTGAGGCATTGTGCTGCACCACTAACCTGGAGGTGTGGGTATCCTTGATGAATATGGATACACCCCTGCCTTTTGTGTTTCGGTCCAGGTCCTGTGGCCGAAAAGCATGGTATGAGTTATAGCTTGGTAGTACTGGGGTGCTCTCTGGAGCCTTAAACCAGGTTTCTGTTACTGCACAGATATTGATGTTCTCCATACCGAGGAGTGCCTCGAGTGCATGCATTTTGAGGATTAGACTTCTGGCATTGAGTAACATTACCCTTAGTTTTTGGTTACTTGTGCTATTTATGGTGGTGGGTTTGTCTTTTGAGCCTTGCCTAAACAAGGCACTATGGGGGCGGCAAAATCCTTGGCCAGCATTCGAAAGCCTAAGGGTGACAGGTGCAAGCCATCTCTTGTGAAGCAATGTGGCTTGTCGAGCATGTCATCCCAGGTGGACAGATACTGGATCCCCTTTGAATGACACCAGACACTTAGCCAGTTGTTGAAATCGATCATTTTTTCTTTATACTGTGGCATCATTCTTGGTGAGGGCAGGATGCTACTCAAGGTCAGGGTCATACCGACTTGGGCTTCATGATCAGAGAGCTCTTCCATGTCTCTTTTCATGTAGTCCAGGGAGGTACATCTCAGATCATTCACACCAACATGGACAATGACAGAGTCATATTTGTACTTGTTCTGGAGCGACCTGCTTGTGTTACGTGGCGGATCCTGGTGCCTGACAGGCAGGTAACTGTAACTTTCTCCTTGTCCAGCCTAGAAGTGCATCATGCATACAGCTGCAGTCATAACAGATGGGTTTTCCTGCCATCAGGCGGGTCCTCGGTCGGCCGAATTCCAAAGTCTAGGTCCGGCGTCGGATGTCGTCGCTTCTTCCCTGACGTCAGTGCAACACGGGTATAAAAGAACCAGCCAAAGTCTTTCTTGCCGCGCGGTGCCCGAAGCAGAAGCAGTTCGCAAGTGCCGGTCGGCCAGCTCCTGAGATTACGAATATTTTTCAACCGAAGACTTCTTGAAAGCTAAGTACCCCCTTGGGGAAACTTTTCTTGCCTCATACCGATGTCAGACAAAGTTAATAATTGCATTTCATGTGGGAAGCAAATACCGCATAAGGATTTCCATTCCCTCTGCATTCCTTGCTTAGGCCCAGACCACAACGTCTCGGCCTGTCGTTTTTGTGCTACATTCAACAGACGCACTATTAAGCGTTGGGCGGAGTTCGCTCAACACTATTTTGGCAAAAAGTTTAATTACATTATGTCGTCGGATACTCCGACTCCAGTTTTGAGTAAAAGACGCAAAGATAAGGACCGGCATACGAGGTCCGTGACTTCTACCGACACCACGCTAAAGCCGATTACAGGTGCTCCGGTTCTCAGCAAGGCGCCTACGCAGCCCCTGACTACCGATGACACCTCATTAGTGGTGTCCTCTGTGCCCGAGGTCGCAGGCTCTTCGGCCCACACCCCGACTACAGATACCGAAGCCACTTTTGGCGGGGAAAGTCAGAGTTTAGACATGCCTGCCACCTCTCAAGGTGTCTTCAGACCTTCTTCTTCTTCTTTTTCCATTAAGGCTTTCACTAAATCTAAAGCAGCCATGCATACTAAAAGACAAGCTCCACAGGGCCCCTCTCAAGGCCCCATGCCTAAAAAGCAGATGCTCAAAATGGCTGAGGATTTGATTACTCTTATCAGGGGTTCTCAACCCCCCTC
Source organism: Protopterus annectens (assembly GCF_019279795.1). NCBI lineage: Eukaryota > Metazoa > Chordata > Ceratodontiformes > Protopteridae > Protopterus > Protopterus annectens. The sequence continues at coordinate 550,478,007 of NC_056750.1, read as the reverse complement.
GGACAAAAGGCCCAGAGTGGAGGAAGAATACCCTTCCTCGGACCAGACCTCCATTACTTCAGAACATTCTGAGGACCAGGAACATTCATAGTCCCCTTTTGAAGATTCTGATGCAGAGGAGTCCATTCCCTCTTTCTCCCCCCCGAGGATTACTCCTTTGGGGAAACCTTGCATACCTTGAGGGAACATTTCCACTGGGAATGCCAAGAGTACTCAGATTCCAAGAAAAGGCTCAGGGATTTCCTCTTGCTCCCTCAGCACAGGCCTCTGGCTATACCTCCGGTCTTAAGACATTCTAGATGATGTGTATTCAGAGGCCAGCCTTAACCCAGATTCTTTACCTCCAGCTCCAGTCAAGCCTGACAGGTATTACCGGGTTCCTGATTTACACCAATTCCTATACAAAAGCCATGCGGCTGACCCAGAAAGTATTTCACAGGGTCCCAAGGGAATTAAGGCCTCCACTGCCAAAAATCCTTTGCCTTCAGAGAGAGATTCCAGAGCTTTCTAAAGGTGGGGGAAAAAGGTATACACCTCGGCCACCTTAACCATCAGGGCATTAAACTGTCAGTTCCATATGTTAAAGTATCAACAGTTTTTGTTATCTCAGTTGAAAAGCAAAATGTCACAACCTGAACAACCAGACTTGAAGGAGTTGCAGGATTCGTTGCATAGTGCAGAGCAAGTGGGTAAACATACCTTGCAATGTGGTTTTGATGCTTTAGAGGCCTCATGTAGAGCTGCTGTTACAGGATCAGTCATACGTAGACATGCTTGGCTCAAAGAGCAAACTTTACCAGATCATGTCAAAGCTAAATTTCTAGATGCACCTCTTCAAAAAGATGTATTGTTTGGTGTTAAAGCTGAGGAGGTATTAAAGAAAATGGAGGAAAAGGCAAAATCAATGCAAACAGTGAAAGATTTCCTACAGGTACAGCCTCCACGTTTCTGTAGAAATTGGCCTTCAAAAAATTGGTCCTTTCCACGGACAGACCTCAAAGAGGTAGATACAGGCGCCCGAGGGGTAGAGGGCAATCTCAAGGATCATTTAGAGGCAGACAATGGCAAGCACCTACACCAAGAGGTGGTGAGGATAGTTCACAGCCATTCAGAAAGCAGAACCAATGACTTTCCCCTTTGCATGCCAAGCAAGACTCAAATGGCAGCACCTTTAGGCGGAAAACTGGCATTATTTTTGAAAAATTGGCATATTGTCACAAAAGACAAATGGATCCTGGATATTATAGACAGAGGCTACAAATTCCACTTTCACACCCTTCCAAAAATGAGAGGCATGCCAAACCTGCCACACAATCAAAGGGCAGAGGCACAAAAACAAATTTCAGATCTCATGGACATGAAAGCTATTCAAGAGGTACCTGCACAAGAACAGGGTCAAGGTTTTTATTCCAGACTATTCCTGGTACCAAGGAAGGGCAAAGATTGGAGACCTATTTTGGACCTATCCATCCTAAACACATATTTACTCGTACCAAAATTCAAGATGCTCACATTACAGCAGCTTCTTCCCATGCTGGGCAAGGAGTCTTGGCTGGTAACATTGGACCTCAAGGAGGCATACCTGCATGTCCCAATCAGACAAGATTGCAGAAGATACCTCAGATTTCTTGCAGGTTCAACCCACTATCAATTCTCTGCATTGCCCTTTGGCTTATCTACTGCGCCCAGAGTGTTCACGAAATGCCTGGCATCAGTGATTGCCTTCTGCAGACTTCAAGGGATACAATTATACCCATATTTGGATGACTGCCTGATCCAAGCGGACAGCAAACATTCTTCTGAAACACCTGGCGTTTGTAATAATGTTGTTGAATTCTCTGGGATACACAGTCAACAAAAAGAAATCAAGACTAATACCCTCTCAAACAATCATTTTCCTGGGTGCCAGCTTGGATACAAACACCCAGATGGCCTACCTCACGCCAGAGAAACAAGGGCAACTAGGTCAATACTTCAGAAAACTGGCAACCTTCACCAGGCTGACTGCAAGGAAAATCCTGCAGGCTCTGGGATTCATGGCATCTTGCATCCTGCTAATCCCATGTGCAAAGCTGCATATGAGGAAACTTCAATGGTACCTAAAAAACATATGGTCTCAACACAGCCACAGTTTGGAAACAATTATACCACTGATTCCATGCCTTCAAAAGGAATTTCTGTGGTGGGCTCAAGCATGCCAAAGAAACATAGGTCTCCCATTCTGCAAGCCTCAAGCAAATCAAGTCATCACAACAGACTACGCTTGGGGGGTGCACATGACAGATCGGTGCATTCAGGGCAAATGGTCACAAAAAGAAAAGCACCTACACATCAACCGAAAGGAAATGCTAGCAGTAATAAATGCTATTATGGCTTTCAAAGATGTACTGCATCCAGGCCAGCTATTGATACGGACAGACAACACCACAGTGATGTGGTACATAAACAAACAGGGAGGAACCCATTCATATCCCCTATGCAGGCTAGCCATGTCTCTTTGGAACATGGCTCTGGAATTACAAATCCAACTTCAAGCACAGTTCCTGCCAGGCAAGGAAAACACGCTGGCAGACAACCTGAGCAGAAATATGACAGATCCACACGAGTGGAAGTTGCATCCTCAAGTTTTTACAAAGATAATTCAAGCATGGGAAAGACCAGACATAGATCTCTTTGCCACCCACAGAAATTACCAATTGACAAAATTCTGCTCAAGGACCTTTCATCCACAGGCCTGGAAAGTGGACGCACTCTCTTTCAGTTGGACAACAATGACAGTTTATGCCTTTCCACCTCTTCCTCTGCTGCCCAAAGTTCTATTAAAAGCCAGAGCGGACAGACCAAAGATGATTCTCATTGCTCCAGACTGGCCAAGACAACACTGGTACCCTCTCCTGAGGAGCCTGACGCATTCCCCACCATGGATCCTGCCTCTAATGCCTCTCCTACTGACTCAGCACAACTTCAAAACTCTTCACAGTCAGCTGAAAACACTCAATCTAGCCGCATGGAGGATTCCTTAAATTCACAACAGACCCTACTCTCCAAGGAGGTGCAGGATGTCATTTTGGAGGCCAGAAGGCCTTCTACTAGAAAAGCCTACTCCGCAAAATGGAAACGGTTTTGTGCCTGGAATCAGAAAAAGGGTCAGAATCCTGGAATACTGAATTTACCTCAAATATTACATTACCTAGCTGAGATGCTAAGCAGTGGACTTTCATTCTCCTCCATCAAAATCCATGCCTCAGCCATTTCTGCAGAGTACAAGACTGATCCTCCTTTATTCTCTCACCCTCTCTTAAGACAGTTCCTCAGAGGGGCTAAGAATATAAAACCCCCAAGGAAGCAGCCAGTACCTGCTTGGGACCTCAATTTCATACTAGAAAAACTGACCCTGCCTCCTTTTGAGCCAGCTGCTTCAACAGAACTGCAATATTTGTCATGGAAAACAGCCTTCCTTCTGGCTATCACCTCAGCACACAGGGTTTCGGAACTACAAGCGCTCATGGCTGTGCAGCCTTTCATCATTTTCCTTCAGGACAGAGTTTCCTTACGAACCAATCCTTCCTTTATGCCAAAAGTAGTATCCAGGGTAGCCTTGAATCAGGCTATCCACTTACCTACCTTTTACCCTAACCCACAAAACAAAGGGGAGAGACTACTACATTCCTTGGACATTCACAGGCAGCTCCGTTATTATTTGGACAGAACAAAGCCTTTCAGAAAATCAGAGCAACTCTTTGTATCCTATGCTACAGGTGCTGAAGGGAAGCCTATTTCCAAACAGACAATCTCAAAATGGATAGCCCACTGCATACGCTTTTGTTACTCTTTTCATGGTAAAACTGTACCTACAGGCATCAGATCTCACTCCACAAGGGCCACAGCTACCTCTGCAGCTTTCCTCAGGGGGGTTCCTACCAAAGATATTTTGGAAGCAGCCACATGGAGTTCTGTACATACTTTCTCCAAGCACTATCACCTACCTTTATACTCCAAATCTAGAGTGGGCTTTGCCACTGCAGTCTTGCAGGGCATCCTGGCTCCTCCTAGTTCCACTTAGTGCCTACCACCCTTTATTAGCTTTGGGATTCTACCCATCTGTTATGACTGCAGCTCTATGCACGATGAACATAGTACAGTTTTGTACCTACCATAAATGTAGATGTTCGAGTGCTAATACAGCTGCAGTCCAGGTTTCCCTCCCTCCTTCCCCTCTTGGGACAGGCCTAATGGCTAACACCCCCTCATACAACCTCATGGGGGTATTCTTTTATGGTGTATTAGCTTGCAACTACTGTTTTTTGATTATATTGCATTGCATTATTACCTAAATTTATGTTTTGCCTTCCTTCTGGGGGCACCTGACATCTGGGGCAAGAAAAACTGAAGAATATGGCGTCGGATGGTTCTTTTATACCCCTGTCGCACTGATGTCAGGGAAGAAGCGACGACATCCGACGCCGGACCTAGACTTTGGAATTCGGCCGACCGAGGACCCGCCTGACGGCAGGAAAACCCATCTGTTATGACTGCAGCTGTATTAGCACTCGAACATCTAGATTTATGGTAGGTACAAAACTGTACTTTAGTGGGACATCAGTGTGCCTGACTATAGAGTTGCCTATTACTAGTGTGTTGGGTATGTTATTTTGCCTTAAGGGCTGTGATTGCATGGCACACTGATTATGTGAAGTATGTGTTTCATGGTTTGTGATGAGGTGTGGAGGTTGCTTGGGTGTCTGCTTTGGAGGTCTGTGTTGCTTTTGCAGATTTTTATTTAGAGCCTCCGATTATGTTTTCGTGTATTTATGTGTGTGATTTGCCGGTGCTGGTTTAGTAGGTCTATGTAAGACTGGTGGTGTGCTGCAAGTATTTTCCTTCTCCTCTTGACTGTCATTTCCAGTCTTGGGTTGTGGGAGCTTTACCTGCAGTTTGGCTGTATAATTGCATCTCTCGCATATATTAGTGTTTGGTGGTAGGAGGAGTGGGTTGTCTGTGTATATGAGGCAGTTGTAACATTGCCTCAAAATGCCCAAATTCACCACTTGGACTGGAGAGTACACCTGAAGCTGCTCTTTGGACATGCCTGAATAGGTAAAGTGAGCTGTTTTACTGACTGGTTGGTAGGGATGAATAGAGAGCCTTGTCCTTCTGGACAGTATAGGGGGGTCTAGTGCTATGGTTAATTAGTGCTTGCTATGAGTTTTGAGCAAGTGCTGGGCTGTGAAATGAATAGTTTGAGTGCTTAAGTTGAAAGTTTGTCTAGTTCCAAGGGAAAAATTGAAGAGTAGACTTTGTGGAGCCAGGAATAGTTTAACCCTAGCTAACCGGCTCTGCCCAGTGTGCAAAACTGCGCAAATGCAGTTTTATAGCAGGGAAATGAAAGAGATAAAAATTAGCCCAAAATGGCCAATAAACTACTAACTTCTGGGCTGAAACCACTCCTCCAGGGACAGATAGGCTGCTCAAAGCTCCCCTCTCTCACAGGTGAACAGAAAAACTTCCTTCTATCCAAGTAAGGTATGGGCAGCACAGAAACTTGTAACACCCTGAATTCAGCAATAACCTGAAAACTGGACTGTACTAGTTCAGAAAGGTGGGAAACAAGTATATTTTTTTTTTTTTTTTCAGAAAATAAAGCAGATACAATAAAAAAAAAACACTTTAAATGCACAGAAATGGCTATCACACTTAAGTGTGTAGCCCACAACAGTTAAACAGGTTATTAAAACACAAAAATTACTTAGTTCAAGTGCAGGCAGCAAAGAAGTACAATATGTAGCAGAGACGAGCTTTTTAAATCACAGAAATGCTAAAAAAATTGGCTTTTTAGGCGGAATTAGTTAAAGACAGCAAGAAAATGCAGAAAAATGATAATCACTCCAAATTCTCTCTTTTGTCTCTCTGCTGCTGTAGAACTCTGTGTGACACCTGGCAGGCACTCACTGAGCTGAATACAAGCGCAAAAAGACACGCAAATGTTGTTTTTATTAGTAGGGAAATGAAAGAGAGAAATTAGCCCAAAACTACTAACTTCTGGGCTTCAGCAAACAAGGTACACACATTTCAGGAAGAAACAGTTCAAAGAAGCAGGCACCATAAGCCTTTAACCAGAAATTCCCAGCTCAGAAGGGCAGGAGCTAGCCACTCCTCCCACAAGAGTGCAGACTACAAACCTTCTTAATGTAAAATAACTGGCCTGAAGCCCAAGTGCTTAAATTAGAACTAATGCGCTTTTAGAATAACAGACACTGAGCCTTCAGTCAGCAATTCCCAACTTAGAAGGATGTAAGCTACCTGTCCTACCACAACAATGCAGTCCACAAACCTTCTTAATGTAAAACAACTGGTCTGAAGCCCAAGTACTTATACCAAAAGGCTTAGAATAACAGTTCCAGTTGAATCAGACTCTACTACCAAGCAGTAATAACTGCAGCAGAATAATACAATTGAGTACTTTTAAGAAGAAGCACAAGCAAAATAAGGAAATAAAGTGGGAAGAAACACAATTACAGTAAAAGCAGATGAATAAAGTGCATTTTTTTATAACAGTAGAAAACGAGCAAATTGATTTAAACAAATTACCCAATTAACCAGTAAAAAAAACTCAAACCTGAGCCCTGTTCTAGCAGTCTTCAATCAGACAAGTTCTAACTGCACATTCCTGCCACTAGGGTGCAGGGGAACCTTCTCCAAAAAGGATGGCCTGGATTAGTGCTCAAGTTATACAAACAAAGCTAGATTCAGCAGGCCTGAATCTAGTGTATGCTACAGCAGACAAGGTGCACCAATATCAGAAAGACAGTTCAAACAAACAGGCACAATAAACATTTGGTCAGAAATTCTCAGCTCAGAAGGGCAGAAACTAGCCTCTCCTCCCACAAGAGTGCAGACCACAAACCGTCTTAATGTAAAATAACTGGCCTGGAGCCCAAGTGCATAACCAAAACTAATACACTTTTTGAATAACAAACACTGAGCCTTCAGTCAGCAATTCCCAACTTAGAAGGATGTAAGCTACCTGTCCTGCCACAACAGTGCAGACCACAAACCTTCTCAGTGTAAAACAACTGGTCTGAAGCCCAAGTGCTTTAACCAAAAGACTTAGAATAACAGTTACAATTTAATCAGGTTACTACCAAGCAGTAATAAATAAAGCAGAATAAATACAATTGAGTATTTTTAAGAAGAGATAAAAGCAAAATAAGGTAATAAAGTAGGAAGAAACACAAATACAGTAAAAGCAGGTAAAGTGCATTTTTTTTTTTGTGGAGGGCAAGCCCAAGCCCAACTATATCCCCACATCTTTGCTACTTTCATATCTGAGATCTCTGTACTTTTTAAACTTAGTATATATATTTTACTCATTCACCCTTAAATCTTTAATATTGCACCCATTCACCCATACATTTTCACTCTTGTGAAAAATACACTTAATCACTTTTAAAGTTACAGTGGGAACTCATTACCTTCACCATTGCAAGGTGTGAAGTTGAAAGATGCATGCACTCACTTTTCTTGTTTACGAAGACAAAGGTTTAGGTATCATGAGGATAAAATTCAGTGGAGATGCAAAGATAAATCCAGTGCTGTTATCAAATCATATTCTGGTGGGAAGTGTATATTGTATACACTGGTCTCTCCTTTTTTGGAGAAATATTGGCAGGTTCTAATAAGTTGGCTTAAGCCAGAATTATTTGCTGCCTGATTCAAACAATTGAGAGTAAACTACATGAGGTGGGACCAAATAAGCATGGACAGTGGGCTGACACGGAAATTATTTAAGGAAAAATAAGAACAGAAATAAAAAAATCATGCCAGTCTGTTAATGAAGAGCATAGTCTTGAGAAAATAAATCAAGATTGATGGTAGAATTTTATAAAGCTGTTTCAGTTCATTGGACTTCCAAGATGGCTGAACGCTGAGTAACAGCTTGTTTCTAGTGCTCTCAGTGTGAAAAACAGAAACTCAGCAAAGAAGGCCAGTAGACTTATGTTTATTGGTAAATTTCAGTAACTGGCTAGTAAATGTACTGCCTGGATGCCAGAAATAAATACAGAAGACCTGGAAAAAAATCAGTTACAAAAAGTGAGGAAGAAACACTGAATGAGGAAGGTTCTGCTTCTGTTCAGCAAAAAGCAGTGCAACCTTTAGACATGACTTTCACTAACCTACAGGAAGATGCAAGACAACTGCATACAGACCTGGTTAAACTAAACAAAACACTGATGGATATATCAACACAAATGACAAAAGTCCATAAAAATGGAAGAAGCTTTAAACAGATATTCAGATGAGATGGTAAAACTGAAAAATTAGAGGTCGAAAAGGCTGGCTGAATACGAGACTGATCAGGAAGAGATATTTCAAAAAATACAAGTAGTTATGCTACTGGAGATATTCCTGTAAATAACTGAACTTACAAATTTGATAAATAAAGGTTTTCAGGATGGTTATTCTGCAGAATATCTGGCAGAAAGGAAAAGATTAGTACTTAAATTAATTGCAAGATGAGCTCTAATAGTGATAGAAAAGGGAAAAAAGATAATGGAAGATGTATAAGTACTAAGGGCTACTGGCAAGGGAGGAGGAGGATGACAGTGGCATGCATTTACATTCTATCTAAAATTGCTATAATGGAGCTTAAGAAAATTCTGGGAGAAATAATCAGCTTTCAGTAAGGAATATTATTTATAGGTGGAGACTGGAATTTGGTTTGCAAAAGTGAAGATATGTCTGGAGGGCCTAGAAGGGAAAATATAACAAAGGAGGGTAGATTTTTTGAAGAATTTTATGAAAATGTTTAGCATGGAAGATGTGAATTCAGTACTAGGAGTTCGGAGTGAATTTACTTATTATTCTCCAGGATACAAAAACTGGACTAGGCTAGATAGAATTTATATCTCACAAGAACATGTGCATTTAATTGAAGGTCTTGAAACGTACCCAATAACTATTTGAGATTATTTGCCAATAATAACTAAAATAAAAATGCAAAGTAATGAAGTAAAATGAGACACTGTTGCTTTCCCACTTATCAGCTGAAAAGAGAGGAATTTAAGGAATGGGTTTTGGAATTAATTCAGGAGCTTCTAGAGAAGAGAGAAATTTCTTCTGAAAATATAGCTAGGGAGAGGAATAAAATTAAAGTGGAGTTTAAAACTAGGGTGGAAAAAAAGGAATGGGAGATATGGTAAGAAGTAACAAGAATTATTTAGAGGAACTGACAGATGTTAAAGTATAAGCATCCTACATGAAAGTCCCCAGGAATAGATAGTATTCCTGTGGAAGTTTGGAAGCTAGGAGCAAAAAAAAACTGATAAAGATCTGGAAGGTTTTATTTAATAGATGAGGAGAAGTACCAGCATCCTGGAAGAAGGTGATGGTAACGGTAATACCTAAAGAGGGTAAAGATCCAGCAGATCCAGCTTCATAGAGGCCCACTTCAATACTAATGCATGATTATAAAGTGTTTATGTCTGTAATGGCTAAAAGAATGGCAAAAGTGATACTAGAATTGATAGATACGGATCAGTGTGATTTTGTGGAGAGAAGACAAACATTTGAGAATATTAACAGAACACTGATGATCCAGAGGGAAGCAGAGTGTAAGAAAACACCACTGTTTTTGGTAGGTCTTGATGCAGAGAGAACATTTGACAGTGTAGACTGGGACTTTATGAACAGGGCAATGGAAGCATTTTCTTTCCCTGATACAATTGTAAGGGTGATTAGGAGTTTATATGAGGGATTAGAAGTGAAAATTAAAGTGGGTGGGGTCCTCTCCGATAACTTCTGCTTGAGTAGAGGAACCAGGCATGGTTGTCCACTTCCCCCTTTGTTGTTTGCATTACATTTAGAACCATTGGCAAAGAAAATAAGAGACTCTGAAATTCAAGGTTATAATTGATATGGTAGTCAGTAAAAGTTGGCTCTATTTGCAGATTATATTACTTTATACATGGCAAAACTAGAAAGGGACATTACAGTGTTGTAGAACATTTTAGGACAGTTTCAGATCTTGACCGGATACAAAATGAATGCAGCTAAAACAAAGACAATAGTGGTAAATTATGTACCCCCACACAAATTGGTCCAACAGTATCCATGTTTACTGGAACATGATGCAGTGAAGTATTTAGGAGTATTCATTAGAAGTGACACTGTTGTGGCAGCTAAGGATATGTGGAAGAGACTAAACAGAAGATAATACAAAAATTGAGAAACTTGAAGCTTTGTTATATGGATACTAAGATAGGAGCATATAAAATGCTTTTAGTCTCTACAGGTCAGGCATTCTTTTATCAACCAGAGGAGAAGCTGTGGATAGGAATTAAAAAAAGAGTTGAAGGATTTTATCTGGGAAGGGAAGACAGCAAGGGTCAAGTGGGATAAGCTGATTCTTCCAATAGAAGAAGGTGGGCTAAGATTACCCAATTTAAGGGGATATTTTAGACTGACACAGTTAAGGCTCTTGCACATAGCACAAGCAGAAAACTATAGTTCAAAGTGGAAAGGAATGATGATACAGGGGAAGCTGAAGAAATAAGGAGAGATTGGGATTTTGGATTCAGACTTTTAAGGAGAGCAACAGAAATCATACAGAGCATTATATTCATAAAGTAGCAGGGAATATTCTATGAACTAAACCAGCATGAGAATGGAGAAGAGATTCTGCCAATAGGGATGACTGTGGTTAGGGATACAGATAATAGGCAAGAGGGGGCTGGAATTTATTGGAGAAAACTAGCAAAGGAACCAATGTATTATGAACAAATAACTAGAAAGGGAGAGGGTAATAGAATGGCAAGAGGCTAAGAATTTATTTGGACTACAGGTTAGAAATTGCTTTCCCTGTCAAGGATTGAGATCAGAGTATAGGCAAAGAGAAAAATAGGGTGTTCCTAAATGAAAGACCAGCACCGGTGGAGTTTTTAATTGAATGTAGAACAGAAGCTGCTGTTAAAAAGTGAATAATTAGTGGAGCATATAAAATATTGCATGATAATTATAAGAATCAATCAGAGGAGCTTAGAAAGGATTGGGAAGAGAGATTGGATAATCAGTTCACAACGAGATAAGGGGGGTATATGTATATCTCCCAAAGATGTAACAAAGTCTAGAATATTTAGAATCTTTGCCTAGAAGTGTTTGCATAGGTATATATTTATACCTCAAGTAGACTCCAAAGAATTATTCCTCAGGTGGATAGCAAATGCTGGCGGTGTGGCGGGCAAGAAAGAGGTAGCTAGGGACATATATTTTGGGAGTGTAATAAGCTGGCAGATTTTAGGGATTCCCTGGGAACTGTTATGTTGGAGATGATGGGTTAGCCGATTGGATTAATTGGGGAGATTATTTTTTTTGATCTATGATTCCGAATCAGAATTGCCTAGACATAGTAAAGCCTTGCTGAGTCTATAATTATGGTAGCTGCCAAAAAAGCAGTTACTAGAAAATGGAAATCAAAGTCTAGACCAGCTTTAATAGAAGTAGTGAATATAGTAACAGAGGTAAAACAACTGGAATTGTGATCTTTAGAAAAGGGACGGAGCAAACTACAAAGAAAAAAATGGAATTGTGGGAACAATATATGCAGAGAAGGAATAAGGTTGAAGAGGCAGGATTTGAATGAGCCATATAATACTGAACTGACAATGACTGGATAGATTTTAAGTGATGTATAATGTTTGCAACTACAGTTGTTTCAGTGGTGTCTGTGATGTATAATGTTTACAATTAAAGTGGTGTCAGTGTTGTTTTTTATTTATATAAGTGTAAGATTGCCTGTGTCATATGTAATAAATGAATAAAGATGTTTATTGAAAAAAAGCTGTTTCAGTACATTAAGAAGTTGAAAGGTATGCCAGAAGTGGAAAATGTTTTGAATAATGAGTACGATTTCATATGAGACGTTAAGTATATATTTTTTATAATTTTCTTGAATATTCAAAAACAATTACTGTCAGACTGAGGCAAATTTGGTCTTAACAGATCATTGCTGGACTTAAAAAAAAGAAAATGGAAGAGATTGTAGTAGGGACACAGTAATAGTAGTAGAGATGTTTTTGCAATGTTGCCAAGATCTTTATCAGGCAGAGTGTGATGGGTGAAATATGGCAAGGAGATTAGGAAGCATTTTTGGCTTCAAGGCCATCTGTATTGAACCATGATTACAAATTATATATTTTATTTGACAGAGTTTGGATAAATATTTTCCAAGGTTAATTGGAAATTGTCTGTGTTAGTTTGGTGGCTGGAAGAGATATTTTATAATATTCTTTTTTAGTTTTAAAGAATGGGCAGTAATTTAATGTACATGTACCTGTGTCACTGTATAAAATGTGAGAATTAAATAAAGGTGTTTTTTTTAATGTGCAGTCAGTTATAAATTATTGATTATAATTTTAGATGCAGAAAAGGTCTTTGACAGATTATTTTACAAAGTTGGTGAATTTTAACTGTGTGTAGAATTTTTTGTCTGATTATTGCCACATACAAAGTCTCTGTTACATGGATGATAGTTTATGCTAGAATATTACCATTTACAGCTTAATAATATTTTCTGTTATACCCTGTATTGTTTTATTCATACTTAGAACCTTTAGCATGGATGGCAAAATGTTTAAATGTGCATCTATACTTGATAGGGCAGGAAGACGCCAAGATTAGTTTGTGTATGATGAATTTTTTTTTTAAATATCTGAAGTCGTCATTTTGCACTGTAGTGAAAGTATAGATACATTAGTAGGAAAGAAAATCATTAACCCTTTCATTATTATTGTCATGCATTAAACATAAATGTTTTATTTTTGATAATTTTCATTCACTCCAGAATTACATAAATTGCTCATTTCCAGCCTTCCCTTAAACCTCACATTCCTGAAAATTATTCTGCATGTATTGTTCCCACTAATCCCATTTATTTCTATAAAATATACTGATTTCCTTTTCTAAAGATTCCACTTTCAGTTTTCATCTCCTTTATAGTATTCAGAACCTTTGCTAAGTTTGGTATAGATTCTGATTTCTGTTGTCTTGCAGTTGCTTCTTGAAAGCAGATAGCATTTAACTTAGTAAGGTCTTACTATGTCTAGACAATTCATAACCTGTATCACATCTCAAAATAAGAATTTCCTTTGTTTCAACTATATGTTCCCCAACATTTCCTTCAGAGTACTCTGAGAGATTTGTTTTAATTTGTCTACTTGTGAAATTCCCAAAAAATATTTTCCATTTACTACAGTGTTCCCTGTCATATCCCTAGCATTACACAAGTTCATGTGTTCTGATTTCCAGTGTTTTGACCAAAATCTGTTTTATGCACTGACTCCAAAAAGTTATAGTCTTATAACTTTTCACCCATCCATGTGTGTAATTGTGCTTTAAACATCATAAGATTCCCAGAATCTCTTGCTTAGCTGAGGCTGCTATTCCATATTCTAGGAATAGCTTGAGAAATAAACCAAAATCTTAACATTGTTCTATTCAAAAATAGTTTAAAGTTTAGATTTGAATATGTATGAGTAATATTGTTTGAGCTTAACTCAGAATTACGCAAGACGTTTTTTTCCATTCATCTTTGCATACCAAATAAGCAAAAATTGTAAATGTACGAAACCAGCTGGAAAACTTCAAAATCAAACACAGCACTTTTGAACGCATCAGGCCAACAAACCACAAGAAAAATACACCAGAAATAATATGTTGTGTTTATGTTCTGATGAAGTTCTTAACAGTAAAAAGAATGAAAGCACTTAACATATTATTTCTGGTGTATTTTTCTTGTAGTTTGTTGACCTGATTCATTTGAGAGTGCTGTGTTTGATTTTTAAGCAAAAATTGTCTTCTTTCCGAAATACCTAAATTGTAAGGAAAACATGTTGAGCCTTGTACAATTTTCTTTATAACAAAAAATTAAAATTCTTAACAGAGGAATATATCTGGTGAACTTCTTCTGAACATGTTCCAGTTTGTTGGGTGCCGGTGTAATGACATATAGAACTATTATATTCTGATAAAGGTGTAATATACAATCCAATGTCTTTTCTATCTGGTTCTACGTGTGGGTTATCATATTCAACTCTGATCTGATACTGACCATATCTCAAAGACTTCAGCCCCCGAGCTTCTCCTCCTATATCCATGGTACCGTGTCCTGCTAGGATCACCTCAGATCTCATTTGCCACCTTCCTGGATAGCAGCTTGGTCTAGAGCTCCACTGGAGGGTGTCCTTTTTGAGTGCTTGATAGCTACATCTTGATTTCCATTTCCTCTACCATAGCATTTATTAGTCATTTGGTAGTGTTTTTGGTGTCTTTTTTTTGTTAATATAGAGTTAGATAGTGAAAGTTTGGTAAGTTAGGTTTAGGTAATGTTTTTCTTTTGTAGGCTTTTCCCGCCATATGCCGCTTAGGTCTTGCCATTATTGTGGGGTTTTTTTCATGCTTAGTAGTGTAGTGTGTTGGTTTGTGTTTTTATAGTTAAGTTAGACTTTTAGTGCTGTAATGATGAGGGCTTTAAGAAGTGTGTGGTATTGGGCCACAAGCTCCCTTCCCAAGATGTGCACCACCAGTGAGTTTATTATCTTGGGGGCCACTTGCCTCTACTCTCAGTGTGCTGTCTGTGAGAATTTTGGCACCCAAGCTGTGAATGAGAGGAGGGCCAAGACTCTGTTGCTGGCTGGGGATGTTTCCTCCTCTTCCACCCCGACTGGTATTGTTGATAAAGATCAAGTCTTAAGGAGGGATCTAAGATTCCAGACCTTATAAATGAGACCGAAAATGATCATCTCTACCTTTGTCTACCAAATCTGAAGATCTCAAAATGTTCAGCTCCCCTGGCAGTCTTGGCACAGTCATTTGAGCCGACAGTTGAGATCCAATCTCCCAGAGCGTCAGCTATGGGGAAGACTCCTTCTCCTACACTCATTGTGCCAAGTCCTGTTGAAAGGCGGTCCCTTGTGCAGGACCTTTTTGCCCTTCTCTGAAGTTGTCCTTCTTCACCTCAGATCCAGTCTTGTCCAGTTTGGGTACAGCCCTCTGAGCAATCAGCTTGCAGGTGAGCCTCCAAGCCTCCAAGCCACCATTGGCTGTGTCGGCTCGGTCATTCCAATCTGTCAGGAATTTAAGACCCACTGACTTGGAGCAACTGATTTGGTATTTCCTTCAAGCCCAGATGCAGTTAGGACTGAACCTGTTGGCTTCAGGTTCTCGACCCGAGGATTTGGCCTCTATCAAGCTTGTTTCCTTCCTCAGGCCCTATGGATCAAAGGTTATTGGCGCTCCTTATTTTGCCAACCGTAGGGTTGGATCCAGTGGCTTGGTGGTATCTGTTCCTACCCCTGCCTTAATTTCCTCTACTGCAGCAGTATCTGAACCAAGTGGACCTTGAGGCCAACACTTCAAGACATGGGTGTCTGGGTCAGGGTCCATGCTTTGGGTTTCAGTGTCATCCCTCCTGCGTGGTGTCTCTGCTGTTGATAGTTCAGCTCTGATCTCTGTGTCGGGGCAGGCAGGAGTGGTTCTGGAGTCTGGTATATCCTTAGTAGCTTTCCATTATCTAGATGTGCAGGGATGCAAGCTTCAGCCTCTGCCTTTGATGTCATATAGAGGGTGTTCTCCCATCAGGGAATGGAGTGGTCATTGCCAGCCGGCATCCCTCCCTCCCTCTTCAACATCTGTGGTTGTGGACAAACATCAGTCTGCTCCAGGACAGCCCATGTGTTCTCCAATCTACTCTGCCCTCAGGTCCCCCTGCCTCTTCTGCTCTAACCCCCTCCCAATTCTTCAGGGTGGGGTGCTTTTGGCAAAGAGGTGGTGTAAGAGGAAACACTTGGATTCTCCAGAGGAATCCGTCACCAAGGACACCGACCTTGAAGGAGAGGGGCCCCTGCATCCCCCATGATCATTTGTCTCTTAGGGATCCTTTGGAGCTGCTAATGCTACATCAGTGCAGGGGTTGGACTGACAAAACCCTGTCTCCAGAAAGAGATGTTACCTTTGGAGGCCTTCAGGGTGTGCCCATCCACATCCCAGGTGGTTCCCCCTCCCGACACGTTTATTGACTTGGTGTTCTGGAGGGTGTGGAAGGAGTCTGGTGTGGTGCAACCAATTCCAAAGAAACTGGATACATTCCCGGACCCTCCTAAATACTGGCAGCACTGGAGTAAGGGTCCTGCTGTTGATGTTATTGTGGTACAACAGTCACTAAGAAGGACATCTCGGAAGAGAGTTTATTTGTTCATCCCTGAAGTGGGAGTTTGGGATGTTGGACTAGTTAGGGAAGCACTCATTTGCTTTTGTCTTTTCTCCAGGAGTCCCTTTTAGCAGTCCTAATGGTTTGCTTGACTGTTTGAGTCTGGAGGCAGGTGGGGGTCATTTGGCACTGCACCTGGAAGCTTGGGAGGATATCAACTCAGATGCATGGGTATTGAGAGTCATATCCAGAGGTTACACAATTCCATTTTTAGATCCACTAAAGGTAAATTTCAGACATCTTCCAAGTGTGCTACCCCATCAGAGGAAGGTGTAATTATGAAGCTGTTAGTAAACAGAGTCATCCAAGAGGTCCCACCAGACCACCACTGAGCTCAGGCTGCAGGGGTAGCAGGTCTTCCCTTACTGGGACAATTGACTTCAAACTATCTGTACAAGAGCATCAGGCCATTCCACACTGAGCTAATTGGAGGAAGTCGGAGGAAGGGCTCTGAGCCAACCAATCTGTGATATATAACATTAGGTATCCTAATGTTAAGTTGTCAATCTCGCCTTCATTCTTGCTGGATGGGTTCGGAGCCGATCCTCGGCTCCGACTCGGCCACTCTAAAAGCTCGAGAGCTAGTTCCACCGGCTCGAGGCTCCCCTATATCCCACAATGCTAGGCAGTAACTCCCAGATCTCGTTTGCCGCTACAGCGATCGAGGTGTGTTCCTACCGGCTCAGGTTAGTTTTTTGGTAAAGAACTAGTTTCTTAGCCTTTTCTCACCTTTAAAGTTAATTTTTCTTATAAATAGTTAGTGTTAAATTAGTTTATCCCATCCCCGTTAACTTTCCACCCCCTTTTTTCCACAAAATCTTAGATATTTTCCCTCGGGCCTTAGGCCCAGTCCCTCCCTTCCTATAGTGAGTGACTGTGTTTTATAGGGAATTTTTATTACTGTTACTATAATTTGTTTAATTTTAACCCTAAGTGTCATCGGTGTGTGTGTGTGCTTGGGTGTTACACTTTCCCTTAGTTATGTGGGAATCAAAGGTCTCAGGCTTCAAGAAGTGTGACTCGTGCTGTCAGAAGATGTCTCTGACAGACGGTCACACTTCTTGTGTGTACTGCCTGGGACCTTTGCACCTGCAGGACTCATGTGCTGTTTGCCATGGCTTCAGCCCTAGAGTCCTGCAGGAGCGAAAAAATAAACTTATTTTAAGGGGCTTACTTAAGCCTGAGGGTCCCTCGACTCAGTCATCGGGGAAACCCTCGAAGTCTTCTAGACCTTCGGCTCCAGCCTCTGAGCCGTCTTCTGGAGGCCCTAAAACTATTCGAACATCGGCTCCGGTCGGAGCCGATGAAACTCGAATACAAGCCCCTATGGTGTCCTCGGCTCCGGCCGGAGCCGAGGAAGACATTACTCTGTCGGCTCCGATTTTATTATCGCAACCGACATCCAGAAAGAGGTCCCGATCTCCATCTATCGGCTCCGTTCATTCGGCTCCAGCATCACCTTTGCTGTCTGAACGGAGCCATAGATCCCACTCTTCTAGGTCTTCCAGGTTATCGGACCATGACCTTCAGAGAGTAGTGAGTCGATTTCTTAAGTCCGAGGCATTAGCCCAGATGCTTCAAAGTCCGACTCAACAATCGAGACCTATTCCTACCACTCAATCTATTCCTCCTCTGACTCTTTTGAGTTCGGAGCCGGGGCGGCTCTGACCCGATACTGGGGTGGCGTCGGAACCGATACCTTTGTCTTTGGTTCCGTCGTCGGCTCCGATGTCGTCTTTGGAAGAATCTCGGCGCCAGACTTCCCTCGTCGGCTCCGAGGGGGCGAGTGGCATCAGACCCTTGTCCGACCCCGCTCTCCCTCTCGGTGCTTCGGCGCTGGTGAGTTTGGCTCCGACATCGACCTCGGAGCCATCACTGTCGGTGCCGGGGGAGGTTTTCAGTTTTTTGGAACGGAGACCTTCGGCTCTGCCTGACAGGGGTGCCTTTGAGGTCATGAGGAGCGTGTTAGAACCAGGATCTACTCCCCAGTCGGTTCTTTCTGCCACTACCCCTATAGTGCCGCCGGTGATTTCGACTCACTCTCTCATCCCCGACTGTAGAGAGCCAGCTCCTCAAGTTTCCCCTGTGGGGATCTCCTCCTCTTCCGAGGCCTCTCCTGACCCTGTAGGAGAGCCCCCTAGGAAGAGGCAGTGTAAGAGGAAGCACATTGACTCCCCTGAGTCTGTCACCTCTGACACTGATTTAGAGGATTCTGAAGGTTCCCCTCGTTCCCCCTCTGAAGATGTCTCCTTTACAGACATCCTTGAAATCTTAAAACAGAGGGGGAATTGGCCAGCTCTCAACCCTTCAGAGGATGAATCAGTGTACCTTGAGGCGTTTGGCTCTCGCCCTTCCACATCCTGGGTGTCCTCTCCCTTTGACCCCCTTATGCAAGTGGTGGCAAAGAAGGCTTGGGCGGCTCCTGACTCAGTGGAACCCACCCCCAGGAGACCATCTAAGTTCATCACGGCCCCCAAGTATAAAGAGTTTCTGACCAAAGGCATCTCTGTTGATGCTATGGCGGTGGCTGCAGCTACCAAGAAGGAGTTAGCTGATCCTTCGGTGCCTGTTCATCCTCCTAACAAGGAGTCTAGGTCGATGGACAGGTACGGGAAGCAGATGTTCTCGTCAGCGACCTTTACTATGAGATCGCTGAATTACCGGTGTCATTTTACTCGACTTCAGAGGGACTTACTCAAGGAAGTGAGTGAAATGTTGAAGGGCCCAACAGCTGCGGGTTTTCAGGATAGGATGAACTCTCAGCTGGCTACCCTTAATTCTATAACCAACTCCTCCATGCGCCTCCTTTCATATGCGGCTGATGGAGCAAGTAGAGCGGCAGGTACAGGTGTAGCCTTGCGTAGGCACGCCTGGATGTGGCTTTGTAATTTTGCGGACCCTTTTAAGGCGTCCTTCACTAATTCCCCCTTTGATGGATCATCCCTCTTTGGTCCTCAAGTGAAGGAAACCCTGACTAGGTGCGAGACTGATGGCAAAACTCTTTCTGCCGTCGGAGTCCGTTTTTCTACTCCTTCTAGACCTTACCCCAAAGGTCAGAAGGGGGGAAAGATGTGGTTCCGTAAACAATCTCAAGGAGACTTGCCTGACGCACAGAGTCGATTCCCCTCTAGAGGCAGAGGGGGGAACAACAATGGTAGACGCCGTCCCAGAGGCAGAGGAGGCCCGCAGAATCAGGGCAGTCGAGAATCCTTTTCCGACAAGCCCTTTCAGCATCCCTGAGGTGTTGTCCGACTGTCCACCTTCGGAGGCAGTCGGGGGAAGGTTGTCACTGTACCCAAAAGCCTGGCTATCCCTAACTCAAGACAAGTGGGTACAGTCTATCATTTCCGAAGGCTACAGAATCCCTTTCCTTCTCATTCCAAAGCTGTCCAAAAAATCCCTTCCAGATGTTCCACCCAGTCAAAGGGAGCAAGCAGCATTAGAAATTTCAAAGCTGCTCGCAAAAAGAGCTATTCAACCAGTGCCAGCAGACCAAGTAGGATCCGGAACCTACTCCAAATTCTTTTTGGTTCCAAAGAAAACAGGGGACTGGAGACCCATTTTGGATCTCAGCAAATTGAACAAGTTTATCAAGAAAACAAAGTTCCGGATGGTCACGCTGCAGTCCATTCTTCCTCTTTTGGAGCGGGACAGCTGGATGTGCTCTATAGATCTCCAGGACGCGTACTATCACATCAAGATGAATCGACGCTCCAGGAGGTTTCACCACTTCAGGCTGGGAACCAGTCATTTTCAATTCAGAGCCCTGCCCTTTGGTCTCACTACAGCCCCCCGAGTGTTTACCAAATGCATGGCAGTGGTAGCCTCTCATCTGAGACGTCAAGGATTCCAGGTGTTTCCTTATTTAGACGACTGGCTCCTTACAGCCCCCACCAAGCATCTTTTACTCCTCGCCAGAGACTACACCTTTCACACATGTCAGGCACTAGGCATTTCAATAAACTACGAAAAGTCTGTCTTGTCGCCTTGTCGTGTTATTACTTTCATAGGTGCAAATCTAGACACAGTCAAGATGTCAGCCAAACTCACAGAGCAGAGGATAGCAGACATACACAAACAGGTCTTTATTCTTTTGCAGCAGAACAAAGTCAAAGCCAGACAGATCCTGAAAGTATTGGGGATTATGGCGGCGGCCATCCCTCTCCTGCCATTAGCTCGCTTCCACATGAGGATTTTGCAATGGATGCTCTTCACACAATGGTCTTACCAAAGCCTTCCAATGTCCCATCCTATTCGGATAACTCAGTCGTGCAAGACTCATCTCTCTTGGTGGATCACATCTCCTCAGCTCCTCCTAGGGAGACCCTTTGTCCCTCCCCCTCCGGTTGCTACAGTGACAACGGACGCCTCCCTGATCGGGTGGGGGGGGCATTTCCAGGGCAGGACAGTCCAGGGCATGTGGCAACCGTTCGAGTGCCACTTGCACATAAACGTCCTAGAGATGAGAGCAGTGCTTCTAGCGTTGCAAGCCCTCCAAGACTCTCTTCCCAAGGGAACTATAGCACTTCAAACAGACAACATGTCTGTAGTGTGGTACATCAACAAACAAGGCGGAACCAGGTCTTACCCCCTATGTCGAGAGGCACTCAGACTATGGCAATGGGCGATTTCTTCTCAGCGATTTCTGTTAGCAACGCACATCCCCGGGACGTCCAGTGTGATTGCGGACAAATTGAGCAGAGCTATTCTCATGCCTCACGAGTGGTCTCTGAACAATTCAGTGTTGAAGAAAGTTTTTCGAAAGTGGGGCAGGCCTTGCTGCGACCTTTTCGCTACTCCCCAAAACAGCAAGTGTGATGATTTTTTCACCCTCTTTCCCCAACCAGGCCATCCCAGCAGAGACGCTCTAGTGCACGTTTGGCCCCCGGGACTTCTGTATGCCTTTCCTCCCTTCCCACTGATATCCCAACTGATACAGAAAGCCATCGCTCAGGAAGCTTCTATGATCCTCATTGCCCCTTACTGGCCTCGACAAATTTGGTTCCCCTTTCTCCACCGTTATCTGTTGGAACAACTTTGGCATCTGGACCCAGTTCCAGACCTCTTGACCCATCAGTCGGGTCAGTTGCACCACGCCCTTCCCTCTCTGAACCTCACAGCTTGGTTCCTCCAATTCCGACCTTAGCCAGGCTTCCCTTGATATCTCACGCAGTTAGAGATATCTTGATTGCCTCTCATAAATCTTCCACTCGGAAGATTTATCATAGCAAGTGGAAACGTTTTTCCTATTGGGCACAGTCAAAGAATATAGATCCTTTCACTGCTTCTATTCAAACAGTCCTAGATTTTCTAGCCGAACTTTTCCATGCAGGTTCGTCCCCATCTACCATTAGAGTTCAATTGGCTGCAATTTCGAACTTTCATGTTGGAGTCTCAAAGTCCTCTATCATGTCTCACAAACTCTGTAAGGCCTTTTTAAAGGGAGTCTTTCTACTCAAACCACCCATCAGAGGTCCTCCTCCTCAATGGGATCTCAACTTGGTTCTGGCATCCTTAATTCTTCCCCCCTTTGAACCTGCGGCTTCATGTTCTATAAAATTACTTTCGTGGAAGACACTCTTTTTAGTAGCTATCACCTCAGCTAGAAGAGTCTCTGAACTTCATGCTCTGTGTAGTCGACCCCCTTATCTAGTATTTCATAAAGACAGGGTGTCCTTGCGTACTAACCCATCTTTTTTGCCCAAAGTAGCTTCATTGGCAAATTTGAATCAAACCATTGAGCTTCCTGTTTTCTTCCCAAATTATTCTAATAGGTCAGAACAAAAGTTACACTGTTTGGATATTCATCGCCAACTTGAGGTACTATTTAGACAGGACCAAACAATTCAGGAAATCTGACCAACTGTTTGTTTCTTATGCAGAAGGTAGAAAGGGCCTTCCAGTCTCTAAAGTCTCTCTCTCTAGATGGCTTACTTCTTTGATTACTCTAGTGTATGAGATAAGACATCAACAGTTGCCATCCAAACCCAGGGCTCATTCAACTAGAGCTTTAGCCACTTCTGTAGCTTTCCAAGATAGGCTGCCTATTGATTCGATTTGTTCGGCAGCTACTTGGGCTTCTCCCCATACCTTCATTTCTCATTATAAGTTGGACTTGGCCTCTAGAGACTGAGCCAACTTTGGTTCCACTGTACTCAAGAGTCTGTTCCGATAGGCCACCCGGGACAAGGTGCTAGGGACGCGGTCCCATCCAGCAAGAATGAAGGCGAGATTGACAACTTAACATTTAGAAGTTATGTACCTACCATAACGTTCCATGTTAGTTGTCTTCTTCTCGCCTTCTTTCTTGCGTCCCACCCTCCTTCCCCCTAGCCAGGACAGACCTAGAAGAATTTTCTTCTTTATTCCTTATGGAATTTTATTGCTGGCCTTAGCTTTCAAACGAGATCTGAGGAGTTACCGCCTAGCATTGTGGGATATAGGGGAGCCTTGAGCCGGTGGAACTAGCTCTCGAGCTTTTAGAGTGGCCGAGTCGGAGCCGAGGATCGGCTCCGAACCCATCCAGCAAGAAAGAAGGCGAGAAGAAGACAACTAACATGGAACGTTATGGTAGGTACATAACTTCTAATTTTTTGTTTATTTCTGAGTTATTTATAGCACTTTTATTGTCTGCATATACTTTGTTAGCTAGTTTCACTGTGTGTGAGGTATTAACTAGAAATTTTCTACAATTGTTAAGCATTGGGTTGGGTTTGCTTGTTCTGATTTCCTGCTAAGGAGTGTATCATATAACTTGTTTGCAGTTAAAAGCATTCTCTAGAGTCTCCTTGATCCTTTATCTGTTTAAATATTTCTGCAGTTTTTTTTTATACCTAAGTAGTGTTGGTAGTGTAGCAATGTCTATATTCAGGCTTGTGTTTTGGGCCTTGTTGTTTGTTAGTAGAGGCTTTGTGTCTGAGCAGGCCATCATAGCTTAGCCAAAGCCAGTATAGCATTTCAGTGAGAGTGAATTGTTTGTGGTCATTGGCTGACTGGGGTTGCCTGGACTACAGCTTGGAGTAAGCACCTCATTGGTTCTTTCAAGCTTTTTTTTAAGTTGTTTCAGGTTTCAACTTTGTTACTTAAGAAGTTAACTTGTGAGTGTTTCTGCCATTTCACACTGAGCTAATCGGAGGAAGTCTGAGAAAGGGGCTCTGAGCCAACTAATCTGTGATATATAACATTAAGTATCCTGTTTTTTTGCTTATTTCTGAGTTATTTATAGCACTGTTATTGTCTGCATATACTTTGCTAGCTAGTTTCACAGTGCGTGAGGTGTTAACTAGAAATTTTCTACAATTGTTAAGCATCTTGTTGGGTTTGTTTGTTCTGATTTTTGTTTCCCACCCTCTCTCCCTAGTGGTATCCTGTTTTTATACTTGGTGGCTTTGCAGTTGCCCGCCCCTACTGTAAATTTGATCTGGGACATTCCACCCAGTCTAGTGTCATTGCATCATTCTACCTAATCCAGGGAGAACATTTGAGAAGGCTAACCCAGTTAGTTTCTGTTCCTCCTTTCCCCTTTCCACTTTACAAAAAAAATTTTCTAAACTTGTTTACTGCCTTTCCTGTAAGTCTTCTAGTCCAAATACAGATTTGCTGTATCCGGGACTGTTTGTAAGCTTCTGAGCCCCCAAGCCTTTCTGTGTTGGAGGGAAGCCTTCTAGCTTAATTTTGTTTCTTAGAACTAGCAAGTTTTCTAGTTTCAGCACTCAAATCTGTTTCTTTGAGCTCAGCACTTGTTCAGAACTCATTGTAAGCACTAAATAAGCTACAAATTACTACAGCACTCAACTTTCCTCACTTGTCTAGAGGAAAACAGTTTTTAGTACCTAATAAATAAGCACCTATCCAGGCATGTCTAAGGGTCAGCTCCTGGTGTTTTCTCCTGCCTACCTGATGAATCTGGGCATCTTGGGGCAATGCAGCAATTGCCTCGTACACAGACAACCCTCTCCTCCTACCACCCAACGCTACAACCTATGAGAGATGCACTTATATAGCCAAACTGGAAGCAAAGCTCTCTTCACTCAAGACTGGACTAGACAATCAAGAGGAGAAGGTAAACACTTGCACCACACCACACTCATCACATAGTCCCTGAAAACCTACACCACCAAAACACACAGAAACACAAAACACACACCTACATTTGCGGAGGCTCTCAAAAAAATCTACCCAAGCAACAGGGACAGGGACCTCCAAAGCAGAAACGCAAGCAACCTCTACCCCCCCAACACAACACAAATGACACATAGCCCATAAACTTAGTGTGCCACTCAACCACAGCCCATAAGGCATAACAACATACCCAACACTCTAGTCATAGTTGACTCTATAGTCAGGCACACTGATGTTCCACTCACAAGGGTAAACAAGGAGAAAGTTACTGTCAGCTGCCTGTCAGGTGCCAGGATCCGCCACATAACGCATGCACTCAGGTCACTCCACAACAAGCACAAATATGACTCTGTCATTGTCCATGTTGGTGTGAATAACCTGAGACATACCTCCCTGGACTACATGAAAAGAGACATGGAGGAACTCTCCGATCTTTCAGGCCAGGCAGGTATGACCCTATCCCTGAGTAGCATCCTGCCATCACCCAGAATGATACCACAGTACAAGGACAAAATTATTGACTTCAACAATTGGCTAAGCTTCTGGTGTCATCCTAAGGGGATCCAGTATCTGTCTGCCTGGGATGACATGATCGACAAACCATGATGCTTTGCCAGAGATGGCCTGCACCTGTCGCCCTTGGGATTTTGGATACTGGCTAAGGCTCTTGCCACCCCTATAGTGCCTTTTTTAGGCAAGACTCAAATGACAAATTTGCCACCGTAACAGCTACAAGCAAGCAAAATCTGAGGGTAATGCTACTTAATGCTAGAAGTCTAAACCTCAAAATGCACTCACTCGAGGCACTCCTTAAAATGAACATCGACATCTGTGCAGTGACAGAGACCTGGTTCAAGGCTCCAGAGAGCACCCCTGCATTACCAGGCTGTAACTCATACCACACCTTTCGGCCATTTAACCTGGACCGAAGCACTAAAGGGGGAGGCATGTCCGTATTCATTAAGGATATCCACACCTCCAGGCTAGTTGCTCAGCATAATGCATCCGAGATTATCCAAGTGCAACTAACTCTGGGCAAGACCGCAATTCAAATTGTAGCTTGCTACAGATCCCCCACTATGCCCAAGGATTCCCATTCCTCATTTCTTGATACACAGGAAAATATTGGGGTACAACCTAACACCCTAATAATGGGCAATTTCAACTACCCCACCATTAACTGGGAAAACTACTTATGTACTAACTCTTGTGCTCAACGGTTTCTGGAATTCATAAATTCCAATGCCTTTGATCAACTTATCCACACCCCCACCAGGGGCAGCAGTATCCTATACCTGGTCATTACCAACATGGGCAACCGGTGTTCCACACCAGAAGTCAGTTCCTCGTTGGTCATATCCGACCACAAGCAAATCACCCTAGACATCCACATCACACCCCCACCCCCCATTAGGGAAACCACCATAAAAAATTTCTTCAAAGCCAACTTCACGCTTCTTAAGACAGAAGTGGCAAACTTCACGACACCCATGCTGATGGGCAATAGAGGTACGACTGCTGAATCCTATACAATTGCACTTTATAAGCACTTACATGAGTGCATGGATCGTGCAATCCCTAACAGAACCAAGATGCTATCCTCCAAAAA
Source organism: Protopterus annectens (assembly GCF_019279795.1). Taxonomy (NCBI): domain Eukaryota; kingdom Metazoa; phylum Chordata; order Ceratodontiformes; family Protopteridae; genus Protopterus; species Protopterus annectens. The sequence continues at coordinate 550,452,016 of NC_056750.1, read as the reverse complement.
AAGGAAGCCAATCTGGTGGTCCCCTGCCATAACCTCTACAACAGAAGAAAGAAACTGTTGCAAAAAAGTAAAATTCCATGATTGGAGGAACTCCGTGGTCAGCCTCAATAAGAAGCTGAGATCCCTCATAAAATCCTCCAAAGCTAGTTAAGAAAACAAAATTGCCACTGATTCTAAAGACAACTACAAAGCATTCTGTAGCTATGTCAAGATTCTCAATGGCAACACTCAGATCTGCTCTGAGTTACAGCACAATGGCACTAATTATACAGAACCAACTGATATTGCCAACATCCTGGCAGATAGGTTCAGTGCTAACTTTACCCCTCTCTCATCCCCTAAAGGGCCCATCTCTATACCGGAAGAATGCAGAGTTCCTGTAATTATGGCTGCACAGGTAAAAAACACACTCTCCAGTGCCAAGAACACAGCATCCATGAGACCTGACAACATCCCAGGCTGCGTTCTACATGAACTACAGAACAAACTGGCACCCCACCTAAGTACCATGTTCAGTCATAGCCTCACCTCTGGCTTTGTGTCCACTGAATAGTGCACAGCAACAGTTATCCCACTCCACAAAGGGGAGCCACCACGGACCCCAGGAACTTCCACCCCATTAGCCTGATGAGCCTGATCTGCAAGGCTATGGAACATATCATCATGGAACTTATAAACAATGGCATTGGTAATCTCCAAACTCTGGACCCTACCCAGTTTGGGGTGGTAAAAGACAGATCATATCTCCTATACCTGATAGACTTCTTTGAAGTGGTCACCAAAGCCGTAGATGAAGTTAAGGTGGTTCACACAGCCCATTTAGATCTCTCCAAGGCTTTCAACACCATCCCCCACTCTGGAATTATAGATGAACTCACTAAACTAGGTATAAATCCCTATGTCACAAGATGGGTTGCCAACTGGCTCACTAACACAACCTACACTGTGAAAGTAGCAGACTCTAAATCCAACTTCAGACCAGTGACAAGTGGAGTACCACAGGGTTCAGTCCTAGGTCCTCTCCTGTTTACTTCTCTGAAGTACAGGCTAACACAGAAGGTCTTTGGCTAACAAAGTTCGCAGATGACTGCAAACTAGGAGCCATAATCAAAATTCCCTAACGATGTGGACATCCTACAAAAGGGCCTCACTGAGACAGATGCCTGGTGTCAAAGCCATGGCCTCAAGCTCAATGCCAAAAAGTGCATTGTCATCCCTTTTGGTAAAAACTATGTACCCATGAACTACAACATAGGCAGTAGTCTATTTAACACTGAAAGTGTGATGAGAGACCTTGGGGCACAGGTGGACAGTAGTCTCTCCTTTGATAATCACATCGCCACAGTAGTCAGGAAATCCTTGTACGTAGCACACCTCATCCAGGAAAAAAAGAGGTCATTGTTCCCTTCTACTCATCACTCGTTAGACCCATTATAGAGTACAATGCCCCTTTTGGTATGTACCTCACAAGACATCTACAACAACTGGAAAGGCCACAGAAATACCTCACAAAGAGGATTACCGGCCTCAAACAGATCCCCTACGCAGACTGCCTCAAAAAACTCCAGCTTTACTGTGTTGCATATCTCCTACTCAGAGGTGTTCTCTGCCTAACATACAAAGCTATGTCAAACCCAGAGCTGTTGGACATGCTCCACTTAAAGAAATCCCAATCTCTCCGAGCTCCATGCTCTAGGGACCTAAACCTTGTCACCACAATAAACAGAACATGCTGGAGGGATAGATTCCTGTCCCAGAGACTTCCCATACTCTGGAACAAACTACCTGTCTATATCAAGCAAAGCTCCTCATTAGCACTCTTCAAGAATAATTTTGATGATTGGATGGGAGATAGGAAATTCACCTCGGGGATCACGTCTGTGGCTCTGCTTGACAGGGGCACAGGAAAATAATTTTCTTGGGTGGCAAAAGTCAGGGTACCATTTGGCTAGGCTTATATAGGCTCTAGGGCCAGTAGCCTTGTACCTACCTATGAACCTTTGAACTAGTCAGGGCCAGGGACACCTTACTGCAGCAGTGACTTCACTTGGGGATCACAGTCAAATATCAAAAGTTCAGCCTTCACCCTGTTCAGATGCTAGAATTCATACATTGTCACTTGAACACACCCTCTCAAAATGCAAAACTTCCAGGGTATCTACCCTTACTTCTCAGGCCATTTCTTTGCTGTCCTACAGAAAACCCCCGGTGTCGCTGGTTCTCGAGCTCCTAGGACGCATGGCGGCTGCCATCTGCTTAGTCCCCCTGGTGATGTACCACATGAGGGCTCTGCATTGGACACTTGCAGTGCAGTGGTCTTACTTGAATCATCCGATGGAGTTTTCCATCATGTTAACAAATGTGCTGAGGTCAAATCAGGTGGTAGTTGCAGTCTCCCCTGGTATCCACCGGTAGACTGTTTGTTCTTCTCTGTCCACTGGGTATTGTCATGATGGATGCTTCTCTTATAGGGTGGGGCGGGATTTCAAAGGGAGGACTGTCCAAGGTGCCTGGTTCATGACCAATGCCAGTCTTCACATCAGTGTCTTGGAGATGAGAGCAGTTCTCCTTGATTTGCATGCTTTTTAGGACGGTCTCCCCAAGGCTGTGATCTTATTTCAGACAGACAAAATGTCTGTCATTTGGTATCTGAACAAATGGGGAGGACCCTGATCTTACCCCCTTTGTGTGGAGGCCATAAGGGTTTGGCAGTGGGCAAATTCATCTCAACAGTTTCTGGTTGCAATGCATGTCCTGAGGAGATCCAACATATTATTGGTCAGTCTGAGCATGAACATTCTTTTTCCTCACAAGTGGTTCTTAAATCCAAAGATTGCGACTCAGATGTTTTGGCTGTGAGGCACTCCATGTTGCAACATGTTTGCTTCCCAATCCAACACCAAGTACAGCAGCTGTTATGCCTTAGTTCCTCCTCAGGGACAGTCACCCAGGGATGCCATTCTGTATCATTGGCCCCCGGGTTTCCTCTATGCGTACATTCTGACTCCAGTGATAATGTTTCCCCAGAAGGCTGCCCGTTGTGCCCATTGCAGAGTGCCTGTGATCCTCATTGCTCCTTGTTGGCCCCTTCAGGTGCGGTTCCCCTTTCTTTGGCTTCTTTTGAGGTGCCCTCCTTAAGTCTTGGATCCCCTTCCAGATCTGATTTCTCACCTCATGGGCAAAGACCTGTCTGATTTCCAGACACTAAGGTTAACTGCATGGTGTCTCCAATTCCCCTGATCACCAGAGATCCCAAACTTTAGACAGAGTGGTGCATATTTTGTCCTCATCTCAGAAGGTGACTGCTCATAAAGTCTATTGTAGTAAGTGGAAACGTTTTGCTCTTTGGGCTAATTTTAAAGGTTTGGATCCTTTCTCGGTTCATTTGGAGGTGATTCTGCACTTTCTTGCTGACTTATTTCACTTGGGATTCAGTTATTCTACTACTAAGTTACAGCTGGGAGCTATTTCCAGTTCTCATATTGACAGGGATATGTCCTTGGTGGCTCTAAAAATTTCTAAGGTCTTTTTTAAGGGAACCTTTTTGTTGCATCCTCTAGTGTCTGCGATCCTGTTCTACTGTGGGACTTCCCTTCTATGCTTCAAGTGCTTGTCACGCCTCCTTTTAAGCCATCAGTTATGGCTGACTTGAAGTTGTTGTCTTGGAGGACCTTATTCTTGGTGGATGATACTTCTGCCAGGCATGTGTCAGAACTGCAGGCCTGTGCTTGGTGCCTCTGCATTTGTTTTTTCATAAAGACATGGTGTCTGTCTGAACAGACCCTGATTTTCTGCCAAAGGTGTCAATGGAGAACAATTTGAATCAGACCATTCACTTGCCAGTGTTTTTTTCCTGAATTTTCCAGTAAATGAGAATATTTACTGCAATGTCTCGATATGAACCTCAAGATAAGACAGCCACAAATCCTACTTTGCAATCATCTCAAATGTATTCATCCAGCACTTACTGCTGGTTGGAAAATTAGTCATCACTAAACTGAAAAGGAAGAGACCCAGGACAGAGCCCTGCAGGACATTTTGATTAGATAAATATTTATTTATTTGACATTTGTTAACCGGGTTGGTCCAGCTGGGCAGGAGTCCATTTTCAGTGGAGACCCGAGGAGAAAAGCTCCAATTACAAAAACAGTTAGGATAACATAGGTAACAAAACATAGAAAGTACCATAACCAATTATAACTCCAAAACATATTAATACAAATATGACTCAAACATATTCAAATTACAGCAGGAGGGTTTTCTCAAAGAAATGAGTATATGAACCCCTAATGTTTTTTTTTTTATATGTACAAAACAAGTTATATACAATTGATCAAACAAGAGATATACAAGTGAATCAGATTTCTTGCATAGGCTTTGTTGGAAGGTATAGGTGCTTTCAGGAGTTCAGAGGGAAGGAGCACCAATTGTATAGAGGGGACATATCAGGTAGGTTCTAAGCAGAGACATGATTTAGTGTTGAGAAGATAATGTTTGAGTTCCTTTTTGAAGTGTGCAGGGTGTATGATGGAGCGGATGTTCAGAGGAAGTTTGTTCCAAGTGTGGGCTATAGAGCAGTTATTTTGCAGTTTGCCAGTGTTCTTCTTTGGATGATCTAGATTCAGAAGTTGTAGGTTAGAGGTGCGGAAGGTTCTAGAAGGGGTATAGGTAGATACAAGAGTAGTGAGAGCTGGACAGGGTGAAGGCCTGTATAGAATGGAGTGAATAACTTGAAATTGAGAAAGTAGCAGTAGTTGAGGGAATTCGAGCCATTGTAATGAATTCAGGGTAAGGCAGTGATGGGAGCTGTAGGGGGAGTTAGTAATGAAGCTTGCAATTTTATGGTAAGTTTGTTGCAGTTTGTTCATGGTAGTAGCCTGTATATTGGTTAGTACTGGGGCTGCATAGAGAAGTGTGGGCAGGAGGAAGGACTGTGCTAGGGAGAGTCTAGCATTTGGAGTAAGAAATCTTTTGTTACAATAGAGCAAGCCAAGTTTCTGGTGTGTTTTTTTATTCCTTCCAGTAAGTGTAAGTTAAATTTGAGCTCATCATCTATAATGAAGCCTAACAGTTTAATGTGTGGTTCAGGTTGTATGATTGTGTTGTTAGAGGATGTTATGGTAAATGTAGATTTGTGATTGGAAAAAGAGCGGGGGAGAAAGAGCAGGAGCTTGGTCTTCTTAGGGTTAAGGATAAGCAGATTGTCAGCCATTTCTCTGTGGATAGAAAGGAGTTTTGAATAAGGGTGAGATGGTCTATGATACTACTGGAGATTGAGATGAGTGTAGAGTCGTCTGCATATTGTATAAAAGAAGATTGTCTGCAAGAGGTGAATAGTTCGTTTGTAAAGATATTAAATAAGAGGGGACCCAAGATAGAGCCTTGAGGAACTCCTGTTGGAACAGATATAAAGGGAGAGCAGGAAGAGAGCCATTTGACAGATTGCTGCCTACCTGAGAGATAGCTGGAGAACCAAGCAAGGGAGTTTAGAAGACTGGTTGATGTTAGATAATTTAGAAAGTAGTATAGGGTGAGAGACTGTATCAAAGGCTTTGGAAAGGTCAAGGAAGAGGCAGGATATTAACTGATTGTTATCAAGGGCATTGGCTATGGTATGAGTGAAAGAGAGGAGGGCGGTGGATGTGCTGTGGTGGGGATGGAAACCATGCTGAGTGGGAGTGAGAAGGTTGTGTTGGAGGAGATGGTTGAGAAGTTGTGAATGTATGCATTTTTCAAGCAACTTGGAGATGGGAGAAAGAATAGCAGTGGGATGATAGTTAGATGGATCAGTGAAGTTGCCACCTTTATGCAGTGGGATAGTAAAGAAGGATTTCCAGATAGTAGGAACTGTAGCCTCTTGCATAGATCTGTTAATGAGAATGGGTATAGGATAGGCTATAGATTCAGCAGTGAGTTTGAGAAATGTAGGAGATAAGTTATCGGTAGAGGGAGAACATGGTTTAAGCTTAAGAAGAAGGGATTTGATGTAGGAAGTTGACACAGGTTTAAATGAGAAGAGATTCTGGCTATGAGGGTTGTTGGTAGTAGTGATGGTTTCAGCCTTAGTATTTGAGGGTGTAAGGTTTTGGATAGTGTCAGTGAAGTGTTTGTTGAGTAGTGTAGCAATTTCAGGAGGAGATTTGTTGGGGTAGGGTGAGGGGCTAGAAGGCTTGCAAGGGTAAAGTATTTTGTTAAGAGTAGTCCAGAATTTGCGCAGGTTGGACCTGTTGTCCAGTTGAGCAGAGTCGTAGTAAGAGGTCTTGTCTTTGGTGACCAGTTTCTTAACTAGGTTATGTAATTGTATTTAAGTAGATGGGGACTATGCCTGGTTTTAAGCCATAACTTCCAGGTGCTATCCCTGGCATGCATCCTTTGCTTTTTTGTCGAGTTGTGTGGTGTTTTAAGTTTCTTCTCACTAGTCAGCCTGTACAAATCTATCTCTGTCCCTCTAGAAGATGGTTTAGTCCTTTTTCATGATGGCCTTTTAACTTTAAAGTTTTAAATACCCAAAATGTGAATTTAATTATAGAATTTGTCTCTGTGGTTTTACAAAACATTTTTTTATTCTTCAATGGGGAGAACTATCGAACAGATAAGTGGTGTTGCAATGAGCATAGCTTGCTCTCCCATTTATGTCAGTCTAGTTTTTTTTAGCAAGAGAGAACTCATTTGTGTATCATTTGTAATATTTGAAGTTATATTTGAGAGTTTTGGGTGACATACTCCTCTTATGGAACAGACCAGAGGGTCATATTAACAATTTTGATTATTTGAACAATGCTACCTTGTTTTTGAAATTTAACTACCACTATAATAAGAACTCTCTTAATTTCTTAGACACCACTATTGAACTGATGAAAAGTCGTTTCAAGTCTAAAATCTACAGGAAACCTACCTTTAGTAACTCATATTTACCATTTACTAGTGTACACCCCTTTACACAGAAATGGAGTTTGGTTAAGGGCGAATGCATACGAGTGGTAAGGATGACATCACAAAAGGAAGCGTTAGTACAGGAGCTTAAGTATATCCCTGGATGTCCATGGATAGAGGATGTCCAGAAAATCTGGTCTGGGAAATTAGAAGATAAGTTTTTGATGTTACATATTACATTATCAAAATTTCAGTACTTCGAATACTATATGGTCGGCACCATACGATTGAAGTGCTACAACTTCAAAAACGTAATAAAAAAAAGACAAAACAAACAAAAGTAACTGCTCTGAGCGGGGGGCAAGCCCCCCTGCACCCCACACCCCCCCTACTTAAATATACCAACTCTGAGATCGCACTTTAACGGAGTTAAGTGCAGGAAAGGGAAGGTTTCCCTTTTCTACACTGTAGTACGATCTCGGAGTTGGTATATTTAAGTAACAGGGGTGCAGGGGGGCTTGCCCCCCTGCCTACACCCTTTACTTTTTCTTTTTTTTTTTATCATTTTTTACAAACATTCAGATATTTAATCGTTCGATCATTAAAGGTCGACCTTTAGTGATTCCAACGATTGAATATTCGATGCTCCAATAGGAACCCAGTTTTTGATTGATGCAGCAGATAATATAAATCACTATTAGATACTGGTTTTCAGAGTGGAAGTTCAAGAATGGCAGTAGGTTTGGTAAAGCAATAGTGGTGGAATTTAATTACACAACACGGAAAGTAAAATAAATTATTCTTAGTAATTGGAATATGTTTAGGTTTAACCTAGAAATCGTAGGGATGGCAGGCTGTGGCCCTAAGTTTGTCTTTAAAACTGATAGAAACCTGGAAAGTTTGTATGAACAGAACACACACTGGAGGATCAAAGAAAGGTAAGGAATGAAAAAATGTGGGATAGTGTCAATGTGCACACATTATTGAGGAGGGCAACATTATGCTTGGTAACACCTTCAAAACAAGGGTGTTTTTCAAAAAAGGAAATTGTGGAAGTAAAGGTATTGTAGACCTAGCATTTATATTTGTGTGTGTGTGTGTGTGTGTGTGTATATATATATATATATATATATATGTGTGTACACACACACACACACACACACATATATATGTATATATATATATAAGCATGTATACAGTATTAAGAGTAAAAATGCTACCGCCGCTCTCTACAAACGCACTTTATTTGATGCCTCCCACAATGATTTGCAAGTAGACCTTAATCATCGGGGTGGGATTGGTTGAACAGGTTAGAATACAGAGAGTTGTTATGGCAATCCAGATTGAACACCTTCACCTGCCCCCCCCCCCCAGGTTTAAATGACTACATTTCAGCACTACATGTCCTAAAATTTCATGTAGCCAAATTAAAAATGATTTAATATGCAACTAAAGGTTCTTCTGCACCACATAATAATACAAAATAGTTTGGTAATGTTTAAAGCTTTTTTTATTTTTGAATTCCAATCATTTTTAAGATTGCACATTTAGTTTTTTAAAGTTATTAAGTTTAGTTTTTGCTTTTTAATAAAGAGAGTATAAATGGTTTTCCTGAAAGGTATTTTTGGGGAATATTGCTTGTTCATTGTTTAAATGTGTGATTATACCTTTAAGAAAATATTTAGTACATTGATTGCTTGGTTAATTAAACTGTAATAATTTATTAATTTAATGGATACTGTATAAGGGGTTAATGATCTCATGGATTTATTCTGATGAAGTCCTATCTGTAGTAGATGAAAGTGCTTAATATAAATACATATTATAAATACATTAAAAATAGTCTTTGGAGTTCAGTCTGGCCTTCTTTATGAACCAAATGCAGCATTTCACACTACGTTGTCACCCTTCCTTGTTTCTTGTTGGTGCCATTGGTCCCTTTTTGGTGGTTTTGAAAATGCAGACCTTACACTTCATCTTGGTGTTAACTTCCAGACAGCTTTTTGCTGCCATTTCTGGAAAATTTTGAGATTTGCTGTTTGGCTTACAAAATCAAGTTTTCTGCATTGCCCTTTGGGTTTTCTACTGCACCTCAAGTGTTTACAAAGGGTCTGACCTGAGTGTTTGCCTGTTACAGAACCCTAGGCATCCACAGTTTTTTCCTTATTTAGATAACATGCTGATTTGTGCAGATTCTGTATCCAGGTGGTTAAGAGTCCTTAGACAAGGTCACATTCCTCCTTTCCCACCTGGACTATAAATTGAACCTTCAAAAGTCCTTCCTCATACCCTGTCAGTGAATTGTTTTTGGGGTGTTGGATATACGCATTAAAAGGTATGACCTTCCTGCCTGAAGACAAAGTTCTGGCTTATCAAGGAAGTTTCCTGGATTTCTCTCTCCTAGATGTGTCCTCAGCAAGATTGCTTTTCAAATTTCTAGGCCTCAGGGTGTCAGTGATGATACCACTAGCCAGGCTACACTTGAGAAAAATTCACTAGTACTTGAGGAATTGTTGGGCCAAGCACCTTCATACCTCGCACTTCAAGATACTGATACTGGGATTTGTGAAACAAGAACTGCAGTGGTAGAGGGATCAACTGTCTCTCTTCAACCCCCAGTCCAAAGGGATTCTTCAGATTTTGTGTGGGGATCAGTGTCCATGGGAGTTCAAGTGCAAGGCTTGCAAGGTCATCAGGAAATGCCAAAGTGCATAAATATAAAAGAGATTTTGGTAGTGATTCATGCCTTAAAAGTTCTTCTCCACTTATGGACTTCTGGTCCTCTTCTAGTGGTCACAGGCAACATTGCTGTGATGTGTTACCTGCAAAAGCAAGGTGAAAAAAGGTCATACTTTCTTTGCCATTTGGCAGTGATGGCCTTGGGAATTAGCTCTACAGCATTTTATTAGAGTAAAGCACAGTGGCAGACAAATGTAACAGATTTTGAGTATACCCTCACAAATGGTTGTGATGCTTCTGTTTTGATGCAATATAATCAGGGCCGATAGAACTATCAAAAAAGATGGAGGCATCGCCATACTATACACGACTGTCCTCAAAGTAGACCTTATACATAAAGAAATCCCAGCATTTAACAATGCAGAAACTCTATTCACCAAAATTCAAATCAATCAACAGAAGCAACTAAACCTAGTGGGTATTTACATACCCCCAGGTGACAACATACCTAGTCTCGAGTCTATACTAAACTGGACATCTGCAAACCTCCCACAGGAGACACTCCTCCTAGGAGACTTTAACACTGACTGGAAATCCATCAACACTACTATCCCCTCTAATCACATCAACCTGTATTCCTATACTCGACTTATCCAAACACCCACCTGCATTGACAAAAATACAAACAAGGAATGCATACTAGGCTGGATCCTTACAAACAAGTCATCTACTGCCCAATATTATGGTGTAGTACCAAGCAACAGGGCCCCTCAACCTTTTCTTTGCTGTCTTACATTTAAATATATATATTATTTATAAGTGGCGTTCCTTGATGGCCACTACCATTGGTTGATTTATTAACATATCATATTGGTGGCTTAGATGCAGTTAGCCACCAGCAATTAACAATTACATATAATTTCCATTCAAACTTGGTGTAACATACCGGCAGAGACGTAGGTCGGTCAACATTTCGCCAACTAATAACAAAATATATTTTCTCATCAAGTTTGGAATAACACATTGGCTGAGATGTAGGTCGGCCAAAAAATGTTTTCTTTTAGTTCATAAATTGGTATTGGTTGATCTATTGGAATTTTATGATACATCTCTTATATGACAGTAGTTGAGACGAAGGTCGGCTACTTATATCAGACAAATTGGAAATCCATTATATATATTTTTGAGAGCAGCAATTGATTTTTGGGCCTTTGTTGTTATATTTTCCTCTAATGATGTGACTACAGATCGGACATTGACATCCATATGTTCTTTTGAGATTATCTGTTTGGAGGCACTTTATAATACACAGCAACCTCAAGCTGGTTGGTATGTTTACATCTTCAGAAGATACTTTAGATCTGGCGATCCTAGACCTATTTTGATAAATATTGTGTGTTATCGCCATCTGGTACATATATTTTCTATTGTCATTTAGTTTTGAACATATTGCAGCTATTTGTGGCACCATGGACCTGAAAGGTATCTTACAAGGGTTATCTGCAGATAAGGATAATTTGGATGTTTTTGATTTAAACCCATCTGGTCCTGGTGATCCTAATACCAACAAGGGGAATGCTAAACATCTTTGTGGGATACTGTTTCAGAAAATAACTAGAAATATGAGAACTTTAAGAGCCAATATTTGGCATTTGAAGTTATTCAAGGCATATAAATTGAAAAATATTACACCTCGTGGGTTAAGAATTCATATTCAACCTCTTGTGGGTTTGATTGATGAACAGTTGTCCAAAGACTGGGCACAAACCCAACACCGAGCCTCTGTGTTATTTGTTGACACCCTTATCTCCTATTATGAACGTATGATTGACTCTCAGACTATAGAAATTCATAATAATTGTCTAGAGGCTCATGTTTTTGAGTCTGAAGACTTTTATAATAATTATTTAACAAATTTGGCCAAAGATTTAGCCACATTAGAAGAGCAATTAATCAAAAAGAAAACACAAAAATTCCAACGTGATATGGCTGACTATGAAAAAGGGAAACCTTTTGTCACTCAAAAAAGTGTCCGATTTTTTGATTCCAGTAACAAAGTCAATAACAGGAGAAAAAGACCTAGGTCTATACTCAGAAAAAGCACTCAATCAATAAGTGGCACTTCTGAAGATGATACATCTTCTGCCACAGATTATGACGGCCCTTCCATCCAGGAGTCCCCAGTGGCAAAACGAAAACAGTCAGCAGACCCTTTAGACCCAGGACACGTAGAGGGGGCAGAAAACACAGGAAGAAGCACACACAGTTTACAACAGTTGTTACAGAAGATTGTGAGTCAATAAATAATGTGCATAACATATCTTCATTTGAATTGTTATCTGTCCATAATAGATTACTTAATAAGGGTCTAAACTTTGTGCCAACATCTTTTGTCCCTGAACACATATTGGTCAATGAACTTAATGATTTCTGTAGATTGATTAACTTGAAAATATTTTTTTCAGATTCTGATAATTCTCAAAGATCTACTGGGTTCCAGTTTGGGAGATCAGATTTTCAACCTCCTATGGACAAACATGTAGCCATATTCAAGGAATGTGTCACCAAAGATTTACATTTTACTCTAGGCTATCAGCCTATGAGGCACAATTTAACTCAACAAGGACAACAAGCGCTACAGGAACTCAGTTCCAATCATAATATAGTTATTGCACCAGCTGATAAGGGGGGAGGCATAGTAATAATGGATTGGGTGATGTACCAAGCGGAAGCCCATAAACAACTGTCTGATGCCTGGTTTTTACATACATGTGGTGGTGGACCCCACACCCAATTTCAAAACACACATTGATTCTTTTCTGGACCTGGCCACTGAGGAAGGTATTATTAACAAACAAATATGTAAACAACTTAAAGTTTCTGATCCCATTCTTCAGTATCTATATTTGCTTCCAAAGATTCATAAACATCCGACATGTCCACCCAGTAGACGTATTGTTTCCGGGAAGGGATCTCTTACTGAACATTTATCAGCATTTCTAACATATTATTTAAAACCATTAATATCTGTGGTCAGATCCAGGCTCTAAGACACTACATAATTTTTAAATATCATTCAAGATACACAACTGGAATCAGACTGGTTGCTTTGTACATTGGAAGTGACTTTCCTTTATACCAGCATACCACATGATGCTGGTTTATCAACTATTGCATATTGGTTAGATCGATTCCAATTATATACTCAACAATATTTTAATAAAATTGACCCAATATGTGTTAACCAAAAATATTTTCTACTTTGAAGGCCAAGCATATTGGCAAGTCAGAGGTACAGCCATGGGAGCATCTTTTGCTCCCATATATGCAGAATTGTTCATGGGATTTTTCGAAGAACAATTCATATATGATTCTCATAGTAACATCTTTATGCAAGAACTGGATATTTGGAGACGATATTTAGATGATTGTTGGATGGTGTGGCGTGGCGATGCGACCTTGGCACATGAGTTTGTCAAATATTTGAATAACAATACATGGGATATTCAGTTTACTCTAACTATGCAACACCAAGAAATTGGTTTTTTGGATGTATTGGTCTCTCGACAGGCTGATCAAACGTTGGCAACTTGTGTTCACAGGAAATTTCCACAATATAATACACTTTTGCATGCATCAGGTTACCACCCCCGCCACATCATCAACAACATCCCCAAATCTTAATTTTTATGTATGAAACGAATTTGTTCTTCCTAAGAATCCCACTCAGAATGTGAACAAGATTTGAGTAACAGATTGGCAAGTAGAGGTTACAATAGATATCGCATTACCCAAACTATTAAGTTAAAGATATGCCTAGATCACAACTTTTACAATATAAACACTCACATGACAGACCCAATACATTAACATCTCAACCTATCAGATTTGTTACTACATTTGGAAGCAATACACCTTCATTTAAGAGATATTATCAACAACCATTGGGATATTTTGCGGGCTCATGAACATTTGAACAATATATTACCAGAAAGATGTACTTTTTCCTATCGTAGGGGTAGAACTATGAACTCTCATTTTACACATTGCAAAAGGTATAATCCATCTATACCCATGCAGACAAACTTATTTGGTGACCCATTGATAGGTTGTGTTCCTTGTGGTCATTGCAGTGCATGCAGATACATCTTTAAGACTAAAGAATTTACTAGTTGTAATACCTCCAAGGTATACCAGATAAAAATTTTTGGTAAATGTAGTACTGACTGGGTGATCTATTTGGCCACATGTACATGTTTCTCTTTCTACGTAGGCCAGACTTCCAAACCATTTAGACATCGGATAAGTGAACACCTCAGCGCTATCAGAAATCATAAAATTTGTAATGCTTTATACAAACATACTATGATTCACAAAACCGCACAATTCAAATTCACCATCATTGATAAAATTGAGATGCACAGAAATCTTAAAGCAGGCTGGCATGACAGATTAGATAATATGGAATCCTCATGGATTACCAGGTTAGGAGCTTTATTCAAACCTAGTTTAAATGAAACAAATTAGTCATTTGGAGCCAGCTTCTGTTTTTTTGATTTTTTTTGTTAATGTCATAGGATTTATTTTTCATGTTCATTGTCTATATATTTTTATTCACAATTTGTACATATTTGTTTTTAGGGTGTATATGCCTTTAATATTTCTGGATATATAAGGATATACCAGGATGTGCTATCCATACTATTTTTGTTGCACTGAGGAAGGCTGGTCTCACAGCCAAAACCGGTTTGCAGTATGAAGTTTTCAGATATTGCCACAATAAATTAGATTAGGCACTCTTCTCCCTTGTGCTGGTTCGTTTTTGTTGTACGCAGTACCAACTGACCTTAGTGACCATTTACCCACATTCATATTAAGATAGCACCTCAAAACTACTAAAACAACCACCTTGTGTGAAATCCATAATTCAAAACATTTCATACTTGAGCATTTCATTAATGCACTAAGGTATTGCAACTGGGCTCCCCTAGCAGCCCTCACACTAGACAAGGCAGTGGAGTACATCAATTCCACCTTTTTAAACATATTAAATCAGATGGCCCCCTTACGGACAATTCAAATAAAAAAAACAACCCAGCCCCTTGGCTGTCTAAAAACACAAGAACCCATCTCAAATTTAGGGATAAGGCCTGGGATACATGGTATCACAGTAAGACCGATCACAACAAGCAGATTTTCCTCGAACTATGTAATAAAGCAAAAAAAAAAAAACAGATACAGCAAGATAAGAAAAATCACAACACAGGGCTACAAGTAAAACATATCACTAACCCCCAAAAATTCTGGGCAGCTGTCAACCAAGTATTACAACCAGGCAAACCCACTTCCCCTCCCCCCAATGTCAGAGGAGATAATATAGAGATAACTACCCAATTTAGCAACTACTTCACTTCTTTCATCCTTAACCTAACTAGCAATAGCCAGCCTTGCTCTCTCCCACAACCAATCAGCAACCCAAACTCATACCCTCCATTCACTGTCAAACCAGTTCCTACCAACACAGTATACAAGCACCTCACTAAACTAAAACCCACCACCATGGCAATCAACAAACTCCCTGCAGAGTACCTCAGAACTGCCGCTAGTGCTGTACCTTATCCCATCTCGATACTTATCAACCGGTCTGTCAATGAGCATACAATTCCAGCCCTTGGGATAACCTCCTACATAATACCCTCTTACACAAAGGTGGCCCCTCAACCGAACTTACCAACTACTGCCCCATAGCAATCTTATCCCCTCATCAAAAATCCTTGAAAAATGTATCCATTCTCAGCTGACTATACATTTACTTACAAATAGTCTCCTCACCAACACTCAACATGGCTTTTGCCCATTCCATAACACCACCACAGCACTCATATCCTTCACCAACACTGTCAATCAATATAGGAACCAAGGAAACCTAGTGTCTGCCACCTTCCTTGATCTGTCCATAGCATTTGATACAGTATCCCACAGCAAACTACTTGCTATCTTATTCGAACTCACCCTAAACAAGCTTTCATTGCTCTGGTTTCAAGACTACTTTTCCAACCGCCAGCAAGCAGTTAAGTGGCATAATTCCCTCTTCCCCCCTTCTCCCCGTAACAGTAGGTGTACCACAAGGATCCATACTGGGACCTCTGTTATTTAACATCTTTACAAACACGGTCCACACTGCCACCCAGCAAGATGCAATAGTCCAATATGCCTATGATACTACACTGATCTGCTCAGCCTCAACACTCCAGACTAAAACCCAAGAGGCCTTCTCCAATATTGAAAACTGGTTAAAAAATTCACAACTAATACTTAACCGCAAAAAGACTCAGCTTATGCTTTTCCACCCTACCAAAGCTATTGCCTCTTCTGCTCTTTTCTCTATCAATTCTGCCACTAACACAGAAATCTCCCCAGTATCACAAGTCAAACTTCTTGGTGTAAAACATATAGCACAAACCATATCCAAACTCCATAAAAAACTTGGAACCCTATACCGCTGCAAAAACTATGTCCAGACCTCACCTTCTCAATACATTGCTTAATGCATCCCCTGTATTAACAAACCTTAACAAGACAGACCTACACAAATTCTCCATGTGCTATAATAAAATAGCTAGATTTGCAACCAACTCTAATTTTCGCTCCCACCACTGTCACTAATACAATTAGGTTGGCTAGAACTCGCCAACTTACTGAGCTATAACCAAGTGACCATGGCTCATTTCTTGCCGTACCACCCAGACAAGATTCCTGATCTCTCAGGCTTACTCACCTTTTACAATTCTGCTCGCCATCTAAGATCCACAAACAAAGCTCTTCTTGTAGACACAGTGTTGGGGAATCCCTCTATTTATACACAGTTGCTAAAATCTGGAATTCTCTTCCACCAGATTGCAAAACAGCAGTCCCATCTTTAAAAGCCCATCTCAATCTCATCTGGCAATGTACCTGTACTGACCTTGGCTAGCCCTACTACCACCATTCAGATAAATCTTCCTCTGGCACTACTCAAAGGTCAAACACGTAGGAAAAAAAAACTACCATAGCGAATTGTATTTTTAAATGTATGTATATAACTGTATAGGGACTGGCTGGCAAATGTAGAATTAAAAATAAATTCTCTTTTCCATCTAGTCATAAACAAATTGGCATAGCTCGGGGCCATAGCTGCCCCCATAGCCACACCTTTATTTTGTTTAAAAAATGTATTGTCGAAGGTAAAAAAATTGTAAGACAATATTACATCTAAAAGTTCAGCCAACAGACTAATCTCCTCACCATTAAAATCAGGACAACCCCTCAACACTCCTGTAACCCTCTCAATTCCTTCTTCATTGGGAATTACAGTGTACAATGAACATACATCAGCAGTTACTAACCACGTATTATCTCTCAGGGAAACATTCTTCACACTTTCTTTAAAATCAAATGAATCCTTAATGTATATTTCAGTTGAAATCACTGCTTTTTGCAAGCATCTGTCTACATAGATAGCCATGGACTCAGTTTTACTAACACCATTGGCCACTGCAGGCCTAAAATTTGGTGAATCCAAGTTGTTATGTATTTTGGGAAGGCCGAAAAACCTTCCCACCTTAGGTGTACTCACACAAAAGTAACCAGCTAACTCATTGCTGATTCTTCCTTCAACTAACCATTCTTCAGTCAGTGAGTTTATAAAATTAAAACTTTTATCTATATCAATCCAATTCACTTCTGCATAAAAATCAGCATCATACAGTAACTCATAGATGCTATTTTTATAAAAACTATAGTCCATGACTACCACTGCATTACCTTTGTCAGCCTTAGTGATACAAATATCTTTATCATCCACTAACAATTTATGAGCACCTGAGGGCAGTAGAAAAACTGGATGTAACTAATGCCCTAGCAAGACATGTTAACTGTCATAACAGAGTTAAAGTTGGTTTTAGTTTTACTGTTATTGACCAAGTTTTAAATGCAGACAAGAGATGAGATGCAGAAGTGGATTTAAACTGGAAAGAATATGCTTGGCAAGTGAGGCTAAACACAGGTGCAGATCCAGGTATGAATAATATGGAAAACTTTAAAGCAGTGTTATGTAAGAAAGGGTTAAAACACTGCTAATGTTTTGGGTCTTGTGACTTGAGCAAACTATAAATGTGAATTTTGTATGTGACAACCAGGTCTGAAGAAGTTCTTTGTGAATGAAAGTGCTTACCGGTTGTTTTTTGTTTTAATAAATATTGAGTGTTTTATTGTCATATATAACTGTATATATTACTGCACTTTCTTACTCAAATTCATTATATTTTCTGTTTACTACTGCACACTATATTGTACACTTCTGTAACTTCTCATCGTACTATGCTATGATATACTATTGTTTGCTCTGTTAATTTGTACTCATCTCTGACTTTTGTATTTTTATCATATATATGGAGCTTTTGTATTTTTTTGTGATTGCCATGTATGTGGAGCTTTTCTCCCCGGGTCTCTGCTGAAAACAGGCACCTGATTGCTCAATCAGACCAACCCGTAATTAAATATAAAATAAAATAAATAAATGGAAGCTCATTGTAGAGGTCTTCTAGGAATTGATCCATTTGTGATGAACACCTCCAGTAGATCTGGTCATCTCCTTTCAAAACAGACACCTGAAAAAATTCTGATCAAGACATCCTTGCAGCCGTGCGTGAAAGAGTTTTATCATGCCCATTGTCAGAAATGTTCCTGTATGCATTTACAACTTTTTTAATGGTTCCCAAGATACTTCTAAATATTCTGAAAGAACTGTCAAAGGTAATTGTGTTAACCCCCTTTTCTGGTTCTCCCTTTTAGCGGAATTAGCCGAGGGCAATTCTGACAGCCTAGATGCTTCTGCTTTGATACTTTTTATGCTCTTGGTACATGAGGATGTGCAGTAGGTATTGAAGGAGGCAAGAAAACTTACAACTTGAAAATCTAATGTTTACAAGTGGAAGAGGTTTTCTAGGTGGTGCTTAGCCAATAATAGAGGTCCAGAAAGGATTTTTGATCCTCTTCTGGTTTTGAAATATTTGTGTGAACTACTTTGAGATGGTTTGTGATATGCTTTTGTGATAGTGCATCTTGAGGCTATTTCAGCTTGTCTGCCCCTGGGATCCCCATCCTTTGTGTCTTTTTGTGATCAGACAGTTTCAGAAAGGAATGTTGCATGTAAGACCACTTCAAAAGCAAATTTCTCCTCCCAGCGATCTCAACTTTGTTGTTGAAAAGTTGACCTTGCCTACCTTTGTACTCATCTCTCAGGATGAATTATGGTTAATTACTTCCCTGTCAGGATATGCTCAGCCATTCAGCCATCACAGAAAGGGATGGAGGAGAGTCTGAGCTTTTGAAAGCTGGCCAGTACTAGGTTACCTTGGAAATAAGTGAGGCAGTGGGGAATTCGAACATGTACTGTTACTGTTAAGGAGGACTTGCACAACTGTACTGTTTTTCTTTTTATATAATTTTAATAAATTAGCAATTCACCAAAATGAGTATTTAAATCTTGAATGAGTTCTAAGAACAGTTAAATAGGCCCTTTTGCACCCATAACACCCTTATGGGAGGAGAGTGCTGTTTGGGTCCCATCTAATTGAGGGTGATTGGACTAGAGCTCAGAGAGACCGTCTTTATTGGCTAGTTTGCGTTAAAAGGGTTATTTCTTGTTTGTTTAAGCCCCACGTTTCCCCTTGTTTGCATGTAGTGCACCATTGTGCACTGCTGCATAGCAGTGGTTACCAATGGTGGTAATAAATGCAAATGTTTTGCTTGTTAAATAGTCCCTTAGCTCTTTGCTTGTGGTCCTCCAGAGGCCCTGCTCTACTGTCAGGTGGAAAACTAAGCCTAGCCTCAAAGGTACCAATACATCTCTCACCCACTAGCCATTCCTAAGTGTGACCTCTTTTCCTGACCAGATAAATTTTCCTGACACTAAGGACGGACAATTTCCCATAGTTTCTCCAGTCATCTTGGTCGACATGGACATCCTGATGCAGTGTAGCAACTGCCTCTTGTTCAGTGACAACCCTCTACTCCTATTCCACACGAAGACAACATGTGAGAGATGCAACTATATTAAGAACCTTGAATCCATGCTCTCTCGTACACCAGTCAGTACATATGACAATGGGCAGGTTGTCGGCATGCACACCTCACCTCCAGCTCCACTCAAACCCACATCACACATACGTACATATGCAGAAGTCCTCACTAGAAACATACCTAAACACCAGATAACTCAAAAACACAAACACAAGCAAGCTACACATAATACTTCCTCTGCAGAAAACAGTACACATAATAGCTCATGCACCAGTGTTTCACCTGTCAAGCACTTAAGACAAAACACTAAACCAAACATATTAGTCATGGGTGATTCCATCGTGAGACACACAGAAGTCCCTCTTGCCAGGCTGTATGAGGAAAAGGTCATGGTCAGCTGTCTGTCAGGTGCCAGGATATGCCCTATCACACATGCATTCACGTCTCTCAACAGCATATACTGTTATGACTCCGTCATAGTCCATGTTGGTGTGAAGGACTTGAGATGTACCTCTCTGGACTATATGAAGAGAGGCATGACTGAGCTGTCAGACTGTGTGTCTCAAGAGGTATGTCCCTAGCCTTAAGCAGCATTTTACCTTCAGCTAGGATGATGCCTCATTACAAACAGAAAATGACTGACTTCAATAATTGGCTTAGTTTCAGGTGGTGTTATAAGAGGATCCAGTATCTGTCAGTCTGGGATGACATGATTGACAGACCTCGATTCTTTGCCAGAGATGGTCTTCATCTGTCACCCCTTAGATTTTACCTACTGGCTAAGCCTCTTGCTACCCCATAGTGCCTTTTTAGGCAGTGTCTCAAGGGTAAAATTCCTGACGTAAAAACACTATCTGAAAACAACTTTAAGGTCATGCTGCTAAACTCTAGGAGTCTTAACATGAAGCTCCACTCACTGGAAGCAGTCCTCACCTTGGAAGAGACAGACATTTGTGCAGTCACAGAGGCCTGGTTCAAAGGCTGTGGAGAGCACCCCAGCCATACTGGGTTACATCTCCTTCCACACGTTCAGACCTCAAACTGAAGGTGTGAATGCTAAAGGAGGCAGTGTATCAATATTCATTAGAGCTGAATACACCTCCAGATTGGTTAAACAGTGTAATTCCCTGAAGATTCTTCAGGTGCAATTAACTGTTAGTAGGACACCTGTTCAAGTCATTGCCATCTACAGGACACCCTCCATGAATTAGGACACCCACTCTGCCTATTTGGATCTACTTGAGTCTGTCAAGATACATCCAAACCCCATGGTTCTGGGCGACTTTAACTACCCTAGCATTGACTGGGTAAATTAGTCTTGCTCAAACTCACTTGCCCAAATGTTCCTCGACTTTAACTCCAGTGCCCTGGACCAGCTGGTTCACACCTCCACAAAGGGTGCCAACATCCTGGATCTGGTGCTTACCAGTATGGGGACTACTGTTACACCCCACTGTGACGTCTTCCCTCGTGAGATCTGACCACAGATTAGTCTCATTCAAAAGTAACTATCACACCTGCCCCAAACTCTACTAAAAGACTTATCCAAACAGATTATAACCTCTTACGGGAAGGTATAAATAGTTTCACTGCACCTCCCCCCTCAGATGGAACTGGCAATTTTGCCGAGTTCTACACCAGTGCTTTATGCAAACACTTGTATTGCATTGACTCGGCTGTACCTGATAGGACCAAAACATGCTCTTCAAGTAAAAGCAAACCTGCCTGGTGGACAACTGCCATTAACAGGCTTTACAATAACAGGAAGAAATTGCTGCCTAAGAGTAAAAGGGATCAAACCCTAAACTGAAATTGCTCCCTCCTCAGCTTAAACAGGTGAATAAGACTTCTTGTGAAGTCCTCCAAAGCAAACAGTGAATCCGTATTAGCATCCTCAATAAAGACAGCCATAAGGAAAGGCCCAGATTTTTGCCAAACT
Organism: Protopterus annectens; assembly: GCF_019279795.1. Classification (NCBI taxonomy): domain Eukaryota; kingdom Metazoa; phylum Chordata; order Ceratodontiformes; family Protopteridae; genus Protopterus; species Protopterus annectens. The sequence goes on along the minus strand of NC_056750.1, from coordinate 550,430,463 downwards.
GGTAGTTAATGATACATATACTGAGCCTGTGGACACAGCTAACCTGTTGTCCTACACAGGTTCTGTGAAACCTTCTCTACCCTGTCCCCGCCACATGTACCCCATGGCATCCCTACCACCTGTTCTCCCTACCTTGTAGCTTTAAAGAGCAGGTCATAAAGGCCCTCTCTAAGGCCAAAAACACAGCATATATGGGACCTGCTAACATCCCAGGCAGTGTCCTACATGGGCTGCAACAAGAATTAGCAAGACCATTGGGTACTCTCTTCAATCATAGCCTAAGCACTGACTTTGTCCCAGCTGAATGGAAAATGGCCACCGTTATTCCCTTGCACAAAGGTGGTGCTTCCACTGACCCCAGGAACTATAGACCTATTAGGCTGACTAGCCTTATCTGCAAGGCCATGGAGCAAGCCATCATGGACCTTATAAACAAAGAGATAGGTAATCTCCAAACACTTCACCCCACCCTACTCAATTTGGATTTGTCAAAGTGAGATCATGCCTGCTAAACCTAGTGGACTTCTTTGAGACCGTCACCAAGGCGCCCTGGACAAGGGAAAACCTGTGCATACATCCTACCTAGACTTAGCCAAGGCGTTTGACACTATCCCTCATTCCGGCATCCTTGACAAACTCACCCAGCTAGGTATCAACCCTTATATTGTTAGATGGGTCACTTACTGGTTCACTGATAGAACCCTTGTAGTCAAAATAGGGGAGTCCACCTCCAACAGCAGACCTGTAACGAGCAGTGTTCCACAGGAATCAGTCCTGAGACCTCTACTGTTTGGAGTCTGTTTCTCCAAAGTACAAACAAAAACTAAAGGTCTGTGGCTGACAAAGTTTTCTGTTGACTGCAAACTGGGAGCGGTCATAGAATCTCCATACAAAGTCAACATCCTGCAAGAGGGTTTTACACAAACAAATGATTGGTGCCAAATTCATGGTCATAAACTCAATGCAAAAATATGCATCGTCATCCCTTTCGGTAAGAGGGATGTTCCTGCTAACTACTACATCAATAGCAACACCTTAAGTATGCACTCAGTGGTGAGAGACTTGGGCACGCAGGTTGACTGCAACCTTACATTTGACCACCGTGTCTCCACGATGGTAAGAATGGGAATTCTGTATTGCTTTTCTCATAAGTAAGGGCATTGTCTCCAGAAAAAAATAAGTTATAACCTCCCTGTACTCTCCCTTATCAGACCAATAACTGAGTACAATGCCCCTTTTAGTAGGTACCTTTCCCAGCACCTGCAGCAATTGGAGAGACCACAAAGGTTCCTCACAAGGAAAATTCAAGGTCTTCAGCATCTGGCTTATGTGGATCATCTGAAATCACTGTCACTTTATTCTGTTTCATATCGACTACTCAGAGGCTGTCTTTGCCTTGCATACAAGGCAATTTCTGTCCCTGCTTTATTGGAAATGCTGCATATCCGTAAGTCAAATGGTACATGGATTACTCGGTCTGAAGACCTTAACCTGGAATGTGGCATTAATAGAACCTGCTGGAGGGACCGATTTGTCTCCCAGAGGTTACCACACCATTGGAATAGACTCCCACTTCATGTCAAACAGAGCACCTCATTGGCCCTCTTCAAATGCAGTCTGGACAATTGGATGGATAACCGTAAATTCAACCCAGGGATTCCACCTCTGTCCCTCTGGGACAGGGGCAAAAGGTGTTGATTGTGGAAATAAGGGTAGAAATTGACTAGGCTTGTAAGGGCCCTAGGGACATTAGCCTAGAAACTTCCTCTGATCCTGTTGCTTACAACTTCAGATACCATAATCTCTAAAGTTGTGTACACTGATTTTGGATTGTTACTATGTTCAGCCCAACTAATGCTTCTTATGTCTGTACATATATTGTCATGATCTTGTTCTCTAAAATCATGCTTCTGTGTTACATAACTAGAAATTTATTATGACATTTGATATTACAACTAAGAGAGTAGTGGTCTGATTTTGCAAATGGTGGTTGAAGCCTAATGTTCCCAACTAGTCCCTTAGAATTTTATTGAGCATCTCAGTTATGGTGTCTTCTAGTAGGCACTTGAATCAGTTGAGAGAAATGGTGTTGACAAAGTTAATCTAAAAAATCTTGAATTAAATCTGAAGAAGAATTGCAGTTGTTTTAGTCAATATGTGGTTAATTTAAATCACTCAACGACATTACCTTATGATGTACTAAGAACTGACCAGTGTTTACAGTGAATTCCTCATGCTTGGTGTAGTGTTCATTGAAGGCGTTCTCGAACATAGAATAATGCTGAAAGGTTCTGACTTGGTACTTTCTTCTACATCTACCACCAGAGTTTGTAGTCTCCCCTGAAGAGAGGCAACTAGTGTAGTCTACTGGGACTAACCCGATCAAGAAAAGTTAAATAAAACTGACATGCATTTTGATTCTAATGATTCATGTAGAAGTGAACTGACTTCCCACCATGTTTAGTCACCCTTATGCACTCATATTTGACATAATCATAGAACAAAGTGAACTTGAATACCAAGATTCAGTGATGCCAGTAATAGAAACCTATTCATGTTGTGAGATACTTGGAAGCTGATGTACTTTATTACCGAAACTTGTTGCATTACATGTGTAAGCATTTACAGATTGGTAAGAGCTTAGGAGAGTCTTGGATGATAGTACAAGGGAGTACAGTATTGTGAAAAAATAAGCAATTAGTTTTTAATCAATCTAAAGATAGAGCCTTCCCATGAGATTTTAGATAGATAAGATCTGGTAAGAAAAAAAAAAGCTGTGTAGTCCTATCCTATAAAATGTCTCTCAGTAAGTAAAAAAATACCTAACGTTTTAGGTACTACATAGGAGAGCATAACCAAGAACTGTACAACAATGTCTTAGTAACAGCATAGTCATTCTAGCCAGGAGATGGAATTATGTCGCCTAGCGGTACACTTAATTTTTTGGACTCGGCAATCTCTAAAATGTCCAACATAACATTTTTATGTGATTTAAAGGTGTCATCCTTAAGTCATTAGTACTATAGTATAAAACATAATGACCACATATATTGTTCTTATTATTCTCCTGTCAGTGGATACAGTATCTGAAAGCTTTAATGCATTAATGATAAAATTGTAGAGTTGTCCTTATTCCATTCACTGATTTGCCTTCCTAAGATTTAACCAGGGAATTGATGATAGTAATATTTTATCCACTTTACTTTGTGAATGTGAAGGACTCGTTCAGAACTAGGATTCTGTCCCATAGCTTCAACAAGTCTAGTGTTATCCTTCAGATTGAACGGTAGTTCTGTATGAATAGTCCCCTCAGAGTAAATAAATGTAACAGTTTCTCCTTTAATTGAATTGGCTGGATCACTAATATCTAGTTCATCTACTTTGTTACTTATGCAAGGCTCTTCCCCTCTGTTATGCTTTATTTTCATCATGCTCCAAATATGTAACCTTATGGAATCATTACTGTCTGATTTCGTTACTGTCTTCAGTTGTGTTGTCCCAGACAAGACAATAAAGCCATAGACAAATTACTTTACAGATGCTGTATGTCTCAAACTTGGAACAAGCTCCCTAATCATCTACGCTCTATCCACTCTCCCAACATTTTTAAAAGAGAACTTGAGTTACCTGGCCAACTCTCCATCTTGTACCTGTCACCACCCCACCTAACTATTCTTGTTCCTTCAGCATTACAACTGCTATATCACATATGTAAGCATTGTGTAACTCTGTAAATATTTGTATTGCATGTTTTCTTTGATTTTAATGATTGTATTATGGCTATACATTTTTTGTAACTTTGTTCGTTATATCGGAGGTTTTCTCCTTGTGTCTCCACTGAAAATGGGCCCCCAGCCCAGTGGACCAACCCGGTTAACAAAAGACGAATAAATAAATAAATGAATAATATGCATCATCAGCAAACATTGGCATTTTTTATATCAGAGCATACAGCACTAACCCTTTTGTTCTTGTTAGATGAAACTTCAAGTTTTGGGGAAGACTTAAAACTGCTGTTATTGTGTAACTTTTAAGTACCCTTACTATTAACTGAAGTACTGACAGGACCTATCACTGTATTTGGTGATGGTATCACTGAATGGCCACTGTATAGACGTATCGTTAAGTTCAAGTAACAGGATTGAAGTCCGAAGGCCATCAAGGAATGTGGATTCCTCAAAGCTGGGGAAAAATACCAAATCCCCCATATATTCATCCAACCTATGCTTAAAAATATTTAAAGATTATAGTCTCCAAACAGTGAGTGGCATCCAAAAGAATTTTCTATGTAATATATTGATCTCAATTAGTAGTTTTATAAGCTGTGGTCATAAACATAATTGTTGTGATTGAGTTTTAATATTATTGTCAGGCTCTAAATTTAACATGGCCTGTAAAAGGTCATTTTTAAATGTTTTATATCCGAAAAATAATTTTCTAAAATATCTGTAATGAATTGTGAAAATATTAAGCCTTCTACACCTTTTACCATGGTCATAATTTCTAGCAGAAGGAATTGACTTGGTAAACTTTCTTTGAACTCTTTCAGTTTCTCAAACTGTTATTTATTGTAGTTACAAAAAGCATTATTATACTCTAAATGGGTCTAATATAAATTTTACATAAATTCACCAAATGCTGTTTATCAGTAAGTGAAATATTTTTCAACAATAAGCGTAATTGTCTCGTAGCATGAATAGTAGCAACAGAAGCATAAATGGAAAAAGACCAATTTGATGTCACCATAATTCCCAAATCTTTATATTCCTTAACTATATTTAGCATGTTTTGTAAAACATTGGATGAGTTATAATATTTCTGCCAAAATACATGATGATCCATTTACTGATAATTTTGTAATAAAGTCCTATAATTATTGACCTCAATATAATTATTGCCACAATATACTGTAAATCCTAATTTGCATTCATTAGAGTATTTATTCCTCCACTGTCCTGCTGTAACTGGGACAGTAAAAAGACAATATGAAATAGTGGTCCTAACACAGAACCCTGAAGAACACCTGAAATTGATGTTTGCAGATGACATTGTGATCTGTAGTGAGAGTAGGGAACAGGTGGAGGACACCATGGAGAGATGGAGATATGCTCTAGAGAGAAGAGGAACGAAGGTCAGCAGGACTAAGACAGAATATATGTGTGTGAATGAGAGGGAGGATAGAGGAATGGTGAGGATGGAAGGAGAAGAGGTGGCGAAGGTGGATGAGTTTAAATACTTGGGATCAATAGTTCAGAGTAATGGTGTGTGTGGAAGAGAGGTGAAGAAGAGAGTACAGTTAGGGTGGAGTGGGTTGAGAAGAGTGTCAGGAGTGATTTGTGACAGACGAGTACCAGTAAGAGTGAAAGGGAAGGTCTACAAGAGGGTAGTGAGACCAGCTATGTTATATGGATTGGAGACAGTGGCACTGACAAAAAGGCAGGAGTCAGAGCTGGATGTGGCAGAGTTAAAGATGTTAAGATTTGCACTGGGTGCGACGAGGCTGGACAGGATTAGGAATAAGTATATTAGAGGGTCAGCCCAGGTTGGAAGGTTTGGGCAAAGCCAGAGAGGCAAGATTAACTACCTTGATTATAGCAAGCTCAGATGCTCATAAGCCTAGTACTTATTATACAGCAGGAACTTCTCATTGTTACATTTGTTAATGCCTGTTATGTACTTCACAGATAAAGATTCTAGTTGTCTACTGATGTACTATGTTCTTCATCTGTAAATATGTTGTAAGTAATTTCTATGTTAAATTGTTAATCGCTATGTAATCCAATGTAACTACTGTCTGTTTATTTTACTGTGGAGCTTTTCTCCCTGTGCCTCCGCTGAAAATGGACCCACGTCCAGTCAGACACTCCCAGTCAACAAATTTAAATAAATAAATAAATAAAATAAAATTATGTTGGTTTGGACATGTGCTGAGGAGGGATGCTGAGTATATTGGGAAAAAGATGCTAAGGATGAAGCTACCAGGTAACAGGAAAAGAGTAAGGCCTAAGATAAGGATTATGGATGTGGTGAGAGAGGACATGCAGGTGGTTGGTGTGACAGAGCAAGATGCAGAGGACAGGAAGAAATGGAAACAGATGATCTGCTGTGGCTACCCCTAACAGGAACAGACGAAAGAAGATGATGAAGTGTATAATCTCATCCCCTGCAGTCATCCTTCTTCCCCTCCACTATGCTTTCTCTCTTCTATCATAATGTAATAGCCACAGAAAAGCTTGTATTTCTGTCAGTTTACAAGGATGAACTAAAGAATAACAGGCATCACCCTATGTAAGAATGCAAATTTTCTATCCTCCGTGGTATTGAGGAAAGTAGTTTATTTTATATTTGATGCTGGATATTTTAATTATATTACTCTGTATATGTAGTTCACATGTTAAGGATGTAGGTATCTCCATATGGAGTTAAATGTTTTATGTCTGCTCCTGGATATTTTGAATGTATCACTCTGTATATGAAGTTAAAATGATTTGGATTTATTTGTCTTCTTATGAAGTTAAACTATCTACTCACAGTATACAACAGGAATATAGTAAAACGTATGCACCTAATTTTTCTGTTAATTTAGAGCTTTTTCCCAGGCCTCCGCTGGAAAGGGTTTCTTTGGCCCCAGACAGACATTCCTGGTAAACAAATGTCAAATGAATAAATAATTCTCACCCCATGATAGTGGCATATTGTTTCCTATCAGAAAGCCATTTAGTAATCCAATTAATATATGGAATAATATTATATCTAACCAAAACATCAAAAATAATTTGCATGGTAAAATATCAAAAGCTTTGGTTAAATCCAGAAATGTAATTGTTGCAGTCATCACATTATCCATTACAGAAATAACCTGTTCTTAAAATTACAATAAATTAATCAATGTTGATCTTATTTTGAAAAACCAAGTTGATTAATATATGAATTATTTTTTATCATGCCACCACACCATTTATTAACTCCAAAAGATGTATTTCAAAGCACTGTGACAATTATCAGGTTTCTTTCCCTTTTTGAATAATGTAATAACGTCTGAAACATTCCAAGCCAAAGCAGCTGTCACATTGCAAAGTAAAGAGTTAAATATACTCGATAAAGGAATCCTTAAATTTTCCATCATTGTTTTTACTAGTGTATTAGGATTTTATCAGGGCCAACATAAGTCTTAATTACTAATTTTTTAAGAATTTATCTTTTGGGGGCTTTGCCCTCCCAACTCTACTGAAAATGGGCTCCTACCCAGTTGGACTTGCCCAGTAATCCAATGTCAATAAATAAATAAAATAAATAAATTTATCAACATAACTTACGGAAATTAAAGAACAATTGTGAGGATCATCAGTGAACATTTTACTTTGTGCTAGAATATTGCCATGAATTCCAGACACATAGACTTTCAAGATGGCTGCACACTGATCAGCAGCTTAACTTCAGCTCTCTTACTGTGAAAACAGAAACTGAGAAATTGCAGCCATAGATATTATCTACCTGAGTAAAATTCAGTTACTGGCCAGTAAGTACACTGCCTCAGTGTCTGCAAAGAAGAAATTGAGAGCCTGAAAGAAAGTTCTCTAGAAAAGTTGAAGAGAAAACACTGACTGGGAACAATCCTGCAGCTTCGGCAAAAAAGCAGCTGAAGCTCCAGCTTTGGTACAGAACATGGCTTCCAGGAGTCTAGAAGAAACAAATAAGACAAATGTGCTCAGAGCTGATCAAAATAAACGAAACCCTGAATGAGTATATCGACTCAAGTATCACAAAGCTTTTAAAAACAGAAGAGGCTTTAAGCAGATATTCAAATGAGCTGATAAAACTGCAAAAATCAGAGGTCAAAATGAAGAAGAGGCTGGATGAGCATGAGACTGCTCAAGAAGAAATGTTTCCAAAAATGGTAAAATTAGAAGACAGAGCACATAGGGAAAATTGGAGATTTTTGTATGTATGTTCCGAGTGTGGCCATGAGAAAGGAGCCAAGACTTTTATTAGTAAAAATGAAAACCTACCAGTACAAAGGGATGATCCTGACAAAACTGTGGTAAAAGGGCAAAGTATTAAAAGCTGGTGATAGCAGAGTGTTTGTGGGAAATGATTGTTCACTGTACACCAGGCAGAGGCAAAACAAATTTATTCCAGTAATCAGGATGTGTTGAGATGCAGGCATATGATATTCAAGCTGCTGTATCCAGCTGTCTTCAAATATTGTTTCCTGGAAGAACAAAGTAATTTGTTGTAGAACAGCTAAGGAGAAAATGCAAAAGTTTGTCCAACAAAAAATGAGCCATCAAGTAGAAGTGGACTCTGCTTCTTATTCTGATGATGCAAACAGAAATGGAGAGACTTGCCAGTGAAACTTTCCACTGTTCCAAAGGAAAATGTTTGAGAGACAGAAAAAGCACGGTGGTTGATCTGAAGAATTGGGAGCACTGTGGAATTGACCCGAATCTGAAGTTGGGAAATGGAGATGAACAGGAAGATGACCAGCAATGTGGAAATTGGTGAGTAAATGTGAGACGTTTTCTATGGAGGCAAGCTGAAAATAGGGCAGTAAAAGACAGAACACTGGTTCTTCAAGGCTAAATGGTAATGATTTCTGAAAGTATGCAAATAGCTGTCACATATGGGGGAGGGGGAATAAAGCTAAAAAGAGCATACACCAATTAATGTATGCAGAAGTACAGGAGGTAACATGCATCTTTGCATGGATAACCACAATTTCAGGATTTGATCTTGTCATTTTTATTATTTCTTCAACAAATGGTTCTCTGATATGACCCAGCCATTTTTATTGCAGACTTTTGGATCCAGCTCTTGAGCTCCTTCCTTTACTCACAGTGCCCTACACCCCAGTATTTTCTAAGATATCATTTGACGCTGTAACAGTTCAGACCCAGATTGTAGTCTCTCGAGCTCGGGGTTTAGTTATTTATATTCATGGGTAAAAGTAGAGCTCTTTTCTTATTAAACCTTTTTTGGCTTGGGGGTCTTTACCAGCTCCTGGTAAGTTGTTTCACTTTGTGGATTTTCAAGCCCCTTTCAAAAAAAAAAATTTTTTTCATAGTTTAAATTTAATTTCTATCACTTGGACAGAAATTCCTTGATGTTTTTTTTATTTTTAATTTTTCTTTATCCCATCCCCCTGTGTAGGGGCGTGTGTGTTGTGGTTTTTATACCTTTTACATTACCTGTGGTTTTTTTTTATTTTGTTGGGTGTATTGTGTTGTGTGTGTCGGCACCATGTCAAAGGAGAGGGTTTCTCAGGAGTTTCAGGTGACTGGGGTGTCAGAAAAATGTCTCTGACAAACTTAAACACTGTTCGGATGTCAGCTACCCTTAGAAGAAAAGAGTTGCAGACATTCAGACTGTCAGGATCATCATTCTGGCCAAGAAGAAAGTTCAGGCCAGAATGGTTCTAAAAAAGGTATTAGGTCTCGGCGCTGCATCCATTACTCTCTGGCTCGATTCTACATTCTCTACATCCGCCCTTCTGGTGGATGCTTGTCACAGGGTCATACCAGCACAATCCAGTCATGCCAGACTCAAATCTTCAAACAACAAAGACATCTAAAAGGGTGCTTTGCATCGTCCACCACATCTCAAGGGCAGGTGCTTTGTACCTCCGACCCCGTCCCCTGCCACGCATGCCTGGCAGGATGGTTCATGGACGGTGGCAACCGTCTCGTACCATCTGCATAAATAAATGTCCTGAGATGAGAGCGGTGCTTTAACGTTGCAAGCCCTCACCGGTTTCTTTCGTAGGGGGACAATTGCAGTCACAGACAACATGTCTGTAGTTTGTTGGTATATCAACAAACGGCGGAGTCCTACCCCCTGGGAAAACCAACATTATAGCGATAGATTGAGGCAGAGCTATTCTCATGCCTCACGAGTGGTCTCTCAAGCAATCCCATAGCGGAAGATTTTTTTTCTGGAATGGGACGCCATCTTTTTTCTTTTTACTCCCCCCACAAACAGTCCAGACTTCTTTCAGCCTCTTCCCTCTTTCAGGCCATCTCCCAGAGGAGACGCCTGAATGGCTGAGCCCCCTGGACTTTCTTTCCTTCTCCTGCCTCTCTCCATCCTCTAGTCTCTCCAGAAAGCTACCGCTACCGAGCCAGAGCCAAATTCATTGCATTCATTGGCCCTTTGGCCTCGACAAGCTTGGTTCCCGTCCCTCCATCATCACCTTGGTGCAGCCGTGGCTGCATCTGGACCCAGCCAGACTACTGATTCACCCTTCCGGGTGGCACGTCATCAATCCTTCTCTCTCTCTCAACCTCACAGCATGGTTTTTTTCCTTAGCCAGGGAGCTAGATTTCTGATCTCTACCCAGGTTAGAGATATCATAGTAGCTTCACTAAATCCTCTACAGGAGGATTTACAGCAACAAATAGCAATGCTTCTTTTCTCTATTGGGGCCATAAACCTGTTTTACTTTCCTTTTACTGCCCCCCTCTTCAAATCTTTTCAGAGAGATTTTCATGCCCTTCTCTTCTTCCACAGTCAGAGTTCAGTTGGCTGCTATTTCCAATTTTCATGTCGGAGGGATGGGATAAATATTATTTTCATTAGCTCTGCTCAGGGCCTTCTTGCAGAATTTTCCTCTAATCAGCCCAATCAGATCCATCCTCCTCAGTGGGATCTAAATTTAGTGCTGACATCCTTGGATCTTCTTTTTTATATCTATTATAGTACTCTCCTCCATAGCCCTATCCTCATTTTACTCGTTTTTTTCTGTGCAATGATAATATTTTATCTTCCTACCTGCTGCTGTCAGGTATTTCTCTATACCATTGTTGGTATTTCTTTATCCTTTACCCATATTTAGAGTAATACTTAAGTACCACTGCTGGTATTATTTTAACTTTTTTTCTCTGTTGCCTATAAAAAGAAAAAAAAACAATGCCTTTCCTCCTTACATTTTTTTAAGAATGCTGAAAAGCCAACATTATTTAAAAAATGCACTTCTGTGGGCTGCTAGATATGCTACACCTAAAGAAATCCCAATCCCTCCATGCCACACGCTCCAGGGACCCAAACCTCATTACCACAATAAACAGAACATGCTGGAGGGACAGGTTCCTAACCCAAAGACTTCCCATACTCTGGAACAAACTTCCCATTCACATCAAGCAGAGCACTTCACTAGCCCTCTTTAAGAGAATTCTTGATGTGTGGATGGGCAGTAGTTCACCCCGGGGATCACTTCAGTGGCCTTGCTTGACAGTGGCACTGGGAACTAACTTTAGGTGGCATGATGCCAGGGAATCTTCTTGGGTTAGGCCTATATAGGCTCCAGGGCCGTTAGCCTAGTAAACACCTATGAACTATAAGTTTCCCAAATCTGATACCCATAGGGAGTGTGTCTACTGCTTAGGAGCAGCTCACCTTGAAACCCTCTGTTAGATCTGTGCAGGTTTCAACTCTCAGACTCTAAGTGACTGTCAGAACAAATTAGTTTTAAAGGGTTTGCTGCCTGTTTCTGCTCCTTCTTCAGCTTCTTTCTCAGGGGCTCAACCCCCCTATCCAGAAATCCAGATCGACTGCAGTACCTAGGCAGCATAAGAAACACTCTCCTGTCTGGTCTGCTAAACCTGCTTCTGGATCGGAGCAGTCTGACAAGCTACCAAATCATTTGGATCCAGTTTCTTCAGATCTGACATCTGGGATGTCAAAGTCTCCTCGGCACCAAAGTCCCCACTTATATCCTCAGCCTGTTTCCCTTTGGGTCCAGTTTCCATTCTTGCAGGAGATACCCAAAAGAGTCGTCCCATCCTCCTTCCTGTTCATCTTCTATCAGGTCCTCCAGAAGCCTCTCTGAAGCAGATGTGAATAGGATGATGGAGAAGTTCCTCAAATCACAGATCCAGATGGGAGGTTTACCATCTCTGTCTCCCATTGTATCCATGAGCCTTCAGCCAGTGCCCTATTCTATTATCTCTCCTTCTCCAATCCGTCTAGTAATTTTGGAGCCCATGGTTCTGAGAGCCCTGAGAGTCGAAGCATCGGATCCAGAGAGAACTACTTCTTCAACTCTGGTGTCCATGACTCATTTGGCACTGATCCCCTTAGAACTGGACAAGTCTTGGAGTCAAAGCAATTGCACTGGGTCTTGGGGGGATGTCTTTGACTCTGAGGTTTTCAGAGCCGTCACTTTACCCTGTTTGGATCTGACTTTTGAGTCTCATCACCCAATTGCTCTGAGATGGCTGGCCCATATGAACTTCCAGCCAGTTCCTGCACAGGAACTTCCCCTGTCTTCTGATACCTCTCCAGATCCATCCCACTGAGGAGGTCCTCCAGAACAGATTGTGTAAAAAAAGCCACATGGATTCCCCACAGGAATCTTTAAATGAAGACACAGACTTCGATGAGGGGGGAGGGGTCCCCAAGATCTCTACCAGAAGTCTCTTCTGGAGTTATTCTAGAGATCCTTAACCAAAGGATAGATGATCTTCCGAACCCCCTTCCCAGAAGGAGTCAGTGTTAGAAACCTTCGAGTCCTGCTTATCTACATCTTGGGTTACCCCTCTGGTGGATGACCTTATAGATCCTGTGTCTTGTTGAGCATGGAAGGAGCTGGATACTGTAGAACCAATTCCACATTGCCCAGACAAATATCTCGTTCCACCAAAGGAAAGACTTTATTGGAGTAAGGGATGCCATGGTTGTGGTGGCAGCCACTAAAAAGGAGCTAGTCGAACAAAGCTCTTCTGTTTATCCCTGTAATAGAGAATCCAGGGCAATGGACAGGTTTGGAAAGAGCATATATGCCTCCACATTCTTTGCTTTATAGTTGCTTAACTGCCTTGCACATTTCACCAGATTGCAGAGAGACCTGATAAAGGAACTCTCTCAATGTTTTCCTGGGTCCAAGTCGGCAGAGGAACTTAAACATTTTTCTTTGCAGCTGGCCAGCCTTCAGTTGGTTTCCAGTATGTCCATCAGGTTAATTTCTCATGCAGCTGAAGGTTCCTCATGGGCAGCAAGTTCAGGCATAGCGATCAGGAAACATGCCTGGATGCATTTGTGTGACTTTGAGGAGCCTTTAAAGTCTTTTTTCATCAAGGCTCCCTTTGATGGATCTTCTCTGATTGCCCCCACAGTAAAAAGAAACACCGTCCTGTAGTGAGCAAGATGGAAAAACCTTGTCTGCCATGGGAAACCATTTTTCTACCCCACACAGAAATCCTTCTCTAGGAATCAATGTGATGTGGTTCCAAAAGTCACAAGGACCTTTTCAGGACTCACGAGGGGAAACTTCTCCCAGAGGTGGGGGGTTGGTGGAGTTCCAATGGAAGACTCTGCTGTCATGGCAGAGGAGGCCTGCAAAACCAAGGGTTTTGGGATTCCTTTTCCAATATACCTTTCAGTGCTTCTGAAGGGCTGCTCAACTGCTGTTTATGGAGACAGTTGTAGGTGCTTGTATCTGTACCTGGAGGCCTTGGCATCTATCACAAAAGACACTTGGGTGCAAAGAATTTATTCCAAAAGATATTTCCATTCCCTTTCTGCAAATCCCACCATCCAAACAGAAGAATCTCCCCAGTGTTCCATCCAATCATTGGGAGTTAGCAGCCCTGTAAGTTCAAAATCTTGTAGACAAAAGATTCGTCCAAGATCTCCCACCAGATCAGAGAGGATTTGGAACTTGCTCAAGGTTCTTTTTGGTACCAAAAAACAGGGGACCTGAAACACTTTCTGGATTTCAGCAATCTAAATCAGTTTGTAAAGAATTCCAAGTTCCAGATGGTCACATTCTATCTCTTCTACAGAAGAATGTCTGGATGTGCTCTATAGATGTCCAGGGTGCGTACTATCACATCAAAATTAACAGGTGCCCCTGGTGATATCTGCACTTTTGGTTGGGGCCAGTCATTACCAATTTAGACCCTTGCCCTTTGATCTCACTACAGCCTCTATGGTGTTCACCAAATGTATGGCAGTGGTAGCAGCTCATCTCAGACAGCTCGGATTCAGAGTATTTCCCTACTTAAATGACTGGCTCCTCACTGTCCCAACCTGGCACCTCCTCAAAAAGGCCAGGAACTACTCGCTCCAGTTATGCCAGTTTCTAGGGATTACAGTCAGTTGTGCCAAGTCCCATCTACAATCAGTTCAAGTCATGGAGGTTATAGGAGCTCATCTGGATACCACCAGCCAGTTGGCCTTTCTTCCACAAAACAAAGTACAGTCCTTCTGACTACATATCAGAGAGAGACTTTCACATTTTTCTCCCCCAGCAAAACTGGTTCTTCAAACCTTAGTATCAGTGGCTGAGGATATTAGCTTACTGCCAACTGCACATGTCCAAGTTCTTCACTGGACTCCAGCAGTTCAGAGGTTAATTCTTCAACAGCTTCTGTCCCATCCTATAAAACTTTCTCGGGTTTGTAGGGACCCCCTACTTTGGTGGATCAAGTTCAATGAATTTTGTCAGGGTAATCTCACTGCTAGTAGCCAAGGAGACTATGGACACCTTCCACTTGGGCTGGGAGTGGGGCATTTCTTAGGATGGACTGACTAAGGCAAGTAGTCCCCAGAAGAGACCAATTTGCATAGCAGTGTCCTAGAGATGAGGGTGGTCCTCCTAGCGTTGCGGACTTTTCAGAATCGTCCTGTAGGAGCAATTGCTATCCAAACAGACAACATGTTGGTGGTTTGGTACATCAACAAATAAGGGGGAACTGGTCCTACCCCCTTTGTCGAGAAGTAATGAGTGTAGCAGTGGGCGATCTCATCCATCCATTTAAATTTTGAGTTATAGATCAGGTGGCACAGAATCCTAGGGGAGGCCCCATCCAGTTAGAACTCGAAAGACTAGAACTTATTTGGCAAATTCAATTAAATGCCTACAATCTCTCAGCCCTCAATGATATGTGTTCCCTAATATGTATTTTGAAATTTGAAAAATCTAATGAGATAGTATTGGGGACCTTTCTCCAAAATATACTTTTGCATTTTTAAGTTTTATACTCATACTTACTGTTGTATTAAATTCTTGGAAAGACGTTTAACATATTTTTTGTTTTAACTAGTGTAATTGTGGATTTTAGAAATATTAACATGGTCATTTTAAATATATGCTATTCCTTAAATAAATATGACTAGCACTTAAAATTTTTAGCTGGGATGTCATGTGACTTACTGAGAGGGTTATTTAAACTGTTGCTTGTGAATGAAGTACTTGTATCTGATGAAGTTCTAACTGGATGGGGCCTCCCCTAGGTGGGAGGGTGGCCTAATGGTTAAGGTGGTTGCCTTACAAACACAAGGTGCAGGGTTTGAATCTCACAAGGGATAATTGGCTAGGCTTAAAATGTCTCGCAAGGGTAGTTAGCCTAGTACTAACCTATAAAACCTATAAAACCTATAAAACCTATATTTAGTGTGGACGAAAAGTGCTTTATGTTGTGTCTTTTTGCTTATCCCGGTTAGGGGTCGCCACAGCGGAACTCCGGTCCGCTAATATTTGGTAGTGGATTTTTATGTGCCGGGTTACCAGCCCTGATGCACAACCTTCAACAAAGGCACGCCCATTCACGCATGCCTCCACGCAGAAGACACTCTAGCTGAGAATCGAACGGGACAACGTCTTGCTGTGAGGCGACAACGCTACCGCAGCACCACTACCGCGGGTATAAATTAATTTATTGTTCCAGACGTGGTGCCTTATTCTTTGGGATTTTGCAGGTTGTTTTCCTGTGTTTTGTTGGAACAAACAGGGGGAACCAGATCTTACCCATTATTCTGAGAAGCAATGAGAGTGTGGCAATGGATGATCTCCTCCGGTTGTTTTCTTTTGACATTTCACATACTGGGAAAACCAGTATGTTCACAGACAGAATAAGAAGGTCCATATTGATGCCTCATGACTGGTCTCTCAATCAAACAGTGACAGAAAAAAATGTCATCAGTGGGGTCAACCTTGCTGCAATCTTTTTGCTTCTTCCTTCAGCAATAAGTGTAGTAAGTTCTTTTCTCTTGTTCATCCACAGGGGAGTCACCAACGGAGAGATGCACTAGTCCATGCTTGAACGTATTGTCTCCTTTATGCTTATCCCCCGTTATCATTAATCCCTAATGTTCTACAGAAAGCATTCTGGTTGAAGAGCACAGTCATCCTCATTGCACCCTTTTGGTCTCAACAGGTCTGGTTTCCCTTCCTCTGGCCTCATCTTTTTTATCCTCCTTGGAGACTAGATCCACATCCAGACCATCTGTCTCACCCAACAGAGATGCGACATGAAGACAGCAACGACCTCAAGTTAACTGCATGGTTTCCTCGGTGTCACTGATGGCTAGACAGTCGGTGCTTTCTCCCCTAGTTCGACATATTCTTTTATCATCTCAGAAGATATCCACTAGGAAAATTTACAAGAGTAGATGGAAAAGATTTTCAATTTGGGCCCTTCAAAGAGATTTGGATCCTTACTTTGTCCCAGTCTCAGCAGATATCCTTCCATTTCACTGTTGCAGTATTCATTACATTAGGGATTCCCTCTCAGGGGTGCCCTGATTTCCGGCCAGTACACCAAAGCCTTAAGGTTGATTTAAGGTATGACGTACATCACATGTATGCTCCTTGCGTATTGTAGAGCATAAAGGTGACGTCCAGACATACCACCCTCAGAAATTCTTGGCCACCAGACCAAACACTATCTGTTGGTCATCAGTGATGAAGAAGGCCAAGAAGCCTAGGGTGGAATCTTCTACTGATCAGCCTTTGCTGGACATCTCTCCTGAGGCGAATGAATGCTCAGCGGTTCACCTGGCTTTATCTTTAGATTCCTCTACCACAACCGGCTTGGAGGATGGCCGCGATCTGACTCTAAGCACATCTGAGGAGGTTTTGCAGATGTCCATTTCAGACTTTCAGGGGAGCAACCACGGCTGATTATCTCTGAGGAGCCTAGGGGTGTTCCTCAAATACTGGTCAGAGAAGAAGTCCCTGTTACCCTTACTGAATGTTGTCCTGGGTCAGAGCCTTCCACATTTTATAAGGTGGATGTCCCATTGAAGAAAAAGCAAAAGACTAAACATATTACTTCTGCTGCTAAGGATCCGCAAAGTGAATGACAGTCCATCACTCACCTTCTCGGGGAGCTTCTCGGGGAGCTTCTGTTCCAGCTACCCTGGTCCTCTACCCCTCTAAAAAGACCAAGGAAACAGGATTCCTCTGAGGAGGAGCTGGATTCGATGAGAAATCCCTTGCTTATTCTTCTCAGATTCCATCTTCTTTGAACTATGGATCAGATGAAGAGGACTCTACCAGTCCTGATACTCTGAAGAGCTTTCTTTTGGGGACGTGATCTCCAGGATGATGGAGTTCTTTAAATGGGATTGTGCTCAGGTTTCTGAGGTCCATAAAAGATATTATGAGTTGCTGCAAATGGATTCTCGTAAACCTTCTGCTGTTCCTCCTGTTTTGGCTGCCTTGTTGGAGGCATTTTTCAATGCTTTAAGGCTCCAGACTGTTATCCCCCTGTTCCCAAGAAACTCGATAGATTCTGTAGGGTGCCAGAGGACTGTAAATCTTTGCACAAGTGTTCTTCTGCTGATCTCTCAGTGGTGTCTGTACCTTCTGACAAGCCATCTCAGTTGCTTCCTTCTCCCAAGTTACTGCCCTCTGGTTGAGATAGCAGGACCGTGGGAAGGCTAGGCAACATGATTTATACCTCTGCCACCTTGGCCTTTAGGGCTGTTAATTATCAGACCCATATGTCCAGGTATTTGTTGACTCTCATATCCCAGGCCTGTCAGGTTATTTCTAATCTTCCAGACTGTGAGAATAAAGCAGCTTGCCTTTACTGGTTAGGGACTTCCACGCTGGTGGCTCGTCATTCCATCAGGTGTAGCTGTAATGCAGCAGATCCTTCTTCTGTGGCTGCTGTTTTTGGGTTAGTGACGAGGAGGTATTCTTGGCTTTGGCTTCAACCTTTGCCTCATGATATTAAGGCTAAGTTGATGGATGTTCCTCTTGATAATACACAATTGCTTGGTGAAGCTGCTGCTGCTATGTTTAAGTCCCTTTAAGATAAGGGGAAGGCTTTACAGGAAATTAAACATGTATTTGTTTCTCCTGTGCCTAAATTTCAGAGAAACTACCCCAATAAGCCAGCCCTTATTCACAGGCAATATCGCCCTCCTCCTGAGGGTAAAAAGGGTGGCAGGTGGGCCCCTCTTACTAAGGCTACTTAGACCTCAGTGCCTCAGAAGTCTCCTTTTCCAGATAAATCAGGTGCTGTCTGACTGTCCTATTCATCTTTCTCTTTGCCCCCTTCTCTTTTTCTCTCTCTCTCTCTCTCTCTCTTACTGTTTGGCTGCAGATTACTCAGGATTCCTGGGTCCTGTCCATTATTCGCTAGGTATAGTTCATGTTTGGAAATCCCTTCCCACCTTTTATGGTTTTTCTCAGCCTCCTCAGGAACAACTCTCCTCCTTTTCAGAGGTGCTTCAGGACCTTTTGATTCAGGATGCTATTCAAGAGGTGCCTGTGTCCCAAATGGAGAGGAGGGTTTACTCCAGCATAGTTCTAGTACACTGAAAAGAGGTACTTGGAGACCTATTCTTGACATCTCCCATCTAAACACTTTTCTGAAGGTTGCTGTCTTTTTGAATGCTGTCCCTTTAAACTTTGTTCTCTCTCTCTTTTCTTTAAGCTTATGCGGTGTCTTTGGATCTCAAGAATGCTTATCTCCATATCCCAATCCATCCCCTTTTCAGGAAGTTTTTACATTTCTCTGTTGCTTCCTGACATTTTCAGTTCTCTGTTTTATCGTTTGGCCTTTCTGCTGCCCCAAGTGTATTCACCAAATGCCTCGCTCCAGTGATTGCTTTTCTGCAGGATTCAGGGAATCCAAGTATTTCTGTACTTGGACTACCTTCTTCTTCATGCATCCTCTCCAGAGATCCCGTTGCAAAATCTTCACTTTGCCATTTATCTTCTGCAAAGACTGGGGTTCACAATAAACTTCAAGAAGTATTTTCTTTCTCCTTCTCAAGACCATGTTTTTTGGGGTGCAGGATATAGACTGTGTGCCTATGCTGGCATCCCTGCCTCCTTCCAAGGCCTTAATACTCATTTTCTTTTTTCAAACTCTTATTCCTCTGGCCTCGATAACAGACAGGGACTTTCTGATTGCTCTAGGTTTCATGGCATCCACCATCCCTATGCTCCCTCTGGCCAAACTCCACATGAGAAAGTTTCAGTGGTTTCTGAAGTCAGTTTGATTTCCCATGCTCATCCCGTAGAATGTGTAGTTCCTATTCTACCTTGTCTCAAGAAGGAATTTCTCTGGTGGATTCAGCAGTTGTCTCTAAATCCAGGGTTCCCGTATCATCCTCCTTTTCATTTCAGGAGCAGTTTATAGACGCCTCAGATGTGGGATGGGGAGCAGTTTTTGGCTCCTTAAAGGTGCAGGGCGTGTGGTCGCCTCTTTAACAGAAAGAGCACTTCAGTATCAAAGAGATGAAAGCTCTTCTGCTGGCACTTAAGGCTTTTCATCCAATTTTCTCCCCAGGACCACTCAAGGTATTTACAGACAATACCACAGTAATGTGCTACATAAACAAAGAAGGGGGGACAAGATCTTATCTTCTTTGCAGGTTGGCACACCTACTGTGGGAATTTGCTATCCAGTATCTAGTGACTATTCAGGCAGTTTACATTTCCTCATGTCAAAACATGGTGGCAGACACTCTGAGCAGGTCCTTAACTGAATCCCATGATGGATGCTTCACAGGAATGTGTTTCTGGACATTGTCCAGCAATGGAGTGCTCCTCAGATAGATCTGTTTGCCTCCCATCTGAACCGACAACGTGCTCTGTTTTGTGCCGGAGTCCCAGATCCTCTGTGTCGCTCTCCTGCTTTGGACACAATAAAACAGTCTTCATGGTTTCTGTTCATGCAGCTTTATTTTATACAAACACATCACTATAAATGTTTACTGACTGTGACTTTAGTAACTTATATACAAGCTGACAGCTGCAATCATCCATGCTCTCACTCTGGCTGCTTTTACAAAATGGCACTAGGGATTGCACGTGTCTGGAATTTATACGTGCACATACAGCCTTGACATTCTTCTTAAAGATACCGCACACTTCACTTGCATTCTGATCTACACTCTGGTTTGAATGGTTGACGCCCTATCGTTCTCTGGAAGGGGATGTTTCTTTATGCCTTTCCTCCCCTTCCCCTCATTCCAAATGTCCTGTTTAAAATTCAACACCTTGGTCCCAAAATCTTTTTGGTGACTCCCTTTTGGCCAAGACAGCATTTGTTCCCTCTTCTACTGCATTTAGCCAAAGGCAGTCATCACAATTTGCCTCACAGGATGGAGCTTCTCACACAAGACAAGGAATCTCTAATCCATCCCCATGTGTCCACTCTTCAGCTGACACTGTGGGAGACAGGATTTTGATTCCACATAAACACCTTGTTTTTGTGGATGTGCTTAAGGTCCTGCAGGAAGGCAGAAACCCAATACTAGGAACTCCTACTTATTCAAAATGGAAGAGGTTTTCTGTTTGATGTCTTCTCATAAACTGGATCCACCACTTTCTTTGGATGTTCCTTTAGTTCTCTCTTATCTATGTAAATTGCTCAATGCTGGGTTGGTTTATCCTTCTGTTAAGGCCCACTTATCAGCTATTTCTGCTTGCCTGCCTTTGTCGCCTCCCTTTGCTTTTATATTTGAAGCTAAACAATTCCTTAAAGGTGTCCTTTATATTAGGTCTCACAGGAAGCCTGTTCCTCCTCCCTGTGATGTTAATTTTGTTTTGGAAAATTGACTCAGGCTCCTTTTGAGCCCTCAACTTCAGCTTTCTTGCACCACTGCTCTGGGAAGACTGTACTTTTGTTGACCCTTACTTTGATCAGACAGGTGTCCGATCTTCAAGCCCTTCTGGCTTGTCCTCCTTTTTTGTTTTTTGATAAGACAGGGTGTCCTTGCATACTAATTCTTCTTTTATGCCAAGGAGGTGAATGAGTTGTCCCTTAATCAGTCAGTTCATTTGCCCACTTTTTCCCTTCTTCACAATCTGCCAGTGCACACGTTGGATGTGCATAGGGAACTCAGATTTTATTTGGATAAGACTAAAACTGTTAGGAAATCTGATCATCTCTTTGTTTCCTTTCATCCTGCATCCTTAGGATTAGCTGTATCCAAGCAAGCTATTTCTTCTTGGATCTCAGAAGCTATTCATTTTTGTTATTCCTTTCCAGAACTAGAGCTGGTTTTGCTAGGGCCATCCTTTATGGCTTCCTAGAGAGCTCTGTTGGTCCTTCCTCCTCCCTCTCTTCTTCCTGAGAGTTGGCACTCTGTCTAATGTAATGAATACTGCAACAGTGAAGTGGAAGGACATAGTACAGTTGTGTAAAATTCTACCATAATGGCAGATGTCCTTTTCTTCACTGTTGCGGTATTCACTCTCTCCCTTCACCCCTGGTCCATTCCTCTTCTAGATGTACTGATTACCTCTCTTTTCCTTGGACTGGTGTTCCTACTGGGGCTCTCAGTTCTGAGAATGGTATGTCCAGGCATCACCTTTATGTTCTACTCTGCACTAGAAGCATAGATGTGGCATATGGCATATCTTAAAGCAATCTAAAGGCTTTGCTATACTGGCCAGGCTTCGGGCTGCCCTTGGCAGGGGATCCCTAATATAATGAATACTGTAACAGTGAAGAGAGGGACATCTATCTTTATTGTAAGAGTTACACAACTGTACTTTCTCATTTTTTTTAGCCTCCATTTTTAACAAAGGGGTGAGCCACTCTACTATCAAAGTTCACCTAGCGGCCATTTCAAATTTTCATTCAGGAGAGAATCACTTTTCCACGTCTTCCTCAAGATTGTGCAAGGCCTTCCTTAAAGGTACCTTTTTATTCAGGCCCCCAGTTAAAGATCCTGCCTCTCCTTGGCATTTTACTATTCTCTTACATGCTCTTACCCAACCTCCCTTTGAACCTTCAGCTAAGATTGATCTTAAAGGGGGCGTTGAAAGCCAACACATTCTGGCTAGGCTTATAAATGCCTTCGGGCAGATAGCCTAGTACCTACCTGTTAACCTATTATTATGTTTTTATCCCAGAAAACAGTCTTTCTGGTCACTATTACATATGCTAGATGAGTATCTGAACTCCAAGCTCTTTATGCAAAGCCTCCATATTTGGTCTTCCATAAAGACAGAATCTCTTTATGCACAAATCCATCCTTTCTGCCTAAGGTCGCCTCCAAATTCGACTTAAATCAGATCATCAGTGTACTTGTGTTTTTCCCTAATTTCTCAAACAAAGGTGAATCTGTGCTGGATCTTCTGAACATGCATAGCCAACTGAGGTTTTATTTACATAGAACATGGGATCTCAGAAAATCGGATTACTTATTTGTCTCTTTTTCCAAGAACAGATTGGGTAAAGCAGTTTCTAGACTTGACTCTAGCCCAATGGTTAACTGATTTCTTTATAGACAAAGTATATACAAAAGTTTAGCTTTACCCAAGCCCCCCGAAGCACATTCCATGAGAATGGTAGCCACCTCATTGACCTTCTGGTCAAGAGCTTCTATAGATGATATTTGTACAAGTGCCACTTGTCCCAGTGCTGATATCTTTATTTCTTATTACAAGTTAGACATACTGTTATTTGATTCCACCGTGCTCTGGAATATCCTTCCTTGAGGACCACCCAAGGTTCATCCATCTGGGACTCTGTGCCATCAGGTGAGGAATGAATAAAAATAACATCAGAAACAAAAGTTATGTACTTACCATAAATATGCATCTGTGTTGTTCATTTTCATTTTTCCACAACTTCTCACCCTCCAACCCCCTTCCCTCTGTCCTAGCGAGGCCTAAGGGATGTCATTTTGGAAACTCACCTGTCCCTTCTTTGAGCTTCAGCCTTTCTGCATATTTTTATCTTGTATCTTTTTGTAGTGAAGTGTCAGGTATAGGTCACTGTTAAGGCAGCACACTTGATCTGAGGTAAACCAGGGGCATTATGTGTAAAGGGAGAAATTCGAGAGATGGATCTGTGAGTCTGGTAAAAATGGCCATGTAGGATCAGATGTCAGATCTGAGACTCTTCATTTGACAAAAAATGAAAATGGACAACACAGATGCATCATTATGCTAAGTACATAACTTTTGTCTTATGTCTATAATGGCTAAAAGAATGGCCTAATTGATGCCAAAATTAATAGATGTGGACCAGTGTGGTTTTTTGGAGGCAAGAAAAACATTTGAAAACATTAATAAAACTATGATCCAGAGGGAAGCCAACTATAAGAAAATACCACTGATATTGGTCAGCCTTGATGCAGAGAAAGCATTCAGCAGAGTAAGCTGAGGTTTTATGCGCATGGCAGTGGAAGCATTTGCATTTCCTTCTACAAGAATAAGGTTAATTAGAAGGATATATGAGGGACTGGAGGCAAAAATCAAAGTGAGAGAGTTTCTCTCTGATAAATTGCGTCTGAACAGAGGACCCAAGCAGGATTATCCTCTTTCCCTTTTGTTATTTGCATTATATTTAGAACCACTGGCAAAAAATAAGGGACTAAGAAATTCAAGGATATAGTTGGTACTGTGTTCCAAGAAAAGCTCGTTTTATTTTGCAGATGAAAATATTTTGTACCTGATGAGACCAGAAAAAGACATCTCAGTGTTGTGTAATATTCTGAGACAGTTCTGAGTTTTTTCGGGATTTCAAATTAATGAAGATAAAACAAAAGCTATAGGTATAAGGTGTGTATCCACACATGAATTGGTCCAGCAATACCCATATTTATGGAGACATGATTAAATTAAGTATTTAGGAGTATGGATTAAAAAGGATTCAGTTATAGCTTAAGATATGTGGAAAGAGACTAAACAAAAGATAATACTCTAGATATGGATAGCAAGATACAAGCAGTGAAGTGTTTTATACACAGTGCGAAGACTGGTAGAGATGGGTGAAGGCTGCCAGTTTAGTCAAATAGAATATTATACATAATTATATAATTTGTAAATATGAATGTGAATCACAGGCTTGTTGTCTTAAATGAAAAATATGCTGTTACAAAAATGTGGCAACAGTGCTCTCTACTGACCCAGTAAAGGCATGTTGTGACCCTTTGATCTAAAAACCACAGAAGAAACGAAAACAAACCAATGAGTCCGCAAAGCGAGGTCCTTGTCGGCAGACAAAACCAAACACAAGTAAAACCTATCTTTGTCTAAATTATTAATTTCACTCATCAACAAGTCGATGTGCAATACATAATGTTTAACAATGATTTCTAAAAGCTGAACTCCTTGCTGTTGAAAAAGTGATTCCAAATCATTAACAAATGCTTGATCAACAATTAAAGCAGATGGCACAAAGTTATTACGTAACCCTTTAGGAATTAGCTTTTCTGCAATGCATTGTTTAAAGTATGCAGACTCCAACTGCAATTTTTTTAATTTAAGTAATTTAGAGTCAAATAATTTTAACTTGTCGGCTAAACATGTACTTCTGGTATTAGAAACCTCAGTACTAATTGGCGTACCTTGCTGACCAAAAGAGAGATTATCAGTGTCCAAAAGCCAACCTTCCAGGTCAGGTAAACAAAAATTAGTCCCATCAGGTCCATTGTTCGTTCGTTGAGTAGGTCTTTTATTCATGACTGCCACAGCAAAAGAAATGGGGCGTCCTGTCCTTTCCTCCCCTTCTGTACTGACACCAGTTAAAGGAAAGGGGTCCATTGTCCGTTCGGGGCGTCCTGTCCTGTCCTGTACAGAAGGGGAGGAAAGGACAGGACGCCCCGTTTCTTTTGCTGTGGCAGTCATGAATAAAAGACCTACTCAACGAACGGACAATGGACCTGATGGGACTAATTTTTGTTTACCTGACCTGGAAGGTTGGCTTTTGGACACTGATAATCTCTCTTTTGGTCAGCAAGGTACGCCAATTAGTACTGAGGTTTCTAATACCAGAAGTACATGTTTAGCCGACAAGTTAAAATTATTTGACTCTAAATTACTTAAATTAAAAAAATTGCAGTTGGAGTCTGCATACTTTAAACAATGCATTGCAGAAAAGCTAATTCCTAAAGGGTTACGTAATAACTTTGTGCCATCTGCTTTAATTGTTGATCAAGCATTTGTTAATGATTTGGAATCACTTTTTCAACAGCAAGGAGTTCAGCTTTTAGAAATCATTGTTAAACATTATGTATTGCACATCGACTTGTTGATGAGTGAAATTAATAATTTAGACAAAGATAGGTTTTACTTGTGTTTGGTTTTGTCTGCCGACAAGGACCTCGCTTTGCGGACTCATTGGTTTGTTTTCGTTTCTTCTGTGGTTTGTGGTTTTTTTGTGCGAGGATTCCTGTTTGTCCTGCGGTTTAACCAAGCACTGTGATGGCGAGCGGCACTGACAGTAATTGTGCAGATTTAGCCGGTGTGTTGGCCGGCTTATCTGCCAGACTGGACCAACTAAACTCTAGGATGGACGACATTCAGGCAACTTTCCGGACGTCTAGGGCAGGTTCTTCTGGGGTTTCAAACACAATTGGTGTCAGTCAAGTCAGTCTTGACGACTGGATACCAGCGGCCCAGCCGGAGCGACCTAATTCATCTAACAGCACCAATTTGGTACGAGAGGACAGTCCGGACAACCCCTTTCCTTTAACTGGTGTCAGTACAGAAGGGGAGGAAAGGACAGGACGCCCCGTTTCTTTTGCTGTGGCAGTCATGAATAAAAGACCTACTCAACGAACGGACAATGGACCTGATGGGACTAATTTTTGTGCTCCCTTTGATCTAAAGTCGGCTCTGGCTGGGCTAGATGAAGGCTTCGTGCCTATTGTTTTAAGGCTAAAGTTAATGACCGGAATTTGCATGTGGAATGTCCTTTATCGCTCTAAGTGTAAAAGAATGTAAATGCAGTTTCTGTCAGCCTGGGAACACCAGGAACGTGTGAAATGATGTAATGTTTTATGTAAACTGCAGTTTCAATTTAAACAGAGAGAACCAGAAGGCATTAAGCATTTTTTTCTTTAACATCCAACTCAGCACTGCCTTATGCTCTATGTAAGTAAGTTATTTTAGAAGTGTGTTTTCTTGTAGATAGCTAGAAGCTATAAAGATTAGACTAAGTGTTTTCCTGTGATGTCAGAACTGTACTACTGATTTTTTTTTAAGTATTTCTGTGTGATCTCTGAACTCTTGACTAGCACTGACTGTGTAGTAGAAATTATTGTCTTGTGGTTTTAATTATTTATTATTAAATATTTTAAAACCGTTTAATTGTGGCTGGTTTGTGTAGAGATAAGTTAAGCTGTAAGAGTACATTGCATGTATTTAAGGATCCTGTACCAGGTTACTCTAATAAGCCTTGAGACTGTTTAGTCACATCTACCAATTGGATAATAATATTGCACAATAATAACTGGACACCATTTTAAGGGCCTTTGAGTAGCTGATAATTATTAGCTGGGTGGTGGCAGGATACTATCGTATAGTCTGGGTAAAAGGGGCATAGCTGGAGAACCTGTGCCAGCCTTCCTCAGAAGTGTATGTGTGGTTGTATAAACTCTTATCTCAAAGTGTGTGTGTGTGTGTGTGTGTGTGTGTGTGTGTGTGTGTGTGTGTGTGTGTGTGTGTCAGCTACTTGGACAGGGACACGAAGCACTGGTTCGACAGAGATGGTGCTAGAGGTTTTAGCTTGCCCACTAGGCTGAGATCTGGACCCTATAGCTGTGCCAGTGGGGAGTCTTATTGGGGACCTGGGGAGCAAGGGAGCAACCAGCCCTGGACTGACTGTGATCTCTGTGTGCTGTTAAGGGAAATTGCACTTTACTGTGTGTATTTGTTATCCTTTCCTCCTATATGAGATGCCCTGTTTGGTGTTAGTGGTGAGGATTGAGGCTCCTTGATTGCTGGGCCAGGGCACAGGCATCACATATTAATTGGTGGCAGTGGTTGGAATATCCACATCATATATTAATTGGTGGCAGTGGTTGGGATATCCTCATATTGGTGGCAGTGGTTGGGATATCCTCTCCACATCATATATTAATTAGTTGGCAAATACTAATTGGCTTGTAATGGTATGGGTAGAGTGAATCCTGTAGCTTGTGTACAGTGAGCTTGAAAGGTGTTTTTGTACTCTAAAACAGCCATACAGTGAGTACTCAAGAGTTCAGATCACAATTGTTTTATTTCTTTTGTTAGCTTAGTTAGTCAGGGTGAGCAGGCAGCATGTCAGCAGAGGAGTATGGAAAGCTGACAAGGAGCCAGCTGGTGGAGATGTGCCAGGCTAGGGGACTGGTGCATGGAAACTAGACTAAGTAGACCTGATTGCAGCCTTGGTTACAGCTGCATCAGAAAACAACAACCAGAAGGACAATTAGACTGGGAGTGTAGATATAATTCCCTTGGAGAACGGACAGCTCAACCTTTCTGCAGTGGACTTAAAAATCCAGCTGGAGCCAAAGAGACTTGAGTTGGAGACCAGGCACATGGAATTAGAAGCAAATGAGAGACTGCAACGTTTGCAGACTGAGGCGAATGAGAAACGGTTACATCTGCAAGCTGAGGAACAAGAGAGGCAGAGGCAGCATGAGAAGGAGATGCTGACTCTTTGCCAGAGTCATGGAGGTAATGGGGAAGAGAGTAACTGGACCCCAGAAGCACAAAAGGTCAGTAAATTTCTTCCGCAGTTTAAAGAGGGGGATAATTTTGATAGTTTCATTTATATGTTTGAGAGGGTATATAAACAGTATGAAGTTGACCAAGGTCTCAGGATACGGTTCCTGACCCCCTTACTCCATGGTAAAGCTGTAACTGTTTTGTCCAAAATGTCTGACGTTGCATGTTTTGATTATACTGCTGTTAAGAAATGTCTTTTAGAACTGTTTAAGGTAACACCTGAAACGTATAGGAAAAATTTTCGTGAGCATAGATGCAAGGCAGATGAAAGTCTGTGTGAATATGTTGCTGAATTGAGCACTTATTTACGTAGGTGGGTCAGTGGATGTCAGGTCATCACTTTTGAAGGGCTGGCAGACATTTTGGTGAGGGAACAAGCCCTTAGCACTTTGCCTGAGGATATGAGGATCTGGTTAGCTGATAGACAGTGTGCTACTTCAGATGAGTTGGGAAAGAAGGGAGACCTATACCTGGCAAGCAGGGCAGCCCTGCACAGGAAGGGGACCCCCCAGTACTGCTCATGGGTCTAAAGGAACCCATGGTGGGCAGCACAGACTGCCACATCAGAATCTGCCAGTAGCAGGGGAAGCCACTAGTCTAGGTACACATCCAGGAGCTAGGGTTAAATGTTTTGAATGCAACCAGTGAGTCCATGTGGCATACAGGTGTCCATGGAGGCAAGGTGGGGAACCAAAGGTGAGGGAGCCAATAAGTGGGAAAGACAAAATGCCAATAGTAGGTTGTCCTGAGTCAACAGGGGTACTAAACTACCATCCTGCAGATGTCTTGAGAGGGAAGGATTTGGATGAGGCAGTACCATGTGCTTATGCAATTACACGCAGTCAGGCAAGGAGACAAGCATGTGGGTCTGGTAGCCTGGGGGAGACCCAGACAGATTGTATACTTGCTGCCAGGAAAGGTGAGGTGGTTACTTTAGGGTGGGAGCTACTATGTAGCAGTGAGACTGATGTTCCCTTGGGCAGAGTGACTGCAAAGGTAGAGGTGAGTAGTAGTACCCCAGGCTGACAGTGAGGCACCACTGTCAGAGGATGCCAAATTTCCTGTGGAAGGGGAGCTGGGAAGGGTTACAAGGAGAGAGTTGAGACAGGCTCAGCTCTCAGACCCTACATTGCAAGGCCTGAACAGGTAGGAAGGGAGGCACCTGATTCTCAAGGAAAGGGGTAATCTGTATACTGGGATAAAGGGTTACTATACAGAGAGTGAACCCCTGAGGGAGGGCTAGAAAGTGAGAGAGTACAGCAGTTGGTAGTGCCAAGAGCCTACCTTCTGGCGCTTCTAGCCATAGCCCGTGATATTCCCTTTGCAGGTCATATGGGAATAAAACGTACAAAGAGGTATATTATGCAGAACTTCTATTGGCCTGGAATTTCCAGAGATGTAACAGGGCACTGCAGGGCCTGTGAGCAGTCTAAAAGGTAGGCAAGGCAGGAGACAAGGTGAGAGCTCCTTTGATGCCTTTGCCTGTGATTGAGGAGCCATTTCAGAGGGTAGCTATGGATATTGTGGGTCCTCTGCGTGTACCCCAAGTTCCACAGGGAAGAAGTATATCCTAGTGGTAGTGGATTATGCTACACGATACCCTGAGGCAGTGGCTTTGTCCTCCATTGAGGTAGAGAAGGTGGCAAATGCTTTGTTAGAGATTTTCAGCAGGGTAGGCTTCCCAAAAGGAATACTGACTGACAGAGGTGCCAATTTCATGTCAGACCTGCTGGCTTATCTGTGCAAGTCCTGTGGGGTGAAGCACATGAAGACCACCCCCCCTACCATCCCCAGACTAATGGTCTTGTTGAGAGGTTAAACTCTACAATCAAGTCCATGCTACGGGCATTTGCAGATCAGTTTAAGAGGGAGTGGGACAAATATTTGCCCCATCTGTTTGCTTACAGAGAGGTTCCCCAGGAATCCACAGGTTTTTCTCCCTTTGAGTTGTTGTATGGGCATAGGGTGAGGGGACCTCTAGATTTAATTTGAGATGAGTGGGAAGGTGAGTGCGAGTCTCACAAGGAATCTGTTATGGCATACGTCCTAAACCTCAGGACAAGGCTCAGGGAACTCATGGGCTTGGCCCAGGAGAACCTGGCATAAGCCCAACAGCAGAAAAAGGTGTGGTGTGACAGGAATGCACGAACTAGAGAGTATGCTGTGGGGCAGCAAGTAATGGTTCTCAGACACAACAAGCTACAAGCAGCTTGGGAGTGTCCCTACAAGGTGGTAAGAAAGGTAAGTGATGTTAACTACATGGTGGAACTGCTAGGCAGATGGCAGGGGCACAAATTGTACCATGTTAACATGTTAAAACCTTACCATGATAGGAAGGCCCTTGTGCTGTGCTGAGCAGTTGCAGTGGATTGCAGGAGGAGTCTGAGGGAGATCTGGGGACTGATCTCCTCAGCGAGGCTTGGGCTGACACCTCGGTGGAAGGGGTAGCAATGTCCCAGCAGCTATCTCCTACCCAGGTTTGAGAAATCCGAGCAGTGTTGTGGGAATTTGGGGACATGTTCACTGGGAAACCAGGGTGCACCCACCTGATGCAGCACCAGGTGGATACAGGACCCCAAAGGCCTATTAGGCAGGCCCCTTATAGAGTGCCTGAGAGAGTCCGACAGACCCTGAGGGAGGAGGTACCGGAGATGTTGGAACTAGGGGGTGATTCAAGAGTCCAACAGTCCCTGGGCCTCCCCAGTGGTGCTGGTGCCAAAGAAGGATGGCAGCACCAGATTCTGTGTGGACTACAGGAAATTAAATAGTCACACAGAGTCTGATACTTACCCCATGCCAAGGACAGATGAGGCCCTAGAGCAGCTGGGTGGGGCTAAGTATCTTACCACCATTGATCTTACCAAGGGTTACTGGCAGGTGCCCTTGACTCCCAGTGCTAGAGAGAAGTCCGCCTTTGTGACTCCTTTTGGCTTGTATGAGTTCACAAAGATGCCCTTTGGGATGAAGAATGCCCCAGCGCCTTTCCAGAGGCTGGTAGATAATATCCTAGCAGCAGTAGGAGGGTTTGCCCTTGCTTACCTGAATGATATTGCCATCTACAACCATTCCTGGCCAGAGCACCTTCAGCATGTCATGGAGGTGCTGGCCAGACTACAGAGGGCAGGGTTGACCATTAAGCCAACAAATGTCAGGTGGGTATGGCGGAGGTCTCCTACCTAGGACATAGTGTGGGGAGTGGTAAGATAAGGCCAGAACCTGCCAAAGTGGAAGCCATTCAAGCATGGCCTGCACCTGTTACTAAAAAGCAGGTGAGGGCATTTTTAGGGACAGCAGGGTACTGCAGAGACTTAATTCCCAGTTATAGTACCATACCTGCTCCCCTCACAGACCGTATGAGGAAGAACAGGCCAGATAAGGTAGTGTGGACCCCAGCATGTGAGCAGGCATTCCAGAAGCTTAAAGAAGCTTTGTGAGGACCCCCTGTGTTAGCCAGTCCAGATTACAGCAAAGAATTTCTTGTGCAGGTGGATGCTTCAAACCATGGGGCAGGGGCTGTACTTAGCCAGATTTCTTCAGAAGGGGAAGAGCACCCAGTGGTTTATCTCAGTCATAGGCTCCAACCCAGGGAGGAATGCTATGCAGCTGTAGAAAAGGAATGTCTAGCCATACTGTGGGCACTGCAGAAACTTCAGCCTTATCTGTATGGAAGGAAATTCACTGTTATGCCAGATCACAACTCCCTAACATGGTTAAACAGAGCCAGCAAAATGCTAAGTTGCTAAGATGAAGCCTGGGGTTGCAAGCATATATGTCAGTGCAGCACCACAGTGGGAGTAGCAATGCAAATGCAGATGGGCTCTCAAGACAGGAAATGGGGTGAGGTACACTCAGATAGACCTGACCCTCTCGAGCGGCGTTTCTCAAGGGTCACTTGAAAAACTAGCTTGAGTTCTCCGGGGGGAGACGTGAAGACTGGTAGAGATGGGTGAAGGCTTTCAGCCTAGTCAAATATAATTTTATACATAATTCTATCATTTGTAAATATGAATGTGAATCACAAGCTTGTTGTCTTAAATGAAAAATATTATGTTACAAAAATGTGGCAACAGTGCTCTCTGCTGACCCAGTAAAAGCATGTTGTGTCCCTTTGATCTAAAGTCGGTTCCGGCCTGGCTAGATGAAGGCTTCGTGCCTATTGTTTTTAAGGCTAAAGTTAATGACCAGAATTTACATGTGGAATGTCCTTTATTGCTCTAAGTGTAAAAGAATGTAAATGCAGTTTCTGTCAGCCTGGGAACACCAGGGAAGTGTGAAATTATGTAATGTTTTATAAGAACTGCAGTTTCAATTTAAATGGAGAGAACCAGAAGGCATTACGCATTTTTGTCTTGAGCATCCAATTCAGCGCTGCCTTATGCTCTATGTAAGTAAGTTATTTTAGAAGTGTGTTTTCTTGTAGATAGCTAGAAGCTATAAATATTAGACTAAGTGTTTTTCTGTGATGTCAGAACTGTACTACTGATTTATTTTAAGTATTTCTGTGTGATCTCTGAACTCTTAACTAGCACTGACTGTGCAGTAGAAAGTATTGTCTTGTGATTTTAATTATTTATTATTAAATATTTTAAAACCTTTTAACAGTGGCTGGTTTGTGTAGAGATAAGTTAAGCCCTAAGAGTACATTGCATGTCTATAAGGATCCTGTACCAGGTCACTCTAATAAGCCTTGAGACGTTTTAGTCACATCTACCAGTTGGATAATAATATTGCACAGTAATAATTGGACACCCTTTTAAGGGCCTTTGAGTAGCTGATAATTATTAGCTGGGTGGTGGCAGGGTACTACCGTATAGTCTAGGTAAAAGGGGCACAGCTGGCGAACCTGTGCCAGCCTTCCTCAGAAGTGTCTGTGCGGTTGTATAAACTCTTATCTCAAAGTGTGTGTATGTCAGCTACTTGGACAGGGACACGAAGCACTGGCTGGACAGAGAGGGTGCTAGAGGTTTTAGCTTCCCCACTAGGCTGAGATCTGGACCCTATAGCTGTGCCAGTGGGGAGTCTTATTGGGGACCTGGGGAGCAAGGGAGCAACCAGCCCTGGACTCACTGTGATCTCTGTGTGCTCTTAAGGAAAATTGCACTTTACTGTGTGTATTTGTTATCCTTTCCTCCTTTATGAGACTCCTTCTCTGGTGTTAGTGGTGAGAACTGAGGCTCCTTGATTGCAGGGCCAGGGCACGGGCGTCACACACAGGTCAGGCATATTATCAACCAGAGGAGAAGTTATGGTCAGCAATTAATAAAGAGTTGATGGATTTTATTTGGGATGGGGAAGAAAGCAAGAGCGTGCCTCTCTACGGGTTCCTGTTACGTAATCGAACTTCCAGAAGGTCGAACACCAGAAGTTCGAACTTGGAAGTTCGAAAGTTGAAAATGTCGAAGCCGCGGAAGTCCGAATTCTTTCCCAGGGAAAGAATTTGGTTGGACGTTTCTGAAGCTTTGACATTTTCTCCACTGTGGTGCAAAAGTTATGGAACGGGTTAGGGTAAGTGTGCAATTGTGACGGACGTTGAGGTTAGGGTGCGGATAAGGTAAGTGTGCGATAGTGATGGACTTTAGGGTTAGGGTGCGGATAAGGTAAGTGTGCGATAGTGACGGACTTTAGGGTTAGGGTGCGGGTAAGGTAAGTGTGCGATAGTGACAGACTTTAAGATTAGGGTGCGGTTAAGGAAAGTGTGTGATAGTGATGGACTTTAGGGTGAGGGTAAGGTAAGTGTGCGATAGTGACGGACCTTAGGGTTAGGGTGCGGGTAAGGTAAGTGTGCGGTAGTGACGGACCTTAGGGTTTGGGTTAGTGCATAGATAGTTGTGTATGTAAGGCTTAGTGTAGGTTTATAAGGTTTTTGGTGTGCTTGTATTGTGTGTGTGTTTTTCGGAACAGCAATTTTTTTCCCTGGGAAAAAAATTGCTGTTCTGATGTTTCGATGTTATCACATTTCGATCTTCCAAGTTCGAACATCTGGTGTTCGACCTTCTGGAAGTTTGATAATGTAATAGGAACCCCCTCTCAACTGTCCAGATTTTCACAGAATGTCCATATTTTTGCTTCATATTGTTGACATGTTCCTGATAAAATTTGTGGTTTCTGGCAAACCACTAGGATGTTATGTCACTAAATAGTGACATACACTGGAGTTGCAGACTTCATGTCCTCCAGAAAAATGCATGCTACACAAATCCTGTTATACTAACAACTTTCTAAGTTTATAAAGGGGTATTTAAATATGTCCCTGTTTTTGGGCTTTTGTCCCCCATTATTTTTAGCTTTGTTCAAATTTGTTGCATTAAGAAGTTGGGAGGTATGGAGAAGAGTCAAGTGAGATAAGCTAATCCTTCCAACAGAAAAATAGGGATACCTGACTTGAAGGTATACTTTAGAGATACACAGTTAAGGTTCTTATACATAACACAAACAGAAGACTGTAATTTAAAGTAGAAATGGATAATGATGAAATATGGAAAGAATGTGATTTTGGACGCAGATCCTTAAGGAGCGTAACAGTCATACAGAATATTATATTCATAAAGTATCAAAAAGATAAGAACTAAGCCAGCACTGGAATGGAGAAAGGATATTGTTGATACGAGTGACTGCAGCTTGGGGTACAGAGACTAGACTAGAAGGGGTTTCAATTAATTACGGGAACATGGCAAAGGAACCAACGTATTGGGAACAAATTATTAGAGGAAGATAATAGAATGGAAAAATGCCAAAAAGACATTTGGATTGCAAGGTAGTGATTGCCTTCCTTATCAGCGATTTTGATGTCGGAGTATAGACATAGAGAAATAGGGGAATCGTAAATGAAAGACCTGCACGAGTTTTTAAATGAATCTAGAACAGAAGTTACTGTTAAAAAAGGGATAATTAGTGGCGTATGTAAAATATTTCCTGATTATAGGAATCTGTCAAAAGATGTCACAAAAGATTGGGAAGAGAGATTGAATATGCAGTTCACAAAGAAGAAAATATAGGAGGATGTATATATGGCTCCCAAATATGGAGCAAAATCTAGAAGATTTAGGATTTTTGCTTGGAAGTGTTTGCATAGACACTTTTATACACCAAGCAAACTTCAAAAGATTTTTTCCTTTGGTAAATGGCAAATGTTGGAGATGTCTTGGGGAAGAAAGAGGTAACAGGAAACACTTTCTATGGGAGTTTAATGGGTTGACAGACTTTGAAAATTTTCTAAAGTACTCTGTCAGGAATATTGGGTGAGCAAATTAGTACAACTAAGGAAATGATTTTTTGAGTTGGGATACAGGATCTGAATTGCCTAGACATAGGAAGGCCTTCTAAATTTAATTTTGGTGGCTGCCAAAAAAGCAATTATGAGAAAACTGAAATCAAAATCTAAACAAGTTGTACTTGAAGTAGTGAATAATGTAACAGAGATAAAACAACATGAAGGGGGACCTTTATAAAAGGATAGGAGTAAATTACATATTAAAAAGGGAAATTGTGAGAGCAATACATGCAGAAAAATATTTTGGAGGAGGAATGAGGTTTAAGAGAAGGCAGAAACTGAATATTTTATGCAATGTTGCATAGAGTACAGGACATCTAACAATATATGTGATGTGTAATGTTTGTAAATGTAAACTTGTTACTGTAATTTGATTTCATTTATGTAATTGAAATTTGCCTGTGTCACAACTGATAATTCAGTAAAGGTGTTTAGAAGAAATGAATACTAGAGACATTAAAATATTTATTAAACTTATTAGATATTATAAAATGGTCCATAACCATGTTGCCATTAATTTCAGTTGACAGAGTAGATAGAATTTGCTGAACTTTTTTGTGAATTTATGTATTTAAAAATATTCTTTTTTTTGTTAATCTTATCTGAAGTCAGGCTGGATTCAAAAGAGGATTTCCTTAATTTTGTTCTTTAATTCTTTCATAATTTAATTTAGGTTCCAAACATATAATCTTAACAATTTATCTTTATCTATATAAACTGATAAGCTCATTTTCCACCTATAGAGGTATTTTTTTTCAGAAATTACATTTCTTATTTTTTTGTTAATTTTTGCATTTGTTGATCGGGAAAATCTGACTGGATGCACGTCATTTTCAGCAGATGCCCGTGGAGAAAAGCTCCAAAGTTAAATTCAAGCAACATTTTAAGGTAACAGTATAAGGTTCATCCGATGAAGTCTGCTGCTAGTCGACGAAAATGTTTATCATTTGAAGCGTTAATGTGCTTTGCTTGGTGAATAAAGTGGACTGAATTTCCCTCCAGGTGTGTGGAGACTCTTCACCCTATTTTCCTGTTATTACTGAAGTGTTTTGGGTTAACTAGTTCTCTCATTGCTACTTCGAACATTATAAGGTATACAGAAGCTTTCAAATTACATATAAAGTAGCATACTTAAGACTGACAAGTAACATATTATTCAAGCTTAGTTCAGGTTAACATAGCTAGTACTAAACTTAACATACAGTGGATATAAAAAGTGGGTACACCCTGTTAAAATGACAGGTTTTTGTGATACAAAAAAATGAGACCACAGTAAATCATTTCAAAACTTTTCCCACCTTTAATGTGACCTATAACCTGTACAATTCAGTTGAAAAACAAACAAATCTGTTAGGGGAAAAAATAAAAAACTCACAATAAGCTGGTTGCATAAGTGTGCACACCCTTAAACTAATACTTTGTTGAAGCACCTTTTCACAGGGGTGTGTAAACTTTTTTATCCACTGTTGATAATGCAGTGGTAATGGCAGCAAATTGGGGAAATCAGAAGTTCAGAACTGAGATAGAAGGGAAGGTAGTGGAACAGGTTAAAAACTTCAAGTATCTGGGAGGAGTGGTTGAAGAGAAGGTATGTCTGAATGAAGAGGTCAAAGCTAGAATCAAAGGGGCTGCAGCCAACTGGCATAAAGTGTTAGGTGTAGTGTATGACAGAAGAATGCCAAAGAAACTGAGAAGTAAGTTTACAAAACAGTGGTGAGACCAGTAGTACTGTATGGTACAGAAACCTGGGCAGTAAAGGCAGAGTAGGAGGAACTAGGGGTGATGAAAATGAAGTGCCTGAGCTGGGTGGTAGGATGATACTGTGGACAGACGAAGAAATGAGGACAGAAGTCAGAGTAGCTCCAATTGCAGAAAAGATCAAAGAGGACAGATTATAGTGGTTCGGGCACACTTGCAGAAAAACAGAAGACAGTCTGGTGAAGAAGGCTTGGGGCAGACAGGAAGAAGGTAGGAGGAAATGAGGGCATCCAGCAAATAGGTAAATAGATTATGTGAGAGAAGATCTGCAACAGTCAGGCATGAGTGTTGAAGGAGCCAGGAGTATAGCATTGAATCGATAGAGATGGCAACAGTTAATACACCTCCCCAAACCCATGTAGAAAATGGGGAAAAAAGGGGGTTGATGATGATTAAATACCCCAGTCTTTTACAATTAAAACATTAATCAGAGTATGGACTACTTTTTAAATAAGTCTTGCACACAATACATTCCTTCAGAAACTTTATTTTTAAGTAGATCCTTCAACACATATGTTTCATGTGTCCATTCTGCCCTCACTTTAACAGATAAAAAACATCTAATCCACAGGTCTTAATTTATGTTCATCGCCACAGCTAACTGCACAATATAATAATCAGCAGCTAAAGTATAAGCTAAAATCATTAAGTCCTTGCTTAAGAAAAATAATGGTTAAGTTGTTAATCCTAGTTCATTATATGCAGTTTTGCCAAAATAAGAAACATAGAACTTAATGTTAAATGTGAAACACTCTTAAAATATTACTTCTACCTTAGGGAACTGTATTGGTTTAACAAATGAATTCCCATTAAGTGATACTTCACACTCATGCATTCGCACTCGTTTGCATTGATA
Source organism: Protopterus annectens (assembly GCF_019279795.1). Classification (NCBI taxonomy): domain Eukaryota; kingdom Metazoa; phylum Chordata; order Ceratodontiformes; family Protopteridae; genus Protopterus; species Protopterus annectens. The sequence continues at coordinate 550,392,885 of NC_056750.1, read as the reverse complement.
CGGGATTCTCACACCTGTTCATCTCACATCTGCTCAAAACAGACATCCTTTTAACTGTAGAGAAACTGCTCTGATTGGTTGAAAAAGCAGTCTCTAAACCAGGAAGTTAAAAACTGATAAGTGTTCCGTAGTCTTGAAGAAGATGAGGGAGAGCGCCCAAACAAAATAATACTAGGGCTGCCTTCATATCCTGAAAAGGAAGGAAGGATAAGTACAGAATAAAATCACAAAAGTACTTTTCCTTCTGTTTCATACTGATTAATACTGAATCTTTTATCCATTCGAGATATCACTGTTTTATTAATATCGAGACTTAAACCATTTCGCTGCAGTTAAAAAAAAAATTCAGACTTTAGGTAACACTTGGTGTCAGAACAATTACATGATGTTTTTATACGCTTGTCAGAAGTCAGAGCTTCAGGTTACTATAATAATGGCATAATGTGGGTATTAGTGTCATTAGTCAGTAAGAAAGAAAAAAAAACAACATTCAACAGAATTGTGAACATCAATTATCTGCATCTCATAATTAGTACTAGAAGTAACCCCATTAAATTATTCCAAAAAATATAAGTTTATGTGATTTACAGGGCTTGTCCTTATGTCATTAGTACCATGGTGTAAAATATATTGACTATATCTGTTGGTGTCCTTCTGTATCACTGTTGCAGTATTCTTAACATTAAGGATCTTCCACCCAGGACAGCCAGATGTTTGGCCAGTATATCAAAGCCTAATGATCTTGTATGCTCCATATGTTACACATATGCTTTCCATACAGAAAGTAGGGCATAAAAGTGATGTATGGATGCAGTTACCCAGAACTTCTTTGCCGCCAGTCCAAACACCATTATTGCTCATTGGTCCGAATACCTTGTTGCTGTGATGAATATCTAGCCATTAGATAAGTGCACCACTGGGGTTGTTTTTATTTTTTCTTATGGCTTATGGCTCTGATAACCCTGAGTCTCCTTTTGAGGAATTGCCCTTTGAGGATACAGTTGCTAGGATGATGGAATACTTTAAGTGGGATTCTTCTCAAGTGTCTGATATTCATTGGAGATGTGAGTTGCTTCAGATGGGTACTCCTAAACCATCTGCAGTTGCTCTTGTGTTGGCTGCCTTGTTAGACACTTTCATTGCTTCTTGATTCTCAACCTCCTGCTCCCAAGAAACCTGATAAGTTCTATAAGGTTCATGAGGCTTGTCATTTTTTATTTAAATGCCCTTCTGCTGATCCTGCTGTGGTGTCAGTCTCTTCTGATAAACCTTCTAAACTGTTGCCTTCTTCTGAATGTTTGCCTTCTGATAAGGATAGTAGGGCAATGGAGAGGATTGGTAATTACCTTAGCCTTTAGGGATGTTAATTACTAGACCCACATGACCAGATATATACTCTGGCCTTAGGTTCATAGGTAGGTACTAGGCTATCTGCCCGAAGGCATTTATAAGCCAAGCCAGAATGTGTTGGCTTTCGCCGCCCCCTTAGATCAGTTCCCTGTGCCTCTGTCCAGCACAGCCACTGAAGTGATCCCCGAGGTAAACTTTCTGTTTCCCATCCACTCGTCAAGATTTCTTTTGAAGAGTGTTAGCGAGGAGCTCTGCCTAATGTAGATTGGGATCTTGTTCCAATACATGGGAAGTCTCTGGGACAGGAATCTATCCCTCCAGCACATCCTATTTATTGTTGTGGTGAGGTTTAGATCCCTAGAGCGTGTGGCTTGCGGGGATAAGGTTTTCTTTAGGTGGAGCATGTCCATCAATTCTGGGTTGGACATGGCCTTGTATGTCAGGCAGAGATCACCTCTGAGTAGGTGGTATGCAACCGAGTACAGCTGTAATTTCTTCAGTTGAGCTGCATAGGGCATCTGTTTGAGGCCAGTGATTCTCTTGGTGATGTACTTCTGTGGTCTTTCCAGCTGTTGCAGATGTCTTGTAAGGTACATCCCAAATGGGACGTTGTACTCTATGTCTGATGAGTGATGAGTAGAGGGGCACAATGACCTCTTTTGATCTGGATGCGAACCCTTTTGTGATTAGGTGGGCCACGTAGAAGGATTTTTTAACCACTTTGGCAATGTGATTATCAAAGGTGAGATTACTATCTACTTGGGTCCCCAGATCCCTTATTACGTCTTCCGTATTTAGGGGACAAACACCTATGTGGTAGTTTGTGGGTACTTTGTTTTTTCTAAAGGGGATGACTATGCACTTTTTGGCAGTTAGCTTGAGGCCATGATTTTGACACCAGGTATGCGTCTCAGTGAGACCCTTTTGGAGGATGTCTGTGTCAGCTGGAGAGTCAATTATAGCCCCTAGTTTGCAGTCGTCTGCAAACTTGGTCAGCTATAGTCCTCCTGTGCTTGCCTGTACCTCTGAGAAATATATGCCGAACAGGAGGGGTCCTAGGACTGAGCCCTGGGGAACTCCACTTGTAACTGATTTAGAGTCAGACCTAGCTCCTGCAACTCTCACCATGTGGGTTCTGTCCGTGAGCCAGTTGGCAACCCATCTTGTGACGTAGGGGTTTATGTTCAGGCTGGTGAGCTTGTCTGTAATACCAGAATGGGGAATGGTGTTGAAGGCCTTTGCAAGGTCTAGGTAGGCTGTGTGTACCACCTTTCCCTCATCTATAGCCTTGATAACTGTCTCAAAGAAGTCCACCAGGTTTAGCAGGCATGATCTACCTTTAACAAAGCCGAACTGGGTAGGGTCCAGTGTTTGGAGGTTCCCAATGTCTCTGTTAATGAGTTCCATGATGATGCACTCGATACCCTTCCAGACCAAGCTAGTCAGGCTTATAGGGCGATAGTTCCCGGGGTCTGTTGTGGCACCACCTTTGTGGAGTGGAATAACCGCTGCTGTGCGCCACTCTATGGGTACGTAGCCTGTGGAGAGGCTGAGTTTGAACAGTGTGTTTAGGTGAGGGGTTAGTTCGTCTTTCAGCTCGTGTAGGAAGGAGCCTGGAACACTGTCCCGTCCCATTGATGCTGTGTTTTTGGCTTTGGAGAGGGCTGTTTTAACCTGAGTGTCTGTGCTTTCAGGGACTCTACATTCTTCTGGTATAGTTATGGACCCTCTTGGGGGTGAGAGGGGGGTGAAGTTTGCACTGAACCTGTCTGCCAGGATGTTGGTGATATCGGTCGGTTCAATGTATTTTGTGCCATTCTGCACTAACTCTGAGCAGGTCTGAACATTGCCACTTAGATTCTTGACATAGCTAAAGAATGTCTTGTGGTTATCTTTGGAGTCCTTGGCAATTTTTCTTTCAAAGCTCGCCTTGGATGATTTTATGAGGGATCGTAGTTTCATGGTGATACTGATCAGGGATGTCTTCCCTTCTTTTCTGTACTAGGTTCCTCCTTCTATTGTATAGTTTGTTTATGGCAGGAGTCCACCAGACTGGTTTCTTTTTCTTGGAGGAGTGAGTCTTGGTTTTGCTTGGGATGGCATGATCCATGCATTCTTGTAGGTCCCCGTAGAATGCATTAGTAAAGAATTTTGCAGCTTGGACAGCATTATCCTTCAACATGGGGGCTTTGAAACTTTCCACCTCAGTCTTAAGCAACGTGAAGTTTGCTTTTGAAAAGTTTTTCATGGTGGTTTTCTTGTCCGGGGGTGGGGGCAGAATGTGGATATCCAAAGTGATCTGTTTATGGTCAGATCTAACCAGTGAAGGGTTGACCTCCGGTGTGGAACACTGGTCACCCATGTTGGTGATGACCAGGTCCAATATGTTGTTACCTCTGGTGGGAGTGTTGCCCAGTTGAACCAGGGCATTTGATGTTACAAATTCTAAGAAATGTTGGGCAAGGGAGTTAGTACTTGAGTAGTTCTCCCAGTTAATGTTTGGATAATTTAAATCACCCAATATTAAGGTGTTTGGTAGGACCTTTATGTTTCCCAGTGTTTCCAAGAATGCGGAATGGGGGTCCTGGGACATGGTGGGTGATCTGTAGCAAGCTACAATTTGAAATGCAGTTTTGCCCATTCTTAGTTGCACGTGGATGATCTCTGAAGCATCGTGCTGTGCCACTAACCTGGAGGTGTGGGTATCCTTTATGAATATGGATACGCCCCTGCCTTTTGTATTTCGGTTTGGGTTCCGTGGCCAAAATGTATGGTATGAGTTATAGCCTGGTAGTGCTGGGGTGCTCTCTGGAGCTTTAAACCAGGTTTCTGTTACTGCGCATATATCGATTTTCTCCATACTGAGGAGTGCCTCGAGTGCATGCATTTTGAGGTTCAGACATCTGGCATTGAGTAGCACTACCCTCAGTTTTTTGTTACTTGTGCTATTTATGGTGGTAGGTTTTTCTTTTGAGCCTTGCCTAAAAAAGGCACTATGGGGGTGGCAAGAGCCTTGGCCAGTATTCGAAAGCCTAAGGGTGACAAGTGCAAGCCGTCTCTAGCGAAGCAGTGCGGCTTGTTGAGCATGTCATCCCAGGCGGAAAGACACTGGATCCCCTTTGAATGACACCAGAAACTTAGCCAATTGTTGAAATTGAGAATTTTTTCTTTATACCGTGGTATCATTCTTGGTGAGGGCAGGATGCTACTCATGGTCAGGGTCATACTGGCCTGGGTTACGTGATCAGAGAGCGCTTCCATGTCTCTTTTCATGTAGTCCAGAGAGGTATGGCTCAGGTCATTCACACCAACATGGACAATGACAGAGTCATATTTGTACTTGTTCTGTAGTGTTGACCTGAGTGCTTGTGTTATGCGGCGGATCCTGGCACCTAACAGGCAGCTAACAGTAACCTTCTCTTTATTCAGCCTAGTGAGTGGGACGTCAGTGTGCCTGACTATAGAGTCACCTATTACTAGTATGTTGGGTATATTATTTTGCCTTAAGGGCTGTGATTGCATGGCACACTGGTTTTGTGAAATATGTATTTCATGGTTTGTGTTGGGGGGGTGGAGATTGCTGTGATGTTTGCTTTGGAGATCTGTGTTAGTTTTGCAGATTTTTACTTGGAGCCTCTGCGTATGTTTTCATGTATTTATGTGTGCTTTTTTCCAGTGCTGCTTTAATGGGTTTATGTGAGACTGGTGGTGTGGTGCAAGTATTTCCCTTCTCCTCTTGACTGTCTGATCCAGTCTTGGGTTGAGAGAGCTTAGCCTCCAGTTTGGCTGTATAATTGCATCTGTCGCATGTATTAGGGTTTGGTGGTAGGAGGAGGGGGTTGTCTGTGTACATGAGACAGTTGTAACATTGCCTCAGAATGATTGCTCAATCTTGCCGGGTTATTTCTGACCTCCCTGATTCTGAAAGCAGATGATCTGCCTTGTCTGTTTTAGGTCCTGTTTCTCAAGTGGCTTGCCACTCTAAGTGTAGCTATGTTGCTGCTAATGCCACTTTGAGGGCTGTGGCTTTTGGCTCTGTCGTGGGACATTATTCTTGACTTTGTCTCCATTCTTTGCCTGATGACATTTAGACCTAACTGTTGGATGCTTCTTTGGATAATAAGCATCTTTTTGAAACTGCTGCTGCTCTGTTTAAGTCTCTTCAAGAGAAAGGCAAAGCCTTGCAAGATCTTAAACATATTTGTTTGTCTCTCCTATCACTACGTTCCAGTGGAATTATCCTTTTAGATCTGCTTTTGTTCACAGGCAACTCTGCCAAGCCTCCAAGGGCAGGAAGGGTGACAGGCAGGCCCTCTCTTGCTAAGATTTCTCAGATTTATGTGGCCCAGAAGCCTCCTTTATCTGATAAGCCTGATTCTCTTTAAAAATATGCTCCACCCCCCCCCCGGTCCAGATTCCTTTATCCTTTTGCCTTTGTCTTCCAAATTATCTTCTCATCACTTCAGACTCTTCTTATCACCCGTCAGGGTTGCTTCATGGTATGGAAGTCTCTCTCATTTTTCAGGGATTCTTCAGCCTCCTCTGGCAACTTCCTCATTTCTCAGAAGTCCTTGGGTCTCTGGTGAGCCAAGGGAACCATTCAACCTAACCTGTTCCCTCTTCCCTAGTGGGAAAAGGTTTTTATTCCAGGATGTTCTTGTTTTCTCAAAAGGAGGGCACTTAGAGACCTATTCTAGATCTCAAGATCCCTTCTTTTCAGATGCTCACTCTTCAAACCCTGCTTCCTCTTTTCACTACCCCAGGCTTTTCTAGTGTCTTTGGATCTGAAGGATGCTTACTTTGATATCCCTAGTCACCCTCTTTTCAAGAAGTTTTTACATTTCTGTATTTCTTCTTTTCATTTTCAGATCTCTGCTTTGCTCTTTGACCTCTCTGCTGCACTAAGGGTTTTCACAAACAAAATGCCTGGCTCCTGTGTTTGCTTTCTGCAGCCACCAAGGCATTCAGAGTTCTCCTTATCTAGATGAGCTGTTGCTTCATGTGCCTTCTCCCAGTCACCTGTTACAAGATCTGCAATTTACCATCTCACCTTCAAAGTTGGGGGTTCACTATCAACTTCCAAATGCCTGTCCTGAATCCCTCTCAAGAGCATGTGTATCAGGGATGCAGGATTCAGACAGTGCCATGTTGGCTTGTCTTTCACCACTAAAAGTTTTGTCATTGACAGCCTTTTTCAGTCTTTACTTCTTCTGACTGCCATGCCGTCTTTACTTCTTCTGACTGCCATGCCAGCCAGAGAGTTTCTTAGTGCCCTGGGATTCATGGCTTCTATTTCAGTGCTTTCTCTATCCAGACTGCATATGTGGAAGCTTCATTGATACCTCAAGTCAGTTTGGCTGCAGCACTGGCACCCTCTGGATTTCAGTGTACCTTTTCTTCCTTGTCTCAAGAAGGAATTTGAGTGGTGGATTCAACAGTTTACTCTCAACCCAGGCCTACTCTTTCAGCCTCCAGTCCCTTATCAAGAGCTGTTCACTGATGCCACAGACATGAGGTGGGGGGCTTCATTTGGTCACTTTAAAGTTCGGGTCTCTGGACCCCCATCAGGAGTCAGACCATATCAACATCGAGGAGATGAGAGGTATCCAGGCCCCTTGAAGGTGACACAGACCTGCAGTGATGTGACATAATAACAAGCAAGGAGGCACAAAGTCTTGCTTCCTCTGCAAGATGGCTCTTCAAACTTGGGAGATGACTCTCAGTTATCAGTTAACTCTTCAGGCAGTATAGATTCCTTCAGAGTACAATCTAGTGGCAGACTCTCTGAGCAGGATCAAAATGCAGACTCAAGAATGAATGCTTCACAGAGACGTGTTTCTGGACATAGTCCATTGGTGGGGTATTCCTCAAGTAGATCTTTTTGCCTACCCTGTGAAAAGGCATCCCCCTCTTTTATGTTACAGAGTGCCATGCCATCTGGCATGGAAGATGGACGCCCATTCTTTTCCATGGAAGGGGATGTTTCTTTATTCTTTTCTTCTTGCTCGTCTACTTTCAAGAGTCCTGCAGAAGATTCAGCTGGACCTTCCATAAAATCTTACTGGTGACTCCATTTTTGGCCGAGGCAGCACTGTTTCCCCTCTTAATGCACCTGGCCAGAGGCAGTCACCACAAGTTAACTCACCAGTTGGGCCTCCTCACACAGGACAAGGGTCCTCTCAACAATCCTCACCCATTCACTCTTCAACCGACACTTTGAGTGATAGGGTATTGATCCCTTTCAGGCATCTCTTTTCTGAAGGCTGTGCTCAGGGTTTTACAGGAAACAAGGAAACCCTGAACCAAAAAATCTTATATTCTCAAATGGAAAAGATTTCCTTTCTGGTGCCATGCAGATAACCAGGACCCTTTTTCAGTGAGAGTCTGTTTGGTCCTGTCTTATTTGTATGAGTTGTTCAGTCTGGCCTGGCCTGTTCTTCTGTGAATGCCCATTTGTCAGCCATTTCTGCTTGTCTGCCATTGAATCCTCCTTTGGCGTCTCGTTTTGATGTTAAAAAATTTCTTAAAGGCTTCCTGAATGTTAGGGCTCCAAGAAAACCTATTCCTCCTCCATGGGTCCTTAATAGAGCCTGCAGATTTTGCTTCTTTGCAACATTATACCTGGAAGACTGTTTGTTGCTGGTTCTTTCTTCTGAGTGTTTCTGAGCTCCAGACCCTTGTGGCCATTCCTCCTTTTTTAATTTCTTCACATGGATAGGGTGTTTTTTTGTACTAATCCTTTATTTTATTGCCAAGGTAGTGAATGAGTTGTCCTTGAATCAGTTGGTACAACTCCCTTCCTTTTTCCCTTCTCTTCAGTCTAATAGTGAGAGGGTCTTGTATACTTTGGATTTGCACATACAGCTTAGGTACTATGTGGATAAAACTAAGGCCATTTCTAAGTCTGATCAACTTTTTGTTTCCTTTCATCCCAGAACATTGGAATTGGCAGTTTCTAAGCAAACCATCTCCTGGTTATCTAAGGCCATTTCTTTTTGTTATACTTTTTATGGCAAATCTTTGTCTACTTCTGTTAGAGCTCATTCCACTAGTGCTGTTGTTCCTTTTGGTGCTTTCTTCAAGGGGTTGGGCACCAATTCCATCCTTGAAACTGCTACTTGGTGTTCTTTGCATACTTTTACTAAGCACTATAAGTTGGGTATGGTTTCTAGAGACAGAGCAGGCTTTGCTGTAACCATTTTATATGGGTTTATTGAGGGCTCTTCTCAGCCTTCCACCTCCCATTCTGTTTCTTAAGCTTTTTTTACTTTCCCTAACATTGGAAATACTGCAACAGTAATGTAGAAGGACATAGTACAGTTGTGTAAAATCTTACCATAACAGTAGATGTCCTTCTCTTCACTTTGTAAGTATTTGCTCCCTTCCTCCAACCCCTCTTGTTTGTTCTTGTTTTTGTTTTGGATTCCATTCTGGCTGAGTGTTTTTCCCTTTTTTTTCTGCATTTTTTCCTTCCGAATGTGCATGAACGCCTTTGTTCTATGGAGACCGTTCTCTTCTGGGGCAGTTCAGTTCTGGGTAACTGCATCCATATGTCACTTTTATGCCACACTTTCTATGTTGGGAGCATGTGTATGTGAAGTACAGTGCCTACGAGATCATTAGGCTTTGTTATACTGGCCCAACGTCGGGCCATCCCGGGCAGGAGATCCCTATCGTTAAGAACACTGCAACAGTGAAGAGAAAGACATCTACTGTTACGGTAAGATTTTGTACAACTGTATTTTCTTCATTAATCTCCTAACAGTGGATAAAGTGTCTGAAATTTGTAAACTTGTCTTTATTGAAATGACTGAGTTGATTTTGCTGGAATCACTGCTTGGGATGTGAAGTATTGCTGTTTCTAACACATTTAACTGCCTAATATTTTTTAGTTTTCTTAACTACGCATCTGTTGTTTTTCCTCCTTTTACTACTTTTAATTATCTGTGAAATATTTGGATTACTTTAACTAGATTCTCTATTTCCTCAAAGTGACGTTTTTAGTTGTGTTATCTATGGGTCACTGCTAGTAGTCCACAAACATCATAGTCCCCTAGGACTGCTAATAGTATTGTGTGGAATAGAATTTTCTTTTTGATGTACCATCCAGGAATCAGAGAAGTTAGAAAATATTCAAAGAAAAGTATTAGTATTTTTATTATCACCCAATAATTTCCCATCCATAATTTTGGTCAACTCCTCTTCCCTAAAAACATTTAAAACAATTCTCAGGGTTTACTGCCTGTTCTGATTTAGAAAATACATCACAGGACCTGCAATCACTAAGAAATATGTACAGTTAAGTATTCTAGTGCATAACTATTCAAATCATCCATGCTAATAACTGTAATGTATTCAAGAAAATCTTTCAACAAGTAAATAAAATGCATTCAGATTGTGCAGAAAAATAATTATAGCAACATTCTAGAGCAATAATTCATTATAACAGCCGTCACCTGTCTTATCCCTTTCCTAATCATTAAATATCTCTCAACTTAATGGAGTTGATTTTTGAAGCCACTATCATATAAGTAGGGTTCAAGTCACAGAACACAAATATGTAGGTATCTAATGAAGTGTGCTGGTTGTAAGCTATAATAACAGTGCTTCTTCTTCTGTCGGCTTTTCCCGGTTAGGGGTCGCCACAGCAGATCACCTGTCCGCTCATGTTTGGCAGTGGAGTTTTACGGTGTCGAGTTGCCAGCCCGGCTCCCAACCTTACACAGAAGGCACACACACGCACACACTCACACCTAGGGCCAATTTAGAGTGTCCAATCCACCTACAGCATGTCTTTGGGATGTGGGAGGAAACCGGAGCACCCGGAGGAAACCCACGCGACCACTGGGAGGACATGCAGACTCCGCACAGAAGGCACCCCAGCCTAGGATCAAACCGGAGAACCTCTTGCTGTGAGGCGGCAATGCTAACTGCTGCACCACTGTGGCCGCCCAAGCTATAATAACAATGCTAAACACAGTAAATTAGTGAGTCCCATGTAAGCTAGGCAAAATGGTGAATATAATACAAACTGTATAATCTGTTAAAGTTACAATGCATAATACTTGTTACCAACATTAACTAGCTTGTTCCAGAGACAGGGTAGTCTCTAGGATACATACCTGTCTCTCCAGCAGGTCCTGTTTATATCACAGGCAAGGTTTAAATCTTTAGAATGGGTAATTCTGGTGCTGCTTGTTCTGTAGATATGCAGGAGGTCCTTCAGAGTTGGGTCTGGCAAATGCCCTGTATGCCAGGCATAGATCTCCACTCAAAAGTCTATAGGAGATGGAATCCAGGGATATGGTCTTGAGGTGGTCTGCACAGGACATTTTACTTATGCCCTGTATTCCTTTAGTGAGAAGCCTCTGTGGACATTCCAGTTGCTGGATATGTCTTGTTAGGTACATACCAAAGGGGGCATTGTACTCTGTAATAGGTGTGATGAATGCCGAATACATTGGAACAATGACTTCTTTTGACTTAGATGCCTTACCTTTGTTTGTAAGTTGCACGACATAGAATGATTTCCTCACTATTGTACACATATGATGGTCAAAGGCTAAATTACTGTTTGTGTGTCCTTAAGTCCCTGACTATTGAGTCAACTCTAAGGAGTATATTTTCAGTATGATAGTTACTGGGGTGGATGACTTCCCGAAGGATAGTATTATGCATTTCTTGGCATTAGGTTTTAGTCCATGTATTTGACACCAGTTGTTTGATTGTGTCAGCCAGCCCTTCCTGGAGAAAATGTCTGTGTCAATGTAGGATTCAATGACAGCCATTGACATTGGCCTTGTTTTCAGAGAAGTAAATGGCAAAAAGGAAAGGTCCAAGGACCGATCCCTGAGAGACTCCAGTTGTGACTGGCCTCATTGTAGAAGTGGACTCCTCATTTCTAACTTCCTGGGTTCTGTCTTTCAGCCAGTTGGCTATCCGCTGGGTGATATACGGGTTTGTACCTAACCACTTGTGTTTGTCAACAATGCCCGAGTGGGGTATTGTGTCAGATAACTTGGCCAGCTCAAGGTAGGCAGTTTGAACCATTTTGTCCTCATCCATTGCGTTGGTGACCTTCTCAAAGAAGTTCACCAGGTTGAGTAGGCTTGATCTGCCCTTGACAAAACCAAACTCGGTTGGATCCAGTGTCTGGAGGTTTACTATATCACTACTGATAATTTCCATGATAATTCTTTCCATGACTTTACATACAAGTCTAGTGAGACTCATGGGTCTATAGTTGGCCCACCTTTATGCACAGGGATGACTGTTGCTTTTCTCCATTCATAAAGCATGAAGTCTGTTTTGAGGCTACAGTTAAATGGCAATTCCAAAGGGCCTGATAGGTCATGTTTCATGCTATTTATAAGGCGTCCTGGGACCTGTTCCCTAGTGATAGTAGGGGGAGTTATATTTGATGGTATTTTCTGAGGGAAGGTTGAGGAGAGAGAGGGGTAAAGTTGGAGCCGAATTATCGGCCAGTAGGTTTTCTATATCTTCTGGGTCAGTATAGGTGGCTGCATTTACAATGAGCTCTACACACAATTCTGTATTGCCTTTGAGGTTGCGGACATAGCTAAAGAATGCCTTGTGGTTTTAATATTTTTGATTTAAATTCCTCTGCCTACTTTTTCAGACTTGCTGTAGTATATGCTAGCAAAACGTTTTTTTTGGGGGGGGGGGTTTGAAGTCATTTGAGTTTCAGGCATTATCATATCTCTCAATTAATCAGGGACACTTAAAATTATTACTTCTGTTAACCTGAGACATTGACAGAATGAGAGAATGTGAAAATATACATTTTCTGAAGTAAAAAAAAAATCTATAACTCTATAATCGGTAATTCTATTATCATCATTTATTATGTGTAATTTACCTCCTTTTCTCCAAAAGTCACCAGTTCTAGTTGGGCTTAAGGGATGCAGAGCTAAAATTTCAGTCAAAATCAGGGGTGATCCTGAGATGACCGGTATGGACTTCATATCCTCCAGAAAAATGTATGTTAATATAAATCCTTCATCATAGCAACTTTCTAATTTTATAAAAGCAATATTTAAAATCTGTTCTTATTTTTGAGCCTTTGTCCCCACATATTTTAGGTTTTATCTATTTTAGATGAGGTTTAAGAGGTATGCATACCTCATAATTTTAAATGAGTTGTATCCCTTGCTCACTTTCTCTGTATCACACACACACTTATGCTTTCATGCACGCAAGCACCCATACTGTCACACACGCAGACAGAAACATAAACACTCATCACACACACACGCTTCTGTTTTTTTAATTATCCTTTTGTTTTAATTTTACAGCCTGTAAACAGCCAAAGTTAGATTGTGTAAAATAATGGCTTGATTGATGTCCTTCTATTCAATGTTGCAGTATTCTTTTCATATGGGTTGTATTCCGCCAATCGGCCCAACCTCCAGGCTGTATACAACAGCTTAGGGCCACTGCTTGTACTTGGGACGTTACACGAAGGCACAAACAATGTCAGCCATAAAAGGGACAGCCGCATGTACAATCTTCAGAACTTTTTCGCTTCCATTCTGAAAGGTTGACTCGTATGTTCAGTTTGCCGTTGGAGTTGGTGTCATCTTCGAGCTTCAGATAAGTACCCCATAGGGGATTTAATGCACTGCTACTGCCTTTTGTTTTTGTTAATATCATCCAGAAAGGGCAAGTGTAGGTGTGCAATGCAGATTCCACATAAAAATAGTCATAAGCTGTGCTTGTTTTGCTTAGGGCCTAATCGCAACCACTGGGCCTGCTCTATTTGTCAGGCCTTTGTTCCTAAAAGATTGCACAGACGTCTGTCAGCCTTGAATCGAAAACCTGGCAGTGCGACCGGAGGTAGGGTCCACTCTGTCAGCGGGTGCAGGTATGGAAGCCGTCAGGAGTGCAGATCCTAGCAAGTCCGAGGCTGTGCAGACATATATGGTTTGGACAACTTGGGTGAATCACAGCTCGTTATTGCAGAAAGATTGGGACTGTTCCAGCTTCTTTGTCTAGGGAATTGCTGGAGGTAAGCCTACCTCCGCCATTTCTCCCCAATTGGAGAAACATGCTAAAAAGAAACAAAAAAGTAGACATGCTCCCACTCCTCCTACCCCTCTATCTGATTGAGATGTTTTTTTGCAGGATCTCATTAAGGCTGTGATAGATCTGAGGCCTCTGGCTCTGGCTTCTACTGTGGCCGACCCGGTCTTCTCCTCCTCCCCAGTGCTACCGTTAGGGGGCCAAGGGGCCTTCTTCTGGACAGCCTGTGGAATTCTAAATTCATAACACTGATTCTGAGGTGTCTTTCTCAGATGAAGACTCCTTAGCATATTCCACCCAGATCCCTTCTCCACTGGAATATGCTTCCCCAGAGGAAGCATCTAATGGTGGTGACTCTCCCACTGAAGAATTTCCTTTGGGGAAATTATTAATAAAATGAGAGATTTCTTTAAGCGGGATTCCTCTCAAATATCAGAAGAACAAAAGAGATATTATGAGCTACTCCAGCTGGACACCCCTACTCCTTCAGTAGTTCCACCAGTCCTGCCAGCCTTCTTACATTCCTTTAAGTCAGCATCTAAGACACCTGACTCACAGGCCCCCACCCCTAAAAAAACTGATTGCTTCTATAAGGTCCCTGAGGATTGCAAATTTATTTTTAAGTGCCTCTCAGCTGAAGCAGCTGTAGTTTCCAGTACTTCAGATAAATCTTCACCGCTATCTCCCTCAACCAAACTTTCCTTCTGATAAGGAAAGTAAAATTTTGGAAAGACTGGATAAGAAGGTCTATACCTCTTCCACCTTGGCTATCAGGGCTTTAAATTATCAAACACACATGTCTAGGTGTGCTTTGCCCTTGCTCACTCGGGCTACCCAGGCTCTTTCCCCATTTTCTGACTCAGAGGCTAAATCATTGGCTCTTTCACTTTTATCAGCCTCCTCCCAGGTAGGTAGACACTCAGTCAAGTATGGTTATGATGCAGTTGAGGCCACATCTAGAGCAGCAGCTTCTGCATCTGATCTCAGAAGGCATTCATGGTTATGTCTCTAGGCACTCCCTGATGGCAAAATTGCTTCCTGCTCTGCTAGATAATTCCTCCCTCTTTGGTAAAGCAGCTGCAAAATTATTTAAATCACTGCAGGAAAATGGTAAGGAGCTTCAGGATTTGAAACGATTGATGTGAAGTTGTTAAATCTCGCCGCTTATTCTTACATGTGGGTTTGGAGCTGATCCATCGGATCCGAGTCGGCCGTTTTACTAGCTAAAGATCTCAGAATAGCTCGAGGCCAGGCCCCCCTATCCCATGATACTCTCCTTCTTACCCCAGATCTAGTTTGCCACTGCAACTGATTGCAAGGTCTATGGAGAGCTCGGGCCAGTAGAAATTATTTCTTTATTATTGTTATAAATTTTGCAAGTGTTTTTTCTTAAGAATGTGTATATTTAGCTTATTCAACTTTCAGGGAAGTACTGCCCAAGCCACCTGGTTGGAGACAGAGTCGCAGTTGCACATTAATGTTCTGGAGCTGAGAGCGGTGCTTTTGGCGTCGCAGCACTTTCATGACTCTCTGCTGTAGGGATGATTGCCATATAGACGGACAACATGTCGGTTGTCTGGTACACCAACAAACAAGGAGGAACCAGGTCTTAACCCCTGTGTCAAGAGGCCTTGAGAATTTGGCAGTGGGCTGTGTCCACCGGGCGCTTTCTGATCGCAACGCATATCCCAGGAAAATCCAGTGTAATAGCGGACAAACTGAGCAGAGCCATTCTGTTACCTCACGAGTGGTCCCTCAAGAACGAAGTTGCGGAGAAGAGTTTCTGCAGGTGGGGCCAGCCTTGCTGCGATCTGTTTGCAGCCCCTATGAATGCCAAATACAGAAGCTACTTTACCCTAAATCTTCCACCAGAGGGCAACCCAAGGAACTCCCTTGTACACTATTGGACCCCGAGACTCCTGTATGCCTTCCCTCCTATTCTCTTGATTACCAAGTTCTTGCAGAAAGCCAAAGCTCTTGGCAGGAAGGTAATCTTAATAGCTCCGCTTTGGCCTCATCAGATTTGGTTCCCATTTCTCCGACTCTATCAACTGGAGGAACCTTGGATTCTGGACCCAGTTCCAGATCTTCTGACACATTCATCAGGGAGCCTCCACCCCTCTCTTCGTTCCCTCAGACTGACAGCTTGGCTGCTCCAATTCCCTTTCTAGCCAGGTTGCATGACTTTTCTTCGGAGGTACAACACATTCTTGTATCTTCCCATAAAGCTTCTACCAGAAAGTTATATGCAAGTAAATGAAAGCGTTTTGCCATTTGGACTTTTCGTAACAACGTTGATCCCTATATGGCCCCTATTGCTAGTATTCTGGAATTTCTCTCTAAACTTTTTCAAGAAGGTGCTGCGGCTGCCACAATTAGAGTACAGTTGCCTGCCATTTCAAATTTTCATATTGGAACTGAGGGTTCTAACTTAATGTCGCACAGATTGTGTCGGGCCTTCCTTAAGTGCACCATTCATCTCAGGCCTCCTGTTAGACAGCCATTTACTCCCTGGAATCTAAATTTTGTTCTGTCCCATATTATTCTTCCTCCCTTTGAGCCTGCATCGTCTTGTCAGTTAAAGTTCCTATCCTGGAAGACTATTTTCTTAGTGGCCATTACTTCAGCACACAGGGTATCTGAGCTGCAAGCCCTGTCTGTCAAACCACCGTATTTTTGTTTCATCCCGACAGGGTTTCACTGAGGACTAACCCTTCATTCTTGCCAAAAGTGTACTCTGAAACCAATCTGAACTAAACTATTGAATTTCCAACATTTTTCCGTAATGATTCTAGTCAGTTGGAATGTATGTTGCATAAACTTGATGTCCACAGACAATTGAGATTCTCTTTGGACAGGACGAAGGAATTTCAAAGATCTGATCAGCTCTTTGTATCTTTTGCAGATGCCAAGAAAGGATTTTCAATTTCTAAAGTTACCTTTTCCAAATGGTTAACTGACTTCATTAAATTTATCTACTCTTCTGTCAAGCAAACGTTAGAATATGGTGTGAAGCCCCATTCAACTAGAGCTTTCTCCACGTCTTTGGCTTATACAGCTCATTTACCTTTGGATACTATATGTGCAGCTGCCACTTGGTCTAAGCCTCATACCTTTATCACTCATTACAAAGTGGACAAGGCCTCCAGGGACAGAGCTTCCTTTGGTTCCACTGTCCTCAGGAATGTACTCCCATGAGCCACCCAGGATTAGGGTGCTTGGGACACTACCCACGTGTAAGAATAAACGGCGAGATTTAACAACTTCACATAAAGAAGTTATGTTCTTACCATAACGTTCCATGTGAGTTATCTTGCCTTTATTCTTACATTCCCTCCCACCTTCCCCCTCCGGTTCTCGAAGAACGGGTAGACTTGGGGTCTGGCAGTTTTTTCTAGGGTTCTTACTCCTGCTGGAGTACTTCTGAGTTACCTTTTCTTGCTGCTGAGTTCAGAAACTAGATATGGGGTAGGACGGAGAGCATCATGGGATAGGGGGCCTGGCCTCGAGCTATTCTGAGATTTTTAGCTAGTAAAGCGGCCGGCTCGGAACCGATGGATCGTCTCTGAACCCACTTGTAAGAATAAAGGCAAGATAAACAACTCACATGGAACATTATGGTAAGAACATAACTTCTTTTTTCTCCAGTTCCAAAATTTCATAGGAACTTTCATGTCAAGACTCCTTTTGTCTGGAAACCTGCTTGCTCCTCCACTTCTGCTCCTCCTGGAACTAGTCCTCATAAGTCTTTTAGGAGACTCCCACAGGCTAAGGCTGTTACATCTGCTGCTGTTGGCCCTTCTCAGGAGCCCTTTCAGTCCAGACAAAGTTCTCTATAACGCTCTATCTCCTCTTCCAAGTCATACCCCCTTGTCTCTTCGCCTCTCTTTCTGCTTGGATGGAAATCACTCAGGACTCCTGGGTGATTTCAGTTATCCAAAATGATTACTTTGACTTGGGAGACTCTCCCTCCCTTTTAGGGAATACCTGAACCCCCCCACCCCACCCCACCCCCAGTCAACTGCATCTGTTTCCCTTGATTCTTGCTCAGCTTAACAATCAAGGCACCATCAAAGCTATCCCTCCAAACCAACTGGGGAGAGGATTCTACTCCAGGATGTTTTTAGTTCCAAGGAAAGATGGTCCTTGGAGGCCTATATTGGATCTTTCCCTATTAAACACTTTCCTGGTGGTGCCTTCTTTCAGAATGCTATCCCTGCCTACTCTCCTTCCCCGTTCCCTCCTCAAGCCTTCGTAGCTTCTCTGGATCTCAAGGATGTATACCTGCATATCCCTGTTCATCCTCACTTCAGGAAATTTTTGCATTTCTTGGTGGGTTCTTTGCACTTTCAGTTTACTGCCTTGCCCTTTGGCCTTTCTACTGCTCCAGGGGTATTCATAAAGTGCCTGGCCCCAGCTGTTGCCTATTTAAGGCTAAAAGGCCTACAAGTCTACCCATACTTGAACGATCTGCTGTTTCTGGCCAGCAGTCCAGACTTGTTAACCCAGCACTTGAATATAGCTATTCCCTTTCTGCAAGTCTGGGTTTCTCAATAAATTTCAAAAAATCATCCCTTTCACCAAGTCAAGATCTTCTATTCATGTTATGCAGGTTCGGCACAGACTTGTTAATGGTTTTTCTTCCTGTGGAGAAAGTAAATTATCTCAAGACCTTCGTGGAGGTTCTTCTGCCTCTTCCTTCCATCATGGCCAGGGAGTTTCTGAGATTGCTGGGGTTCATGTCCTCCACAATTCCCATACTGCACTTTGCAAAACTACACATGAAGATGTTTCAGTGTTTTTTAAAGACAGTTTAGTCCCAGCATGCTCATTCCTAAGATGTCTCAATTCCCCTGCTCCCATCTGAAAAAAGAATTACATTGGTGGATGCAGCAACTCAGTCAGAACCCTAGCCTACCTCTTCAGATACCTCAACCAGTTCAGCAACTCTTCACAGACACCTCAGACTTTTGTTCGGGAGCAACCTTTGCTTCCAGGAAAGTTCAGAGTCTTTGGTCCCCTTCCCAAAGGAAGGAACACATCAACATCAGAGAAATGACGGCTTTAATTCTAGATCTACAGACCTTCCACCCTCTTTTTCAACCAGGATCTCTCAAGAGCCTCACAGACAATATCACTGTCCTTTGGTACATAAACAAGCAGGAGGACCGAAAATATTATCTTCTCTGTCACCTGGCCATCAAGGCTTGATAGTTGGCTACTCATTACAAAGTGACTCTACATGCTGTGTACTTTCCCTTGGCTCAGATCTCAGTGGCAGACACATTTAGCAAATCTCACAAGTGGATGCTTCTTTGGGATGTGTTCCTGGATGTAGTTCAGTGGTGGGGGGTACTACAGAACTGGACATTTTTGCCTCTCTTGTGAACAGTTAGTTTCCTCGATTTTGTACAAGGGTCCCTCATCCTGAAGTATGGAAGGTGGAAGCTCTGTCTTTCTCGTGGAAGGGGATATTTCTCTAATCATTCCCCCCTTCCCCTTAATTCAGAAAGTCTTGTTGAAAATTCTACAGGAAAAACCCAAAATCTTGCCAATTACCCCGTTTTGGCCAAGACATTACTAGTTGCCTCTTCTTTTGCAGTTAGCCAAGGGTTATCACTACAAGTTACCTTACCAGATGGACCTGCTCACTCAGGACAATGGATCATTAATTTACCCCCAGATGCCAACCCTACAGCTAACCTTGTGGGTGATCAACTTTTGATCCCTTTCGGGTACTTATTTTTGAAGGACATGTTACGGGTTTTGCAGGAGGCCATGATATCCAGTACTAGAAAATCTTATATTTCCAAGTGGAGGAGATTTTCCATTTGGTGCCAAAAAAGGAAAGAGGATCCCTTCGCTGAGGACATTCCCTTAGTACTTTCTTACCTGTATGAGTTGCGCAGCGGTAGTCTTTCCTACTCCTCATTTAAAGTCCATTGTTCAGCTTTGTCTGCCTGTTTGCCTTTAACTCCACTCTTAGCTTCCAGGTTAGAAGTTAAGCTTTTTCTTAAAGGTGTCCTACATTTAAGACCCCCACAGGAAACCAGTTCCTACCCCTTGGGATTTTAACTGTGTGTTAGAAAAACTTACTCAGGCCCCTTTTGAACCAGCAGCTTCTACTTCTCTAAAGTTCTACACACCTTTTGAACCAGCGGTTTCTGCTTCTCTAAAGTTCTCCACATGGAAAACTGTGCTTCTACTAGCCTTAACCCCTGCTAGAAGGGTCTCTGAGATTGAGGTATTGATGGCTTCCCCCTTTCCTAGTTTTTCATAGGGACAGAGTATCCTTGAGAATTAATCCAAGCTTCATGCCCACAGTGGTGAATGAGTTGTCTCTTAATCAGTCCATTCAGTTGCCTACCTTTATCCCTTCACCACAATCCCCCAGTGGGAGGATTTTGCATACCTTGGATGTTCGTAGACAACCCTGATTTTATTTTGACAAAACTAAGTCCATTAGGAGGTCTGACCAACTTTTTGTTTCTTTTCATCCCAGGGCTCTGGGTTTGCCTGTATCCAAACAAACCATTTCCAGATGGATCTCTAAGACTATTGTGCTTTTATTTCTTATTTTATTTTATTTTTTTTACATTTGTTTACTGGGATAGTCCAACTGGACACAGGTCCATTTTCAGTGAAGGCCCGGGGAGAAAATCTCCATAGTAAGTACCAAAATTAAACAGTATGATTAACAGTTTTGAAGAAGCAAATATGAGAAAAAACAACATAAAAAAACAATATGAAGAAATACGTAAAAAACAATGTGAAAAAATACTGTATAAGCAAATATGGAAAAACATATATATTATATATATATATATATATATATATATATATATATATATATATATATATATATATACACACATACATGCAGAATGTAACATAGTTAACCATAGATATTCATGTGAGATTGAGGCTATGAATTCCATGGGAAGTCTTTATCGGCATCTGTTAAGGTCCATTCCAGTAGATCAGGGGCCTTCTTTAAAGGCCTGGATGGTCATTCCATCCTGAAAGCTGCCATTTGGTCATCCGTTCATACCTTTAAGAAACATTACAAATTGGACACTGTTTCCAGGTCCAGGGCAAATTTTGCAAGGGCAATTCTGCATGGATTCCTGGAAAGTGCTTCATCTTAGCTTTTCCCTACTCTATCCTCCTCCCTGTGTTCCCTTTCAGGTTTTGCACTCTCCCATATGTAAAGAATACTGCAACATTGAATAGAAGGACATAGAATAGTTTTGTAAAATTTTACAATAACCATAGATGTCCTCCTTTTTCTGTGTTGCAGTATTCTGTCCCTTCCGCTTTCTTCCTTACAACTTTCTGTTTCCTAAGATGATCTCCTTAAGCTCCTTTTCTACTAATTTCCTTAGGCTTTCTTATTCTGAAGATTGTACGTGTGGATGTCCCTTTTATGGCTGACGTTGTTTGTGCCTTCATGCGACGTCCCATGCACAGGCAGTGGCTCTAAGCTTTTGTATATAGGCCAGACGACGGGTCGATGGGCGGAATATAACCCATATGTAAACCATATTGCAACACAGAAGAGAAGGGCATCTGTGGTTATGGTAAGATTTTACACAACTATTTTATCTCACTCTCATTTTCATGCATGCATACATTCACACACACTTTTCCTTCTCCAGTGAGTGGCCATGTACAGGTTGCCCATTCTCTAAATATATAGAATTAAGGTCTTACAGTTGACTGTAGAAGCAATCAGTCACCACAACCACCAGGAATTAAAGAAAAAAGGTTAATCCCTTTGTCTTAAAAAAGATAGATGTGCAGCCAAAGTAACAGTAAATTATTGAAAAGTACTTAATTTGCATCCTTAAAAGGAAGGGAGGGAGAGCACAAATAAAAGAACAAAACATTTTTCCTCCTTTTAATACTACTTACCTGAAAAAAAATCTGCTTAAGTGTACTTGGGTTATAAAAGTACCAATGAAAGCACTTCCATTTTCTTGTGAGAAATAAAAGTACATTTTCATATACATAACCTTGCTCTAGTTTTAATCGTGATTCTTTCATCATGCCAACTTTTCCACTCTGTATGTAATGGATCTGTTTGTTGCATATTTTCCCATTATTCCTTTATAAATACTTTTCTCTTCTTTTTCCAGATCTTTTCTATCCTCTTCTAATTGATTCTCTGCAGTTATCTATAGATCTGAAGTAGGAAGACTTCATTCGTCTGCAACCTGTGGGTATCGGATCCGATCCGAAAGCTTAGGCTCCGAGCTCCTAGCTCCTCCCTCTTACCCATACCTGACTGACCTCAGATTTCGTTTGCCGCTTTTCAAGAAGCAACGGAATTCTTGAGCTCCTGGCGTGGTTTTTCAGATAAGTGGTTTTCTGACAGGAAAATTGTTGAAATTCTCATTTTTTGTTTAAAATATAGTTAGTGTTGTGTGTGATTAAGGCTTTCCCTCCCTCTTTAGTTAAATTTCTCGGGTTTTTCGTAGTTTGTTTGTGTGTGTGTGTGTGTGTGTGTTTAGGCCTTAGGTGTTATGTCTGAAGCCCCTAAGGCTGTCTTTTCGAATAACTCGAAATGTGGTGGCCATAAGCTGTCCCCAGCAGATGGCCACACTTGGGGTTGAACACCTGTCTTCTGGTTGTACCATTTGTGCAGGGTTCAACCTCGGCGAGGTCGGTTAGTGCTGGCGGGTCTTTACCCCAGATACTGCTTCGCCTCTGCCCTCCAGTCAGCAACTTGTTGCTGTCAGTTCTCCCTCCGGCTGGGACTCAACCTCCCTTAAAATGCCGGAGGGGAAGGATTCTAGCAGGTGGAGAAAGAAGGAGAGGCAGAGGGAGCAGCAGCACAAGAGGAGAGCCAAGCTTCCAGCTCGCCTCCATCTAAGCGGGCTTCCCTGTGCCTTCTAGCTTTCCTCCTCCTCGGCTCGACTCCCCTCGGTGCTCTCCTGGACCCGAGGAGGAGGAGGCTAGCCCTTCCAGGAGGTCAGCGAGACGGTTCTCTAGGTGCGCTGCGGTGGCCTCCTCTAGATCGACCTTTCGATGAGCGATATGGACCGGATGATGAGGAAATTCATCCAGGCCCAAATGCAAATGGGAGTGCTCTTAGCCCCCAACCGGGAGGGCTTGACCCTTTTGCTCTTAGGCTTCTCCGACCCATACCACGGGTTCGGGCGCCGTGCAGATTTGGATCCGGGGTGGGTCGGATCCGATTGGTCGGCGCACTCGATCCGGCCCCATCCCTTGAGTGCTGGCACGCCGCGGACCGACCTTCCGAAGCGAGCGCCGGATCCGGAGGAGGAAAGGGAGCTGGTGTTGCCCAGGTCGGAGCACACTGGTCTCTCGGATCCGACGGTTTCGCTCTCCATCCCCGACGCCGATCCATCCGGGGTGGGGTCGGCTCGGGGCTTAGGAAGCTGGCTCCCTCGCACTGTCGAGGACATCCACTCCATTGCAGTTGGGCCAGGCCCCACCAGCCGGTCCCAGGGACAGCCCCTGATGTCCCAAGTGGTTCCCTTGGAACATCCATCTGCTGAAGAGTACGACAGCCCCGATGAAGTACCTCGAAGCGCAAGTGCTAGAGGAGGCACATGGACTCCCTGAGTCCGTCACTGAAGACACGGACTTGGATGAAGGGAAGGCTCCCCTAGGTCACCCCTGAGGACGCCTCATTTGGAGACATCATGGAGATGTTAAGGATCACCCAAGGCTTCTTCGACGAGTCTGTGTTCTTGGAGGCATTCGGAGGGCCCTTCTACCTCTTGGGTGTCCTCCTGCTGACCCCTGGTAGATCTTATATCTATCAGGTGGAAGGATCCGGACACCATTGAGCCTATCCCAAAACGCCGGACCGCATTCTTTCTCCTCCATCAGACCGCACTCCACTGGAGTAAGGGTCCCCAGTAGATGCCATGATGATGGCTGAGGAATTGGCCCAGGAGAGTCCCTCTGTCCATCCTCCGGGCAAGGAGTCCCGCTCGATGGATCGAATTGGGAAGCGAGTGTTTAGTTCAGCGACCTTCTCCTTGAGAGCTGAACTACATGGCATGTCATTAGGATGCAGCGAGATCTGATTAAAGAGTACGCTGCATCTCCCCGAGTCCATCTCGAGTGAGGATAAGCAGGTTTATTCCACCGAATGGCCACTCTCAGATCTGTATCCAACACATCTATGCGGCTGCTGTCTCATGCTACTGAGGGAGGAGCCAGCGGAGCAGGCCTTGTCATGAGGCGACAGGCCTGGCTCCGCCATTGTGATTTTGCTGAGCCCTTTTGCCCCTTCGATGGTTCTGCCTTATTTGGCAAGACTGTTCATGGTGACACTTGTCCAGAGCGAAAAGGACGGAAGACGCTGTCTGCCGTCGGAGTCCGCTTCTCAGCTCCCCAGAGGTCCTTCTCTAAGAACCAAAAGGGACAGAAGAAGATGTGGTTCCGAAGTCGCAGCAATCCCAACCTGCTCCGGATAACCAGTCCTTCCGTGGCAGAGGAGGACGGGAGGTCGTCGTGCCAGAGGCAGGGGGCTCCTGGCAATTTTGGGTCCAGAGAACCTTCTCTGAGAGACCCACGCAGCAGCCCTGAAGGGTTGCCCGGCTGTCCGTCTCTGGAGGCAGTCGGGGCGGTTTCGATGCACCTGACTTCTTGGGAGTCCATAACAACAGACAGTTCATATCCAGAGGATATTCAATACCCCTAATCAAGATCCCAGCCTCCCAGATGTTCCACCCGACCAAAGGGGCGCGCTCTCGAATCGAGCAGCTGCTAGGAAAAAGAGCCATCCAGCGTCCCCAGATCAAGCGGATTAGGGTTTTACTCCAGGTTCTTTTGGTGCCAAAGAAGACGGGGACTTAAGACCAATTTTAGACCTTTCCCTGTTGAACCTGTCAGTAACCAAGCAAAGTTCCGGATGGTCACCCTGCAATCTATACTCCCCTTTTGAGGGAGAACGACTGGATGTGTTCCATAGACCTCAAGGATGCGTACTACCACATTCGGATGGACAGACGATCCAGGAGGTTTCTTCGGGAGCCAGTCACTATCAGTTCAGGGTCCTCCCTTTGGTCTCACCTCAGCCCCCAGGGTGTTTACCAAGATGTTAGCGGTGGTAGCGGCCCACCTGAGGCTCCAGGGATTACAGGTCTTTCCGCATCTGGACGACTGGCTCCTGACTGCATCATCAAGGCATCTTCTGTGCTCAGCCAGGGATTACTTCCTTCAACTAGCACCAAGGCTGGGCATAACGATCAACTGGGAGAAATCTTTCCTGAATCCAACTCAAATTATAGATTTCATAGGAGGAAGACTAGACACCAGATCAATGCGAGCCTTCCTCACCCCAGACCGTGATTGCCGTGATCACAGCCTGAGGTGTCATGTGACAGCAATCCTTCAACCGCCACTAACTGCAGCTTCGGGTCCTGAGGGCCCTAGGTTCTATGGCGGCAGCTATCCCGCTTCTAATTCATGCCCGCCACGCGCATGGGGTTCTTCAATGGACCCTTCAAGTTCAGTGGTCTCCTCTTTGTTCGTCTGGTCAGCAGAGCGTGCAGGGACTCCTTCTGTGGTGGCTTCTTTCTCCGGAGCCCCTAGCAGGAAGACCCTTTGCGCTGCATTTCCCGAGCCACAGTGACCACGGACGCTTCTTGCCTCGGGTGGGGCATTCTGCGGGAAAGATTGTCCAAGGCACGTGGAATCCCACAGAGACGCCATTGCATATAAATGTCCTGGAAATGAGGGCGGTGCTCCTAGCGTTGCAAGCACTTCACCACGTTCTTCCTACAGGGACTATTGCGATTCAGACAGACAACATGTCCGTAGTCTGGTATATCAACAAGCAGGAGGAACCAGGTCTTATCCCCTTTGTCGAGAGGCCATGAGAGTCTGGGAATGGGCAATTTCCACCAAACGCTTTCTGATAGCAACGCACATTCCGAAAGTCCAACATCCTTGCGGACAAGCTCAGTCGCACCATCCTTTCTCCACACGAGTGGTCCCTAAACCTTCAAGTAGCGAAGAAGATTTTTGCCGCTTGGGGCAACCCTGTTGCGATCTTTTGCTTCTCCCTCAAACGCCAAATGCGACAATTTCCCACCAGGGAGTTCGAGGATGCTCTGGTGCATGCTTGGCCTCCCGGTCTCCTTTATGCCTACCCTCCACTTCCTCTGATGCAGAGGTTTCTGCAGAAAGCCAACAGTTTGGGGAGCAGAATGATTCTCATTGCCCCATTCTGGCCTCGACAACCTTGGTTATGGTCTCACAAAATCAATCCACCATGGATTCTGGATCCACGATCTCATCTCTCACCCTCTGGGAATGCCAGTTCCCAATCTGACCCTGAAGTTGACAGCTTGGCTGCTCCAATTCCAACCTTAATTAGGACTCGGTATCTCTTCACCGTCAAAGCAATTTTGGTGGCTGCTCATAAACCTTCTACCAGACTGGTTTATCGGAGTAAATGGAAGAGGTTCTCTATATGGGCAGGGCAGAGAACGGTGGATCCATTTTCAGCACCTATCTCTGCGGTGCTAGAATTTCTAACAGACCTCTTTCATCAAGGCCAGTTCTTCCACGATTAAAGTACAATTGGCTATATCGCATTATCACATTGACAGGACACAGCTCCTTATGACAGCGAAATTATGCAAATCCTTTCTCAAGGAGTTTTTTAGGCCTTATTAGGCCTCCAGTCAAGGAGGTTGTACCACCTTGGGATTTGTCTTTAGTCCTGCAGGCCCTTACTGCTCCTCCCTTCGAGCCTGCAGCTTCTGCTGATTTAAAATTCCTTTCCTGGAAGACTGTCTTTCTGGTAGCTATCACTTCAGCCAGAAGGGTGTCTGAGCTTCAGGCTCTTTGTGTCAAACCGCCTTACCTTTCTTTCTTCCCTGATAGGGTGTGCCTCAGGACCAATCCATCTTTTCTTCCAAGGTCTCTTCTGAATCCAATATTAACCAGTCTATCAATCTGCCTGTCTTTTTCCCAAGTATTCAAACAAAGGGGAATACAAATTGCATTCATTGGATGTTCATAGACAATTACGTATATTAACAGGACAGCTGGCCACAGGAAATCAGATCAGCTGTTCGCCTCCTTTGCTAAATTTGCTCTGGGTAAAGCAGTGTCTAAAGTCACTCTGTCTAAATGGATTGCTAATTGCATATTGCAGGCATATGACACTTCAGGCAGACCTGCTCCTAAGAGGGTTACCTCATTCTACTAGGGCAGTTTCTACTTCAGCCGCCTTTAAGTCCCGTGTTTTCTGGATGATGATATCTCCGCAGCTACTTGGGCCTCGCCTCATACTTTTATTTCTCATTACAAGGTGGATGTTGTTTCTAGAGGAAGAGCATCCTTTGGCTCAGGAACATCCTTCCATGATGGCCAAGATTCAGGTAGCTAGGGACTCTGTCCCACAGGTTGCAGACAGTCTTCCTTCAGATTTAGAAGTTATGTACTCACCATAACGCTCCATCCATCCCCTGACCTTTATAGAGCGAGTATGTATGCTGTTTTAGTATACTGTGGTCAGTATTTGAGGCAAACTCAATCTGAGGTCAGTCAGGGCGTGGCAAGGGGTTATGGGTAAGAGGGAGGAGCTAGGAGCTTTGAATTGATCCGAGGTCGGATCCGATACCCACAGGTTGCATCCGAATGAAGTCACCTACTCAGATGGAACGTTATGGTGAGTACATAACTTCTAATTATCCCACAGAATTTTATACACCCTACTAATTATCCCTTTTTTTAACCACAGCTTCCCTCATAGACCGATGTAAAAATTCTGTTAGAGATGGCCTTTCATTGAGCACTCACTTCTCTCTTCCTCTTTCCTTGTAGTCTGTCAGTGTCTGATACGGGAAAGAAATGTCTAACCTGCAGGCCAGACTTCTGTTTAGCCTCATCCCATTGTATTACCTTTCCATCCTGATATATATTACCCAAATACTTCCTTAATTTTCCTTTGGCACTCTGCTGTTTCTCTCCCTCCTCTTGTTATTCATTTGCAGTACTTTACCCTTTGTTGTCCCCTCAAAATAATTTGTTTACTTCTTTCCCATATATTTTGGCCTTATTTCTGCCATGATTTAAAATTCCATTGTCATTTTATCTCACTCACTAGCTACCCCTTCTCAGGTAATTTATCGTTCTTAATAAATTTTGAATCATATACACCTCCAATTCCTATAATTCTTCTCTTTAACAGATAAGTAGAAAATTGCAGTTCTCATTTATGGCATTACCCTGCATCTTTGTTTTAGTTTTTATTGATGTATGGTTAGCTGAAGTAATTGGATGAGTCTTATAAGTCTGGATTAATTATGCATGCTTCTGTTAAATTAGCCCAGTTATTGTATCTTAGGGAATAATATGTAAATTCTGAATTTCTGCTTCTTAATTCACACTTTCCATACTAAGTATTCTCATACACGTCTTCACAAATCTACTGTCTTTTGTTATGTTTTTCGTTTTAGCTCCATTGCACATCAGGTTCAAGTCTCCATTTATAAGTAATATTCCCTTCTAAAAGCTTATTTATTGCAAGATTCTTCTAAGTTCCATAACAGTAGATCTGAAGCAGTTTACTTCATTTGGTCTTCAACCTGTGGGTACCGGATCCATATCAAATCCGAGCCGGCAAGTTCAGTAGCGTCTGCTCCGAGCTCCAAGCTCCTCCTCTTACCCATAACACACCTGCACTACCTTCCAACCCCTAGATCTCGTTTGCCGCGGCTTGTCTGAAGCATCGTAATCCTGAGCTCCAAGCTTGTGAGTTGGGTTATTTCTTTAGTAAGCAGTCTTTTCTTAGTTGTTTGAGTGTTAGCTAATTAGTGTAGGTTCCCTCTCCTCCTCCCCTCACTGTTGCATCGTGTGTTAGGGTTTTCCTGTAGTTTTTCAGTGTTAGTTTGTTAGTGTGTGTCGCCCCCCCCCCTCAACGTTCTGTGTGCCTTTGAGTGTGTTGAGTGGCTTTGAGTAGGAAATAAGTATTTTTTTTCTTTTTCCTTCTCTTGTGTGTGTGCTGTTTTCTTCTGCAGAGACATGGCTGACCCCAATCTTGTGTTCAAGAGGTGCACTGAGTGTGGCCACACTCTTTGCGTTATGTGCTTGGGTGTAGCACATTTAAATACTGTCTGTACCATTGCGTGGGTTTTAACCTGCATGCATTTAAGGACAGAAGGGCTAAGTTGGCCCTGAAAGGCCTTCTACCCACTACTGAGGCGGCTGGCTCTTCCACTGCTTCGGTCACAGCAGCTGCTGTGGCCACCTCTCCTTCCTCTCTTGCCCTTGCTTCTCCTCCCTCCCAGGCTGGGACACAACCTCACATTTCTAAGCCTGTGGAAGTGGAGTGCAGAAGAGGCAGAGAGAAGGAGAGAGAGCATAGACCAGAAAAACATAAGAGGTCCCCGGACCTTTCAGCTTCTACTCTTGCCAAACGTCAGGCTAGGCTCTGTTATTCCCCTCGGCTACAATCTCCAAGATTTTCCCCGGAGCCGGAGGAGCCACAACCACCATCTAGGGCCTCAGTTCCTCAACCTGCCAGGTCTGAGTCCGTGGCCTTGTCGAGATCTATCCGAAGCTTATCTGAAGCTGACATGGTTAAAATGATGAGGAGGTTCATTCATACTCAGATCCAGATGGGAGTCTTGCCAGCCCCCTCTCCCTCTGGAGGGGGGAGCTTGCTTCCTTTCTTCACACCAATTTCTCCTTCTCCAATCTGTCCACCGGGTACAGAGTACTTGAATCCGAGGATGGCCTTAGTCAGGGGGTCGGCGCGGACGGTACCTGTCTGCTTGACACCGGCAGCTACCTGGAGTGTGTCGGATTCGACCAGTTTGGATCCGAGTGGCTGTCGGATCCGAGGGAGAAGAACTTTTTCCATCAGCTCCGACATTGTCGGGCCAAGTTCTCCCCCTCAGAGCTCCGTCCACTTCAGGTCTGGTTCCGATTCTCGCATCAGATCTGGGGAGAGAGGTTTCCTTAATGGAACCCCAGGAGGCTCGTTCCCCTTAGCCATTCGACATGTTAGAAAGGGTTCTCTCCACTGGATCGAGATCCTTGACTATTTCCTTGGACTCCACCCCAACTCCTTTGGCTCTGTCTACGAATCCCATCATTTTACCAGAGGGACAGCCCATGGTCGAGGAGCCCCAGGCAGTTCCCCCTGAGGAACAAGTGGCTTGCAAGTTCCCCCCGGAGAGTCCCACTGGAGATGTGCCTCGCAAGCATACGTGTAAGAGGAGGCACTTGGACTCCCCCCAAGTACCTCACCGAGGACACAGATTTGGGTAATGGGGAAGGTTCCCCCAGATCACCTCCCAAGGATGTCTCCTTTGGAGACATCATGGAAATCCTACACCAGGTTGGTCCCGCCCCCAAACCTTCTTCTGACTAATCCGTGTTCCTAAAGGCTTTCGGCACAGGCCCATCTACTTCCTGAGTGTCCCCTCCCGCAGATCCCCTAGTGGACCTGGTCACCTCGCAGGACTGGAAGGAGACGGACACCATGCAACCAATTCTGAAACATCTAGACAAGATCTTAGGAGTCCACCCTCAGATAAACCAGCGTGGAACAAGGGCTCCCCTGTAGACGCTATGGTGATAGCAGCAGCCACTAAAAGGAACTAGCCCAGGAGAGTTCCTCTGTTCATCCCCTGACCAAGAGTCTCGGATGATGAACCGCTTAGGGAAGCGGGTTTATGCGTCAGCGACCTTTTCTATCAGAGTGCTGAACTACCTGGCCCACGTTACTAGACTACAGCATGACCTGGTCAAGGAACTGGCTGAGTCTCCCCCTAAGTCCATGTCGCAGGAGGACAGAGACACGTTCTCCACGAAGATGGCCACTTTAAAAGCAGTGTCCAGTATGTCCATGCAACTCCTTTTACATGCTACTGAAGAAGCAGCTAGGGCGGCTGGGTCCGGTGTGTCCATGAGGCGTGACACCTGCCTCAGATTGTTAGTTTTTGGAACCTTTCAAGGTGACTTTTGCCAATGCCCCATATGACGGCTGTACCCTTTTTGGTAAGACCACCAAAGAGACTTTGGTCCAGAGTAAGAAAGACGGGAAGACACTGTCTGCTGTTAGAATCCGCTTCTCGGACCCTCAGAGATCCTTTTCCCAGAATCAGCATGGGCAAAAGAAGATGTGGTTCTGTAAGTCTCAGTATTCCCAGGACACTCAGGGCTTTTCTTCTCCCAGAGGCAGAGGGGGACAAGATAGAAGCCGACCCAGAGGCAGAGGGGGTTTAAGGAATTTTGGGTCTCAAGAACCATTCTCGGACAGGCCCGGATAGCAACCCTGATTGGTTGCCCGACTGCTCTACTCTGGAGGCAGTTGGGGTTGATTGTAGTTACACCTGGCGACATGGGAGTCCATAACATCAGACCGCTGGGTGCTTCAGATCATATCCAGATTATATTCAATCCCTTTTGTTGTTCCTCCCAAACACTTCCCAGATGTACCATCCACACAAAGGGAGGCAACAGCACTGGAAATCTCCAGACTGCTAGAGAAATGAGCCATCAAACCCGTCCCCCATATCAGTCCGGATCGGGCATCTACTTTAGGTTCTTTTTGGTGCCAAAGAAAACTGGGGACTTAAGGCTCATTCTGGACCTATCTACCATGAACCTGTCAGTTGCCAAAGAAAAATTCCAGATGGTCACATTACACTATCATGCTGTACCTGCAAGAGAGCAACTGGATGTGCTTGTTAGACCTCCAGGATGCCTACTATCATATAAAGAAGCTCCAGGAGGTTCCTCCACTTCCGGCTAGGAGTCAATCATTATGAATTTCGAGCCCTACCCTTTGGTCTCACCACAGTCCCCAGGGTGTTTACCAAAGGGATGGCAGCAGTAGCAGCTCACCTGAGGCTTCAGGGGATTTAGTTCTATCCCTACCTGAATGATTGGTTCCTTACTGCTCCCACCAGGCGTCTACTTTGTCAAACCAGGGATTATTTCTTAAAGCTTGCACTACACTTGGGGATTACAATCAGTGCATCCATATGTCTTCTAAATCCTGTCCAGGTGATAGACTATATTGGGGCGTGGATAGACACACTATAGTGCAAAATCTTCCTGACCACGGAGAGAGTTTGAAACCTGAGGATGCATGTTTTCCTGATCTACTGTTCTCATCTTCCCTCGGCAGAATCGGTTTTGAGGGCCCTAGGTTCCATGGCAGTGACCATAACGCTTCTTCCGTGTGAGTACTACAGTGGACTCTAGTGGTGCACTGGTCCATGATGGATCTTTTATTATCATATCCAATACACCTAGTCAAGTCTGCAGGTGGATATACTCTCTGGAAATCTTGGAGGGATGACCTTTTGTTCCAGCCCCTGCCAAGCCACAGTGACCATGGATGCCTCCCAACTTGGGTGGGGGGCATTGTTTGGGCAGGACAGTCCAAGGCCTGTGGTCCCCTGTCGAGACCAGTTTGCATATAAACGTTCTGGAGATGAGGGCGGTGCTTTTGGCATTGCAGGCCCTTATTGCCTTTCTTCGTCTGGGAACCATTGGAATTCATTCAGACAATATGTCAGTGGTCTGGTATGTCAACAAACAGGGAGGGACCAGATCTTACCCCCTTTGTCACGAGGCCATGAGTGTTTGGGAATGGGCGATCTCCACCAGTCGCTTTCTCATAGCAACGCACATTCAGGGACGGTCCAACATCCTAGGGGACAGGTTAAGTCAGACTAATACTGATGCCTTACGATCTCTGAATCATTCATTAGCGGAGCAGATCTTTCTGGAGTGGGGTCAGCCTTGCTGTGATCTCTTTGCATCTCCTTCCAACGCGAAGTGCAGCGAGTTCTTCACTCTTAACCCCCAGCTGTGGGAGTCCTCCAGAGATGCTCTAGTCCATGCTTGACCTCCTGGTCTTCTGCATGCTTACCCTCCAATACCTCTTATTCCGAGGTTTCTACAGAAAGCTTGTCGACTGGGGAGCAAAGTGATCGTTATTACCCCATTTTGGCCTCGCCAGGTATGGTTTCCCTTTCTTTGGTCTCATCTTCTGGCTCCACTTTGGATCTTGGATCCCATTCAGGATCTTATTTCACACCCCTCAGGGGTTCCTCATCTGAGCCTGGACACTTTGAAGCTCACGGCTTGGCTGTTCCAGTTCCCCTGTTTGCTAGGACTCCTGGATTATCCTCTTCAGTCAGGACTATTCTGGTGGCAGCTCATAAGTCTTCCACCAAGAAAATCTACTTCAGCAAAATAGAAATGTTTTTCCTTTTGGACTTCTCAGAGGAGTTTAGACCCTTTCATGGCTCCTGTCTCTGCCATTCTCGACTTCCTAGCATATATTTTTCAACAAGGAGCAAGCTCTTCTACTATCAAAGTTCAATTAGCTGCCATCTCTCATTTTCCCGTGGGTGAGAATTCTGCTTCTCTGGCCTCTTCTAGACTGTGTAAAGTCTTTATTAAAGGTACTTTCCTATTACACCCCCCCTCCCCCGGTCAAGGATCCTGTTCCCCCATTGGACCTTACTGTGATTCTTCAAGCTTTGGTCGCTCCACCATTTGAACCTGCAGCAACCATAGATCTTAAGTTTTTGTCTTGGAAAACACCATTTCTAGTTGCTATCACCTCTGCTAAAAGGGTTTCAGAACTACAGGTGTTGTCTATTAAAGTTCCATGTACATTTTCCATAAGGATAGGGTTTCCCTTCGGACCAATCCGTCCTTTCTTCCCAAGGTTGCATCACAAGTTAACATCAATCAGACCATTAACTTGCGTGTTTTCTTTGCAAATTTTGCTAACAAAATGGAATACATCCTCCACTTGTTTGGATGTTCATAGACACGATTTTACTTACACAGGGCTACAACCTTTCGTAAACCTGATCAATTGTTTGTGTCCTTCTCTAAACCCTTTTTGTGTAAACCTATCTCTAAGGTCACTATCGCTAGGTGGATTTCCTTGTGCATCCTTCAGGTCTATAAGGGTAAAGCTTTGTCTCCTCTAGGTCAGGTGAAAGCTCATTCTACTAGGTCAATGGCTACTTTTGCGGCCTTTTTGGTCTATAGTCTCATTGGATGATATTTGTTCTGCAGCTACTTGGTCCTCATCTCATTCTTTTATCTCTCACTACAAATTAGATTTGACTTCTAGAAAGAGAGCATCCTTTGGTTCTGCGGTGCTCCGGAATAACCTTCCATGAGGGCCACCCAGGAGTTTAGCAGCTGGGGACGCTGTCCCACAGGTTGAAGACCAAATGAAGTAAACTGCTTCAGATAAAGAAGTTATGCACTCACCATAATGTTCCATCTGAGTAGTTCTACTTCATTTGTCTTCAACCATCCCTCCTTCCTTCCCCCTGGCCTTATCATATGGACAGCCTGTTTGGCTGCAATTTTTAGGTGCATAAGGTGTTCTTTCAAGTTGAGTTCTCAGTATAAGTGGCAGCAAACTCGATCTGGGGGTTGTAAAGTAGTGGAGGTGTATTATGGGTAAGGGGAGGAGCTCGGAGCAGATGCTAGTGAACTTTCCGGCTCAGATCCGATACAGATCCGGTACCCACAGGTTTAAGACAAATGAAGTAGAACTACTCAGATGGAACGTTATGGTGAGTACATAACTTTTTTTGGGGGGGGGGCAGAATGTGAATACATGCCAACATAGCCCTCCTCCCCTGCCAGTAACCCCATACTGCCACCAATCTTCCATTGAATTTTTTTTTTTACCTCTTCTATAACTAATGGAGTCTCTCTTGTAATTAGTATTACCCCTTTTTCATTTGTCTGTGATGATGTGCTGAAGTTTTCTCCCAGAAATAATTTTTGTCAAATTCATATGCTGATTTCTATCCAACAGTATCTCCTGTTAAGTGTTATTTGTATCTTACACTTTAATATAATGCAGTGATATTAGCTTTTTGTCTGTACCTGTAAAACAATTAACATTTCATGATAATATTGACAAAGCAACCACTCTGATAAAAAAACTGCTATTCCCACATATTATGCATGGCTGTTTTTTTTAATGTAAGTTTCCAACTTTTATGTGCAGACACTAATGTTTGGCAGGCTTATCTTGTATGTAGTTGGTTCTTCTCATCTTTGCTTAAACCAGTGATTAATTTTCCCAGACTTTTCAAGGAAATGCAAGAACAAAATCCATTTTCAAAATCCCAATTCCATTTTAACTCACAGCAAATACACAAAATTTACAATTTCCAAAAATGAAGTTTACCCACTCATTTAGGCGCAGTTGTGTCAAATAGATGGCTACTGTCACAGGCATTATCTCTTGTGAAGTTAAGGTTAATTACGCTTAAAAATGCATACCAGGGTTTTGTGTTCTTACTTACAGAGATTAACATCAATTCTTATCTCTTTTCTCCACTCAAATGTGAAAAACAATTTGTATGCTTTCAGTAAAAATTAAATTTTAGCCTCCAGAACAAATGCTCTAGCTACCTTTAAGTAGGGAAAATTGTACATTGTTATAAGGCTATTAGGGTGGCAACTACTGGTATAATTATTCGCTTCCCATATTTTTAGACTTCATTTTCACTAAATTGCTTTCCAACGTGCCTTTAAAAGTAAGATCTAATGTTGTCTCCTTCATTCCTTCTCATGATAGGGTCTCTGATGTGACCCTCGGATCTGGCTCGACCACATTTCACAGACTTGGATCTGACTCTCAAGCTCCTCCCTCATACCCACAATGCCCTTCATCCACCCAAATACTTCAGATCAGCAAGTCAGATGCGGATTTCACATTGTCAAGCATAGTTAGCAGTTTTGATAGTTTCTCTTAAAAATTGTAAGTGCTTTTTTGCTGTAATTCTTTCCTCTCAGATATGCTCAGAACTAGTTCATAATGATGTGAAGATTACTGATCCTACAGACATTGCCAACATACTGGCTGACAGGTTCAGTGCAAACTTCTCCCTCCCCAAAGGAGAGATATCTATACCAAGCGATTGCAGCCCCCAAACATCTCCAACGACCAAGTGAGAACTGCTCTCTCAAAGCAAAAACACAGCATCCATGGGACCTGATGGTGTCCCGGCTGTGTGCTCCACTTAACTCAACGAGGAATTAAACCCACAGCTAGGACAGCTGTTTAATCATAGTCTTACCTCTGGATATGTACCCAGGAGTGGCACTGCAACTGTGGTCCCACTTCACAAAGGCGGTGCCTCCACCGACCCTGGAAATTACCGTCCCATTAGCTTGACAAGCCTTATCTGCAAAGCCATGGAGAGGATCATAATGGACCTCATAAATAAAGACATAGGAATTTGCAGACTTTGGATCCATCCCAGTTTGGCTTTGTCAAAGGCAGATCATGCCTTCTAAACTTGGTTGACTTTTTCAAACAGTCACCAAAGCCATTGATGAGGGAAAGGCAGTCCATACAGCCTACCTCGATCTGGCTAAGGCCTTTGATACAATACCCCACTCGGGTATCATTGAAAACTCATCAGCTTAAATGTTAACCCATACATCACAAGATGGGTTGCAAACTGGCTGAGTGACAGAACCCACAGGGTCAGAGTTGCTGGCGCCATGTCAGACTCAAAGCCTGTCACAAGTGGTGTACCACAGGGCTCAGTCCTGGGCCCACTCTTGTTTGGCATCTACTTTTCCAAGTACAAGCAAACACAGGAGGGTTATGGCTGACAAAGTTTGCAGATGACTGCAAACTGGGCCATAGTAGAAAACACATCTGACACAGATATCCTTCAGAAGGGTCTCACAGAAACGTATAACTGGTGCCAGAGCCATGGCCTAAAGTTAAATGCCAAAAAATGCATAGTCATACCCTTCGGGAAAACAAGGTTACCCCTAGCTACCAAATAGGTGGCAATCCACTGAGTACAGAAGAAGTTATCAGGGACCTGGGGACCCAGGTTGATAGTAGTCTGTCATTCGACACCCATGTAGCTAAAGTAGTTAGGAAGACCTTCTACATTGCCCACCTTATCATGAAGGGATTCTCATCTAGATCAAGGGAGGTCATAGTCTCCCTATACTCATCACTCATCAGACCAATGATTGAATACAATGCCCCATTCGAATGTATCTGACCCGACACTTGCAGCAGCTGGAGAGGCCACAAAAGTTCCTCACCAAAAGGATAAAGGGTCTCAAACATCTGTCCTATGCTGCCCGACTGAAAGAACTCCAGCTCTATTCAGTCGCTACCGCTTGCTCAGAGGTGACCTTTGCCTAACATACAAGGCCATGTCAAACCCAGATTTGATGAATATGCTTCACCTCAAAAATCTAGATCCGTCAGAGTCACAAGGCGGGAGACTTAAACCTCGACACGGCTATTAATAGGACGCTGGAGGATAGATTCATCACCCAAAGACTCCTATGCTGTGGAATAAAATCCCGGTATATGTGAGGCAGAGCACCTCGCTGGCCTTGTTCAAGAGAAATCTTGACCAATGGATGGGAGATCGCAGATATACCCCAGGGATTACCTCAGTGTCACTGCTCAACAGAGGCACAGCAAAATAATGGGTATAGTTCCCCATACTAAAGGGGTGGCTTAAGCCACAAAACTATGGGCTAGGCTTGTAAATGCCCTCGGGCAGATAGCCTAGTATGAACCTATGAACCTATGAACCTATGAACCTCTCTCTTCTGTAGTAGTAGTAGTGTGTGTGTGTGTGTGTGTGTGTGTGTGTGTGTGTGTGTGTGTGTGTGTGTGTGCATGTGTGCGTGCATGCATTCTTCTTTGTTTCTTGTAATAAAAAAAAAAATTAGACTAGATTAGTAATTTGTTAAATCTATTAAATTTGTTGCGTTTAATCCTCGGGCTTTAGCCAACAGACTGAACAAACTTATTCTTAGGGGCCTTCTTCCTTTCTCGGCTGAGGCTCAGACCCCTTCCGTGGCTTCTTCCTCCACTACTTCTACTAAGGATTCTAAAAAGCAGTCTCTCCCTGCCTCAGTGAGGGACTCTCTCGAGCTTAAGAAGCCCAAGTAATCTGTGGATTTGACTCCTTCAGATCCACAGAAGTTAGCACCCTAACTGGATCCTACTGTCTCCTCAGATTCAGGGGAGATTATTACTATTTCCGTGACACCTTCATTGGCTCCATCTTCAGATCCTATCCCTTTGATCCTAGGACCCCAACAAAGTCTCCAACCTTGTCATCCAAATCAAAGCAATTAAAGTCCCCATTGTCGGCTTCTTCCAGGTCCACAAGAAGCTGTTTGAAGCAGACATAGACTGAATGATGAGGAGGTTTCTTAAGGTTCAGATCCAGATGGAGGTAGTCTCTGCTCTGTCCCCTGTTCAATTTGTGAGCTACCCATGTCACCCTGTCCAGGACTCCTCCTCCAATCTGTCCGCCAGCTTCAGAGCTACGGGATTCAGGATTACTGTGTGTGTCGGACTTGATGCAGAGGCAGCTTACTTCCTCTACATTGAGGATGCCATTGATGAGCCCTATTTTGCCCCCTTCGGAGCAGCGCGAGTCTGAGTCGTGGTGTCGGAACCGCGGGACTGGGATCAGCTTCGTGCTATTCGGAGCCGTCCTTTCCCTTAGGTGCTTCAGTACTTGATAGCTCAGGTCTGATCCCTTCTTGGGACTCTGGATCAGGGGTGAGTCGTGGCAGTTTCTCCTCGGTAGTTTCAGCTCCGGGGGAATCAGAAAGGACTTTTCCTGTTTTTTTTTTTTGGCCTTCCAGATAGTGGAGAGGGTTTTCTCCTGGGTTGGAGATTTGACCACACAAGTTCCTCAATCCGCCCCTGTACCTCCATTGGATCCAGGCCTTTCTCACACTTGTCCTGTCACAAGTCTTTCCATCCCAAGCGGCCTCCAAGATTTCTCTGCTCATGAGGGATCCCCTTCTTCTGATACTTCCCCAGAATACTTACCTGAGGAAGTTCCTTGGAAGAATACATGCAAAAGGTGGCACACGGACCCCTCCTGGGAGTCTTTAACTGAAGATACTGACGTTATGAGGGGGAAGGATCTCCCAAATCTCCACCTGAAGACGTCTCCTTCGGAGACGTTTTATAGAGTTCCTGAAGCAAAATGGTGGATGGTCTGCCCAACCTCATCCCTCTGAGGAGTCACTTCTCTTGCAGGCGTTTGGTATGGGCCCATCTACGTTCTGGGTGACGCCCCTAGCACATGCACTGGTAGATTTAGTATCTCGCCCTGCTTGGAAGGAAACAGACACCATCGAGCCCATATCAAAGCTAGCCCAATAGGTTTCTAGTACCCCTTGCAGACAGGAAACACTGGAGTAAGGGCCCTGTAGTCGATGCTGTTGCTGTGAAGGCAGCCACCAAGAAAGAGCTGGCAGAGGAAACTGCAAATGTCCATCCACCAAACAAGGAGTCTAAAGCACTGGACAGAACTGGGAAGCACATTCACATCTCAGCAACTCTCGCACTGAGGTCGTTAAATATATGGCTCATTTCACTTGGCTTCAGAGGGATCTGATCAAAAAACTGCCAGCTTCCCTCTCGGAGTCCATGCCTGCAGAGGAATTTAAGAAAGTTTCTCACAAGCTAGCCAGTCTTTCGTCTATTGCCAGCTCATTGATGAGGTTTCCACACCACAGAGGGCATCTTGTGAGCAGCTGGTTCAGGCCTTTCCCTAAGGAGGCATGCCTGGATGAGGTTATGTGATTTTTGCAGAGCCCTTTAAGGTGGCATATGTTAATGCCCCTTATGATGGCGCCGCTCTTTTTGGGCCGTCGGTTAGAGACATTCTTACCAGCAGTGAGAAGGATTGAAAGACTCTTCCTGGTGTTGGAATCAAGTTTTCTATCCCCAGAGGTCCTTCTCTAAAAACCAGTGTGTGGGGTAAGAAAATTTGGATGTTATGTAGTCCTATCTCGCCATAATTCTTGCTAGATGGGTTCGGAGCTGATTCTTGGCTCCGATTTGGACGATAATAAAGCTCAAGAGCTTTTACTGGCTCGAGGCTAACACCTATTACATGGTGCCTCACGGCAATTCCCCAGATCCCGTTTGCCGCTAAAGCTTTGAGGGTGTCTCCTTACTGACTCGTTGGCTAAGTAGAAGATTTTTTGATAAATCTTGATATTTTTTGTCTAGTTTCTTCATCTTTCTATCTAAATAGTTGATGTGAGAGTGTTCAATCTCGCCTTTGTTCTTACACATGGGTTCGGAGCCGATCCTCGGCTCCGTGCCGGCCGACTGCAAGCTCTGCATCGAGAAGAAGCTCGAGGACATCTAATACCCACAATCCCCCTCTGCCTTTACCTCAGATCTAGTTTGCCGCTGCTGCAGTACGCATCGCTGGAGACTAGCTCGGGGCTGTTCAGATAAGATATTTTATCTATTCTGTATTTTTTTCAAAAAGTTTCTTTAAATTCTAGTTACTTAGTAGAGAGTAGGTGTGTGAGTGCAGGAATTCTCTATA
Organism: Protopterus annectens; assembly: GCF_019279795.1. Lineage (NCBI taxonomy): Eukaryota > Metazoa > Chordata > Ceratodontiformes > Protopteridae > Protopterus > Protopterus annectens. The sequence goes on along the minus strand of NC_056750.1, from coordinate 550,353,127 downwards.
CTTAGAATAAGTTAACTTGTTAACTTTCGAGTAGAGTTTTTCGGGGCCTACCCCTTCTTGGACTAGTGACTAAAATTTTTGTAGTCTTGCCTTTTGGCACTTTATTATCGGATTCGACTTATTTGACTAAAAACTTGTGTAGTCTTGTTTTTAGCTTTATCAAACAGACTTTTACCCGGATTTGACATTTTTACTGGATTGGACTTTTTACTGGACTGGACTGTGTTCATTGTTAATATGTCTGAAAAGATGAAATCTGGTTTTAAACGTTGTCAATGTGGCCAAAAAATGTCGGTCACAGACAACCACAGTTCCTGTGTCTACTGTCTTGGCCCTCTCCACTTACAAGAGGACTGCTCTATTTGTCACTCTTTTAGTGGGAGGGTCATGACAGATAGGCGCAGGAAACTGATGGATAGAGGATTGCTGAAACCCTCTTTCCAGGAGGCTTTGGATGCTTCAGACCAGGCATCCAAGTCTCAAGTCGAAGGCGCCGGAGCCAAAGTCATCGGCTCCGAGCTCTTCGAGTCTAGTTAGATCACTGGTTCCACAGACTTCGGGCCGAGTGTTCAACTGTTGGCAGTTTCGAGCCTCGAGTCTTGGAACCGGTGACGAGCTCCCCACCGACTCTGTTGAGGTCGGCTCCGTCTTCGATCCCTTCGACTCGTTCTTCTAGAGCCCTTTCCGACACCGACGTGGACCGTGTGGTGCAGAAACTTATGGAGCATACGGCCCTGTCCAAGCTTATTTCGGTCTCCTCTCAGTTGATGTCGAGACTTGAAGGCCTGCCACTATCTCCATCTGTTCCTCCTCCGAGACCTGTTCTGTCTTGGAGCCGGAAGAAGCTGACCTGATGATTGTGGAGCCCTCGGTGCCAGAACCGTCTTTTCTCGGTTGGCACCGCTACCTCGACTCCATCCGATCCGTACCGGAGTCTCGGGCCGGGTCTGTCCTTGGTTCCGGGACCGAGTCGGACCGATGTTTCGGTTCCGACTCTCCTCGGAGCCTCGCACGGATCGATTCGGTTCCGTCCTCGGGTCGGTGCCTTCGGTTCCTGTTTCGGGATTCTTCCCATTTCTTCGAACCGGAGATACCTCGACTCGGGACCCGGGGCCTTCGACCTCATGAGGAAGGTGTTGTCTACCCAGACAACCACATCAGCAGGTACAGCTTCTCCTCCCCAAAGGACCGTTATCCTCCCCTGCACCCACGGCCACGCCCGAGCGTCGGGCACCAGTGTCTCAGCCACCCCTGGAGGGTGCCCCCTCTTCCTCGGAGGCTTCTTCGGATGCTCCCCACGAAGAAGTTCCTAGGAAAAGACTGTGTAAGAGGAGACACTTGGATTCTCAACAAGAATCCTTGACATCTGATACTGACTTAGATGAGTCAGAAGGGTCCCCTAAGTCACCTTCAGAGGGTGTCTCTTTTTCTGACATCTTGGAGATCCTTAAACAGAGAGGTGACTGGCAAGCCCTCCCCCCTTCTGAGGATGAGTCAGTGTTGCTGAAGGCATTTGGTGTCCGGCCCTTCCTCCTCCTGGGTCACTCCGCCTTTGATGAGTTAATGGAATTAATTGCTCGAAGGCGTGGGAGACTCCTGACACAGTGGAACCTGTCCCTAGGAAGCCAAATAAGTACATTACGGCACGACAGGACAAAGCTTACCTTACCGAAGGAGTTCCAGTAGACGCCATGGTGGTGGCAGCGGCCACGAAAAAGGAGATGTCGGAATCTTCCTCATCTGTCCATCCGCCTAACAAAGATTCTAGGACCATGGACAGATATGGCAAGCATTTTCAGTTCAGCGGCTTTCTATGCTCCCTGAACTATTTGACCCATTTTACTCGTTTACAGAGGATCTAGTCAAAGAGTTGGGAGATACCCTCCAGGGTGCTACAGATGCTGCTGTCTCAGAGAAAGTTACAGCGCAGCTCAACACCCTTACGTCTATTGTGAACTCGTCCATGAGGCTGATATCCTATGCAGCCGAAGGATCGAGTAGGGCAGCGGCTTCAGCGATTGCTCTTCGTGAGGCAATCCTGGATGCGCTTATGTTCGCTTGGAAGCCTTCAAGTCTTCCTTTACTAACGCCCCATTTGATGGAGCCACACTTTTTGGCCCTAAAGTAAAGGAGACCCTTACCCGGTGTGAACAGGAGGGAAAGACTCTGTCTGCTGTCGGAGTCCGTTTTTCCACCCCTTCCAGACCGTACCCCAAAGGGCAACGTGGTGGGAAAATGTGGTTTCGAAAACCCCAAAGATCTTTTCCAGACACACAGGGTGATGCCCCCTCTAGAGGCAGAGGGGGGGGCAGAGGTGGAAGACGCCGCCCTGGCGGCAGAGGGGGTCCGCAAAACCAAGGTGACAGGGATAACCTCCTTGGCAAACCTTTTCAGCACTCCTGAGAGGAGGCCCGACTGTCCTGGTCTGGAGGCAGTAGCCGATGCCCTAGCTTTATACCCTCAGGCCTGGCAAAACCTTTCTTCAGACAATTGGGTAAAAAGCGTTGTTACCAGAGGTTACAAAATCCCATTTCTATCCACCCCCATTCCAAAGAAAAAACTCCCAGATGTACCACCCCATCTGCGAGAACCAGCAGCTACAGAAATTTCAAAGCTGCTAAGAAAAAGAGTCATCCAACCAGTCCCAGCGGACCAAATAGGATTCGAACTTACTCAAGGTTCTTTTTAGTTCCAAAGAAAACAGGGGACTGGAGGCCAATTCTGGACCTAAGTCATCTCAACACCTTTGTCAAGAAGGAAAAGTTCCGAATGGTCACGCTTCAATCGATCCTTCCATTCTTACAGAAGGACGACTGGATGTGCTCAATAGATCTGAAGGACGCATACTACCACATCAAAATGGCCAGGGCGTCCAGAGATCACTTGCGCCGGCTGGGAGCCAGTCACTATCAGTTTCGAGCCCTGCCCTTTGGCCTGACCACAGCCCCCAGGGTCTTCACCAAATGCATGGCAGTGGTAGCGTCTCATCTGAGGCCTAGGATTCCAGGTGTTTCCGTATCTGGACGACTGGCTCCTGTCTGCCACCACCAGGCGTCAACTGATACAAGCCAGGGATTACTCCCTACAACTTTGTACACACCTTGGCATTTCAGTAAATAACCATCATTCTGTGCTACAGCCATCACAGCATATCTTATTTATAGGAGCGAATTGGATACGCGTCAGTTAATTCTAAAACTTCCGACAGAAAGAATAGTAGCACTTCAGTTCAACATTTCCCTTCTGCTGTCGTCCAGAAAATCCCCAGCAAAAATTGTTCTGAAAGTTTTGGGTCTCATGGCAGCTTCTCTCATAGCAATACCACTGGGAAGACTGCACATGAGAGTGCTACAATGGCTTCTATTTGCACAATGGTCATTCCAACAACTTCCACTGACTCACGAAATTTTGATAACGAAGACATGCAAATCACACCTAATGTGGTGGTTACAGACTTGCAATCTATCCAGCGGAAGACCATTTGTGCTACCCACACCGTCAGCGACGATAACCACGGACGCTTCCCTGATAGGGTGGGGGGGCATCTTTCAGGGACAGACAGTCCAAGGCTTAATGGACCAATCTAGAGTACAATCTGCACATCAATGTTCTGGAGTTGAGGGCAGTGTTTTTGGCGTTGCAACACTTTGCTCCCCTTCTTCCTCCAGGGACCATTGCAGTTCAGACAGACAACATGTCCGTAGTCTGGTACATAAACAAGCAAGGGGAACCAGGTCCTACCAACTATGCAGAGAGGCCATGAGAATTTGGCAATGGGCAGAGTCCACCGGTCGCTTTCTGATCGCAACGCACATCCCGTGGTCATCCAACGTCATAGCCGACAGGCTGAGCAGGGCAATATTATTGCCTCACGAGTGGTCCCTCAAACAGTCAGTTGCGGAACAGATTTTTCGCAAATGGGGCCAGCCTACCTGCGATCTGTTTGCGTCTCCAATGAACGCCAAATGCAGGAGCTACTTTGCCCTATTACCCTCCAGGGGAAGTCCCAAGGACGCAGCTGGTGCACGATTGGCCCCGGTCTCCTATATGCCTTTCCTCCATTTCCCTGATTGCAAAGTTTCTTCAGAAAGCAAACAACCTTCAGAGGACTATAATTCTCATTGCTCCGTTCTGGCCTCGTCAAATTTGGTTCCCTTTCTCTTGCATCACCGCATTCGGGACCTTGGATGCTGGACCCAGAGCCAGATCTACTGACTCACTCGTCAGGAGTTCCTCACCCATCCCTGAATCTCTCCATCTGGCAGCTTGGCTGCTCCGCTTCCCTTTTAGCCAGGTCAATTCCCCTTACTTGGGGTTCAGGATATTTTGGTAGCTTCTCATAAAGTTTCTACCATAAAGACTTATACTAGTAAATGGAAGCGTTTTGTCTTCTGGGCAGAGTCACATCAGTTGGACCCTGTTACAGCTCCGTTGAATAAGGTCTTAGAATTTCTAACAATTATTTCAGGAAGGAGCCTCTCCGCTACCTTGAGAGTACAGTTGGCTGCCATTTCTAGCTATCATATAGAAGAAAGTGGTGCACCTATTATGGCTCACAGACTCTGTAAAGCCTTTTAAAAGGTTCTTTTCATATCAGACCACCAGTCAGAAGCCCGACATCACCGTGGAATTTAAATTTACTGCTCTCTAAATTGATGCTACCACCCTTTGAACCAGCTTCAAGTTGCACTTTGAAATTTTTGTCATGGAAAACATTATTCCTAGTGGCTATTACATCGGCTAGACGGGTGTCTGAGCTGCAGGCGCTTTCGGTCAAGCATCCCTATTTAATTTTTCATTCGGACAGAGTATCCCTACGCACTAATCCATCCTTTCTTCCCAAAGTTTGTTCTACTAGTAATATTAATCAGTCCATTGAATTACCCACCTTCTTAAAGACCACTCTAATAAATTAGAGTATATGTTGCACAAACTGGACGTCCATAGACAACTCAGATTTTATTTGGATAGAACAAAAGATCACAGGAAATCTGATCAGCTATTTATAGCTTTTGCTGACAGCAGAAAGGGTCTTGCAGGTACGAAACGAACTCTTTCTAAATGGCTAACTGATTGTATCATTTATGTTTATGAAAATTCTGATCAAACATTATCAGCAAAACCCAGAGGACATTCTACCAGATCAATTTCTACATCTTTGGCTCATGCAGCTCGTCTACCTTTAGACATCATTTGTCGGCTGCTACTTGGGCTAAACCACATACATTTATTTCTCATTACAAAGTGGACAGGGTTTCTAGGGATAGGGCAACCTTTGGTTCCACTGTGCTCAAGAACGTTCTCCTTGAGTTCCTCAGGATCATGGAGCTAGGGGCGCTACCCATGTGTAAGAACAAGCGAGATTGAACACTCTCACATAAAGAAGTTATGTCCTTACCATAACGTTCCATGTGGAGTGTTCTTCTCGCCTTTGTTATTACACTCCCACCCTCCCACCCTTAGGAAGAACGTTCGATTTGGTGCCTGGTCTGGAATATTCTCCTTCTGCTGTTGCAGTGTTGGTATTACTATCATACCCTTGGTATGTTGTATATAGGTAATTATGTATATAGTTTGGCTTGTATGCGTGATTGTTGTCTGGTTTGCTTGCAAACTAGATCTGAGGTAAAGGCAGAGGGGGATTGTGGGTATTAGATGTCCTCGAGCTTCTTCTCGATGCAGAGCTTGCAGTCGGCCGGCACGGAGCCGAGGATCGGCTCCGAACCCATGTGTAATAACCAAGGCGAGATGAACACTCCACATGGAACGTTATGGTAAGGACATAACTTCTTTTTTCCTGTTACCTGTGTGATTGTAGTGTGTGCTTGATCCCCTGTCCCTCTTTTCTTAGGATTGTATGGCCCGTTTTAGTTAGAGGGCCGTAGTTGCCCATTTAAATTAGAGTGCCTTTCCTCTCTGAGTGCTAGTCCTTCTTCCCTTTTAAAAAAAAAAAAAAGTTTTTTTTCTTCTTTTCATAGCTTTGCCTGTTGGTTATAGTTATTATTGTTAGCTTTGTTTTCATGTCAGTATGTCCATAGACAAAGATGAACATAAGGAACACCGCGCTTCTGGGTTCAAGAAATGTGACAAGTGTTCACAAAAAATGTCATTGACTGACAGTCACACTAGCTGTGTGTACTGTCTGGGAGAGGCTCATTTACAAGAACCCTGTACTTTCTGTCATGCCTTTAGTACCAGGGTTCTTAATGAGAGAAAACGTAAATTAATTGACAGGGGTCTTATGACTAGTTCCTTCCAGGAACAGCTGGAACTTGGTCTGATAGTTCCCAAAACTAAAGAGAAAGTCTTCATCGGTTCCAGTTTCGGAGCCATCTAAGAAGTCTAAAGCGACGAAGCCGAGGAGTTCTGGCTCCGATTCCACTTCTTCTGTCTCGGTGCTGTCTGTTTCTTCTGTGCCGAGGCAGCCTTCGGTATCGAGACATTCACCAGTTATGGACCCTATCTCACCTACTTTGAGATCTCCTATATTAGAGCGAAGGAGATCTCCTGTTATCTCCACCCATTCCTTCAAGACACTTTTGAATGAGGATATCGAGCAGGTGGTGAAGAGGCTGCTCTGTGACCCGGCTCTGGCTAAAAAGTTAGCCCTTCCGGGCCCAAAGGCTTAGGAGCCGTCCCATATTCAGACTACTGCTCCTCCTCCAACTGCTTCGCTTTTGGCGTCGAACACTTCGAGTCCTTCTGTGCTGGATCCTTCAATTCCGAGAATTCTTCCTGCTTCCTCGGAACTGATAACTCTATCCTCATCGGCTCAGTCTGGAGTCAAGGGGTCTGGGAGCCAACGCTCTCGAGTCAACTCCAAGAGGGATAGTCACCCCGGTTTTTCTTTGGAACCAACCCTCCCTCTCGGTGCGTCGGCTCGTCTAAGCTCAGTTCCCATGGCTGCTTCAGAACCTGTCCCTTCTTCTTGGAGCCGACCTTCCGTTTCCTCGGAGCGAAGGTCTTCAGAGCAGGGTGGAAAGGCTTTTGAAGCAATAGAGAAAGCTTTGTCCAGTGCCAAAGCCCTACCTTTGGACCCGATGTCCCACCAGCAGCTGGTAGCAACCTCTTCTCCCCTGCCTCTCCCTCAGCGCAGGGAACCAGAAACTCAAGGAGCCCCCATTGGAGGTGTCCCCTCTTCTGAGACCTCCCCAGATTATCCCACTGGGAAGCTCCCTCAGAAGAGATTTTTAAGAGGAAGCACATTGACTCCCCTGAGTCAGTCACATCAGACATTGATTTGGATGAGTCAGAAGGATCCCCAAGATTACCCTCTGAGGATGTCTCTTTTGTAGACATCCTTGAAATCCTCAGACAGAGGGGTGATTGGAAGACCTTTAACCCTACTGATGACGAATCAGTGTACCTTGAGGCCTTTAGTTCACTACCTTCCACCTCCTGGGTGACACTGCCTTATGACCAACTCTTGGGGGTCATATCCCGGAAAGCCTGGACCTCCCCGGACACAGTGGAGCCTGTCCCGAGGAGGCCAAACAGATTTATGACTGCTCCGGAAGATAAGTTCTTTCTTTCTAAGGGAGTTCCTGTGGATGATATGGTGGTAGCAGCGGCCACAAAAAAGGAGTTGCCCGAAACATCTTCTAATATCCATCCTCCTAATAAAGAGTCCAGGACGATGGATAGGTATGGAAAGCATACCTTCTCTTCAGCGGCATTTATCTTACGATTGCTGAATTACCTGTCCCATTTTACTAGACTTCAAAGGAATCTCCTGAAAAAGTTGGGAGATGCCCTTCAGGGTTCAGTAGCTTCAGGATCCATGGACAAGGTATCTGCACAGCTCTCCACCCTTACATCTATAGCTAACTCCTCAATGAGTCTGATTTCCTATGCAGCTGATGGAGTGAGCAGGGCAGCCGCAGCAGGAATTTCTCTTAGGAGACATTCCTGGATGCATCTATGTAACTTCACAGAATCCTTTAAGTCTTCCTTTACCAACGTCCCCTTTGATGTTTCACCTCTTTTTGGACCGCAGGTAAAAGAGACTTTGAACAAGTGCAAGCAGGAAGGGAAAACCTTATCTGCTGTCGGAGTCTGTTTCTCCCTTCTTTCTCGACCATATTCCAAGGGTCAAACAGAAGGAAAAATGTGGTTCCGTAAGTCCCAAAAAGGTTTCCCTCAGCACAAGGTCAACCCTCCCCAAGAGGCAGAGGGGGAGGATATAATGGAAGATGCCACCCTCGTGGCAGAGGACATCCGCAACATCAGGGAGATAGAGATACCTTCTCTGATCGTCCCTTCCATCGCCCCTGAGGGGTTGCTCGACTGTTCATCTCTGGAGGCAGTCGGGGGTCATCTTTCACTGTACCCAAGCGCCTGGCTACAAATTTTTCAAGATTGTTGTTTTCAAACCATAATCTCCAGAGGTTACCTTATTCCCTTTGTTTCCTATCCTCTGGTAAACCAGTCTCTACCAGATGTGTCACCCATTCAATTAGACCGTGCAACATCAGAGGTCATCTCGTTGCTTCAAAAAAGAGTCATCCAAGAAGTCCCCACAGAGCAAGTAGGATCCGGAACTTACAATTCTTTTTAGTTCCAAAAAAGACATGGGACTGGAGATCAATTCTAGATCTCAGCAAACTCATCAAGTCTGTAAAGAAATCCAAGTTCTGTATGATCACTATGCAGTCAATATTTCCCTTTATCAGGAAAGACAATTGAATGTGCTCCATAGATCTTCAGGACAAGTACTACCACATCAAAATGGACAGGTGCTCCAGAAGGCATCTACGCTTTTGGCTGGGAGCCAGTCATTTTCAATTTCGAACACTTACCTTTGGCCTCACTACAGCCCCCAGAGTGTTCATCAAATGCATGACAGTGGTAACGGCTCACCTGAGACATCAAGGATTCCAGGTGTTTCCGTACCTAGATGACTGGCTCCTCACTGCTACCACAAAGCACCGACTAATCAGAACCAGGGGCGAGACTCTATCCTTGTATGCCAGATTAGGCATTACAATAAACTTAAAAAAATCAGCCTTATGTCCATCGCAGCGCATTGTCTTCTTAGGCTCAGAAATAGACTCAAACACCATGACAGCAAAACTGACACCAGAAAGGATTAGAATCGTTGCACAACCAAGTCACATTTTTGCTGAAGAAAGACAATGTACAGGCCAGGATAGTCCTTTAGCTCCTAGGGACTATGGCTTCCACCATTCTCTTAGTTCCCCTAGCCCATCTGCACATGAGAGTACTTCAGTGGCTACTATTTGCACAGTGGTCAATGCAGGATCTCCCCCTGTCTCACCAAATACTCATCACAAACTCCTGCAAGAAAGATCTAACGTGGTGGTTACGTACGGATCAACTTCATCTAGTTCGCCCACTTGCTTCCCCTCAACAAAGTCCAGTCTTGACCACAGATAGCTCCCAGATAGGGTGTGGGGGGGGCATTGTCTGGGAATGACGATCCAAGGTATTTGGCAGGATCACGAGAACCACTTGCACATAAATGTTCTAGAGATGAGAGCGGTGCTATACGCGTTGCAAGCACTTCACAGTTCTTTTCCCACTGGGACAATTGCAATTCAATCAGACAACATGTTTGTAGTGTGGTAAATAAACAAGTAAGGAGGAACCAAATCGTACCCACTTTGTCGAGAGGCTCTAAGATTATGGAAATGGGTGATGGACACTCGAACGCTTTCTGGTAGCAACGCACATTCAGGGGAAGTCCAGTGTGATAGCAGACAAACTCAATTGAGCAATTCTGATGCCTCACTAGTGGTCCGTCCCTGAATTCAGAAGTTGCGGAAGAGATTTTTCGCAAATGGGTCCAGCCTTGCAGCGACCTATTCGCCACGTACATGAACACCAAATGCAGCAGCTACTTTGCCATAATTCCCCATCCGGGGATGTCACCCAGGGATGCTCTGGTCCACAATTGGCCTCCAGAACTCCTTTTTGCTTTTCCACCCTTTCCTCTCATACCAAAACTGATTCAGAAAGCAAAACTGTTGGAGTACCCTGATCCTCATTGCTCCTTACTGGCCTTGCCAAGTCTGGTTCCCCTTCCTGTGACCCTATCTCTTGGAGAAACCATGGATTCTGGAACCATCTCCAGACCTCCTGATTCATCAATCAGGGCAGTTCCATCCTACTATCCAAACCCCGAAATTGACAGCATGACTGCTCCAGTTCCACGAATAGCCAGGTGTGTTTCCCTTTCCCCTACAGTCAAACATATTCTGATTTCTTCACACAAGTCTTCCACCAGGAAATTATATTCCGATAAATGGAAAAGGTTCTCCATTTAGGCATCAGACCAAGGCATAGATCCCTATTCAGCTCCCCTAGAGTCTATCCTGTCCTTCGCATCCATTTTTCAAGAAGGAGCTGCAGCTGCTACTATTAGAGTTCAGTTAGCTGCCATCTCTAATTATCATTTTGGCTACATGGGAAATCCAATCATGTCCCACTCTTTATGCAAAACCTTTTTGAAAGGAATCCTCCTTCTCAGACCTCCAATCAGGCAACCACCAGACCCCTGGGACCTGAACCTAGTTCTCACATCTTTAATTTCTCCACCTTTTGAACTGTCTTCTTCATTAGATCTGAAATTCTTGTCTTGGAAGACATTGTTCTTAGTGGCTATAACATATGCTGGGAGAGTTTCAGAATTGCAAGCCCTCACCATTCGACCTCCTTACATTGTTTTCCACAAGGGTAGAGTCTCACTTAGAACTAATCCATCCTTTTTTTCCTGAGGTATGTGCAGAGCATAATCTCAACACAACTATAGAATTACCAGTTTTCTTCCCAAATCATAGTAATAAATCAGAATACAGACTACACCAATTGGGCGTCCACAGAATTCTCTGATTTTACTTACACAGGACTAAAGAATTTTGAAAATCAGACCAATTGTGTGTTTCCTTCTCAGACAAAAATATAAAAGCTTGCCTGTTTCTAAGGTCACTTTGTCTAAATGGCTTTCAGACTGTATTGCATTTGCTTACAAAACTACTGGCAAACAATTACCTGTCAAAGTAAAAGCCATTCAACCAGAGCAGTATCAACTTCATATGCCTTTAGATCAAAACTCCCAATTGATGCCATTTGTGCAGCAGCTACTTGGGCAAGACCTCATACCTTTGTCCCTTATTACAAATTGGATTTGGCCTCCCGGGACATGTCATCCTTTGGGTCCACTGTGCTGAAGAGTCTTTTCGCTTGAGCCAGCCGGCATCAAGGTGTTAGGGATGCTGTCCCATCCAGCAAGAATTACAGCGAGATAAGACTACGTAACATAAAGAAGTTATGTACTTACCATAACATTCCAAGTTTGTAGTCCATCTCACCTACATTTTTGCGTCCCACCCTCCTTCCCCCTTCCTGTTTCCTGGAGGAACTGGTGGACTGTCCATTATGCTGTCTGACCTGGTTGTAGTTGTCTGTCCATTTGCATGGATAGTAATACAGGTATTCTGTTTATATGTGCATAGTTATTGATAGTGTATTTACTGTTATGTACCTATTTACTTTCTTGCAAACAAGATCTGGGGAATTGCCGTGAGGCCCCATGGGATAGGGGTTAGCCTCGAGCCAGTAAAAGCTCTCAAGCTTTAGTATCGGCCGAGAATAGGCTCCGAACCCATCCAGCAAGAATGTAGGCGAGATGGACTACAGACATGGAAAGTTATGGTAAGAACATAACTTATTTTTTAAGCGCTTCTACAGCTGCTAAAAAAATTACCGAGATCTGTTTTTTTTTTTCTAACCAGCCAGCCAGCCAGCCATCCAGCCATCCATTCATTCATTCATTCATTCATGCAGCCAGCCATCCATCCATCCATTCATGCAGCCAGCCATCCATCCATCCATTCATGCAGCCAGCCATCCATTCATACAGCCATTCATCCATCCATCCATCCATCCATCCATGCAGCCAGCCAGCCATCCATCCATCCATTCATGCATGCAGCCAGCCATCCATCCATGCAGCCATCCATCCATCCATTCAGCCAGGCATCCATTCATTCAGCCATCCATCCATCCATCAAGCTATCCATCCAGTCATTCATCCATCCAGCTGCCACTCCCACCAACCAGCTAGCCACTCCAGCAGCCAGCCAGCCAGCTAGCCACTCCAACAGCCAGCTAGCTAGCACTCCAGCAGCCATCCGTCGTACCCATAACAGCATCTCCTTCACCGCTCCTGTGGTGATGTCTTGGTAGAGGGTGTAGCCAGTGTCATAGTGGCCACACCCCATGTCCCCCTTTGGCCCACTTAAAAGGTGGCAACCCTATATGCCAATAAGGCAGTGTGTTCTACAAATATCTACTGTTACATGTAAGTAGGCTATGCAGTGATTGGTATTCTAGTCCTACATGTTACAGATTTTAAAAACAAAACAGAAAAAAGGGATTAATACTATGAATACTGCAATGTTCATTAACTGAGTGGGATGATGTGAAACAGGCTAGCTCATGCTTTAAGAGCCTAACGGGCCTTCCCAAGTAGATCTTGCATTACCCAGTAGCATGAGTAGATGAGATTATTCTGGAAAGAGCTTCCAAAGACTAATTTACAGTGAGTGCAGGTAGCGCAAAAGCAGAAAAGGGACTGGCTGAATTTGGCAGAGAAGCCAGTCACATACCACCAGCTATCTGACAGCACTTGCAGTTAAATGCAGCTAAATAAGAAATCCTGTTTTTTGGTTCTTCCCACTAATTAGTTAAATGTAATTTCTTTTCAGTAACTGAAATGAACAAGGAATGTTTTCTAACTGACCTTAACCAAGAACATTTAAAAAGCCAGTAAAAAAAAAAACAAACTTAAAAGTAAAACAAGCTGTCATATAATAAGAGAAAACTCAAAATAATTTATGTATCCAAACCATAAAAGAATAAAGCTAATCAGAAATGCAATGCAGCCATACACCAGCATTAGATTCACAACACTAGTAGTTAAAAAATTAATTGTGTATTACCATGGTGCATTTTCTGATGTTAATCCTGTGCTACTCAGAAATTGTGTACCTTGGAGATTGCTATTAGACTCGGTGAAACTTTTGCTGGTTGCATGTTGTTCGCTATGAAAGTACACCATAGTAGAATGGCATAAAAAGAAGTTATGTTCTTACCATAACGTTCCATGTGAGTTGTTCATCTCGTCTTTGTTCTTACACATGGGTTCGGAGCCGATCCCTTGGCTCCGAGTCGGCCACATTCCAAGCTCTGCGTCTAAGAGAAGCTCGAGGCACAGTCCCTATCCCATGATCCCCTGCTGCTAACCCTCAGATCTAGTTTGCAAAAAAACCAGACAACAAAATATACCTGCCTACACATGCATACGCACCAAAATTACCTATATACGTACATACCTAAAAGGTAATGATAGATACAGGCAGATATGTTATACCTGACTGACTACGCACGCATACATAGGCACAAATCGTCACAGAGAACCATGAGAAAGACAACCAGCCATGAGTCGTACCTGTTCCTCCAGAACATGGAGGGGAAAGGAGGGCGGGAGTGTAAGAACAAAGGCGAGATGAACAACTCTCATGGAACGTTATGGTAAGAACATAACTTCTTTATGTGAAGTTGTTCGATCTCGCCGTTTGTTCTTACACACGGGTAGCGTCCCCAGCACCCTAAACCACGGGTGGCTCACGGGAGAACATTCCTGAGAACAGTGGAACCAAAGGAAGCTGTGTCCCTGGAGGTCCTGTCCACTTTGTAATGAGTAATAAAGGTATGAGGCTTGGCCCAGGTAGCTGCAGCACAAATGATATCTAAGCTGCATGTGCCAGAGAAGTAGAAACAGCCCTAGTAGAATGAGCTTTAACTTTGAGGGGAGTAGGCTGATTTGAAGATGAATAAACAAAGTTTATGCAGTCTGAAAGCCATTTGGATAGCGTGATTTTTGTAACTGCAAGTCCTTTCTTACTATCTGCATGAGACACAAATAGTTGGTCCGATTTTCTGAACTCTTTTGTTCTGTCCAGGTAAAATCTCAGTTGTCTATGTACGTCCAATTTGTGAAGCATGTATTCCATCTTATTGGTGTGGTTCCTGAAAAAGGTGGGAAGTTCTATGGACTGATTAAGATTCGATTCTGAGCAGACTTTTGGTAGAAAGGACGGATTAGTACGTAAGGTGACACCTGTCTGGATGAAATATCAAATATGATGGTTTCATTGACAGTGCCTGTAGCTCCGAAACTCTGCGGGCTGAAGTGATGGCCACCAGAAATAGGGTTTTCCAAGAAAGATATTTCAGCGGGCATGACGAAGCTGGCTCAAACGGCGATAGCATGAGTTGGGATAGCATCAGGTTTAAATTCCATGGAAAAACTGGGCTCCGAATAGGTGATCGGAGATGATAAGTTCCCTTCATGAAAGCCCTACAAAGTCTGTGCGACATAATTGTAGCGCCTCCTTCACCCACATGAAAATTAGATATGGCAGCCAGCTGTACCCTTATGGTGGATGTTGAAGCCCCGTGGTGAAAGAGAGTAGATAGAAATTCTAGAATCTTGTGAATAGGAGCAACCAAGGGATCTAAACCTTGTTTGGAGGCCCAACACGCAAAAAGTTTCCACTAGCTCTTATACAATTTTCTAGTGGAGGATTTGTGGGAAGAAATCAGAATATGTTGTACTGCTGGAGACAAAAAATCTGACCTGGCTAAGCTGGGAAGTGGAGCAGCCATGCTGTCAATTTGAGGGACGAGAGAGAGGGGTGAAGAACTCCTGACAAGTGGGTCAGCAGGTCTGGCACTGGGTCCAGAGTCCAAGGTTCCTCTATTTGGTGAGCTTGGAGGAAGGGGAACCAGATTTGTCGAGGCCAGAATGGTGCTATCAAGATGACCGTCCTTTCCAGACCTTTGGCTTTCTGTAGAAATTTTGGGATTAGTGGAACAGGCGGGAAGGCATATAGGAGACCCGGGGCCAGTCGTGTACAAGTGCGTCCCTGGGGGCACCCCCCAGAGGGAGAAGTAGGGCGAAATAGCTTCTGCATTTGGCATTCAAGGGGGATGCAAAAAAGTCGCTGCAAGGCTGGCCCCATCTGCGGAAAATACTTTCCGCTACTTGATTTTTGAGGGACCACTTGTGAGGCAGCAGGATGGCTCTGCTCAACCTGTTCGCTATTACGTTGGAAGTGTCCGGGATGTGCATTGCTATGAGAAAGCGTCCGGTGGACACAGCCCATTGCCAGATCCTCAGGGCCTCTCTGCATAAGGGGTAAGACCTGGTTCCTCCTTGCTTGTTTATGTACCAGACCACTGACATGTCTGTTTGAATTGCAACTGTTCCCGGAGGTAAGTGGTCGTGAAAGTGCTGCAACGCTAGGAACACTGCTCTTAACTCTACGACATTGATGTGCAGTTTGTACCCCATTTCCGACCACTCACCTTGAACTGTTCTCCCCTGAAAAAGCCCCCCCCCCACCCTATCAGGGAAGCGTCCGTGGTCACTGTGGCTATGGGGGGGGGGGAGGAAGAACAAATGGGCAGCCTATCGTAAGTTCGTGACTGTTCGTCCACCATTGAAGATCTCGTTGGCAAGATTCCATGAGTAGGATGTTGTGTGACAATGGTAGCTGTTGGTAAGACCACTGTGCGAAGAGTAGCTACTGGAGGATCCTCATGTGCATTCTCCCTAGGGGGACCACGATAAGGGCTGCTGCCATCATGCCTAAAACTTTCAAGACCTGTGCAGCTGGGACTCTTTTGTTTTCTAGTAGAATAGAAATCTCTTCTCTCAGGGCTGAGACTCTTGACTGGGGAAGTCTGATCAGGGATAAGGTAGTGTCTAATTCCGCTCCTATGAAAGATATATGCTGTGAGGGGGATTAGGCAGATTTTTCGAAGTTCAGAGTTATGCCTAAATGGGAACACAGATTGATTGTATAGTCCCTGGCTTGCAATAGGTGACGCCTGGTGGTGGCGGTTAGGAGCCAGTCGTCTAAGTATGGAAACACCCGGAATCCTAGTCGTCTCAGGTGGGACGCCACTACTGCCATGCACTTGGTGAACACCCTGGGGGCTGAGGTGAGGCCAAAGGGCAGAGCTCGAAACTGAAAATGACTGGCTCCCAGCCTGAAGCGCAGGTGATCTCTGGATGGCCTGGCCATTTTTATGTGGTAGTACGCATCCTTGAGATCTATAGAGCACATCCAATCGTTCATTTGAAGAAACGGAAGGATGAATTGTAGCATGACCATCCGGAATTTTTCCTTCTTCATGAAGGTATTGAGTTTGCTGAGGTCCAGTATTGGCCTCCAGTCCCCTGTTTTCTTTGGAACTAAAAAGAACCTTGAGTAAGTTCCAGATCTTATTTGGTCCACCGGGACTGGCTGGATGACTCTTTTTTTTTAACAGTCTTTGTATTTCTATGGCTGCCTGATCCCTCAGATTTAGTGGAACATCTGGGAATCTTTTTTGGATGGGAGGATTGTTTAAGAAAGGGATGTTGTATCCTCTGGTTATTATGCTTTTTACCCAGGAATCTGAAGTGAGTTTTAGCCAGGCCTCTGGGTATAAAGCCAAGCGACCCCCATCTGCCTCCAGAGCAAGACAGCTGGGTCTACACTCAGGAGTGCTGGAAGGGCTTACCAGGGACGCTATCCCTGTCGCCCTGGTTCTGCGGACCCCCTCTGCCGCCTGGGCGGCGTCTTCCATTCCTTCCCCCTCCTCTGCCTCTGGGGGGGGGGTTTCACTAGATTGGAAAGCTCCCTGAGTCTTCTGGAACCACATTTTTCCACCTCTTTGCCCTTTGGGGTATGGGTCTAGAAGGGGCGGAAAAACGGACCCCTACGGCAGACAGGGTCTTTCCTTCTTGCTCACACCTAGTGAGCGTCTCCTTCACTTTGGGCCCAAACAAGGAGGAGCCATCAAAAGGGGCATTAGTAAAGGAAGACTTAAAGGCTTCCGCAAAGGAGCATAGGCGTATCCAGGATTGTCTCCGCAGAGCAATCACTGAAGCTGCAGCCGTACTCGATCCTTCGGCTGCATATGAAATGAGCCGCATGGATGAGTTGACGATAGAGTTTAGGGTATTGAGGTGTGCTGTCACCTTGTCTGAGACAGCAGCATCTGTGGTACCCTGTAGAGTATCTCCCAGTTCTTTGAGGAGATCTCTCTGAAGACGGGTAAAATGAGTGAGATAGTTCAGCGATCTCATGGAAAAAGTCGCTGAACTAAAAATGCGCTTCCCGTACCTGTCCAACGTCCTGGAGTCCTTGTCAGGAGGATGAACAGAGGAAGATGCCTCAGACATTTCTTTCTTGGTAGCCACCACCACCACTATAGCATCAACTGGGACTCCCTTGGTGAGGTACGCCTTATCCTGGGGGGCAGTGATGTACTTATTGGGCCTCTGAGGGACTGGTTCCAATGTGTCAGGGGACTCCCACGCCCTTCGAGCTATTAAATCCTTAACTCATTGAAGGGCGGAGTTACCCAGGAGGTGGAGGGTTGAGCCCCAAAAGCCTTCAGTAACACCGACTCTCCTCAGTAGGGGCAAGGGACTGCCAGTCACCCCTCTGTTTGAGAATTTCAAGGATGTTGGCAAACGAGACATCCTCCGAGGAGGACCGTGGGGACCCCTCTGACACATCCAAGTCGGTATCCGATGTCAACGATTCCTGTGGGGAATCAATGTGACTCCTCTTGCACAACCTCTTCCTCGGGACATCATCGGAGGGGACATATGGTGAAGCTTATAAGGAGCAGGGTTCACCCTCTGGGGTTGACTGAGGCTTTGGGTCTCTACACTTGGCGGGAACCAGTGGTGCAGAGACAGAACATGGACCTTTCAGGGAGGGAGACGAAGAATCTGATGATGTGAAAGTCCTACCAGACAATACCTTCCTCATGGCTTTGAAGGCACCGGAGCCCCGGGCCGAGGGTTCCACCGGTTCCGAAGAAGATGATAGTCTCCCCGGGCCAGGAACCACGGGCTCCGATCCATAGGACGGAGCCGAACTAATCTGCGCCAAGGCATCGAGGGGAAGAGTCGGAACTGAAACTTAGGTTCGACTCTCCCCCCCAGAACCGAGGAGAGATTGTCGGCTCCGAGACCCCTCGATGGGTACAGAGGATGTCGAGGTCAGTGGAGCCGAAAGCACTAAAGAAGGCTTCAGCCCCGGGGGATCAATGATCATCAGATCCACGACTCCCGGCTCTGATGACTCGACGGGTCTCGAAGGAGGATCAACAGATGGGACGAGAAGGGCCTCAAGCTTCAAAACCAACTGGGACGAAACTGCAATCAGTTTGGATAAGGCCGTGCTCTCCATCAGTTTCTGCACCACTCGATCCACATCGGTGTCAGACTGTCTGGAGGAACAGGCCAAAGGGGCCGAAGAGGTCACCGAGCGAAGGATCGATGAAGGGAGTACCTCTGACACTGGCTCCAAGACCTGGACCTCGACTCGAGGCAGCATCTCGGTGCTCGGCTCCAAGGTCTGTGGAGCCAGCAACCGAATCTTAGAAGAGGTACTCGGAGCAGATGACCTGGGCTCTGATACCTTCGAAGACTTTGACCCCTTCGAAGACTTCGATGACTGGTCCGCCTTTTCCAATGCCTCCTGAAACTCCGGCTTCAGGAGACCTCTCTCGACCAGTTTCCTGCGTCTCTCCATCATCACTCTGCCACTAAACGAGTGGCAGATGGAGCAATCCTCCTGAAGATGGAGAGGGCCCAAACAGTAAATGCAGGAAACATGGTTATCAGTTATGGACATTTTCTGTCCACACTGGCAACGTTTAAAGCCAGATTTGGCTTTTTCTGACATTTTTATCCAAAATAGCAATACAACTATATGTATAAAATATACAAAAACTAGCACTAACACACACTATAATAACTTTAGTTAACCGGTGAAAAGAAAAGGAATTATCAGTACAAAATTCTGACAGAGCCCTGACAGAAAAAAGGAAAAATGGCCAAAGGCCTAGGAGCAGCTGCTCCCACAACAGTCTAACACTAATTAAAACAAGACACACACCTAACACTACACTAATACTATGTAATCCTAATAATAAACTCAACAATTCTAACTATTTTAGAAGATATATATATATATATATATATATATATATATATATATATAGATATAGATATAGATATAGATATATAGATATATGTATGAAAAATATGAAAGATACTGGCGCGAGCCGTCACTCGACGAGACCTGTTGCAGCGGCAAACTAGATCTGAGGGTTAGCAGGGGATCATGGGATAGGGACTGTGCCTCGAGCTTCTCTTAGAATGTGGCCGACTCGGAGCCGAGGGATCAGCTCCTAACCCATGTGTAAGAACAAACGGCGAGATCGAACAACTTCACATTTTGTGTTTTACCCATAGTGGTAGACAGTGTGTCACAGCCTGATAGAGCAATCTGAAGTTTCCACACTTTAAGAAAATATATGAGTTGCCCACAACCCTGCTGTAGTCTCGCAGCTAGCACAAAGGTTAAGACTATGAGCTGTTAATGAGTTGCTTCCTGTAAACCAGAGTTTTATTCCCTCAGCCTCCATTTCTCTACTCTGAGAAGTCAGTTAACCATACAGTGCTCTAGGATAATGGGGAATTTAGGTTAGGGTCTGTGGACTCCTTGACTGCATTCCTAGTCAGTACCTGTGAACTGTAGATTACTGTTGATATACAAAAATGCATTTAAAAAAAATGAACATCTTACTTTAAAAAAATAAGAATGAAATAATCCCCAATAATGTTTGTGTCATTGCACCGATACAGTTAATTGGAAATGGTTGTGAGTTGTAATGCACACATGTGCATGCCAATGAACATGGTGTCGCATTTCTGGTATTTCATTTGGGTGCTGTTTGTGCCTTAACCTAATGCAGCTGCTGCATGTTAAAAAAGTATAGAAATATAACACCTTGGAGGGAAGCATAGCCTTTAAGCCGACAAAAACAGATATTCAAGTGTTTTTTTATATTAGTATACATTTTTTGGATTATCCTTGCCACTTAACAGTAAAAGTTGTGTGGTGGAACAATTCTTTTTTGCGCCAGATTCCAATATATTGGAGCAGCATTGCAGAAAAGTAATACAGAAGGTGAATTGCAATGCCCAGCTGTGTAAAGTGCAGGAAAGTTTAAGTACACTGACCACAGAGCAGTGTGTAACAGTAACAATTAGAGCAGCTGGGAGACACCACTAGTGTGCCATAAGTACTAAAATCTTGTGCAGTACCAGATGGTGCGACTGATAACTTAAACCAGCATATTCCCATTTGTGAAATAGGTTACCCTTGTGTGTCAAGCATTCAAAAGTAGTTTGGAAAACTGGATGCGGTGATAGCAAATTTTCAACAGGACGGGGATATCTGGGGGAAATCTATCTAATGGAGGCCACTTGTCTCCCATCATTACTTGGTGTTGCGGCCAAGCTTCTTGATGGGTCATCCTTGCCCTAAGCTTAGTAAAAACATACATTTTATTTTAAAAAAATTATTAGTTCAAAGATAATATAATTTCCTTTCAAAATATAGTTCTAGAACAATATTTTTTGTTGCTTTTATACTTTAAATACTAAAGATAGTTCAATTTCCTTTCAGGAAATATAGTTATTAAACAATAAAGTAAAAAAAATACTTCAGGAAAAAAGGCGACAAGGGAAGAAGTTAAAAACGGAATGCTTTCACATAAGATAAAGATAAAATAGACACATTAGGGTAACTCATGAGGAAAGGCTAGGAGAAGGGAAATTAGACATTTATTTTAACCATTCATATAAAAAAACATTCCGTCTAGGCTTCCACCAGTTTATAAGTAGAAAAATTAATAAAATAATGCTATTATTATTTTTAAGGGAAATCTGGTAATTATGTAGTTTTCTGAACTGCTTAAAGAAGCCTTGCAGTAGTCCTATGAAATTCTTGCTTCTGTTTGTTCATAATCCTGCTACCTTATCTAAAAAACTAAATAGTTAAATGAAACAAGTAAATCACACAATTTTTTAACTCCTGAATACGTTCTCTAATATAACCTGTGTATCAGCCCAGCAGGCTTGAACATGAAAGTAGTTCTATCACTGGAGTAAGTTTGCTTCAGGTTTACCACAGTACCAACAGACTGATTTGTTGGTGAGCCACATCAGCTTATGGGATGTATAGCATAAACCCTCAAAAAATTTCTATCAGAAGTATCTGTGGAGAAGTGTAGTATTTCATAATTTTGTAAACAAGGTCCCCAAGTTATTTAAATCCTTAGAAATACTTGAGTCGTATTCTTTCTGTGTCAGTCTTGTCCTTATCTTTGTGTAACTTGACTGCTTTAAAGGTCTTTTTTTAGATGTCCACTTATTGATCTCTGCTGCATTAGCATCATCTGTATGGGATTATATCCTGACAAGGATATAACAGCCAGCCAGCTTCCAAATCTTCATGGCATCTTACATGCACCAGACTGTCAAGCAGCTCAAGCTGAGCTGACTAAAAGACAGATTTGGGTGTGAAGTCCTCCAGAACTTTACTGCCACCAAAGAATATGTTCCTCTGAGGCTTTCAAGCGCTTACGGCCATCTTGTGCTTTCCTTTGCTGAGCAGATAAGTACCCTTGGGGGGGTGCTTACATTTTCCTAATTTTTATTTGTTACTTTCCTCTGCAAGAAAGTTATTTTAAAGCTTGTAGTGTTTTGTTTTAACAGGCTTTCTCAAGACTCCAGTGTACATTTAAACTGAGCACTTGTTTTTTCCTGTCAGCTTAAAAGTAGTGTGAAGTAATTGAAAACGTTTTTTTTTTGTGGAGAATTTGTGTTTCTCTTCTTTTGTGGACTGGCATAGTGTTTTAAAGTGCTTTTTATTGTGCTTCCTTTGTCAAAAAAGTAACTTTTTGGACTGGTAGTGTTTACCGACAGTTGCTGCTCCTTTTTCACAGGGATAAGGCACCATTTTTGGCTTGAGTTTGGAACAGACTACTGCTCCCATAGTTCGGCCTCCTTGTAGCCGCAAAAAAAGAAAATTAAGCAAACATCCTTTGCTACCACAGCAGGCTAGCAATTTGCCTCAGTCTTGGGTGTGTGGCTGTGCTGTGACCATTTGTTGTTCGTCAGACTACTTATCTTTTACCCAAGATCCCTCTGGTGTAGCATCTGCAACCAGTATAGACCGGGGGTTAGCCATGTCCTCTGTGGCTGCTGGAGTCCTCTCAGTGGGCAAGGGAAAGCCACTCTTGTCATTCCTGGGAGAGAGAACAGGGAAGAATTCCCTGTTTTGTCATAATGTTGTGCCCTTACCTGGGGAAGCTGCCACTGCCCGTAATGTCACTGTTGGTCCCAGTTTTTCCTGTCAAAAAGAAACAGAAAACTAAGCATGTATGTACTCCATAAATCTCTTTAGACAGTAGTAGTTTACTGGGTCTGGCTCAGGGTTTTATTCAGGCTGTTGATCCTTTTTGTGAATTTGTTTCTAGTAAAAGAGAGAGAGATTCATCTTTTCTTGAAGAAAAGATTCTAAATCTGAGCAGAAAGATGCTGCAATGGATTACGGGTTTTGTCCTTAGATAAAACAAAAAAATGAAGCCACGCACAGGTACAAATGTTTATTATCCTGGTACCACGGCATTTCACCTTCAAGGGATAACCAGTTCAAGTTACCAACGAATTAAATAGTCACACTAATTAATTTGAATTAATCATTTAACATTCAATATTTAAATACTCACACATATTATTTTAAAGTGACTGTGCTATGAATTTATTCATTTATTTATTTATATTTGTTGACCGGGAGTGTCCGACTGGACGTAGTTCCATTTTCAGCGGAGACCCGGGGAGAAAAGCTCCACAGTTAAAATAAACAGACAGTAGTTACATTGGATTTCATAGCGATTAACAATTTACATAGCAATTACTTACAACATATTTACAGATGAAGAACATAGTACATCAGTAGGCAACTAGAATCTTTATCTATGAAGTACATAACAGACATTAACAAATGTTACAATAAGAAGTTCCTGCTGTATAATAAGTACTAGGATTATGAGCATCAGAGCTTGCTATAATCATGGTAGTTAGTGGAGTGGAAAGAAAGGTAGTGGTTGGATGGGGTGGGTGATATTAGAGTGGGAGTTGCAAGGGCATAGCCAGCGTGTTTTTAGGTGCGCTTTTAGTAAAGTTTTGAAGTGGGTGCATGATGGTACGGAGGTAATTGTGGGTGGGAGGGAGTTCCATAATTTGGCTGTGATGCAAGAGAATAGTGCTTCACCAGCAGAGTTATTGTCTTTAGTGATCTGCAAGTGATTTTTTGTTGCTGGATCTTAGTGGTCTGGTGGTGCGATAGGGTTAGAAAGACAAAATTAAATATAAAATGACTGTAAACTCACAAAACCCTACCAACAAAAAACTATTGATAAAACTAAAAAAAAAAAAAAATAATAAATTAAAAGTTGAACACTACTTCCTGATTAAGACCCCTAGGGGAGAGAGTACCATAATTAAAAATAAATGCAATTTCAAGTTGATTTAGTCTCCTAGCAAAGTCTCAGGGTAGATTTCATTGTCATTCATGTCGTGTTATTTATGTTTTAGGTTGTGGGTGTGATATGGTTCAATGGTGTTATGGGACAAGATCAGCTTATTAAAATGTATATTAATTTCAGTTCATTAATGATGCTATAATATGATTGTTGAAAAGCAAATATAGTTTGTATGCAGGGCTGGGAAAAATACAGCTTCATAAGATAAAGATGTTCATCGTGTTTCACTGTTGCAGTCATTACAGTAGGGTTATCCTGCTGGCAGGCTACCCTCAGTCAGCCCGAATTCCAAAGTCTAGGTCCGGCGTCAGTTGCTGTCGCCTCTTCCCTGACGTCATTGCGCCAGGGGTATAATAGATGCAGCCGACACCATTTTCTTCAGTCTTTCTTGCCGCGTGGTACCCGAAGCAAAAGCAGTTCGCAAGTGCCGGTCGGCCAACTCCTGAGATTTTCAAAATCGAATTTCAGATTCGAAGTCTTCATTAAAGCTAAGTACCCCGTTTGGGAAACTTTTTTCTTGCTCCAGACCGATGTCAGAAAAAGTTAACAATTGTATTTCTTGTGGGAAGCAAATACCTCATAAGGATTTTCATTCTTACTGTATTCCTTGCCTAGGCCCTGACCACGACATTGCTAGCTGTCAGTTTTGTGCTAGATTTAACCAACACACTATTAAGCGTCGGTACGATTTTACCTTTCATTACTTTGGCCGAAGGTTCAATTATATAATGCCGTCGGAGCAGCCGATGACCGGAGTTTATAAAAAGCGCATGGAAAAGGACAGGCATCCGAGGTCCAAAACCGACGACGAGGCTTCTGCTAGGCCTGTCGCCGGTTCTCCGGTTCCCAGTGAGGTGCTTTTGCAGCCCCTGACGCCTGCTACCTCAGAGCCACAGGCCGCTTCTGACTCCCATGTGGAGTCAACTAGGCCACTGGAAACTCAAGGTATTGGACACTCAGAAACTATTCCCTCAGATGGGTCCAGAGCCGCTGAGCAGGCATCGGCTTCTGAGGATGTTTTCAGACCTACACAGTTATATGTACAGCCAACCTCAGCTTCAAAGGCAAAGACTAAAGCAGCTCTAAAGACAAAGAAGCAAGTACAGCATTCTCCTGGACATACTTCCATGCCTAAAAAACAGATGCTTAAAATGGCCGAAGACCTAATTACTTTGATCAGGGGTTCCCATCCCCCTCCTGATAAGAGGCCTAGGCAAGAGATAGATTATGAATCTTCAGATCAGGTTTCCATTTCCTCTGATTCCTCTTCTGAACATGAATATTCCCTTCCTCCCTATGAGGATTCTGATGCTGAAGAATCCATCCCTTCAGCCTCGCCTCCTGAGGATTATTCTTTTGGGGAAACCTTGCATACTGTGAGGGAGCATTTCCATTGGGAGAGCCAAGATTATTCTGAATCCAAGAAAAGGCTCAGAGACTTCCTTTTATTATCCCAGCACAGATCCCTTGCTATTCCTCCTGTTTTAGACATTGTAGATGATGTTTTCACAGAGTCCGTTCAATCTCCTGACTCTTTACCATCAGCTCCTGTAAAGCCAGACAGTTACTACAGGGTTCCGGATTCACATAAATTTCTTTACAAAAACCCTGCTGCTGACCCAGAAACAATTTCTCAGGGTCCCAAGGGGGGTAAAAGCTTCCACTGCGAAAAACCCTACTCCCCCTGATAGGGATTCAAGGGCCCTGGACAGATGGGGAAAAAAGATTTATACTTATGCTACCTTGGCTGTAAGAGCTTTAAATTGTCAGTTCCATATGCTTAAATATCAGCAATATCTTATGTCACTGCTTACACAGAAAATGTTGACAAATTCAGAATGTGCAGAAAATAAAGAAATGCAGGATTTATTGCATGCAGCTGAACAAGTGGGAAGGCATACTTTGCAATGTGGTTTTGATTCTCTAAAGGCCTCTTGCAGGGCCGCAGTTACAGGTTCTGTCATTAGAAGGCATGCTTGGTTAAAAGAGCAGAATCTGCCTGATCATGTTAAAGCAAAACTATTAGATGCTCCATTACAACATGATACATTGTTTGGTGTTAAAGCAGAAGTGTTGAAGAAAATGGAGGAAAGCTCAATCTATGCAAACAGTGAAGGATTTCTTACAGGTACAGCCTCCCAGATTTAGCAGGATCTGCTCTACAAAGAATTGGTCCTTTCCAGTGTCAGACAGGCCACAAAGAGGCAGATACAGAAGCCCCAGAGGCAGATCACAGCCCCAAGGCTCATACAGGCCTAAGCAACGGGGTGCTTCTACCTCCAAAAGTGGAGAGGAAAAAACACAGCCATACAGGAAACAGTCTCAATGACTTTCCCCTACCAACACCAAGCACTTATCTTCTGGCTGCTCCTTTGGGGGGGAAATTAGCACTTTTATCACAAAATTGGCACAGGATCACCCAGGTCAAATGAGTCTTAAATATCGTATCTCAAGGCTACAGATTCCATTTTCACACCCTGCCAAGGCCAAACGGTATGCCAAACCTGCCATGCAATCAATGGACAGAGGCACAAAAACAAGTTTTATCCCTCATCGACATGAAAGCCATTCAACAAGTACCACAGCAAGAGCAGGGAATAGGATTTTACTCAAGGCTATTCTTGGTACACAGAAAGGACAAAGCCTGGAGACCAATACTGGACCTGTCTATCCTAAACACATTCCTGGATATTCCAAAATTCAAAATGTTAACTCTGCAGCAGCTTCTGCCCATGCTGGGCAAGAAGGCTTGGCTTGTGACTTTAGACCTAAAAGAGGCATACTTGCATGTCCCAATCAGACAGTCATGCAGAAGACACCTCAGATTTATGGCTGGCTCAATGCACTACCAATTCTCTGCACTGCCCTTTGGCTTATCTACTGCGCCCAGGGTCTTCACAAAGTGCCTGGCACCAGTGATTGCTTTTTGCAGACAAAGAGGAATACAAATATATCCATACTTGGACGACTGCCTTATTCAAGCAGAGAACAAGGACACTCTACTACAGCACCTGGCATTTGTAAAAAGGTTACTAACAGGTCTAGGGTACACAGTAAACGAAAATAAATCAAAACTTGTACCCTCTCAAGAGATAGTATCCCTGGGTGCAAGCTTAAATACAACTGCCCAGTTGGCTTATCTCATGCCAGACAGACAAAGACAACTGACTACTTATTTCAAAATGTTGGCAACAAAGTCCCAGTTATCTGCAAGAAAAATTCTGCAGGCTTTGGGCTTCATGGCATCCTGCATTCTACTAATTCTATATGCAAGAGTGCATATGAGGAAACTTCAATGGTATCTAAAAAGTGTTTGGGCTCAACATTGCAACAGCCTGGAAACAGTAAATGTTATGTGATCCTATCTCGCCTACATTCTGTACTGATGGGCTCGGAGCCGATCCCTCGGCTCCGACTCGGCACGCTTATGCTATAGAGCGAGGCCTCTTATTGGCTGAGCTATCTTTATCCCAGGATGCACCACCACTGATCCCCCAGATCTCGTTTGCCGCTTACAAAGCTTAGACGTGGTCTCAACTTGGCTGTGCTAAGTACTATTTATTTAGGCTTTTTCCTGTCAGAAATTTGCTTGATTTAAACCCAAAAGCTGTTTTAACAGCTATTGTTGCTATATTGTTGTTGTACGAACGTGTATTGGTAGTTTTGGTAGAGGATTTCGTGTTTTTTCCTGTCAGGGAAGGTTTCCCGTTTAACTTAGAGGGGCCTGCCCCCTGTTGTTTCTACTACCTTGTTTTTTTGTGTGTGGGTCAAGTACCCGTTTAAATTAGAGGGTCTTGACCCTCTCTATCTATCTTCTTCTATAGAAAATTGTTTCTTACTGTATTTAAAAAAAAAAAAAAAAAAATTTTTATTTTTTAAACTTTAAAATATTAAAGTAGGGATTTTGTTACTTGCTGTAACCCTTCTTTTTTGATTGTTTGTAGACAGCTGTGTTTGACTTTGGCTATGTCTAAAGAACACAAACCCTCCGGGTTTAAGAAATGCACGAGGTGTGGTTTCAAAATGTCCATAACGGACGACCACTCCTCGTGCGTCTATTGCTTAGGTGCCAAGCACCTACAAGAGTCGTGTAGTGTGTGCCACGCTTTCTCATCAAGAGTCCTCCAGGAGAGGAAGAACAAATTAATCCTCAAGGGGTTAATCAAGCCATCCTTCGAGGAGGCTTTATCTTCCTCTCCTTCTCCTTCCAAAAAGAAGAAAGCGTCGGCTCCGACCAGTCAGTCGGAACCAACTGCAAAAAAATCTAAGCAGACTTCTCCATCGGCTCCACGGACTTCGGAGCCGAGGGCGGAACGGTCTGCCTCGATGCCTCCAGCCTCGACCCCTCTGGTTTTGGAGCCGAGGACTGGGCGTCGAGGCGGATCACCCTCATCGGCTCCACTGCTTTTGGAGCCGATTTGGTGTACCGGCTCAGGCTCTTCCCCTCGAGCGAAGTCCTTATCAGCACCGAGGGAAATTACCTTGAGATCTCCCTCGGAGCCGATAGTGGTAGAGTCCATTCGGAGCCGGTCCCAGAGCCCTTCGGAGCCGATGGAGAAATCGGTTCGGGCCCGATCGGTATCCTCTAGATCATCCAAGATGTCTGATTCGGACATCGACAGGGTGCTCCTTAGACTCTTCCAGTCTCCAGTGTTCCAAAAGCTAGTTTCGGCTCCAGCCCATTCGGCTTCGGAGCCGATGGTCCACTCCCCTACTGTGGTTCCTCCTCCAACAGCTTCGGCACCGTTGGAGCCGGCACTGATGGAACCGGTGGAGGTTTTAGGGTCGGGCCCGACCCTTGCTCCAACTCCGGCTCTTGGGTCGGAGTTCAGTTCACGGACTTCCTCCTTCGGCCCTGGGGTGGGGGGCTTCGGGATTGATGCTTTCGGTCCCAAGTCTGCCTCTTGGTCCGGCGGCGGGAGTGCCGTCCACTGTCGTGGCCACGGAGGTGGGACCCTCCCAGGATTCTGGTGGTCCCGCCTTCAGGGCTATGAGGAGTGCATTAGCCAAATCTTCCTTGGCTACCTCCACGGTTTCCCCAGCGCCATCCCTGCATACGGAGACTGGGTCTTTGGCAGTCCCCCTGTCCTTAGACAGCGGAGCCCCTGGGCCTCAGGTTACCCCCGCTGGGGTTTCTCCCCCTCCTGGAGGTCCTTCTGAAGCCTCTT
This sequence comes from Protopterus annectens, assembly GCF_019279795.1. NCBI lineage: Eukaryota > Metazoa > Chordata > Ceratodontiformes > Protopteridae > Protopterus > Protopterus annectens. The sequence goes on along the minus strand of NC_056750.1, from coordinate 550,324,466 downwards.
CGGAAGAACCCCCCAGGAAGAGATTGTGCAAGAGGAAGCACGTTGACTCCCCTGATGAGTCTCTGACATCAGGCACTGATCTCGATGATGCAGAGGGGTCCCCAAAGTCGTCCTCGGATGATGTCTCCTTTGCAGACATCCTGGAAGCCCTAAAACAACGAGGTGGCTGGCAGTTCAAACCTCCCTCTGCTGATGAGTCAGTGTTCCTGAAGGCCTTCAGGGCTCAGCCCTCTGCCTCCTGGGTGTCTCCACCCTTCGATGAGCTCTTGGATTTGATCTGTCGAAGGGTGTGGGAACACCCAGACGCTGTGGAACCGGTGCCTGCTCGTCCGAATAAGTTCCTCTCGGCACCCCCTGATAAAGAATTTCTAACTAAAGGTGTGGCTGTAGATGCTTTGGTGGTGGCATCTGCTACCCAGCAAGATGTAGCAGAGGCTTCGACGTCCATCCATCCTCCTAATAAGGAGTCTAGGAGCATGGATCGGTACGGCAAGCGCACCCTCAGTTCAGCGGCCTTTACATTGAGGTCCTTGAACTACCTTACGCACTTTACCAGATTTCAGAGGGATCTGATTAATGAGTTATCCGATACCCTCTTGGGTAACCTGCCTGAGGAGCTGGCCCAGACGGTTGGCTCTCAGCTGGCTACAATGTCGTCCATCTCGAACTCGTCCATGAGGCTCATTTCTTATGCGGCCGAAGGGGCAAGTAGAGCGCCAGGTACAGGCATTGCTCTACGGAGACAAGCCTGGCTCCGCCTGTGTCATTTCGCGGAGGCCTTCAAGTCTTCCTTTGCGCCCGCTTTGATGGGTCCTCCCTGTTTGGACCCAAGGTAAAGGACACACTAACCCGCTGTGAACAGGAAGGTAAGACTCTGACTGCCATAGGGGCACGATTTTCCACTCCCTTTCTGCCTTATCCCAAGGCTAAAAGAGGAGGGAAGATGTGGTTCCGTAGATCTCAGAAGCCTTACCCCTCTCAGCAGGAGGATTCCCCTTCCAGAGGCAGAGGAGGGGGAAATTCTTCCGGAAGACGCCGTCCCAGAGGCGGCAGAGGCCCTCGCAACACTGGAGACCGCGAGTCCTTTCGTGGCTCTTCAGCCTTTCATAGTCCCTGAGGGATTGCCCGGCTGTGCTGCTCCGGAGCCAGTCGGGGGTCGTTTCTCGAAGCACCTAAAAGCCTGGGAAGGTATCACTCAGGACCGATGGGTGCTTCGAATTATCGCCATTGGTTACTCCATCCCATTCTCTCATCCCCCCTTTCAGTCCAAAAAAATCCCGGACCCGCCACCCAGTCAGCGGGATACTGCAGCCTCAGAAGCTTTAAAGCTGCTGCAAAAAGGAGTCATCCAACCGGTCCCCGTAGACCAGATCGGATTAGGGACTTACTCAAGATTCTTTTTGGTGCCAAAAAAGACCGGGGACTTGAGGCCCATTTTGGACCTCAGCATCCTAAACCGTTCAGTCAAAAAGTCCAAGTTCCGGATGGTCACCCTACAAACCATTCTCCCATTGCTGGAGAAGGGTGTTTGGATGTGCTCCATAGATCTCAAGGACGCTTATTACCATATCATGGTACATCAAGCGTCCAGGAGACATCTGCGCTTCAGCCTAGGAGGCAGTCATTTTCAGTTCCGCGCGCTGCCCTTTGGTCTCACCACAGCCCCAGGGTGTTCACCAAGTGCTTGGCAGTCGTGACTGCTCACCTGAGAAGTCTAGGATTCCAGGTGTTTCCGTATCTAGACGACTGGCTCCTAACTGCCACCTCCAAGCATCTACTACTGCGGAGCCTACAAGCCACTGTATCACTGGGCAACTCTCTTGGAATCACCTTCAATTGGCCAAAGTCTGTGTTGCTGCCATCTCAACGAATAAGATTCATAGGGGAAGAGATAGACTCAAACCAAATGCGGGTCTATCTACCTACAGACAGAATTCAAACCATACAGACTCAAGTTCGAGCCTTACTTCCCAGGTCCAAAGCCCCAGCCAGAATGGTCCTGCAGCTATTGGGATCTGTGTTCGCCACGGTTCTTCTAGTCCCCTTGGCAAGGTTGCACATGAGAATTCTCCAGTGGCTTCTTTCAGTTCAGTGGTCCTTTCAGGAACTCCCTCTCAGTCACCTCATATGGATCACGGAAACATGCAAACAGGACCTTCGCTGGTGGCTAGTGCCCTCCAATCTGGATCAGGGACGACCCTTTGTTCTACCTCCTCCAGCGGCCACTTTGACCACGGACGCCTCCCAGATGGGGGTGGGGGGCATTCTCTGGGCAGGTCAGTCCAAGGCAGATGGCACCCGGAAGAGACTTTACTTCATATCAACATCTTAGAAATGAGGGCAGTACTTCTGTCTCTTCAAGCCCTTCACGGTTACCTCCCTCAGGGCGTAATTGCTGTTCACTCAGACAACATGTCAGTTGTCTGGTACCTGAACAAACAGGGAGGGACCAGATCCTACCCTCTTTGCAGAGAAGCCATGAGAGTTTGGGAATGGGCAGTCTCGACCAAACGCTTCCTAGTGGCTACTCACATACCGGGCAAGTCCAATGTGATAGCCGACAGATTGAGCAGAACCATCCTCTCTCCCCACGAATGGTCTCTGAATATGACAGTGGCAAGTCAGATTTTCAACAAATGGGGAGTTCCGTGTTGCGACTTATTCGCGACTGCTCTGAATGCGAAGTGCAAAGAATTCTTCTCCCTAACCCCGGCTCCGGGGAAGAGCCCCATGGACGCGCTAGTCTGTCCTTGGCCCACCAGCTTGCTTTATGCCTTCCCTCCAGTTCCTCTCCTTCCCAGGGTGATTCAAAAGGCATCTCTCTTGGGGAGCAAAATGATCTTAATTGCTCCTTACTGGCCCCGTCAAGTATGGTTTCCCTATCTTCGGAAATATACTCTGGAAGGTCCATGGTTCCTGGATCAGATCCCAGACCTACTGGTTCATCAGTCGGGACTATTCCACCAGTCCCTGCACACCTTAAAATTGACGGCTTGGCTCCTCCTCTTCCGACTATAGTTAGGAGTCATACATTGGATCCAGATGATGTACACATATTGTCTTCGGCTCATAAATCTGCTACAAAGAAACTGTATTCTAGCAAATGGAAAAGATTTGCTATTTGGGCTCAACTCCGGGGCCTGGACCCCATTTCTATTCCTGTGGCAGAAGTACTAAAATTTTTAACTTCTCTTTTCAATCAAGGCTCTTCAGTTTCTACCATCAAGGTACAATTGGCAGCAATTTCTAATTTTCACCAATCGATAGACCCACCTTTAATGAGCAACAGATTGTGTAAGACCTTCTTGAAAGGTGCTGCTCTATTAAGACCTCAGATTTCTCATCCTGCACCTCCATGGGATCTCGATATAGTGTTACGTGCCTTGACTTCTTTCCCCTTTGAACCGGCAGCTACATGTGATCTAAAGTTTCTATCATGGAAGACAGCTTTTCTGGTGGCTATTACTTATGCCAGAAGAGTTTTAGAGCTTCAAGCTTTGTCAGTAAAACCCCCGTACTTAGTTTTTCACAAAGACAGAGTATCCCTCAGACCAAATCCTTCCTTTGTCCCTAAAGTTTGTTCTAGTTTCTGCTTACAACAATCGTTAGAGCTTCCAGTTTTTTTCCCAAAATACTCTAACAAAGCGGAGTTCATATTCCACACACTAGATGTCCACAGGCAGTTACGTTTTTATTTAGACAGGACCAAACAATCAAGGAAAACAGATCAGTTGTTTGTATCCTTTGCAGACAATAAATTGGGCAAAGCTGTCACAAAGGTCACTATTGCCAAATGGATCAGGGACTGTATTACTCAAGCTTATTTTTATTCTAACAAAGAGCTTACCACCTCTGTCAAAGCTCATTCTACAAGGGCTATGGCTACTTCTATAGCATTTCATTCTAAGCTTGCTGTTAGTGACATTTGTGCTGCGGCTACATGGTCTTCCCCGCACACCTTTATTTCCCACTACAAATTGGACGTGGCATCTAGAGGACGAGCTTCATTTGGTTCCACAGTGCTCAGGAGTGTTTTCCAATGAGCCACCCAGGATTTAGGTGCTAGGGACGCTGTCCCATCAGTACAGAATGTAGGCGAGATAGGATCACATAACATCTTTTAGTTATGTACTCACCATAACTTTAGATGTTTGGGATCCATCTCGCACATTCTAATAACCCACCCTCCTTCCCCCTTCCTTGGAGATCAGAGGATATCAGAAGGTCCGAATCCTGTTGTTTCATCTTGAAACATCTAACAATGTTATATAAACAAGTTGTGCATGTGTGCATGAATGCGGACAAACAAGATCTGGGGGATCAGTGGTGGTGCATCCTGGGATAAAGATAGCTCAGCCAATAAGAGGCCTCGCTCTATAGCATAAGCGTGCCGAGTCGGAGCCGAGGGATCGGCTCCGAGCCCATCAGTACAGAATGTAGTCGAGATGGGTCCCAAACATCTAAAGTTATGGTGAGTACATAACTAAAAGTTACTCTCATTCCCTGCCTGCAACAGGAGTTTCGATGGTGGGCAAAAGCCTGTCACCTCAACATGGGACAGCCATTCACCATACCCACAGCCAGACAGACATTGACAACAGATGCATCAGATTATGCCTGGGGGCCCATATGGCAGGAAGATGTATTCAGGGCACATGGTCCACAACTCAAATGCATCTACATATCAATCAAAAAGAGATGCTAGCTGTACAGAATGCCCTGACAGCTTTCAAGGATCTACTTCATCCAGGACAACAACTGATAAAGACAGACAATACTACAGTTGTGTGGTACATAAACAAGCAGGGGGGCACACATTCCTACCCCCTCTGCAGACTAGCCATGAACTTGTGGGACACAGCATTGACTTATCAAGTACATCTGCAAGCACAATTCCTGCCAGGAAGGATAAATACTCTGGCAGACTAACTAAGCAGAAACCTAATGGATACCCACGAGTGGAAATTGTTTCCACAAGTATTCAGGATGATAACAAAGAACTGGGGATGTCCGTACATGGACCTATTTGCTTCCCCTCACAACTACCAACTACAGAAATTCTGCACAAGGACTTATCACAAGCAAGCATGGAAAGTGGATGCTCTATCTTTCAGCAGGAAAAACCTAACAGTATATGTCTTTCCTCCTCTGCCTCTCCTTCCCAAGGTACTCCTCAAGGTCAGACTAGAAAAGCCAAAAATGATACTGATTGTCCCAGACTGGCCCCGCCAGCACTGGTACCCAATCCTAAAGAGCTTTTCACAAAGTCCAGCTTGGACATTACCTCAAAATCTTCACTTATTGACCCAATAAGGCAGTCATATACTGCACAGCCAGCTCAGGACCTTAAACCTAGCAGCATGGCGGATACTGTAGCGATTCAAGACGCACCTCTCTCAAAAGCAGTGATAGATGTTATTTTGGAGGCCAGGAGGCCTAGCACCAGAAAATCTTATGCAGAAAAATGGAAGAGATTCTGTGCCTGGAATCGGGCGCAAGGCATTGACATGATTGTTCCAAACATTCCTCAGATTTTGCAATACTTAACTGAGATGCCGGATAAAGGCCTTTCCTTCTCATCAATTAAAATTCATACTTCTGCCATTTCAGCTCATTACAATACAAATCCACCTATTTTTTCACATCCATTACTAAAGCAGTACCTCAGAGGGGCCAAAAACATAAGACCTCCCAGGAGAGCCCCAGTACCTGCATGGGACTTCAACTACATCTTGGAAAAACACTGCCTCCGTTTGAGCTAGCCTCTGCAGCTGATATAAAGTTCTTATCCTGGAAAACAGCTCTGCTCCTAGCAATAACCTCCGCTAGATGAGTTTCAGAGTTACAGGCACTCATGGCTGTGGAACCTTTTATTATTTTCCATCATGGCAGGGTTTCTCTGAGAACAAACCCCACTTTTATGCCTAAGGTAGTGTCCAGTGTGGCCCTTAACCAAACAATTCATTTGCCTACCTTTTACCCAAACCCACAGAATAAGGGTGAGAGACTTCTGCATTCTTTGGACATTCACAGACAGGTTCGCTTCTACTTGGACAGAACCAAAGCTTTCAGAAATACTGAACAGCTTCTAGTGGCATATGCTGCAGGATCACAAGGAAAGCCTATCTCAAAACAGACTATTTCAAAGTGGATAGGCCACTGCTTTCGTTTCTGCTATTCTCAGCATGGCAAATTAGTGCCTAAGGGTATTAGGCCACATTCAACCAGAGCAGCAGCCACTTCAGCAGCCTTCCTGAGAGGAGTACCAACCAAAGACATCTTGGCTACAGCTTGGAGTTCAGTGCATACATTTACAAAGCACTACCACTTACCTCTCTAATCAAAATCCAGGGCAGGCTTTGCCACTGCAGTTCTACAGGGCCTGATAGCCTCTCCTAACCCTATTTAGCACCAGCCTCTCAACCTTAGCTTTGGGATTCATCCCAATTGTAATGACTGCAACAGTGAAACACGATGAACATAGTACAGTTGTGTACCTACCATAAATGTAGATGTTCGAGTGTATTCACTGTTGCAGTCCAGGTTACCCTCCCACCATCCCCCTTTTTCTTTGCTGGGACCTATCTCTACTTCTCTATTCTATACAACCTATGTGGTGTATTTGCTTGTAGATGAAGGAAAAGTTGTTTTTTGTGTATGCATGCTTATTGGCATAATTTAGCCTACCTTTTTAGGGGCACCTGACATCTGGGGCAAGAAAAACTGAAGAAAATGACGTTGGCTGCATCTATTATACCCCTGGCGCACTGACGTCAGGGAAGAGGCGACAGCAACCGACGCCGGACCTAGACTTTGGAATTTGGGCTGACTGAGGGTAGCCTGCCAGCAGGATAACCCTATTGTAATGACTGCAACAGTGAATACACTCGAACATCTACATTTATGGTAGGTACACAACTGTACTTTATTACTGTGTCCTAACTGCATTCTTTTAATATGTAATAAGGGAAAAGTAGTTACTACAAAAGAAATTTGTTAGCTTGACTCTTCCAGGCTAGGAGTGTGTTGTTGCTAGGGAAGGTTTGAAACATCCAAGGTCAGAACCAAGACCCCTTGAATGCAGGTGGATCATGTATAGAAGGGTGTTCACGTGATGTCCAAGGCGAAAATCACGAGGGATGAGGACATTTGCAAAGTTTTCTATTACCCAGACTCATTGTAATGTAATAAAAGTGCATGACCAGGTGTGATAAGAAAAATGTATAAAAGATGTAGTTTGTCTCTTTTCAGGGAGACATTTAACAACTGCTATGAAGATTGTCTCCCAGTGCTGTAAGAATAAAATTTCTGTTTGCACATCCTGAACTGTTGTTCCTGACTGAAGGGCATATAAGATGAATTCTTAATGTTACTTATTTATGACCATAACAGTGGTATATTGGGTAAACCAAGAAGAAGGTTAAAACTAAAAATGTTAAGTTGTCTATCTCGCCTTCATTCTTGCTGGATGGGTTCGGAGCCGACCTCGGCTCCGACTCGGCCACTCTAAAAGCTCGAGAGTTGGTTCCACCGGCTTGAGGCTCCCCTTATATCCCACAATGCTAGGCGTGAGTTACCTCAGATCTCGTTTGCCGCTACAGCGATCGAGGTGTGTTTTCTACCGGCTCCAGGTTAGTGAAAGTTAGACTAGTTTAAATTCTTTAGACTTAAGCTAGCTTAGTGTATTTTTCTTTCCCCTTAGTGTAGTGGATATTATCCCTTCTACCTTTTATCCAGCCCCTTTTTCTAAAGAACTTATAGTTCTTTCCTAAGGCCTGGGCCCTCCTTCCTATCCTTAGGGTGTGTATGTGTTTGATTAGGGAGTTTTAACTTAACTTACCTTTAGTTTAAATAATTCCCTTTGAACCCCTATCAGTGTAATCTGTGTGTGTGTGTTTTCTGTGTGTGATTACACTTCGGTTCCTTGAGTATGTCCAAGGATACAAAGGTCTCAGGCTTCAAGAAGTGTGACTCGTGCTGTCAGAAAATGTCTCTGACAGACGGTCACACTTCTTGTGTGTATTGCCTGGGACCTTTACCTGCAGGACTCTTGTGCTGTATGCCATGGCTTCAGCCCTAGAGTCCTGCAGGAGAGAAAAAATAAACTCATTTTGAGGGGTTTGATTAAGCCAGAAGGTTCCCTTTCTGTGTCATCGGGGAAACCTTCTAAGGCTTCCAAGACCTCGGCTCCAGCTTCAGAGTCGAGGCCTAAGGCTTTGAAGCCTACTGCTTCATCGGCTCCGGCTGGAGCCAATGAGTCTTTGACTGCAGTATCCGTGGTTTCCTCGGCTCCGGCCGGAGCCGAGGCATTAGAGATTCCTGGGTCGGCTCTGATCAGACCATCGGAGCCGACATCTAGAAAGAGATCGAGGTCACCGTCCCTTGGCTCCGTTCATTCGGCTCCAGCGTCTCCCCTGCTGTCTGAACGGAGCCATAGATCTCACTCCTCCAGGTCATCGAGGCTCTCAGATCACGACCTCCAGAGGGTAGTGAGTAGACTTTTGAAGTCCGAGGCACTGGCCCAAATGCTCCAGAGTCCGACTCATCAGTCGATGCCTCAACTTGTTCCAATAAATATTCCTCCTCCGACTCCTTTGAGCTCGGAGCCGGGGCGTCTCGGGACCGAGACTGTGGTAGCGTCGGAGCCGATACAATTGTCTTCGGCTCCGTCGTCGGCTCCGATTTCTTCTTTTGAAGAATCTCGGCGCCGGGCTTCCCTCGTCGGCTCCGAGGGGGTGAGTGGCATCGGACCCTTGTCCGACCCTCCTCTCCCTCTCGGTGCTTCGGGCTGGTGAGTTCGGCTCCGACATCGGCCTCGAGCCATCTCTGTCGGTGCCGAGGGAGGTTCTCAGCTTCGGGCGGGGACCTCTGGCTCTGCCGGACAGGGTGCGTCGAGGTCATGCGGAGTGTGTTGGAACCTTGTTCGACTCCACAGTCGGCTCCGTCGCCTCCCTCTTCGGTGCCTTTGGTTATGTCGACTCACTCCCTCATCCCAGACCGCAGAGAGCCAGCTCCTCAAGAATCCCCTGTGGGGATCTCATCCTCTTCGAGGCCTCTCCTGAATTGGCAGGGAGCCCCCTAGGAAGAGAAAGTTTAAGAGGAAGCACATAGACTCACCTGAGTCTGTCACCTCTGACACAGATTTAGAGGATTCCGAGGGTTCCCCACGTTCCCCTTCTGAAGATGTCTCTTTCGCAGACATTCTAGAGATCCTGAAACAGAGGGGAAATTGGCCAGCCCTTAACCCTTCGGAGGATGAATCTGTGTATCTTGAGGCGTTTGGCTCTCGCCCTTCCACCTCCTGGGTGTCCCCCCCCTTTGAACCCCTCATGCAGGTGGTTGCAAAGAAGGCCTGGACGGCTCCTGATTCAGTGGACCCTACCCCCAGGAGACCTTCTAAATTTATAACAGCACCAACTGACAAGCAATTTCTCACAAAAGGTGATGTTCTTCATCTCACATTGCTGCAGTCCTAACACTTGGGTAGTCCGCTGTCCCAGTCGGCCCGAATACCAAAGTATAAGGCTGACGTCGGTCAAGGCGCATTTGACTGACATCAGGACGTCAGGGTACAAATGCGCATGACCGACGTCATATCCTCAGTCTTTTTTGCCGCATGGTCCGATGCAGAAGCAGTATTGCGAGTGCAGGTTGGCGTTCTGAAATTTTCTGAAGTCGGAGTTTCAGACCGAATCAAAGTTGGCTAAGTACCCCATTGGGGAATATTTTGGTTTTTTCTTGCCTCAGTATTTAACCAGTGTTCGGAGGCTTCTGAGTCTTCGGCTGAAGACTTGCAGGAGTATCCTCCTTATTCTGATTCTGATGTAGATGACTCTACACCTTCGGCTTCTCCTCCTGAGGATTTTTCTTTTTCAGAGACTCTTCATTCCATGAGGGAGCATTTTAAATGGGAAGGTCAAGATTTCTCTGATTCTAGGAAAAGGCTTAGGGAATTTTTGTTTCTACCCCAGCATAGGCCTTTAGCTATACCTCCTGTTCTGGATGTGGTAGAGGATGTTTTTGCAGAGGCTTCCCTGAACCCTGATTCTTTGCCTCCTGCCCCAGTTAAACCGGACAGGTATTATAGGGTGCCTGAAGCTCATAAGTATCTTTTTAAGAGTCCTAGGGCAGACCCAGAAACTGTTTCTCAGGGCCCTAAAGGTGTTAAGGCTTCTGTTGTTAAAAATCCTGTTCCTTCTGATAAAGAGGCAAGGGCTTGGGATAGATGGGGGAAAAAGGTGTATACTTCTTCCACTTTAGCCATGAGGGCCTTGAATTGCCAGTTTCACATGTTGAAATACCAAAATTATCTCCTTTCACAATTGAAGTCTAAGGTGGATGCTCTGGCGGAAGGTATTGAGTGTAAAGAGTTGCAGGATTTGGTTCATGTTTCTGAACAGGTGGGTAAGCATTCCTTGCAATGTGGTTTTGATGCTGTACAGGCCTCTTCGAGGGTGGCAGCCACTGGTTCTGTTCTTCGCAGGCACGCCTGGCTGAGGGATCAGAATTTAGCTGAACATGTAAAGACAAGGATTTTAGATGCTCCTTTACAATCTGATGTGTTATTTGGTGCGCCTGTGGAAGCAGTTTTAAAGAAAATGGAGGACAAGGCTAAGTCTATGCAGACTGTTAAAGATTTTTGCAGGTTCAGCCTCCAAAGTTTAGTAGAAATTGGCCTACTAAGGGGTGGACTTATCCTTCTTATGATTCTCAGTCTAGGGGTAGATCTAGGCGTGGTAGGGCAGAGCTCAAGGTTCTTTTAGGCCTAGAACAGGCAGTTCGCCTGCCCAGTCTTCTGGTGAGGGCAGGGGTCAGTCCTTTCGTAAGCAGACCCAATGACTTGCCTTTTCAGCTGCCAGAGCCTTCTCGTCTGGCAGCACCTTTGGGAGGAAGGCTGGCACTTTTCAAAGAAAATTGGAGTGTTATTACCCACGACAGATGGGTATTGGATATCGTTCACCACGGTTACAGGTTTTATTTCCATACCTTGCCTCCTTTCAAAGGCATGCCAGACATTCCTCCTATACAAAGAAAAGAGGCTCACAAGCAAATTTCTCTGTTGCTCCAGATAGGGGCCATTCAGCCGGTTCCTGTGCCAGAAAGGGGCCTAGGATTTTATTCTCGCCTGTTCCTAGTACCAAAAGAGGGGAACACGTGGAGACCAATTTTGGATTTGTCTATCCTCAACACTTATTTGGACATTCCCAAGTTCAAAATGTTGACGTTACAACAGCTTTTACCTCTGCTGGGCAAAGATCACTGGATGGTAACTTTAGATCTCAAGGAGGCTTACCTTCATGTGCCTATCAGACTCAGTTGCAGGAAGTATCTGCGTTTCGAGCTGGAAATTCACATTATCAGTTCTCTGCATTGCCCTTTGGCTTATCTACTGCCCAGAGTATTCACAAAAGTTCTGGCTCCAGTTGTAGCTTTTTCAGGCTAAAAGGAATACAAATCTATCCTTACTTGGACGACTGTCTGATTCTGGCTCAAGAAAAGGACGAGCTTCTTCAGCATCTGGAATATGTGATAGCAGTGCTAAGATGCCTGGGGTATTCTGTGAGCGAAATAAAGTCCAGTCTAGTACCCTCTCAAGACATGTGCTTTCTGGGTGTGAGACTGAATACAGCAGCCCAGATGGCCTTTTAACCCCGGACAAACAAAAGAGTCTATCCCTTTACTTCCATCAACTATCTCATCAGTCCGTGCTGACTGCAAGGACAGTCCTTCAAGCATTAGGGTTCATGGCATCTTGTATTCTGGTGCTTCCCAATGCCAAACTGCATATGAGGAAGCTGCAATGGTATCTAACAAATGTATGGACACAGCACTGCCAGGATTTGGACACTGTCATTCCAATAATACCTTGCATTCAAAAGGAATTTTTGTGGTGGGCTCAGGAATGTCACCTAAACAAGGGACTCTCTGTGACCCGGCCAGAGGCGAGTCAGATTCTAACGACAAATGCCTCAGACATAGCTTGGGGAGCTCATCTGAATGGAAAGTGGATACAGGACAAGTGGCCTGCCAGACTACAGCATCTACATATCAACATGAAGGAGATGTTAGCAGTCCAGTTTGCATTAATGGCTTTCAAGGAGTTACTTCTTCCTGGGCAGGTGTTGATTCTAACAGACAACACAACTGTCATGTGGTACGTCAACAAGCAAGGGGGAACACATTCTTATCCTCTATGCAGGCAAGCAATGATTTTGTGGGAGACTGCGCTCAGCTTGCAGCTAAATCTACAGGCAAGGTTTCTGCCAGGAGCACAGAACTCCTTAGCAGATGTGTTAAGCAGGCAAATCATGGATCCCCACGAGTGGAAACTGGATCTTCATGTATTTCGACAATTGACAGTGTCCTGGGGAACTCCAGACATAGATCTGTTCGCTTCTCCACTAAACCACCAGCTGCCAAAGTTTTGCACGAAAAGGTTTCATCACACAGCTTGGAAAGTGGATGCTCTTTCGTTCAGTTGGAAAATCTTCATGTGTATGCCTTTCCACCTCTGCCTCTCCTCCCAAAGGTACTCCTAAAGGTCAGACAAGACAAGCCAAGGATGATTTTGATAGCTCCAGATTGGCCTCGGCAACACTGGTACCCATTACTGAGGAATCTGGTAAGGAAGCCTCCATGGCCTTTACCTTTAATTCCACACCTTTTGTCTCAGAGGGACGGTCATCTTCTCAATGTCAAGCTTCACTCTCTTCATCTAACAGCCTGGCATATTCTGTTTTGAACCACAGCAGGTCTCAACTTCCTCAACAAGTTTTGAATGTGATTATGGAAGCCAGAAGACCTAGTATGCGTAAAGTGTATGCAGAAAAATGGAAGAGATTTTTATTTTGGAGTGCAGCAAAGGATTTGGATGTTTCTGAGCCTAATTTGAGTGTGGCTCTTCAATATCTTACTGAGTTATTGGACAAAGGTTTGTCTTTCTCTTCCATTAAGATTCATGCTGCAGCAATTTCAGCTCACTATGATTGTGACCCACCATTGTTTTCTCATCCTTTGTTCAAGCAATTTCTTAGAGGGGCAAAGAATATAAGACCCCACGTAGAGCTCCTACTCCTGCTTGGGACCTCAATTTTGTGTTGGAGAAACTTACTCTACAACCTTTTGAGCCTCTGGCTACTGCTGAATTGAAATACTTGTCATGGAAGACTGCTTTTTGTTGGCCATTACTTCTGCAAGAAGGGTTTCTGAATTGCAGGCCCTTATGGCGGTTGAGCCTTTTGATTTTTCATAAGGATAGGGTATCATTACGTACTAATCCTTCATTTATGCCTAAGGTGGTTTCTAGTGTGGCTTTAAACCAAACTATTCATTTGCCTACTTTTTATGCAGATCCCCAAAATAAGGGGAAAAGATTTTGCACACTTTAGATGTACACAGGCAGTTGCGTTATTATTTAAGCAGGACTAGGGATTTTAGGCAGTCTCAGCAGTTGTTTGTTTCTTTTGCTTTGAGTTCCCAGGGCAAGCCTGTGTCAAAACAAACTATATCTAAGTGGATTGGGTTTTGCATTGCATTCTGTTATTCCCATCATGGCAAGGAGATTCCAGCTGGGATTAGGCCTCATTCCACGAGGGCTACTGCCACTTCAACAGCATTTCTAAGGGGTGGCAACTAAGGATATTTTGGAGGCAGCTACTTGGAGTTCAGTGCATACTTTCTCCAAGCATTACCACCTTCCTCTCTATTCTAAATCCAGGGCTGGTTTTGCCACTGCTGTGTTGCAGGGCATTTTGGCAGCTCCTGCTTCATTATAGTTTAGCCATCCTCCCTTACCTCTGCTTTGGGATTCTACCCAAGTGTTAGGACTGCAGCAATGTGAGATGAAGAACATAGTACAGTTTTGTACCTACCATAAATGTAGATGTTCAAGATCCACATTGCTGCAGTCCAATCCTCCCTCCTTCCCCTCTGTGTTTAGGGGTGGTTGTGTGGGTGGGGTTCTATTTTTGGAAATTTGTATATATTGTACATATATTAGGTACAGGAGTGTTTGGTGTTTTTTGGTTTTGGCCTTATCTTTTTAGGGTCTTCTGACATCTGGGGCAAGAAAAGACTGAGGATATGACGTCGGTTATGCGCATTTGTACCCTGACATCCTGATGTCAGTCAAATGCGCCTTGACCGACGTCAGCCTTATACTTTGGTATTCGGGCCGACTGGGACAGCGGACTACCCAAGTGTTAGGACTGCAGCAATGTGGATCTTTGAACATCTACATTTATGGTAGGTACAAAACTGTACTTTTCTGTGGATGCTATGGTGGTAGCTGTTGCCACCAAGAAGGAACTAGCTGATCCTTCAGTGCCTGTTCATCCCCCTAACAAAGAATCTAGGTCTATGGACAGGTACGGGAAGCGGATGTTCTCGTCAGCGACCTTTGCTATGCGTTCGCTGAACTACCTATGCCATTTTACTCGTCTTCAAAGAGACTTGATCAAAGAAGCGAGTGACATGTTGAAGGATCCTACGGCTGCGGGTTTTCAAGACAAGATGAACACTCAGCTGGCTACCCTGAACTCCATAGCTAACTCCTCCATGCGCCTCCTTTCTTATGCGGCTGATGGAGCGAGCAGGGCCGCAGGGACAGGTGTGGCCTTACGCAGGCATGCCTGGATGCGGCTATGCAACTTTGCGGACCCCTTTAAAACATCATTCACTAATTCCCCGTTTGATGGATCATCTCTTTTTGGTCCTCAAGTGAAAGAAACCTTGACTAGGTGCGAGACAGATGGCAAGACTCTTTCTGCCATCGGAGTCCGTTTTCTACTCCTTCTAGGCCTTACCCCAAAGGCCAGAAAAGTGGGAAAATGTGGTTCCATAAACAATCTCAAGGGACTTAGCCTGGCGACAGAGTCTGTTCCCCGCCAGAGGCAGAGGGGGGAACAACAATGGTAGACGTCGCCCTAGAGGCAGGGGGGTCCGCAGAACCAGGGCAATCGAGAAACCTTCTCTGATAAGCCCTTTCAGCATCCCTGAGGTGTTGCCCGACTGCCCACCTTCGGAGGCAGTCGGGGGAAGATTGTCACTGTACCCAGAAGCCTGGCTATCCCTGACTCAAGATAAATGGATACAGTCCATCATTTCCGAAGGCTATTCCATTCCCTTCGTTCGCATTCCAAACCAATCCAAAAAATCCCTTCCAGATGTTCCACCCGCTCAAAGGGATCTTGCAGCTTTGGAAATTCAGCCAGTTCCAGCAGACCAGCAAGGATCCGGAATCTACTCCAGGTTCTTTTTAGTTCCAAAGAAAACAGGGGACTGGAGACCAATTTTGGATCTCAGTAACTTGAACAGGTCAGTCAAGAAAACAAGATTTCGGATGGTCACGCTGCAGTCCATCCTTCCCCTTTTGGGAAAGGGAAACTGGATGTGCTCTATAGACCTTCAGGATGCGTACTATCACATAAAATGAACAGGCGGCTCCAGAAGATTCCTCCGCTTCAGGCTGGGAACCAGTCATTTTCAATTCAGGGCCCTGCCCTTTGGTCTCACCACTGCCCCCCGGGTGTTTACCAAATGCATGGCAGCGGTAGCTTCTCACCTGAGACGTCAAGGATTCCAGGTGTTTCCATATTTGGACGACTGGCTCCTCACAGCTCCCACCAAGCATCTTCTTCTAATGGCCAGGGACTACACCTTTCGCATTTGTCAAAATTTAGGCATTTCAATAAATTGCGAAAAGTCTGTTTTGTCGCCTTGTCGTACTATTACCTTCATAGGCGTAAATCTAGACACAGTCAACATGTCTGCGAGACTAACAGATCAGAGAATAACAGACATACACAAACTGGTCTCGCTCCTCTTCAGCAGCAACAGAATCAAAGCCAGGTTAGTTCTGAAAGTGTTGGGGATTATGGCGGCTGCCATACCTCTGCTTCCATTAGCCAGATTCCACATGAGAATCCTTCAATTGATGCTCTTCACGCAATGGTCATACCAGCAACTTCCGATGTCCCACACCATTATGATTACGCAGACATGCAGGAATCATCTTCTGTGGTGGATGTCTTCCCCTCAGCTCTTATTGGGAAGACCCTTTGTCCCTTCCTCCGGTTGCTACTCTGACAGCGGACGCCTCCCTGATCGGTGGGGGCATTATCAGGGCAGAACTGTCCAGGGCACATGGCAACCAGATGAATGCCACTTGCACATAAATGTTCTAGAGATGAGAGCAGTGCTTTTAGCGTTGCAAGCCCTTCAAGACTCTCTTCCCTTGGCAACGATAGCAATCCAGACGGACAATATGTCTGTAGTGTGGTATATCAACAAACAAGGCGGAACCAGGTCCTACCCTGTGTCGAGAAGCACTCAGACTGTGGCAATGGGCGATTTCTTCTCAGCGGTTTCTGATAGCAACGCACATCCCGGGGAAGTCCAATCAAATCGCGGACAAGTTGAGCAGAGCTATCCTCATGCCTCACGAGTGGTCTCTGAAAGACTCTGTTGTGAGAGAAATTTTTCTCAAGTGGGGTCAGCCTTGCTGCGACCTTTTTGCTACTCCCCAAAACAGCAAGTGCAGAGATTATTTCACCCTATTCCCTTTACCAGGCCAGCCCAGCAGAGGCGCTCTAGTCCAAGTTTGGCCCGGGACTTCTGTATGCATTTCCTCCTTCCCACTAATCTCTCAAGTGATACAGAAAGCTATCGCTCAGAAGGCCTCGTTGATCCTCATTGCTCCTTACTGGCCTCGACAGGTTTGGTTCCCCTTTCTATATAATTTTCTGTTGGAGCGACCTTGGCATCTGGACCTAGTTCCAGATCTTTTGATCCATCAGTCGGGTCAGTTTCATCGCTCCCTTCCCTCTCTGAACCTCACTGCTTGGTTCCTCCAGTTCCAACCTTAGCCAGGCTTCCTCAAATATCTCACTCTGTCCGAGATATTTTGATAGCTTCCCATAAATCTTCCACTCGAAAGATTTATTTGAGTAAGTGGAAACGTTTCGCCTATTGGGCTCAAGGAAGGGACATAGATCCTTTCACTGCTTCCATCCAAATGGTCCTTGATTTTCTAGCTGAACTCTTCCATGCAGGTTCATCTCCTTCTACTCTTAAAGTTCAATTGGCAGCTATTTCTAACTTTCATGTGGGCATTTCAGAGTCTGCCATCATGTCCCACAAGCTTTGCAAAGCCTTTTTGAAGGGAGTTTTTCTACTCAGACCTCCTATAAGAAATCCTCCTCCTCCTCCTTGGGACCTAAATATAGTTCTTAGTTCTTTGATTCTTTCCCCTTTCGAACCTGCAGCCTCCTGTTCTTTAAAATTGCTATCATGGAAGACACTCTTTCTGGTAGCTATTACTTCAGCTAGAAGAGTTTCAGAACTTCATGCACTCAGCTGTCGACCTCCTTATCTGTTGTTCCATAAGGACAGGGTATCTTTACGAACCAACCCGTCTTTTTTACCTAAGAGAGCCTCGGCGTCTAACCTAAATCAAAGCATTGACCTCCCTGTGTTTTTTCCAGAATATTCTAACAGGTCTGAACAAAAATTGCATTGGCTAGATGTTCATCGTCAGTTAAGGTACTATTTGGCTAGAACCAAACAATTCAGAAAATCTGACCAGCTGTTTGTCTCTTATGCAGAAGGCAGAAAGGGACTTTCAGTTTCAAAGGTATCATTATCTAGATGGCTAACATCTCTGATTTCCCTTGTTTATGAAATTAGACACCAAAAGCTGCCTAACAAACCTAAAGCCCATTCTACCAGAGCTTTGGCTACTTCTATAGCCTTCCAAGACAGACTGCCTATTGACACCATTTGTGCAGCGGCTACTTGGGCTACTCCTCACACTTTCATTTCTCATTATAAGTTGGATTTAGCTTCTAGGCATAGAGCTAACTTTGGTTCCACTGTTCTCAAGAGTCTGTTCCGTTAGGCCACCGGGACAAGGTGCTAGGACGGTCCCATCCAGCAAGAATGAAGGCGAGATAGACAACTTAACATATAGAAGTTATGTTCTTACCATAACGTTCCATGTTAGTTGTCTTCTTCTCGCCTTCTTCTTGCGTCCCACCCTCCTTCCCCCTGGCCTGGACAGACCTAGAGGAGTTTTGATTGTGACCTCTCTTTCTACCACCTCTTTACTTTAGGTATATGCTGCTGTGCATATTTTCCTGGATCAGGATGTAGGTCACCCTTTCTTCTCCCTGGTTTATAGAGGTGGACTTTGTTTATAGTTATTCTGTTACTATTATAAGCTGGGCCTAGCTTACAAACGAGATCTGAGGTAACTCACGCCTAGCATTGTGGGATATAAGGGGAGCCTCGAGCCGGTGGAACCAACTCTCGAGCTTTTAGAGTGGCAGAGTCGGAGCCGAGGTCGGCTCCGAACCCATCCAGCAAGAAGAAGGTGAGAAGACGACAACTAACATGGAACGTTATGGTAAGAACATAACTTCTATTTTTCGAACATCTGGCAGATATTAGGAAGGGTAGTACATCTAACCCAGTTGATAATCACTTTCTGAAGGAACATTTTGGTGATTGGGAAGCTCTGTTTTTTACTGTTTTAGCACAGTCTATGGTGGGTGAGAGGGGGACTTCGCTGCACTTTTACAAAGCACTATAAACACCAACAAAGAAGCAAAAAGAAGAACAGATGCAAATAATCCAATTTCAGGTCACGTTTCCACACAAAGATGAACGCTTTATTTAAGGTCTGCGTTTTCGTCCAACAATAGACTTCATCAGATAAAACAGTAATATTCCCAACTCCCTTTTTATACATAATTAGTTCATCCCTAACCAATCATATCATACTTTTAATTCAAAATGAACTTCAGCATTCATTGTGCCATACTAAATAATACGTCCATTCATAAATACTGTAAAAAAAGATAAAATCAATTTATATTTAAAAATTAGAAAGTTTTTTATAAAAACTTTTAAAATTCTTTCCTTGAATTGTATTTATTTGGAGTTCATGAGCATTTTTATTTGTATGTTTCATTAAGTAGGATATAGTACATAGAATCCCAATATGTCAGTTATTTACAAGGGGATGGTGCTATCTACTGGTCATATTTATTTTTGTTTCTTTAGTTCTATCTTAGTTGCTTTTAGTCTTAATAATGGTAAAATGGAGATGTATTCATTTAAGCCTGGGGTTCTATTGGCTTCCAAGGCTAATTGCCACCACAATTCTTTGTAACCAATATTTTCCTCCCAGGGACCACCTCTAATGTCCACTTTAACTTGATCCAACACAAAGAATCTAAATTCATATTCTTTACATACCAGTGAATGTCTAAAAAGTGCATTGGTTTCTTTGCATTTTTTAATTTCATATATATGTTCATAAATCCTCTTTTTTAAGGATCTTTCAGTCTTGCCCACATAGTAGGAAGAGCATTTTTTACAAATTGCGAAATATACCAATCCCCTAGACTCACAGTTAAAATAGCCTTTACTATACAGCCATAATCCCCTGCTATCCAAATAAATAAACAAAGCACTATAAACTTGATTCCTTCTCTAGGTCCACAAGGGTAGAAGATGTGTTATGTTGTCCTTCTATTCTATTGTTGCACTATTCATAACATGAGGGATTCCCTGCCAAGGGCAACCTGACGTCTGGCCAGCATATCAAAGCTTTTTGCTACTTACAAGCACGTGGGAAATCGCATGTAAGCTTCTATGTACGTAGGGCATAAATGCGACATCCACTCTTATTATACTAAGAACTTCTCTGCCACTAGTCTAGATGCCATCTTTGATCGTCAATCTGCTCACCTGAGTTATTTGCTAATGTATCAAGACGTTTCTGATAAGTGCCTCATTGGAGTTTTTTCCTCCTTCGTATTTACTACTGTGATTGTGAGTTTTTTTCATGTCATCCAAGAAAGGCAAATGCCAGTGTGTGAAACAGATTCCACATAAAATGGTCATGACCAGTGCTTATTTTGCTTAGGGCTTACCCACGACCACAAAACTTGTTCCATTTTTCAGGCTTTTGTGCCTAACACTTTGTATAGCCAGCTATCCTCGCTAGCTATTTGTCTAGAAAACCAGCATCTTAAACGATTAGCAAAAGACGCTATGTAGGGTATGTCTGTGTCTTCTGCCGAGTTAAATGTGAAGAGAAAGGCCAAACAGCCTAGGTCTGGCTCTTCGGCTGCACCTCGTACATTGGACGTCTCTCTCAAGGCAGAGGAAGGCCCAGAGATCTGTCCAGTCCTTGGTTCAGATTCTTCAGCTAAAACTGGTTCAGAGGTTGCCATGGATCCATCGACAGGCACATATCGGAGGCTCTGCAGACATCCACTTTGGATGTTCAGGGGGAACTAAGACTCATGATTTCAGAAGGCCCTAGGGGGATCCCTCAAATATTAGTTAGGGAGTAAGTCCTAACTGCAGTTGTGGAGTGTAGGCCAATGTCAGGTCCTTCCACTTTTCATAAGGTGGATGTGCACATTAAAATGAAGAAAAAGACCAAGCATTCTACTTCTCCCAGAGATCCACAAAGCGAAAGGCAGAGTTTTACCAAAGGCGTATTTAATGCCCTTATGGGCCTTAAGTTTCTTCTGGTGCCTGTGTCCCCACTTCACCTTGGACATCTTCACCATAAAAGAAAATTAGGGAACAGGATTATTGTGAGGAAGAATTTTTGTCAGATGGTGAATTCTTAGCCTACTCTACCCAGATCCCTTCTCAGTGGAGTATGCTTCTCCAGAAGAGAAGTCTAATGGTACTTATTCCCCAGTAGAAGAGATTACTTTTGGGGAAACTATTTCCAAAATAAAGGAGTTTTTCAAATGGGATAGTTCCCAGGTTAATGATGTGCAGAAGGCATACTATGACCTATTGCTAATGGAGTTCCCTTCTCCTTCTGCTGTTCCTCCAGTTTTGCCTGCCTTGTTGGACGCTTTCATGTCAGCATCCCAAACTCCAGATTCTGAGCCTTTGGGCCCTAAGAAGCCAGACCACTTTTACAAAGTGACAGAAGATAGCAAATTCCTTTTTAGGCGTCCATCTGCTAATCCTGCTGTGGTCTCTGTGGCTTTAGATAAACCCTCCAGATTACTGTCATCTACTTCACTTCTCCCTTCTGGTAAGGAAATCAGGACTATGGAAAGGCTGGGGAAGAAGATCTGTACTTCTGCTACCCTAGCTTTCCATGCTATTAATTAACAGACTCACATGACCAGATATACTTTGACTGTTCTTTCACAGGCCACTCAAGTTATTTCTGATCTTTCTGATTAAGAAGGGAAAACGAATGCCTTGTCCTTATTATGAACAACTTCTCTGGTAGCAAAACATTCAGTTAAGTGTAGCTATGATGCAGTAGAAGCATCTTCTAGGGTAGCTGCATCAGGCTGTTGTTTTGATAAGGTATTCCTAATTAAGACTTTGACCATTGCCAGATGGAATTATAGCTAAGTTATTGGATGCTCCTCTAGATAATAATGCTTTGTTAGGTTCTCCTGCTGCTGAGGAGAAAGGTAAGGAGCTATAGGATTTGAAACATGTTATTGTCTCGCCTGTACCCAAATTTCATAGAAATTATCCCTCCAAGACTGCTTTTGTGCAAAAACGGGATCTGATATTGTTAATCCTCCTTCATTCCTTACGCATGGGTATCGGTTCCGACCTCGGAACCAAGCCGGCCATTTTCCAAGCTCGCGTCAGCTTTAAACTCTCAAGCTAAACTCTTACCCACAATCCCCCTCTCCCTGTTACCTCAGATTTAATTTGCCGCGTTGCCATTCGGTCGTTTCAAGCTGCTTCTCTTGATCTAAGTACAGTCATTTGTTGTTTAATAGTTTTACTGATTACTTTTCTGTCAGAAAAGTTCATATTTTATTGTCTCTTACCCTATCGCATCTAGCGTACATAATTTCTTCAGGTTTTTCTGCTTCTTTCTTTACCACTTTTACCGCAAGGTATTCTCCCTTTACCATCGTTGGTAATCCTTTTCCTTTTTCTCTCATACCTTCGGGTACTCTCTTGTACCATTGCTGGAGCCTTTTCTATTAGTTAATTTGCTGTCATGGCAGATAAGAAAGGTAGTCCTTGGTTTAAGCGGTGTTCTGATTGTGGACACAAACTGCCTACTTCTGATGCACACTCTTTGTGTGTTTATTGTTTGGGAGTTTCCCATTTGTCTGTTGACCCACCCTGTACTATTTATGAGAACTTTTCTAATAGAACCTTGTTGGAAAGGAAAAAAAAGCTGTTACTGAAGGGACTTTTAAAATCTCATTTTCAGAGGCTATTTCTGAGTCATAGGCCTCACCAAACCTAGAGCCCATAAGAAAACCTTGGATGTTCCTATTAAGGCTAAATCTTTGCCTTCGTCCCCGGCTGGGGACTCCCACCAACCAAAACCTAAAAAGGCTAAAGTTTTGGCTCCGGAGCTCAATCAGTCAGCCCCAGTACTTTCAGTACCTAGACCTTCGGCTCCATTAGTGATTTTGGCTCCGTCTTCCCCTGCAGCCTTCTATATATCAGCACTGAGGGGCTTCTCGGTTCAGACTATTACCACTGTATCGGCACCAACCATTCAGTTGGTGCAAACCTTGACCGCGTTGGCTCCGAGATCTTCCTCGGAACCAACGCCTTTATTGTTGACTCCAGTTTTGTCAGTTCCAGCTTTGGCACCGACAACCACTTTAGCACCGATCCCTGTGTTGGTGCAGACCATGACCTCGGCACCAATGTCATCTTTGGTGCAGACAACAGTAGTCCAGTCTCTCTCAGCACCGTTGTCCTCGGTGTGGACAGATGAGATGGGCACCGAGTCTGCCTCTTCTCTGGACAGGCCTGTTTCTTCCTCAGTCTCCGTGAGGTCCACTAGAAGCCTTTCTGAACATGATGTGTTGCGTCTTGTGGACCAGATACTCTTGGCCAGAGGTATCCCACCCCTCAGGAACTATCCTTCTTTGGGAGGTGATCATCCATCTCTGAAGACCCCTTCTTATTCTCCTCCTTCATTGCCTTTGAAGTCCATAGATATAGCACAGTCTTCCCCTTCTGCGGTCCCCTTCATGGATCTCACTAAGGAACCGCAATTGCCTACATGGCAGGAAAGTTTTGCTACAACCCAGGATGTCAGTTGTGACACTCATAGTTTGCTGCTCCACAGCTATCCAGGGACTCCGGGTTGGCAGGCTGAGCCACTTAGGGGAGGGGTGACCCTATCCTAGACATGCACTCCTCTTCGGGTGGACCAGCCTTCCAACTGATGGAGAAGGCTTTTGCTGCTGCTGGCGATACCGGACTGTCTATACCTCCGCCCTCCTCTGGTACACTGATTTCACAGGTCGCACCTTGCGGACACTGGGTGCAAAGTCCGCAGGACATATTCCCTCAGGAATCCCCTTTTTTGCTGTCTTCTCCAACTTCTCCCACTGAGGAGGTCCACCGGAAAAGTTCATGTAAGAGGAAGCACATGGACTCCACAGAGGAGTCCCTCACTGAAGATACAGATTTTGATAAGGGGGAAGGATCCCCTCAGTCACCCTCTGAGGTATCCTTTGGCAATATCCTCGAAATCCTGAAACAGAGAGGTGACTGGCAGTCCTCTAATCCGACCTCTGAGGAATCTGTGTTCCTGCAGGCCTTTCGCGCCAGGCCCCCTACCTCCTGGGTTACTCCACCTGCCGATTAACTTGTCCGGGTCATCGTGCAGCATGCTTGGAAGTCTCCTGATACCATCGAAGCTATTCCCCGGAGGCCAGATAAGATCTTGTCTTCTCCTGCTTCGGATCCCCATTGGTCCAAAGGTCTTCCTGTGGATGCTTTGGTGGTGGCAGCCGCAACAAAAAAGGATCTGGCAGAAGAAGAAAGCCAGACTGTCCATCCGCCTAACAGAGAGTCCCGGGCCCTGGACGGGATAGGGAAGCGCACCTTTGCTTCAATGACCTTTGCTGTCAGGTCCCCGAATTATATGGCACATTTTACCAGGCTTCAAAGGGATCTGGTTTCTGAGCTCTCTGAAACCTTGGCTGGTGCCATGTCTGATGAAGTCCATGACAAAGTGGCCTTTCAGCTGGCCGCCATTGAATCTATATCTCACTCCTCTATGCGACTGATCTCTCACGCATCAGAAGGAGCAGCTAGAGCAGCGGGTTCAGCTGCGGTCTTGAGACATGTCTGGATGCGCTTGTGAAACTTCGTGGAACCCTTTATGTCTTCTTTTCTTAATGCCTTCATTGAGGCTTTCTCATTGTTTGGGCCCAAAGTTAAAAGCACACTGGCCAGATGTTAATAGGACGGTAAGACCCTTTCTGCCATAGGTGTCTTTTATTCTTTCCCTCAATGTGCTTTCTCCTGAAACCAAAAGAGTGGGAAGATATGGTTCAAGAAATCTCAGGGTCCTTTCCGTGACACACAGATCGAGTTCTCCCCCAGAGGCAGAGGGGGAAACTCACAGGGAAGATGCTCCTTTCGGGACAGAGGGGGGTCCGCGTTACCAGGGTTCTAGGGATTCTTTCCCTGGTCAATCCTACCAGCGCTCCTGAAGAGTGGCCCAACTCCTTTCCTCTGGAGGTGGTTGGGGATGTTTCCCCTTGTACCCTTCTTCCTGGCTAACCGTCACCACAGATTCTTGGGTACAAAGGATTATAACCAGAGGTTATCATATCCCCTTTGATCTTTGTCCCGTCCCTTCAAAAAATCTTTCTGACGTTCCACCCAGTCAAAGGGGAAGAAGCAGCACTAGAGATAGAAAAGCTGCTAAGATAGAGAGCCATCCAAATAGTCCCTCCAGACCAGATAGGATCCGGATTCTACTCAAGTCTATTTTTGGTGCCAAAGAAAACCGGGGACTGGAGACCAATTTTAGATCTCAGTGTATTGAACAAATTTGTGAGAGTACAAAGGTTCTGGATGGTCACAATACAGTCTATCCTCCCACTTTTGGAAAAAGACGATTGGATGTGCTCTATAGATCTTCAAGATGCGTACTACCACATAAAGGTGGACAGGCCATCAAGAAGATTTCTGTGCTTCGTGCGGGAGCCAGTCACTACCAGTTCAGAGTACTGCCCTTCAGACTCTCTACAGCCCCCAGAGTGTTCACTAAGTGCATGGCAGTTGTCACAGCTCACTTGCGACTTCAAGGATTCCAGGTGTTTCCATACCTAGACGACTGGCTCATTTCCGCCCCCACCAGCCATCTACTGGAAAAAGCCCTGGCATACTCTCTCCTCGCTGCTCAAAGGCTAGGCATAACCATAAACTGGCAAAAATCCAATATCACCCCATCTCAGTCGACAGAATTCATAGGGGTTATCTTGGACACAAAAAACTGCAGAGCTGCTATTCCAGGGCACAGAATTCTAAGGATAAAGCAGCAGCTAATTCCAATCCTTTCAAGGGAAAAATCCATGGCTCACTCGGCTCTACAGTTGTTGGGTTCCATGGCAGCCTCCAATACCATTGTGCCCCTGGCCAGGTTTCACATGGGGCTTCTACAGTGGCTACTGCTCACCCAATGGTTTCCCTTTCAGCATCCTCTTTCAGCCATAATTCGAGTAACCCACAGTTGCAAACAGGATTTAAATTGGTGGATGACACACAATCTCTCACAATGGTCTCACCCCTTCTCCCTCCAACAACCCAAGGTCACAGTGACCACGGACGCCTCCCTGATGGGGTGGGGGGGGGGCTATGTCAGGGACAGACAGTCCAAGGCACTTGGTCCGAACTGGAGGCCCATCTGCATATAAATGTTCTAGAGCTGAGGGCGGTGCTTCTGGCATTGCAAGCATTCCATCCCCTGCTGCCGTCTGGGACAATTGCTATTCAATCAGACAACAAGGCGGTGGTCTGGTACATCAGCAAGCAAGGTGGAACCAAATCTTACCCCCTTTGTCGAGAGGCCATGAGGATATGGCAATGGACGATGGCTACCAGCCATTTTCTTCTAGCAATGCACATTCCCGGGAGTTCCAACATGATAGCAGACAGACTCAGCAGGTGTATTCTTCAACCTCACGAGTGGTCCTTGAATCCCTTGATAGCAGCAGAGATCTTCCACTGCTGGGGCCGTCATTGTTGCGACCTCTTTGCATCCCCAACCAACTACAAATGCAGCAATGACTTTGCCCTGATTCCCCCTCCGGGACAGTCACCCAGGGACGCTGTAGTCCACGATTAGCCCTTGGGTCTTCTTTACGCATTTCCACCCTTTCCCCTCATTCCCCAGTTTCTGAAGAAAGCCTGTCGGTTGAAGAGCAAGGTGATCCTCATAGCACCATATTGGCCTCGACAGATTTGGTTCCCCTTCCTTTGGCCTCACCTACTAGATCGACCATGGATTCTCCATCCAACACCGAAGTTGATCTCACACCCACAGAACCTGATTCATCCCAACTTGAACAGCCTGAAGCTCACGGCTTGGCTACTCCAATTCCCTTGATTGCCAGGCAGAATGATCTTTCTTTACCAGTACGTGATATTCTCATTGCTTCTCATAAGTCATCCACTTGAATTACTTATCTGAGCAAGTGGAAAAGATTTACCTGTTGGCTAAAAGATGAACAAGTAGACCCCTTTTCAGCACCAGTGTCGATAATACTACTAGACTATCTGGCCAACCTTTTTCAATCGGGTCTATCGGCTCTACCATTAGAGTTAATTTGGCTGCAATTTCTAATTTTCATAAAAGGTGTGAATCATCTGAAGCCACCTTTTAGAGAACCTGTTCAACCATGGGATTTATCATTAGTTCTACCAGCTCTGACATTATCACCTTTCGAACCAGCCTCTTCTTGCAACCTCAAGTATTTGTCATGGAAAACTTTATATTTGGTCGCCATTACTTCTGCCAGGTGTATTTCTGAGCTTCAAGCTTTTATGTATCAAGAGTCCATACTTGATTTTTCATAGAGATAGAGTGTCTCTGAGAACTAATCCGTCATTTCTGCCTAAAGTGATCTCTGAAATGTCCATTAATCAAGCCATTGAATTGCCAGTTTTCTTTCCCAATCATTCAAACAGAGGAGAGTATTGCCTACATACCCTAGATATCCACAGGCAAATTTGTTTTTACTTAAACAGGTCTAAACCCTTTCGTAAATCTGACCATTTATTTTTGGCCATTTCTGGACCTAGATTAGGATCTGCTGTTGCTAAGGGTCACATTAGCTAGATGGTTGAAGGACTGTGTGACTTTCATTTATACACAACGTAATATCTCGTTGCCTTCTATCATGAAAGCTCATTCAACAAGATCGGTGGCAACTTCTGCTGCCTTTTATGCCAAAGCTTCTTTTCATGACATCTGTGCAGCTGCAACTTGGGCTACGCCTCATACCTTCGTCAATCATTACAAATTGGATTTGGCCTCCAGGGGAAGAGCATCTTTCAGTTCTATGGTGCTCAGGAATGTCCTTCCATGAGAGCATTCTAGGAATAGAGGTAGCTGAGGACTCTGTCCCATGCATAAGGAATGAACGAGGATTAACAATATCAGATAAAAAAGTTATGTCTTACCATAACGTTCCATCTGTATTGTTGATCCTCGTTCAGTCATTACGACCCTTCCTCCTTCCCCCTCCTGTGGTTTCTAGTGGATCTCACCATCCGGTTCTCTTAGGTTATTTGACCAGAGGTAGCCTCTACCTTCTTTGACTTGCAAACTCAATCTGAGGTAACAGGGAGAGGGGGATTGTGGGTAAGAGTTTAGCTCAAGAGTTTGAAGCTGATGCGAGCTTGGAAAACGGTCGGCTCGGTTCCGAGGTCGGAACCGATACCCATGCGTAATGACTGAACGAGGATCAACAATACAGATGGAACGTTATGGTAAGACATAACTTCTTTTTCACACTCCTCCATCTAAGTCTAAAAAAGGGTGGTAGGAGGCCTCCTCTACCTAAGACATCTCAGTCTGCTCCAGTCCAAAAGCAGCCCTTTCCTGACAAGCCAGGTAGTCTGTGACTACCACTCTCATCACACCCTTAGTCCACTTTCCCTTTGTCTTTCTCTGTCTCTTCCAGATTGGAGAAACATTACTCAGTATACATGGGTTCTTTCTGTTATTCAAAATGGTTATTTCATGGTGTGGAAATTTCTCCCTCCCTTCATGGGCATTCCTCAGCCTCCTCAGGAACAGCTGCATTTATTCCCAAAAGTCCTTCTGGATTTGTTGAATCAGGAGCAATTCAAGAGGTTCCACCCCCTCACAGAGGAAGAGGATTTTATTCCAGAATGTTTCTAGTTCCCAGAAAGGATGGCCCCTGGAGATTAATTCTGAACCTCTCACACCTCAACATGTTCCTTCTTTCCGCATGCTGTCCCTTCAGATTTTATTTACTCTTCTTCTTACTCAGGCTGTTGTGGCATCACTGGATATTAAGGATGCCTACCTTCACATTCCTGTTCATCCCCTTTACAGGAAATGTTTACATTTCTCTGTTGCTTTCTTGCATTTTCAGTTCTCTGCTTTGCCGTTTGGCCTTTCTACTCCCCCAAGGGTATTCTCCAAATGCCTAGCACCTGTAATTGCTTTCTGTAGGCTTCAAGGCATCTAAGTTTTCCCTTCTTTAGACAACCTTCTAATTCAGGCATCTTCCCCAGAGATCTTACTGCAGAACCTACACGTGACCATTTCCCTTCTGCAAAGCCTGGGGTTCACCATAAATTTCACAAAATCATCTCCCACCTCTTCTCAGGATCATGTTTTCCTGGGGTGCAGGATACAGGCAGATCTTATGCTGACCTCTCTCCCACCTACAAAGGCTCTGCCCTGCATTTCTTTCTTCCAAACTCTTCTCCCCCTACACTGTGTCACAGCCTGGGAGTTTCTCAGACTGCTGGAGTTTCTCGGACTGCTGGGATTCATGACATCCACCACTCAGTGTTACCTCTGGCTAAACTTCACATGAAAAAGTTTCTGTGGTTCCTGAAAACAGTTTGGATGCAGCATGCACATCCCCTAGAGGCTTTGGTTCCTCTTCTTCCCTGTCTGAAGAAGGAACTCTAGTGGTGGATTCAACAGGTGACCCTGAACTCGCTTCTCCCTCTGCATCCTCCTCTTCCCTGTCAAGAGCTGTTCCTCTGAACAGATAACTTCCTCTATTTTGTTCCAGAGTCCCAGGTCCTCTGGTTTAGAAGGTGGATGCACTATCTTTTTCTTGGAAGGAGATGTTTTTTTATGCATACCCCCTCTTCTTCTCATTCCAAAGGTCCTGTTCAAGAAGATTTAGCAGGACAAACCCAAAATCTTGCTAGTGACTTCTCTTTTGGCCAAGACAGCATTGGTTCCCTCTTCTGCATTTAGCCAAGGGCAGTCATCACAACTTGCCTCACAGGATGGACCTTCTCACACAGAACAAAGGATCTCTTATCCATCCCTCCCTGTCGACTCTGTGGGCGATAGGATTTTGATTCCTTTCAGACACCTTTTTTTCTGAGACATGCTTAGGGTTCTGCAGGAGGCCATAAAACACAGTACTAGGAAATCTTACTTATCTCAATTGAAGAGGCTTTCTGTTTGGTGTCTTTCACATAATTTTGATCCATTGACTGTGGATGTTGCAGTGATTCTCTCTTATTTGTGTGAATTGCTCAGTGCTGGGTTGGCCTATTCCTCTGTCAAGGCCCACTTATCAGCTATTTCTGCAATCTGCCTTTATATACTCCTTTAGCTTCTAGGTTTGAGGCTAAACAGTTTCTCAAAGGTGTCC
Source organism: Protopterus annectens (assembly GCF_019279795.1). Taxonomy (NCBI): domain Eukaryota; kingdom Metazoa; phylum Chordata; order Ceratodontiformes; family Protopteridae; genus Protopterus; species Protopterus annectens. The sequence continues at coordinate 550,294,812 of NC_056750.1, read as the reverse complement.
TATGTATTAGACTTCCCAGCAAGCCTGTTCCTCCTTGAGATCTTAATTTTTGTTTTGGAAAAATTGACTCTGGCTCCTTTTGAGCCTGCGGCTACAGCTTCCTTGTAGCATTGTTCTTGAAAGTTTGTTTTGTTAGCTTTGACTTCAGCTAGATGGGTGTCTGAGCTTCAAGCCCTTATGACTTTTCCTCCTTTTTTTCATTTTCCATAAGGACAGGGTGTCCTTGTGTACTAATGCTTCATTTATGCTCAAGGTTGTGAATGAGTTGTCACTTAGTCCATTCATTTGCCCACCTTTTTCCCTTCTCCACAATCTCCTAGTGAGAAGGCATTACACACCTTGGTTGTGCATAGACAACTCAGATTTTATTTGGATAAAACCAAGGCTATCAGGAAATCCGATCAGCTTTTTGTTTCTTTTCATCCCAGGTCTTTGGGATTGCCTGTTTCAAAGTAAACTATTTCCTCTTGGATTTCTAAGACTATTTCTTTTTGTTATGTTTCTTATGGTAAGAACCTTCCTTTTTCTGTTAAGACTCATTATACTAGGGCCGTGGCTTCTTCTGGTGCTTTCTTCAAGGGTTTGGGCACTAATTCCATTCTTGAAGTAGCTATCTGGACATTTCCACATACCTTCACTAAATACTACAAGTTGGATGGAATCGCCAGAGCTAGAGCTAGTTTTGCTAGGGTCATTCTTCATGGATTTTTAGAGAGCTCTACTGCCTCTTCCTCCTTCATAGTTTCTTTATGAGCTTTGGCACTCTCCCTCATGTTATGAATACTGCAACAGTAGAATAGAAGGACATAGTATAGTTGTGTAAAATCTTACCATAATGATAGATGTCCTTCTCTTCACTGTTGCAGTATTCTATCCCTCCCTCCTAACCCCCCCCCGGGTATTGCTTTTTCTTATGGATGTATAATTCACCTCTGTGTTTCCTTAGACTGGCATTGCTTTTGGAGCATTCATTTCTGAGGATAGTACATGCGGATGTCATATTTTTGCCCTATGTATGCGGGAGCATACGTGTGGCATCCCACGTACTTGTAAGTAGTAAAAGGCTTTGGTATACTCTCCAGATGTTGGGTTGCTTTGGTAGGGAATCCCTCATGTTATGAATACTGCGACAGTGAAGACAAGGACATCTATCATTATGATAAGATTTTACACAACTATACTCTTTCTCAGTTTTTCATGGCTCTGTAGGCTTGCCTAACATTATTTTCTGTCCACTTCTCAATGAACCATTGTTAATCCTCTTTTCCTCACTAAGGGATTGGTAGACTTTTATATCCAGTCGTGTCACTTAATCCTTTGCTGAGCTTGGCATCCACAACTTGATGCAATTCCTGCAGCTTAATTAGAAATAAGTATAAAAAGTAAATACATCACTGAAGACTTCTTTTTTCTTTAGCAAACAAGTCAGCTTTTCTGGTAGAAAATTAGCCACCTGTATGGGAAGCAGAAATAACAGGGGCCAACTGCAACTCAAGATCTTGATGTGAGTTAACTTATATATGGTAAGGCTGCCATGGCTGTTACTTTCTGTACTGTTTTTTTTCTGAGGTGTTTACCTCAGTTTACTTATTAGTCATCTGCTTATAATCTCATCCTGTACTCCAGCTCCTTTGAGTGTCATTCTTCTGGTTTATCACCAGAAGATAAGCAAAAGAACTTATGGATGGAGTCCCAAAAAGATGTTCCCCTGGATCTAGTGTGGTGTAAATTCTCTAAAGGGTCTGTGGCTGTGTCATTTCCTGTCCCATTTTATTTATCCATGAACCCTTTTCCACCACAAATTGGCCAAGAGCATGCACACAACGCACACATACCTATTAATAATAGATAAGCTCATATTATAAATACAGGTTTATTTTTGCATATACGTTAGTGACATATAGTCGCATATTGCTAAAATGACAGTCAGAATAGTCTGATTTTAGAGATTGTAGTCCATTTTAGCTATATTTAAGTAATCTGTTGCACAAGGTTTTAAAGTAGATATCTGGAAATGGTTTACATAGTGCCAGCACTAAAAGATAGTATCCCCTCTAATCCGATGAATTTTTGTTTTATCTGAATGCTACCCCTTCTTGTAAGGGTACTGAAAGCAGTGATATCCCAACAACAAAGATAATTCTTCAGACCTCAGAGCACCTGTAGCGGCAGCAGCAGCAAGCATAACTGTTGAGAGAGTCAGTACCAACTCCCTTAGCTCTAATTTATTTACGATTTCTGAGGCCTCTGCTAAACTAAGAAAAGACTTTGACTTGTCACATATGGTGCTTGAGAATTATCAGTCTTGCCTCCATTCCACTTATGTGGTATACAAGATACATTACCAATGTGTAACTGTTCTAATTTTCCATTTCTCATCTGGTTTACCATGCATACCTGACCCCGCTCTCCCCTTTTTAAACTTGATAAACTCGCTTCCTTGGTCCGTCTTCATGTATTGGTAATTGCTGTATTCCTATAATCTGCCAGTGTGTTGTGATCTTACCCTAATCCTGTTGTTGCTAATGACTGGTTAAACAGGGCCTGACAGTCTTAAATTAAAGGATGTTCTCAAAATAGAGACATGGAGAACTTTGATAAAACAAGCCAAGGAACTATTCCTAGACTTCTGCATGTACCTTTTAACTATAAATTCCTCCTAACTGGCTTATTGCCATTTCAGCCTCAACCAAGATGAAGACCGTATAATCCTTTCACTACTTGAGTTTATGGCTTTGAGATTTCCCTTTTCATTACCACATGTTCACACTGTTCCTTACAGTAAAACAGACAACTGGAGATGTGGTAGAGCTTCTGCAGACAGAGGCCAAAGTTCTTGTCTAAAAAGGTACTATTTCCTCTTCGAGCTTTGAATCTCACAAAGTAAAAATAGACTACAGACCCTGCTGAGCAAACAGTACGAGTTTGTTGCTGTCACCTGAGAAGAATTAGAATATTTAGAAGAGAGTTAGAATATTTCTTCGTCACCCTTCGTAGTGACGCCTGATTTAATTTGGGTCACTAGGATGCAATCCCACTTTGTACACCAAGTTCTAAACTGTCATGGTTGTCCCCATTTTATTCACTTCTGTATCTCTAGCCCTAATCTAACTCTCAGAACTAGGTCTTTTTTGTGGATCCCTTCACACTAGCTAACCATGGACAGAAAGTCTCAGCATTGGAGCCTTAACTTTAGAATGGCACTTTCAGTTTCCTTAGCACTACTCTGAAACTATCTTCCTTTCATACTACAAGATAGAGGGAGTAGCCAATTTCTCACTTATTCTCCCTTCTTAACTTAGTGTCATACTACTCCTACAGGTGGCCTTCAATTTTGGTTTTATCTTCCTTTCAGTAGGTATCTGTGTCCTGGCACTGTAACTTTTTTTGTATGTTATTTTAAGGCTCTCTGCTACAGCTTTTTCATTTTTTTACACTGACTGCCTGTATTAATCTGTACCCATTTAGCTCTTATACTATCCTGTAGTAATATATCTTTGGGGACACTTGATTCTGTATTCCTTAACTGCATCCTCATTCCCTTTTTTGTTTTTGGATTACCACTTAATTAGATGTTCAGTATGTCTATGTGTTTTCTGGAAATCCAGCTGTACCACTTTATTTTGCCTACCTGACTTTATTTCCTGTTTTGTTTTTGTTTTGTTTTTTTGGAGGGAGGGGGGGCATACATCTCAACTCTCTGATTGTGCATCATTTTTACCTTGTCCCTTGTATTTTGTTTTCTGGTAGGTCATTAATGACAGAAATTGAGATTCATACTTATTCTTCAGAATATGCATGTTAATGCAGAACCTGATGATCTGTTTATTTTATAAGTGAATTATAGTAGTTAATAAAAAAATGTCCTTGATTTTGGATCTTTGTCTCTAATTTATGATCAAAGAATTTTAGAGCAGTGGGGAGGTTTCATTTGGTTTCACCCATCTTTTAATGAGAGGAAATGAGGCAAAATGTAGGCTGGATATATTAATTTCCGGAGATGCCAGCAATAATCGCACCTGTCATTAATGCAGGTATCCCCATAGGGTAGTATATTGTGTAATTAAGGGTTGTAACATTTTAGTGCATAACATTGCCAAACATCAAGGTGCTTTATTATGAACGTCTGTTTATTTGTAACAGTCGAGTCAAAAATGTGTAAAGGAAGCATGCAATAACATATGTAATGCGGTAGCTGCTGTCTTATGGTTGTTCAGTCACAGAGTTAGCATCTTTAAGTAAGGGAAGCTATGAAGGTGCAGGTAGACTTGCCCATTTACATATGAATAGATTTTTGTTGGATATCTTTTGTTTTTTGGTTTAACTATTTTTCTTTGGTTTATGGCAGTGTGACTTACTGATTAGTGTCTGCCTTTTCTTTTGATTTTTATGGTACTGTGGTTTCCAGTTCACTTTTCTATTATTTTTCTAATTTTGGTGCCTGTTGAATTCAGAGTTTGTTTTCCTTATTTTCATACAAGTCTGCCTCCAAGAGGGAGTTGCAGAAAAATTTGCTCTAAGCAGTTACTACTTGGCACTATGGACAGTAACTGATTTCCTTCCTTATCGCTGCAGTATTTTTTACTCTTGGGATATCCTGCAGAGGACAGCCTAATGTCCAGCCAGCATACCAAAGCCTTTATACCTTCCAGGCATTGTACGTCAGATATATGTATATGCGAGGCAAAACGTGCATATGTGACGTACAGAAGCCAAATCCTCAGAACTTCCTTGCTGCCAGTTTGGATGCTGCCTCTGAATTCAGTCTGTATGCTGTTCACCAAGCTCGTTCATTTACCAGGCTTTCTAAAGATAAATGCTCCACTGGGGTTCCTTCCTTTCTTTCTTTTTTTTGTCCTTGTAGTTTGTTTTCATGCCATCCAGGAAAGGAAAATGTGAGTGTGGGACGCAGATTCTCCATAAAGATAGACATGAGAAGTAGCTTTTCTTGTTTGGGTGCTGCACATGACCATACACAGTGTGAAATCTGTTAGGTATTTTTCTGTAAGACAGTTCAAAGTCATCCCCCTCTATTTATTTGGAAGACCAGCATCTGAAGCTTTTGGCTGAGACTGTGCATATGTCTGGTAGAGATATAGATGTGGAACCATGGGTGATTATATCCGAAGTGTCTAGGGGGATTCCCCAAATATTAGTTAGGATAGAGGTGCCTTATACCCTCATTGAATCTAGGAAGGAGTCGGAACCTCCTAGTTTATTAACACAGATGTTCTTTTAAAAAGAAACTAAACAAATGTGTGGCTTCTATGGATAAGCATCTTCACAAAAAGTGGCAGAACTTAACTCTGGGGATGGTTAATCCCCTTATGGCCCTGAAATCCCCTCATGTCTGGTCTGTCTATGTTTCTCCTCCCTGGTCTTTCACCCCTTCCAAGAGGCCTAGGGATTCTGATTCTTCTGATGAGAAGTTGGATTCTGGTGAAGAATCCTTAGCATATTCTTCCCAGATTCACTCTCCTCTTGCCATGGGGTGAGATAAAGAAGATACACTCTTCCCGATTCTCTTTTTGAAGAATTGTGCTTTGGAGATGCAATGGTCTTTATGATGTAACACTTTAATTGACACTGCTTCCAGCTTCCTGAGGTTGAAAAAAGATATGAACTCTTAAACTGTCTTGCCCAGACCTTTTGCAGTCCCTCCTATTTTAACTGGAGTTCTGGATACATTTGCAACAGTTTCTCAACCTGTTGACTCTCAACCCCTGGCCCCTAAGAAGAAAGATTTTATAAAGTCCCTGAGGCTCATAAGTAGTTGTATAAAAGTCTTTCTTCTGATCATTCTTGTAGTTTCCATGTCTACAGATAAGCCATGTAAGCTGTTATCCTCTTTAAAACTTTTATATTTTGACAAGGACAGCCGTGCTGTGGAAAGTATTAGAAAAAAATGCATAATTCTGTTACTTTGGCCTTTGGGACCATTAATTATCAGACCCACATCACTAGATATGTCCTGTATCTTCTTTCCCAGCTTGATTGGGGGTTCTGTTGATAATGCCTGATTTGAACAGCAAGAGTTTTGCCCTTTTTCTTTCGAGTTCTACTTCTCAAGTGTTTCGCCATTCCATTAAATGCAGCTATGATGCTGCTGATATCTCCTTCAGGGCAACTTCATCTGGTTCTGTCATGAGGAGATACTCTTATTTGTGCTTCAGGCCTTACCTGAGGATATTAAGACCAAACTTTTAAAATCCCCTTTAGACAGCCAGAATTTCTTTGTCACTACTGCTGCAGAATTCTTTAAATTCTTCAGGATAAAAGTAAGATTATGCAATACCTGAATCAATTCTTTGTTTCCCCTTTACCAAAATTCCAGAGGAGCTAGCCATCTAAATTTTTGTCAGTAGGCAGCCTAGACAACCTGCCAGGAGCAAGAGGGTTCCTAAGTGGATCTTCTCCAGAAAACCATCTCAAGAGTTCTGGAGGCCAAAAACCTTCTTTTTCTGACAAGTCTGCCTCTTATCTGACATCCAGTTTCCCCTTGGCCAGATTCCTTTGCCCCTCAGACTAACTCTTTCTTTTCTTGTTTGGCAACAGATAACAGACACTTAATTTCTCTCTCTCTCATCCAAAATGGTTATTTCATGACTTGGACATCCCTTCCTCATCCTTCTCCTTGCCAGCTTCATCATTTTCCTGTGGTTCTGCGGGAACTGGTCGATCAGGGTACCATCCAACCTGTTCCTTTATTTCAGCAGTGAAGATGTTTTTATTCCAGAATGCTTCTAGTTTCCAGGAAGGAGGGGTCATGGAGGCCCATCCTAGACCTGTCCTGTCTCAATCCTTTTCTCAAGGTTCCTTCCTTCAGGAAGTTGTCTCTTCAGGCAGTTTTTATTCTGTTGCTTTCTGAAGCTTTTCCGTTTTTTTTGTTTTTTTTTCTGAATTTGAAAGATGTGTACATCCATATTCCTATTCACCCTTTCTTCAGGAAGTTTTTATGTTTCGTAGTTTCTTCCTCTCATTATCAATTCTCTGATTTGCCTTTTGATCTTTCTACAGCCCCAAGGGTCTTTACCAAATGTCTGGTCCCTGTGCTAGTCTTCAGCACACTTGAGGGAATTCAGATTTTTCCCTTATTTGGATGACTTTATTTAAGGCCCTGTCTCAACAGCCCTTAACTTCAAAATCTACACTTCACTATGCTGCTTCTGTGCATTTTGAGGTTCACCCATAATCTCAAAAAGTATGTGTTGACCCCTTGTCAGCACCAGGTGTATTTAGGTTGCAGGATTCAGACTATACCAATATTGGCTTGCCTCCTTCCTCCTAAGGTCCTCTCATTGACTATTTATTTCCAGCGTCCTCTTCCTTTTCCAGTGCTTCCTACAAGGGAATTTCTCCAAGCATTGGAGTGCATGGCATCCACCATTCCCATGGTTCCTTTTACCAAACTCCACATAAGGAAATTTCAGTGTTATCTCAAGACTGTTTTGTCTGGCACTGCCACCCACTGGAGTATCTGTATCTTCTTTTACCTTGTTTCAAGCTGAAGTAGTGAATTTATCAGATGTCCCTGAATGTAGGTCTGACTTTTCAGGTTCCTCTCCCTACTCAGTAGCTGTACATGGCTGCTTCTGATCATGGTTAGGGAACATCCTCCAGCAACCTAAAAGTCCAGAGTCTTTTGTCCCATCAATAATAACTGACAGACCATATCAGCATCAAGGAGATGAGGGCTCTTCTCCTAGCTCTCCATGCTTTTCACTCCATTTGAATTCCTGGTCCTCTAAAGAATTATACAGACAATACCACCATCATGTGCTACATCAGCAAGCAAGTGGCCACAAAGTCTTACCTTCTTTGCAGGCTGGCTCTTCCGGTTTGGGATTTTGCAGTCCACCATCACTTGGTTCTTCAGGCGGTCTACATTCCTTCAGATCACAGTCTGGTGGCAGACTCTTTGAGCAAGTCCAGGGCAAGTCCTCAAGAAATCACTGCTTCACAGGTAGGTGTTTTTGAACATTGTACTTCACTGGGGTGCTCCTCAAGTAGTTCGTTTTGCCTGCCCTCTGAACAGAAAATTTCCCCATTTCTGTTCCTGAGTGCCAAGTCCTCTGGTTTGGAAAGTGGACTCCATGCCTTTTTCTATGGAAGGGGACATTTCTGTATGCCTGTCCCCCACTTCCTCTAGTATCATAGGTCCTGCACAAGAACATGTGGGACACTTCCAAAATCTTGAATCCTTTTTGACCCAGATAACACTGATTCTCCCTTCTGTTTTACTAGACCAGGGGCAATCAGCAGACGTTTACTGACAGGATGCATCTTCTAATACAAGATAAGATCTGATGATGTCAGTTTTCATTTTGTCCTGAACTTGTGGGATCGTATCCGATCCTTCGGATTCGACTTAGCCATTGCTAAAGCCCGTGGCAACCAGAAACTCTTGATCTTCTCCATCACCCACAATGCACCATCTGCAAGTACCTCACATCTTGTTTGCCACTCTACGTGACAGACGTGGTGACCATTACTCTTGAGCAGATGTCTTTATTTTTTGAATTTATCTCCTTTATTACAAAAAAAGTCTAAATTCTTAGGTTTCTTTTAACTCTCTTACCTTCTGCTTCACAGTCTTTTCCTGGGTAAAATATTGTCTGTCCCTTTTTTTTCCCCTTGTACATTTTTGTACCTTGAATACTGTCATTAGTATTCTTTCCCTTTTTCTACATTCTGTGTAGCTATTCATTACCATTGCTGATAATTTTCGTTTTTATCTCTCTGATTTCCAAAAAAAAAAAAAAATCCTTTACTTTTTCTTTGCTTAATATCAGGTGTTTTTTTTCCTGCTAATTGAATTGAGTGTGGAAACAAGATTTCATTCTTCCATTCTGTGATGCACACATGTTATGTGTGTACTGCTTAGGACCACTTCACCTACAAGAGGACTGCTCCATTTGTCATGCTTTTAACTCAAGATCCCTGGTTGAAAGCAAGAAAAAGTTGATTTTTAAAAAGGTTGCTACCTTCTTCTTTCGGAGAGGCGTTATCTGGAGCTTTGTCCCCTGAGAAATCAAAAAAGCGTAACTCTTTTTCTCCAAGCCATTCTGTATCCTCTTTCACGGTTTTGGAGCAGTCGAAGAAAAGCCCTCCTTCAATTCAACCTCCCCTTTGGATCCTACAAGGAAAAAGTATAAATTATCAGATCGGACCTCAACCTTGGATCCAAAGCGAAAGAAAAGAGATTCATTGGATCCAACCTCAACATCAGATCTGAAACTAAAGAAGAAAGATTTGTTGGAATCGATGCAAAAATTATCTGATTCAGCCTTCAGTATGTCTTACCTCCCAAGGACCAGATAATCTCCTTTGGTGGACCCTGTTCCCTCCAGGGTTTCTTCCCCCTTTGTGGAGAGACCTTCGGTAATTTCTACTTGCTGTTCCAGGAGTTTAGTGGAAGAAGACGTGGAGAGATTGGTGAGAGGAATTCTCTCAGTGCAGTCTCTCTCAGGTGTTTCTTCAGCTCCTACTCTTTTGGGTCAGGGGTTCCGATCTTCCACTACCGACCCCACCATCTCCTCCACTGACTCCTTCCATGGTCTTGTAGTCCTTGGATCTGAGCTACCCACCTCTGTCTGCCTCTGATCCAAGGATACCCTTATCCTCGGATCCAGGGTTTGCTCTGAGCACTTCATTTCAGTCAGATCCAGAGAGCTGTCTAAGTTGAGGCTGCCCTGTTAGATCTGAGATGGTGGGGTCGAATCTGAAATTACTAGAGCCGTCCCTGCACATTGGAGCTTCGGCATGGGTTAGTTCAGCTCCAGATTCTGCCTCAGGGGGATTGTCCTCAGTGCGGGGAGGAACATCAGTCTAAAATCTTGCCTTTTCGGATGCGGGGTCCTATCCCTCTTTAGGGAGATCTGCCTTTTTGGCCAAGGAAAGAGTATTTTTATGCCTCAACAACACAGGTGGTTCCTACCCCTCAGATGATCCTCAGTCTGCAGCCTTGATGTCTCTGCTATTGAAGTCTCACCCTGCTTTTCCACAGGGATATCTGGTACTGAAACCCCAGACTTCCTAACAGGGTGTCCCGAATTCTTCTGATACGTCCCCAGAGCATCCCACTGAAGAGGTCCCTAAGAAGAAGATGTGCAAGAGGAAGCACTTGGACTCCCCAGAGGAGTCCATCACAGAAGATACAGATTTTGATGAAGGTGAAGGGTCCCCTGGATCATCTCCTGAAGATGTCTCATTTAGGATTTCAAGGATGGCTCCAAAACAGAGAGGTGGCTGGAAGTCCATCAACCCCTCATCTGAGGAGTCTGTATTCATGGAAGCTTTCGGTACTGGCCTGTCTACCTCCTGGGTGACTCCACCCACAGATGAGCTCATTGAATTGATCTGTCAGTGGGCATGGAAGTATCCCGATACCATTGCAACAATACTTTGGAGACTTGACAAAATTATAGCAGCACCGGAGGACAAGCATTTTTGGTCAAAAGGAGTGCCTGTTGATGCTATGGTCGTGTAGGTGTCCATTAAGAAGTAACTTGCTGAGGAGAGTTCCACTCGTAATACCCCCAAGCAAGGAGTCTTAGATGGTGGACAGGTTTTGGAAGTGTGTCTTTGCTTCACCAACCTTCACCTTAAGTTTACTGAACTATCTGGCACATTTCACCAGGTTACAGAGAGACCTGATTAAGGAACTTTCTGATGCCCTCTCAGGATCTGTTTCTGAAGAAGTGAAAGCATCTGTGACTTCTCAGTTGGCCACCCTGCAATTGATTTCCAGTTCTTCTATGAAGTTAATTTCGCATGTAACTGAAGGAACATCAAGGGCAGTGGGTTCAGGCGTTTCCATAAGGAGGCATGCCTGGTTGCTCTTAAGTGATTTTGCAGAGCCCTTCAAGTTTTTGTACGTCAGTTCTCCTTTTGATGGCATGTCTTTGTTTGGCTCCAAGGTAAAAGACACATTATCCAGGTGTGAAAAGGATGTAAAGACCCTGTCTGCCGTGGGCATATGTTTTTCCACCCCTCAAAGATCCTTTTCCAGGAATCAGCAAGGTAGTGGAAAAATGTGGTTTAGAAAGTCCCAGGGACCTTTCCAGGACACATGTGGAGGTAGTTCCTCCAGGGGTAGGAGGGGGAATCCAATGGTAGATGCCTCCCCTGTGGCAGATGTGGCCCGCAAAACCAAGGGTCCAGCAATTCTTTCTTTGGCAGACCTTTCCAGCATTCCTGAAAGGAGGCCCAGTTGCCCTCCTCTGAAACAATTGGGGGTCGACTATCCCTGCATAAGAGAGCCTGGCTAGAAATAGTAACAGATACCTGGGTGCAGTGGATCATTTCCAGAGGTTGCATAATACCATTTTCCCTTCCTCTTATAACTTCAAGAAAAATCCCAGATGTTCCACCCAGTCAGAGGGAACAAGCAGCAATTCAGATACAAAGATTGCTAGAAAAAGAGTCATCTGAGATGTCCTGCCAGACCAGATAGAATCCTGAACTTACTCAAGATGCTTTTTAGTGCCAAAGAAAACAGGGGACTGACTACCAATTCTGGACCTCAGCAGCTTAAAACAATCAGTTTGACTGCCAAGTTTCGGATAGTCACTGTTCAGTCCATTCTCCCTTTTTTGGGCAAGGAGTACTGGATGTGCTCAATAGACCTACAGGATTATTACTTTAACATAAAGATGACCCAACAGTCCAGAAGATACTTAAGCTTCCGGCTGGGAGCCAGTCATTAGCAGTTCAGAGTTCTGCCCTTTGGTCTCACCAAAGCCCCCAGGGTGTTTACCAAGTGCATGACTGTATTTGCAGCTCACTTGAGACTGCAGGGATTCTGGGTGTTTCCATATCTAGACGGCTGACTCATTTCTGCCCCAAACAGGCATCAACTATTAAAGGCAAAAGACCAGACATATTCTGTTCTGTTTAGCCATAAACTACGAAAAATCTCAACTACAGCCAACTCAAGGTTTTGAATTCATAGGAGCACTTTTCAACACAAAATCAACCACAGCTTCCCTGCCTCCCTCAAGAGTTTAGGCAGTAAGATCACAGGTTAGAAAAATAATCTGTAGTATCAGGATTTCAGCCCATTTGGTTCTTCAAGCTCTGGGTACAGTGGCACAGCTATAACTACCATTAGCCAGATTTTACATGAGGATTTTACAGTGGATGCTAGCAACACAATGGTCGATACTCTACCAACCCATGTGAACTCCAATACGAATCACCCACACATGCAAGAGAGAGAGATCTCAGGTAGTGGGTTCAGTCAGATCAGGTTCTACAAGGTTGTCCGTTCATTGCCTCTCAGCCCAAGGCGATAGTGGCCACAGACACTTCCCAGTTGGGGTGGAGGGGCATTATTTGGAGAAAACAGTCCAAGGCACTTGGTTCCCCCAAAAAGGCCAACTTCCATATCATTGTCCTAGAGATGACAGTCCTATTAACATTGCATACTCTTCAAGATGCTGTCCCCCTTGGTGACAACTGCAATTCATATGGGCAGTATGTCACTAGCTTTGTACATTGGCAAACAAGGAGGAACCAGATGTTACCCATTGTGTCGAGAAATGCTCAGGGTGTGCCAATGGACAATCTCATCCAACCGCTTTCTTATAACAGTGTATATTCCGTCCATCGTGACAGCAGACAAGCTGATCATGTACATTCTTCTGTCTCATGAGTGATCTCTCAGCAAAAACATGATGGAAATGATTTTCCACCAGTGGGGCCAGCTTTGCTGCGATCTTTTTGCGTCTCCTCTAAACAACAAATGCAGCAACTACTTTGCTCTAATCCCTCCACAAGAGGAATCATTAAGGGATGCTTTACTTCACGATTGCCTCCCCAGTTTTCTTTATGCTTATTCACCAATTCCGCTAATTCTGAAATTCCTTCATAAAGCTGCCATGTTGAAGAGCAAAGTCATCCTTATTGCACCTTACCGACTTTGACAGATTTGGTTTCCCTTCCTTTGGCTTCACTTATCTCTTGAACCCTAGATTCTGGATCAGACTCCAGACCTCCTCTCTCACTCAACAGGCATGATCCATCCAGGTATACCAAGCCTCAGACTTGACACCCTGGCTTCTCCATTTCCATTAATAGCCAGACAACCTATGCTTTCTTCCCTTCTCCAACACATGCTTTTATCTTCCCATAAACCTTCTACATGTAAACTCTACTCCAGTAAATGGAGAAGCTTTGTTTACTGGGCACATCAAAATAATGTTGACCCTTTTTCAGCTCTTATATATAACATCCTTGAATTTTTGGCCCTACTTTTTAAAGAAGGAGCTAGTTTCTTGATAGTTAAGGTCCAGTTAACAGCAATGTTATTTTCATGTTGGATTTCAAGGTTCTTTTGTTGCCTCTCATAAGCTCTACAAAGCCTTTTTGTGAGGCACTCTTCTTTTAAGGACTCCTGTTAAAGACCATACTCCACCATGGGATCTAAATCTGGTACTGCAAGCACTTATCTATCCCCCTTTGAACCAGCAGCTAGGTGTGACCTTAAATATCTTTCTTGGAAAACAGTATATGTTATGTGATCCTATCTCGCCTACATTCTGTACTGATGGGCTCGGAGCCAATCCCTCGGCTCCGACTCGGCACGCTATGCTATAGAGCGAAGCCTCTTATTGGCTGAGCTATTTTCTATCCCAGGATGCACCACCACTAATCCCTCAGATCTCATTTGCCGCTTACAAGCTAGGACGTGGTCTCAAACTTGGCTGAGCTAAGTACTGTTTTCTTCAAAGTTTCCTGTCAGGAATTTTGTTATTCTTACCCAAAAAGCTGTTTTAACAGCTATTGTTGTTGTACGAGTGTGTTTTGGTGCATTTTGTTGTGGAAAATTGTGTGTTTGATTAAGGGAAAGGTTTCCCGTTTAAGTTAGAGGGGCCTTCCCCTATTCTTCAACTAGTATCTTTTATTTTTCAAGGAGGTCAAGTACCTGTTTAAGTTAGAGGGTCTCGGCCCTCCTTTTCAGTATTTTTTTTCCTGATATTGTATTGTATTGTCTCGTTAAAAAAAAAAAAAAAGTTGGTTAAAATTTTTGTATTGTGGTAAAATCTTCATTACTGAATAGATAGTGCTACTTTAACTTGTTTTTTTAGTGTCTGTTGATAGTCAGTATGTCAAAAGAACATAGACCCTCAGGGTTCAAAAAGTGCACGAGGTGCGGTTATAAAATGTCTATAACCGATGACCACTCCTCGTGCGTATATTGTTTAGGCGCCAAGCACCTACAGGAGTCCTGTAGCGTGTCACGCCTTTTCATCTAGAGTCCTCCAAGAGAGGAAGAATAAATTAATATTGAAAGGGCTGATTAAACCCTCCTTCGAGGAGGCCTTATCTTCCTCTCCTTCCAAGAAGAAAAAAGCGTTGGCTCCGACCAGTCCATCGGAACCGACTGCTAAGAAACCTAGGCAGGCTTCTCCATTGGCTCCACGGACTTCGGAGCCGAGGGCAGAATGGTCTGCCTCGATGCCTCCAGTCTCGACTCCTCTGGTTTCGGAGCCGAGGACTGGGGCGTCGAGAGGCGGGTCACCTTCATCGGCTCCACTGATTTTGGAGCCGATGAGGGTTGCCGGCTCAGACTCTTCCCCTTCGGCGCCGAAGCCCTCCTCGGCACCGAGGGAAATTGTTTTGGGATCTCCCTTGGAACCGATATTGGTCGAGTCCATTCGGAGCCAGTCCCCCAGTCCTTTGGAGCCGATGGAGAAGTCGGTTCGGACCCGATCGGTTTCATCTAGATCCTCCAAGATGTCTGATTCGGACATCGACAGGGTGCTCCTAAGACTTTTCCAGTCTCCTGTGTTCCAAAAGTTAGTTTCGGCTCCAGCCCATTCGGCTTCGGAGCCGATGGTCCACCCTGTAGTTATGGTTCCTCCTCCAACAGCCTCGGCACTGTTGGAGCCGGTGCTGGTGGAGCCGATGGAGGTTTTTGGGTCGGGCCCGACCCTTACTCCAACCCCGGCTCTCGAGTCGGAGTTCGGTACGCGGACCTCCTCTGTCGGCCCCGGGGGGAACGCTTCGGGACTGATGTTTTCGGTCCCAAGCCTTCCTCTCGGTGCGTCGGCTGTGGGGGTACCGTCTGCTGTTGTGGCCGCGGAGGTGGGACCTGCCCAGGATTCTGGTGGTCTGGCCTTCAGGGCCATGAGGAGTGCGTTAGCCAAATCTTCTTTGGCTACCTCCACGGTCTCTCCAGCACCTTCCCTGCATACGGAGACTGGGTCTTTGGCAGTCCCCATGTCCTTAGACAGCGGAGCCCCGGGGCCTGAGGTCACCCCCACTGGGGGTTCCCCCCCTCCTGGAGGTCCCTCTGAAGCTTCTTCTGAGGAACCCCCAAGGAAAAGATCATGCAAGAGGAAGCACGTTGACTCCCCCGATGAGTCTCTCACGTCAGACACTGATCTTGATGATGCAGAGGGGTCCCCTAAGTCGTCCTCAGATGATGTCTCCTTTGCAGACATCCTGGAAGCCCTTAAACAACGAGGCGGCTGGCAATCCAAACCCCCGTCTGCTGACGAGTCGGTGTTCCTTAAGGCCTTCAGGGCTCAGCCCTCCGCCTCCTGGGTGTCTCCGCCCTTCGACGAGCTTTAGATTTGATCTGTCGAAGGGCGTGGGAACACCCAGACTCTGTGGAACCGGTGCCTGCTCGCCCAAATAAGTTCCTGTCAGCACCCCCAGAAAAGGAGTTTTTGACGAAAGGTGTGGCTGTAGATGCCTTGGTGGTGGCATCTGCTACCCAGCAAGATGTAGCAGTGGCTTCAATGTCCGTCCATCCTCCTAATAAGGAGTCTAGGAGCATGGATCTGGCACGTAGCCGCACCCTAAGTTCAGCGGCCTTTACTTTAAGGTCCCTGAACTATTTAACGCACTTCACCAGGTTTCAGAGGGATCTGATCAGGGAGCTTTCAGATACCCTCTTGGGTAACCTACCTGAGCAGCTGGCCCAGACGGTTGGCTCTCAGTTGGCTACGCTGTCATCCATATCAAACTCGTCCATGAGGCTCATTTCTTATGCGGCCGAAGGGGCGAGTAGAGCGGGTACAGGTATTGCTCTCACGGAGGCAAGCCTGGCTCCACCTGTGTCATTTTATGGAAGCCTTCAAGTCTTCCTTTGCCGACGCCTTTGATGGGTCCTCTTTGTTTGGACCCAAGGTAAAGGACACATTGACCGCTGCGAGCAAGAAGGTAAGACTTTGACTGCCGTGGGCACGATTTTCCACTCCCTTCGGCCTTACTCCAAGGCTAAAGAGGAGGGAAAATGTGGTTCCGTAGATCTCAGAAGTCTTATCCCTCACAGCAGGACGATCCCCCTTCTAGAGGCAGAGGAGGGGGAAATTCTTCTGGAAGACGCCATCCCAGAGGCGGCAGAGGCCCCCGCAACACTGGAGACCGCGAGTCCTTTCGTGGCTCTTCAGCCTTTCATAGTCCCTGAGGGATTGCCCGACTGTACAGCTCCGGAGCCAGTCGGGGGTCGTTTTTCGAGGCACCTCAAAGCCTGGGAAGGTATCACTCAGGACCGATGGGTGCTTCGAATTATCGCCGGAGGTTACGCCATCCCCTTTTCTCACTCCCCACCTCAGTCCAAAAAAATCCCGGACCCGCCACCCAGTCAACTGGAAATTGCAGCCTTAGAAGTTTCAAAGATGCTTCAAAAAGGAGTCATCCAACCGGTCCCCGCAGAAGAGATCGGATTAGGGACTTACTCAAGATTCTTTTTGGTGCCAAAAAAGACCGGGGACTTGAGGCCCATTTTGGATCTCAGCATTCTAAATCGTTCAGTCAAAAAGTCCAAGTTCCGAATGGTCACCCTACAATCCATTCTCCCACTGCTAGAGAAAGGTGTTTGGATGTGCTCCATAGATCTCAAGGATGCTTATTACCATATCATGGTACATCAAGCGTCCAGGAGACATCTGCGCTTCAGCCTAGGAGACAGTCATTTTCAGTTCCGCGCTGCCCTTTGGTCTCACCACAGCCCCCAGGGTGTTCACCAAATTTTTGGCGGTCGTGACTGCTCACCTGAGAAGTCTAGGATTCCAGGTGTTTCCGTATCTAGACGACTGGCTCCTAACTGCCACCTCCAAGCATCTATTATTGCAGAGCCTACAAGCCACAATATCACTGGGCACTTCCCTTGGAATCACCTTCAGTTGGCCAAAGTCTGTGTTGCTGCCATCTCAATGCATAAGATTCATCGGAGTAGAGATAGACTCAAACCGAATGCGGGTCTATCTAACTACAGAAAGGATAAAAAACATACAGGCTCAAGTTCGAGCCTTACTTCCCAGATCCAAAGCCCCAGCCAGAATGGTCCTGCAGCTATTGGGATCGATGTCCGCCACGGTTCTTCTTGTTCCCCTAGCAAGGTTGCACATGAGAATTCTCCAGTGGCTTCTTTCAACACAGTGGTCCTTTCAGGATCTCCCCCTCAGTCACCTCATATGGATCACGGAAACCTGCAAACGGGACCTTCGCTGGTGGCTGGTGCCCTCCAATCTGGATCAGGGACGACCCTTCGTTCCACCTCCTCCTGTGGCCACTTTGACTACGGACGCCTCCCAGATGGGGTGGGGGGGCATTCCCTGGGCAGGTCAGTCCAAGGCAAATGGCATTCGGAAGAGAGCCTTCTTCATATCAACATCTTAGAAATGAGGGCGGTGTTCCTGTCCCTGCAAGCCCTTCACGATTACCTCCCTCAGGGCGTAATTGCCGTTCACTCCGACAACATGTCAGTAGTCTGGTACCTGAACAAGCAGGGAGGGACCAGATCATACCCCCTTTGCAGAGAGGCCATGAGAGTTTGGGAATGGGCAGTGTCGACCAAACGATTTCTAGTGGCGACTCATATCCCTGGCAAGTCCAATGTGATAGCCGACAGACTGAGCAGAACTATCCTCTCTCCACACGAGTGGTCTCTGAACAATACGGTTGCAACTCAGATTTTCAGCAAATGGGGAATTCCTTGTTGCGACCTCTTTGCAACCCCGCTGAATGCGAAGTGCAAAAAGTTCTTCTCCTCACTCCGGCTCGGGAGAGCCCTATGGATGCACTAGTCCATCCTTGGCCCACCGGCTTGCTATGCTTTTCCCCAGTTCCCTCCTTCCCAGAGTGATCCAAAAGGCGTCTCACTTGGGGAGCAAATTGATCTTAGTTGCCCCTTACTGGCCTCGTCAGGTATGGTTCCCCTATCTTCGGAAATATGCACTGGACGGTCCATGGTTCCTGGATCAGATCCCAGACCTATTGGTTCATCAGTCGGGACTGCTCCACCAGTCCCTCCACACCTTGAAATTAACAGCTTGGCTCCTCCTCTTCCGACTATAGTCAGGAATCATACCTTAGACCCGGAAGTTGTACACATCTTATCTTCGGCCCACAAGTCTGCCACTAAGAAATTGTATTCTAGCAAATGGAAGAGATTTGCTATTTGGGCTCAACTCCGGGGTCTGGATCCCATCACTATTCCCGTACCGGAAGTCCTGAAATTTCTAACTTCCCTATTCAATCAAGGTTCTTCAGTCTCTACCATCAAGGGTTCAATTGGCAGCTATTTCCAATTTTCACGAATCTATAAACCCACCTTTAATGAGCAACAGATTGTGTAAGACCTTCATGAAAGGTGCTGCGCTTTTACGACCTCCGATTTCTCATCCTGCTCCTCCATGGGATCTCGATGTGGTGTTACGTGCCTTAACTTCCCCCCCTTCGAACCGGCAGCAACATGTGATTTGAAATTTCTATCGTGGAAAACTGCCTTTCTGGTTGCGATTACTTCTGCCAGAAGGGTTTCAGAGCTTCAAGCTTTGTCTGTAAAACCTCCGTACCTGGTTTTTCACAAAGATAGAGTATCTCTCAGGCCAAATCCATCCTTTGTCCCTAAGGTTTGTTCCAGTTTTTGTCTACAACAGTCATTAGAACTTCCAGTTTTCTTTCCAAAGTACTCAAACAAAGCGGAATACATATTCCACACATTAGATGTCCACAGGCAATTGCGTTTTTATTTAGATAGGACCAAACAAACAAGGAAAACAGATCAATTGTTTGTATTTTTTTCGGATAATAAATTGGGCAAAGCCGTCACAAAGGTCACTATTGCCAAATGGATCAGGGACTGTATTAGTCAAGCTTATTCCTCTTCTAATAAAGAGCTTACGACCTCTGTCAAAGCTCACTCTACAAGAGCTATGGCTACTTCTATAGCATTCCATTCTAAGCTTGCCATTAGTGACATTTGTGCTGCGGCTACGTGGTCTTCCCCGCACACTTTCATTTCTCACTACAAATTGGATGTGGCATCTCGGGGGCGAGCTTCATTTGGTTCCACAGTGCTCAGGAGTGTTTTCCAGTGAGCCACCCAGGATTTAGGTGCTAGGGATGCTGTCCCATCAGTACAGAATGTAGGTGAGATAGGATCACATAACATCTTTTAGTTATGTACTTACCATAACTTTAGATGTTTGGGATCCATCTCGCCTACATTCCCAATAACCCACCCTCCTTCCCCCTTCCTTGGAGATCAGAAGAGATCAGATGGTCCGAATCCTGTTGTTTTATCTTGAAACATCTGGCAATGTTATATAAACAAGTATGTATGTATGCATGAATGCGGACAAACAAGATCTGGGGGATTAGTGGTGGTGCATCGTGGGATAGAAAATAGCTCAGCCAATAAGAGGCTTCGCTCTATAGCATAGCGTGCCGAGTCGGAGCTGAGGGATCGGCTCCTAGCCCATCAGTACAGAATGTAGGCGAGATGGATCCCAAACATCTAAAGTTATGGTAAGTACATAACTAAAAGTTCTCGTAGCCATTACTTCTGCCAGACGAATTTCAGAGATTCAAACCTTGTCTTCAAAACCGCTATACTTGATCTTTCACGATGATAGAGTTACATTACGAACCAATGCATCCTTTTTCCCCAAGGTGGTGTCAGACTCTAATATCAATCAGTCCATTAATTTGCCAGTATTCTTTCCTAAATTTGTTAATAAGGGCAAATACATGTTATACTTATTGGATATTGACAGGCAATTACATTTTTCCTTACACAGAACTAAAACCATCAGGAAAACTGGCCAATTTGTTTTTTTTTTTAAGAAATAAGGTTGGGGAAACCACTTGCCAAAGTAACTTTAGCCAGATGGCTGGCTGACTGCATTTCTTTTATTTTAACAAATTGGGCATTGCCTTATCAAAACCGTTATGAGCTCATTCAGCTAGATCCATGATACCTTCTTCAGCTTTCCAATCTAGAGTGTCCATGGATGACATATGTGCAGCAGCAACTTGGACTACTCCCCATACCTTTGTTATTCATTACAGATTGGATATGGTCTCCAGAGGTAGAGCATCATTTGGTTCAGTGGTGCTCAGGAACATCCTTCCTTGAGTCCACCAGGGATTTTAGGTAGCTGGGACTCTGTTCCATAAGTTGAGGACAGAATGAAGATTGACAACATCAAATAAAGAAGTTATGTACTCACCATAATGTTCCATCTGTGTTGTCCATTTTCATTCTTCCTCAGCTCCTCACCCTCCAACCCCAGTATTTTTTAAACATGCTGGAAGAGTGAGTGGTTAGGAAATGTCACTTCCTTGATACTGAGCTACAAATATAGTCTCTTCACTATATCACTGCTAATATTTCTTTCTGCTAAAGTCAGCAAATAAGATCTGAGGTACTTGGGAGGTTTGCATTGTAGGTAAGGGAGAAGCTTGAAGGTTTTGGTTGCCATGAGTTGTAACAATGGCCGAGTCAGATCCGAGGGGGTGGATCCAAACCCATAAGTTAAGGAAGAAGGAAAATGGACAACACAGATGGAATGTTATGGTGAGTACATAACTTCATATCTCTCATTAACCCTCACTTGTCCACCCTACAACTGACTCTTTGGGATATAGGGTTTTGATTCCTTTCTGGTACCAGTTTTTTGAGGATATGGAGGAGGCCAGGAAAATCCTATATGACTAAATGAAAGAGAATTTCTATTTGATGCCTCAGGTATGACCTGGACCCTTTTTCTGTGGAGGATCCCTGCGATCCTTGGGTCTTTTCTTATTTGTGTGAGTTGCTCAAGACTGGTTTGGCATATTCATCTGTTAAGATCATACCTCTCAACCTGGAAACATCAAAAATCTGGACAAGGCCTATGAAAAATAGGTACAAATATGTACACTGATTAGCATCAAATTTGCATACATAATTATGTAACCCCACCCACTCCAATAGAATTGTGGGATACCAACTTTCAAACAAACTAAAGAACAGACAACCAAAATATGGCACCAGAGTCCACCTGCAGCCATTCCAATGTCCCATTACCTGGCTATTTCGCCTCATTTACCATAAACACTAATGTGTGCATACTGCTTTACTTCTGCAATGATTATTTGGATTTTATTTTTACATTTTGTAGCACAGTGCACAAACGCTTATAGACATCTGCTAAACAAAGCAATACTGTCTCACAGTGAAAATAGACTTTGCGTTAAAACTTATCTGCCCTTGAAACTCACATTCATTGAAACAGCATTGAAACTCACACCACATTCAAAGAAAATGCATCTGGCCCATGGTGGATAAAGATTACCTTTGGGCTGATTTCAAATCATAGGCCCCTTGCACACAAAACAAGAAACATAACCAGGAAACAAAGTCAAAGCCAGTAAAAAAGCTTTAATAACCACAAACAGCAGCTACACTGTAAAACAACACACTGAAAAGAGTTTAGCACTTTCATCCATCAGGACATCATCAGAACTAAGCTAGTGCCCAACCAGAAAAGTTAAATATCAATTAAAATCCAATTCAAAAGTCACGTGACAATTATACAATTAATGTAAAACTTATAAATATTAACTTGAAACTTAAAAACTTCCCTTTGTTGCAAGACACATTAACATTATAAATTCTTTAATATTAGAATAGATGAAGTAGAACACATATCATTTAGCCCAGGTGTATTTAAAGCATTGAGCTTGAGCTGCCATTTCAATTCTCTAACTAGTAAATGTTCCTCAATAATTTAGACCCCTGTCATCCTTTTTAAGTTGATCAATCACAAAATATCCAAATCTATGTCCAGGATTTTTTTCCACATGTCTATAAAGTGCATTAGTATCTTTTCTATTTTTAATGTCCCTCTCATGTTCATACACCCTTTCTTTTACCCTTCTAATGGTTTTACCAATATAATAAGCTGAACAGTCATGGGAGCTGGCGGCATATATGGCCCACTTAGTATTCCAGTTATATTTTCCTTTTATAATAACCTTACAGCCATTAAGAATGAATTGGCCCCCCACTAAAATATAGGGACACATTTTACAACAGCCACACGTATGCATTCCATCCAAAACCCCACCACCATTCCTATTTTCCTGTTTATTCTCCAGCAGTTGTTTAAAACAAAGATCTTTCCTGTAAATCACTGTTGGTTTATCCCACAACATTTTACTCAAATGGGGGTTGGTGGATACCAACAAGCAATTGTATCTCAAAATGGAAGCCAAGGCATAACTATCTAAAGTAAAGGTACTTATTAAAAGCCCTATTAAAATTGGTGCTTTTGCACCCATGTATTTCACCAAAATTACCTTCAGGAACACAACTACTGCTCGTAGTATCACTGTTCAGTACAAACCCCATTGTTATAACATAACAAAGGTAAATATAATCCACTTCTCCTCTTGTGGGTTATCTCATCAAAAATAGGTTTTAAGAATTCTTTGGGGTACCCCCGCTTTGTGAACATGTTCAATAATATTTGACATTCATCAGTGAAAGTCACCTCGTCAGAAATCATTCTTGCCAATCTGACCAGTTGGCCTTTCACCACTGATTTCTTCTGACAATAGGGGTGATGGCTATCAAAATGTAAGTAAGTGTTGGGAGAGGTACTTTTCTGAAAGATATTAGATACAAAACAGTTCTTGTTAAAGTCCTTGGTAATCCTAACATCCAAATAGGAAATGCTTAACTCACTGTAGTCATGTAGAAACTTTAGAAATGGTGTTGTAGAATTAATATACTGAAAAAAGCTATCACGTTTTTCCCTGCTTTCCTTCCAGACAATAAATATATCGTCCAAAAATGGGTGTAAAACGCAAATCTTGAGTTAAAGGGAGAATTAAATACAAATTGATTTTCCCAAAAGCTCATAACAAGATTTGCGAAACTGGGGGCACATGCTGCACCCATAGCTACACCCTTCATTTGTCTGAAAAGCTGTCCCTCAAAATACAAGAAATTATTCAGCAACACATTTCCATTAAAGCACTAATGGCATTTATGTGATCCTGGGACAAAACACCAATATCAACCAAGGCATTCTCAAACCATCTAAGGCCAGTCTCATGTGGGGTGACTGCATAGAAGTCACACACATCTGTAGTGACCAGAATGTATTCAGTCTGAAATGGGACATCTCCCAATTTTTTAATAAAATCCCATGAATCTTTACAAATCTGGGGCATTAACCCCCATGGAAGACTTTACCCAATAATCAATAAATTTAGCAAAATAATATGTCTTACACCTGTTCCCATCCACAATAGGTCTGGGAGGGGGGTTGTATGTTTTTATGGATCTTTGGTATCCCGAATATGCCAGCTATCACTGGCCATTTGTTGTGTAAAAAATCATATTCATCCAATTCAGTCTGCCCTTGAAATAACATATCAAGTAACTGAACATCAATTCTAGCATAAGGAATATTCAGTTAATTTCTAGAAATTTCCTGATATGTATCAGATAGCAACAATTTGTTCATCCTGTTGTTATAATCAGTTAGATCCATAAAAACAACCCCCTCCCCCCTTATCAGGTTTCATGATACGAATGGTTATATCATACATAAATTCAAAACAACAGGCGTTTTTCACCTTCACTTAAATTAGTAAAATTATTACCAGGCTTACGAATAACATCCCTAAATTGATTAGAACAAACCTGCTCAAATGGTAAAGCCCCATGCACTGGGGGATTAAATTTACTAGACCTTTTTAAAGCATTGTTAGAAAATCCACTGTCTGCACCACTTTCATTAGAATTAAATAATACGGCCAAGTTCAATTTGCGAATATAAAGTTTCAAATCTGTTAAGGTTTGGTCAATTTTAGCTCTGTTAGCAGGGATGAACTCAAATCCCTTAGCTAACAAATCTGCTTGTTCAACAGAAAACATGTTCAAACAAGAAATATACCACCATTTCTCAATTTCCAATGAAAAAGTCATCTGCGATCTGCACTATAGCTTCACATCCAAGTCTACCTGTTTATTCTGCAAAGTGAGAAAACAAGCATGTTTTACCAGACTGTTAAATGAAGCAAAGTTAGTCTGACAGACAGTGCATAACCTGAGTAAGAACAGCTACATACTATTGTAGAACATATTATCAGATCAGCGATAGCTGTGAACAATTATAATAATGTTCCTCCTATAACATTTCTCTTTCATAACAAATGGGCCCAGATGAGAAGCATCTAAGAAGAGTAAAATAAAATGAAAGCAATATCTGGCATAAAAAGTTCATAAAAACATTCATGACAACTACGATGGTCAACCCCCCCCCCCAAAAAAAAAACAAACAAACAAAAAAAAAAAAACATCCATCCTGACTTGTCATGTTCAAAATGTCGTCATGGATCATTGATATAACAGACTACATGAGCGCATCAGTATCTGTTGCTATAACCAGTCTGATTTTGTACATCTGACATGACTCTAAAAGTCGATACTGTATTAGTCCGATGTCAGATGAAAGGCATACTGATGCCTATTTTATACTAAAACCAAAAATTGCTGTCCATTGAGTTAGACATACACCAAGTAAACTACAGTGAATAAAGACATTTTTGAGAGTAACAGCATTATGACCCAGTGAAAGGCATTAACTGTGCAACTATCAGGCAGATAACCAAAGAAGAAAAAAAAATCAAATGTGTAGACAGCAATGCATAAATGCTTTACAATATTAAATGTGCAGTTAAAGGGTGAATTTTAGGATGTTTGCTGCACACTTGCGACAGTCAACGTTCAAAAATATGCTGGTTGACTGGCTTGTCCTGTCCGTACATACTAAATTTAACCTTACACTTGTGGCTCAGGTTATGGCTGAAAAGCAGACCAGTTAATTTACCAGCAAGCAAATAAAAAAACAATTAAAAATATATAAGCAATGGAATAAGGGGCAGTTATTCTGGAAGAGCAACAGCAACATCACTGACTGCTACTACTGCTTATCTCAAGACTTTTAAGCACATCTGCATCTTCACCCAGAATAATAAATAGCTCTCCCATTTTAGTAACCCACTGTAATAAGAGCTCGGTGCTGCAAACCATCAAGTACAATGTGACACAAACCACAGAAATACTATGCTGCATTCAACAAGTATGCAAAACAGCCAAGCAAAGCAAAAATGCACAAATATAAATAACATATATTTATTTATAAATAAAAATATATAAACATTGCTCAGTTTTTTTTAATAAATGCAGTGTGATACTTCCCAAATACACTAAGAAGTGAAAGCAATTATAAAGATTGTTACTAAACTAGTGGGTATGGAAATAACATAATATGGATGTGTGCCCCATGACAAAGACAGCAAACACAATGCTTACTTCGCCCTTGAAATTTTCATATTTACCTATTAAATCAAGTAATGTGCAAGTTAAATGTAAAACACTAGACCCCCCCCAGTACAGTAAGTAAATAAAAATACACACACACACACACACACACTCCAAAGAGCGATCCTAAACTAATCCGTGTTAATCTGTAAGAAACAGCAACTTGCTTTGTGTGTCCTCAGTACTCTAACTGGCTACTTTGCTTATTTAGGCCACTGAACTTTGCACAAACATTGCTGTCATTCACACCAGTGCGATATTCTTCTTATATATGTTCAAGTCATTATCGGTGATGTGCAACATTAAACTCTGTTGTGTGCTCAACTAGTACCCAGCCAACAAGACTCAGTCCATCCCAAACAGTCAGAAAAGGAGAGCCAGCAAGGGTTCCCGGTACTTACCATCTGGAAAGGTAAACTGCAGAGTAACAGGAAGGGAAACAGCCGTAATACTTGAAAAACTAAATATCGTGCCATAGTCTGTAATAATTACAGTAAGGTATGTATAGCAGTTATCCAGGCTGACACGGTAACGCTATGTAAAAGTTTAGTGGTGCTCAATGATATTGACAAACTGACTGTTAACTTTACTCCTATCCTGTCTCCATTAGGTCTTTGTAATCCTGTTACAATCGCTTCCTACAGACTGCAAACCCGTAATCTCACTGGTGGACGTTGTTTCACACACCCACAGACACACACGCACACACACACACACACACACACACACACACACTCTCCATTCAGATACCTGCTCATTTCCTGAAGCAGCAGTCATTAGTCCTTCCCGCTCGCACAAGCTCTGCAGCACTAGTAGTACCCAGATGTAAGTCCTTCCCGCTCGCAGATCCAGTCAAACTGCCAGCCAGAAATGCATGCATGTGAGCCCTTGGGCTCAAATCTGACAGGCTGACTGAGCTGACGTCATCGCGCACGGATGACGTCAGCTCAAAATGCGGAAAAACAAAAAAAATTAAAAAAGGCTGGGAAAATTTGGAAAGGACGTGGTGCCACCCGGGAATAGTGGCACCCCATTATTTTACCCCAAAACTCAGTAAAGACTGAGTAATTCGGTATGGTTGGGAGGTATGGTTAAGATTCGTTTGTCAGCCATTTTTTCCTGTTTGCCTCTGAATCCATCTCTGGTGTCTCATTTTGAAGTCAAACAATTTTTAAAATGCATCCTTCATATTTGGCCTACAAGAAAGTCTAATCCTCCTCCTTGGAATCCTAATTTTGTTCTTCAAAAATTGAGTCTGTCCCCTTTTGAGGCTCATCATGGCAGTTCCTCCTTTTTTATGTTTTTTCACATGGACATGATTTCTCTTTGTACCAATTCTTCTTTTATGTCCAACATGGTTAATGGTTTGTCTTTGAATCTGTCCATTCATCTTCCTTCTTTTTTTCCCTTCTCCACAGACTACTAGTGAGAAGGTTCATCACACCTTGGATTTACATAGACAGCTCAGATATTATTTGGTGAAAACAAAACATATCATGAAATCTGTGCAACTTTTTATTTCCTTTCATGACAGGAAATTGGGTTTGCAGTGTGTAAGCAAACCATCTCCTCCTGGATTTCTAAGGCCATTTCTTTTTGTTATTCTTTTCATTGGAAGCAGCTTCCCTCTTCTGCTCTTGCTCATTCTACCAGGGTAGTGGCCTCTTCTGGATACTTGATCCATCTTGGAAACTGATGTGGCTCTTCTGTTCAGAGCTTTACCAAACATTACAAGTTGCATGTCATTTCCAGGTCCAGGGTGGATTTTGCTAGGGCCGTCGTCCTTGGGTTTGGGTTGTGGAGGGCTGTTCTCTGCCTTCCTCCTCCCATACTTTCCAGTAGCTTTTGTAATCTCCCAAGAGTAAAGAATACTGTACCACTGATGAGGAAGGACATAGTACAGTTGTTTAAAATCTTACCATAACAGTGTATGTCCTACTTGCTGTTGCAGTATTCTGAAACTCCTTCTTGCCCCCATTACTTTCTGTTGCCCTTTTGGTCGAGGGGTCTTTCTTCCATCCGTATCACTTTCTTCCCTTCTTGGATACACGTTATTGCTTCTCTGGGGTTGGTCTGATTTTTCTTGGACACTTCACTTCAGAGGATTAGGCGGCCATATGTCACATATGTATCATACTCCTTGCACATAGGACATATGTTTAACATACAACATGTGGCAGGTGTAAAGGCTTTGGTATGCTGGCCAGATGTTAGGCTGTCCCCAGCAGGATATCCCAAGAGTAAAGAATACTGCAACATTAACAGTGAGGACATCTACTGTTAAGTTAAGATCTTACCCAGTTGTGCTTTCTGCTGAGCTGGCCCACAGCTGCAGGGGTAAGTCAGCCACTTGTGGCACCAATGACTTGAGATTGACTAGCAGCCTGAGTGCTGGATGGGCAGATGAGGGGGAGTACTGAGCAGCTGTGGCCTGCCATCCTTCCTCATGGAGGGGTGAGGGTCATTCTGCTTCAGCTTCATCATGTAACTGAGGCTGGAAGCTATAGTCGTAAAGAAGAAATCAGAACTGGTAACCGCTAGTTTTTGCCAGCAAGTAGTACATATGTGGGTGCAGGCATGCTCGTGTCATTCCACTTAAACACTGAAGGGCTATACCAAGCAGGAGGTGGTTAAGCAGATAAAGTAAAAATCTGATCTTTCTGCCATGTGTTTCTGGTGACTGTGCCTCAGGTTCTTGTCACCCCGACCACTACATTTGCCTTGAAAGACCAGTAATTGTTGGAAAGAAGGGCTCCATGATGTGATGCCGAGCACCAGGCAATTGAGTGTGGTCTTGGTGGGCTAACAGGTGGGACCATAGCAGGTCTGAAGTCAGCAGGGGCCCAAGGCCCTTTCACAAAAAACAAATGAGTAAATATTTTGTAGCGCAAGGTTCTCTTTACTCTCCACTTTCACCTTTGGTTTTAATTCGCTCTTGTACAACACCCAACAGAATAAATTAATTGTAAACTCTTTTAGTCTTATTTTGAGAGGACCAGTACCCTTGCCCAGTATGATGGGTAATTATTACTCTTATCGGTCATCCTGTGTGGGGAAGGGTGATCTTCATTGACAGTCCTACCTTTGTAATAATCCACATATCTTAAGTAGTTAACTTCATTTGTTCATCAACCTGTGGGTATCAGATCCGAATCGGATCCGAGCCGGCAGCTTTATTCAGCTAAGATCCAAGCTCCAAGCTCCTCCCCCTTACCCATAACCCCCTGCCATCCCTCTCTGTCCTCAGATCTCGTTTGCCACGGCTTATTCAAGCATCTAGAATGAGTTTCCAAGTGTAGGGTTTCGTGAGTTTATATAGAAATTTACCTTTTTTTGACCTAGTTTTTAGTTTAATCCATAGACGAATGAGTGTTGTTTCCCATTTTTTTTAAATTGCTAAACTTGTTAGTAATTTTTCTATCTTTTAGTTAGTTTAGTCTTCCCCCCGTGTGTGTGAAGGTGTGTGTGCAGGTTGGGCCTGTCTTTTGTTACCATGTCTGAGGCCCCGAAAGCAATTTTTTCCAAATGCACCGAGTGTGGCCATAAGCTGTCCCCAGCGGATGGCCACACTCGGTGTGTTACCTGCCTTGGGGTTGGCCATCTCTCCTCGGGCTGCACAATTTGTGCAGCCTTCAACCCCAAGGCTTTGAGGGACAGGAGGTCGAAGCTGATTCTGGCGGGACTTCTGCCCCCAGACTCGGCTTCGTCCTCTTCTCCCTCGGCAGCACCAGCTGCGATCGCGGCAGCCCGCCTTCCATCCCTGCTCTCCTGGCCGGGACTCACACTCCCACCTTGGCTCAGGAGGAGAGGGAATCTAGGAGGGAGAAAAGGAGAGAGAAACACCACAAGCGGCGGGCCGAATATTCCTCCTCGGCTCCACTGGCTAAACAGACAGCCTCCTCTAGGACGTTCAGGCCTTCTCCTTCCCGGCTTCATTCACCTTGTTTTTCCCCGGAGCCGGAGGAGGAGACCCGGTCGCCTTCGAGGTTATCAAGGCTGCACTCCAGGCCAGCCTCGGTGGCCTCGTCTAGATCTACCAGAAGTTTGTCTGATGCAGATATGGTCCGGATGATGCATAGGTTTCTCCAGGCCCAACTGCAGATGGGAGTGCTCCTGCCTCCCCCCCCCCTTCCAGGAGGGAGCTCGACCCCATTTTCTGCCCCGATTGCTCCTTCTCCGACCCACTTCCGGGGTTCAGAGCCGTCGGATCCAGGTAGCGTCGGAGCCGGGGGAGGTTCGGCGCCAATAGTACACCCTACTTTGGCTCCGACCGCACCCTCGAGTTTGTCGGGTCCCTTTTCGGATCTGAGCTCTCGGAGCCGTGAGCTGAGCTTCGGATCCGGTGGTGTCAGTGTGTCTTCGGCTCCGTCTCGGTCGGAGCATACTGGCCCTTCGAATCTGATTGCATCGGTGCCGGCTCCGGTCCACGTCCTCGGATCCGAGGGGACTGCTCTTGGGTCCTAGAGAGAGCAGTTCCCCTTCAGCATTCGATGTTGTGGAGAGGGTCTTGTCGAGGGATTCGAAACCCCAGGCTCCTGCTACGGTTCCACCCTCCACTCCCTCTCAGACGGGCCTACCTTCCATCACCCGGCCCCAGGGATAGCCTGCATCTACATCCCAGATGGTTCCCTTAGAGGAACAGGATGTGGTTGGTGAGGCATCTTCAGACAGCCCCCCCCCCCCGAGGAGGTTCCTCACAAACGTAAGTGCAAGAGGAGGCACTTGGACTCACCCGAGTCCCTGACAGAGGACACAGACTTAGAGGAAGGGGAAGGTTCCCCAAGGTCACCCCCCGAGGACGTCTCCTTCGGAGACATTATGGAAATGCTTCATATTAGAGGGGGGTGGTAAGCCCAAAAACCTTCCTCCGATGAGTCTGTGTTTCTGGAGGCATTTGACGCAGGCCCAGCTACCTCTTGGGTGTCCCCTCCTGCCGATCCCCTGGTAGATCTGATCACTACCAGGGCATGGAAGGAACCGGACACTGTGGAGCCCATACCAAAGAGACCAGACAAAATCCTCAGTCCACCCACAGATAGGACGGTTTGGAGCAAGGGTGCTCCGGTAGATGCCATGTTGGTGGCGGCTGCCACCAAGAAGGAACTAGCCCAGGAGAGTACCTCGGTCCACCCTCCCGACAAGGAGTCTCGGACGATGGACCGCCTAGGGAAGTGGATGTTTGCTTCAGCTACGTTCTCCGTAAGGTCGCTGAACTATATGGCACATGTGATACGACTCCAGTGTGATCTCATCAAGGAATACACTGGGTCGGCCCCAGAGTCCATGTCGGCCGAGGATAAGAAAACATTCTCAGCTCGAATGGCCACTCTTAAGTCCATTTCGAACACTTCTATGCGGCTTCTTTCCCATGCTACGGAAGTAGCCGCTAGAGTTAGTGGAGCGGGCATTGTCTTATGGCGGCATGCTTGGCTCCATCTCTGTGACTTTGCAGAACCCTTCAAGGCATCCTTCACAAATGCCCCTTTTGACGGCTCTTCACTGTTTGGCAAGTCCATCCGCGACACGCTGGTTCAGAGCGAGAAAGACGAGAAGACGTTGTCTTCTGTCGGGATCCGCTTCTCAGCTCCCCAGAGGTCCTTCTTCAGGAACCAAAGGGGACAAAAGAAGATGTGGTTCCGGAAATCTCAACAGTCCCGTTTCGCTCCGGACCCCTCATCCTTCAGAGGCAGAGGAGGACAGGGTGGACGCCGGCCCAGAGGCAGAGGGGGACCGAAGAATTTCAGGTCGAGAGAACCCTTTTTGGATCGCCTGCGCAGCAGCCCTGAGGGGTTACCCGACTGCTCCACTCTGGAGGCAGTCAGGGGGCATTTCTCGAGGCACATAGCAGTTTGGGAGTCCATTACAACGGATTGCTGGGTGCTTCGAATCATATCCAGAGGTTACACTATCCCTTTTCTGAATCTCCCTCTCAGACCCCGGAGCCTCCCCGATGTCCCACCCAAAGGGAGGCAGCAGCCACAGAAATAAAGCCGCTGCTAGAAAAAGAGCAATCCAGCCCGTCCCCCAAGATCAATCCGGATCAGGCTTTTACTCCAGGTTCTTTCTGGTGCCAAAAAAGATGGGGAACTTAAGACCAATCCTCAACCTGTCCACTCTAAACCTGTCGGTTGCCAAAGAAAAGTCCCGGATGGTCACCATTCAATCCATTCTCCCACTCCTGCAGGAGAATGACTGGATGTGCTCTATAGACCTCAAGGATGCGTACTACCACATTTTGATGGACAGACGATCCAGAAGGTTTCTCCGCTTCCAGCTGGGAGCCAGCCACTATCAGTTCAGGGTCCTCCCCTTTGGTCTCACCATAGCCCCCAGGGTGTTCACCAAAGTTATGGCAGTTGTAGCGGCCCACCTGAGGCTTCAGGGGAATACAGGTCTTTCCGTACCTAGACTGGCTCCTGACCCCCCCCACCAGGCATCTACTAAGTTCAGACAGGAATTACTTCCTTCACTTGGCCTCTCATCTGGGAATCTCAGTCAATCTCAAGAAATCCTCCCTTCAACCGACTCAAATCTTGGATTTCATAGGGGCCAGGCTAGACACAAACCTGTTGAGGGGCTTCCTAACTCCGGACAGGCTTCGAACTTTGACACTCCACATGCTGGCCCTCCTACAATCCCCGGCTCCTCCAGCAGAATTTGTCCTGAGGGCACTAGGTTCCATGGCTGCGGCCATCAATCTGTCACCTCTAGCTCGTCTAAACATGAGGGTCCTACAATGGACCTTGCAGCTCCAGTGGTCCATCCTGCAACATCCGCTAAGTGCATCTATCCCCCTCAGCAAGGTTTGCAGGAAATCCCTACTCTGGTGGATCCAGTCCTTGGATCTTCGGGAAGGGCACCCCTTCTCAATGTCCCCACCCCAAGCCACGGTGACCACAGATGCTTCTCGCCACGGGTGGGGGGGGCATTGCATGGGCAGAACCGTCCAAGGCACGTGGACCCACTCGGAGACCTTGTTGCACATCAGTGTCCTGGAGATGAGGGCGGTACTTTTAGCGTTGCAAGCACTCCAGGCCCTTCTTCCCTTAGGGACAATTGCAATTCAAACAGACAACAATGTCAGTAGTCTGGTATATCAACAGACAGGGGGGAACCAGATCCTATCCGCTTTGTCGAGAGGCCATGAGAGTTTGGGAATGGGCTATCGCCACCAACCGCTTTCTCATAGCAACGCACATCCCGGGTCGGTCGAACATTTTGGCAGACAGGCTGAGTCGAACCATCCTCTCACCTTATGAGTGGTCTCTGAACCTGAGAGTAGCGAAGCAAATCTTCCTCAAGTGGGGTCAACCTTGCTGCGATCTCTTCACGTCGCCTTCAAACGCAAAGTGCAGCGAGTACTTTGCTCTACTTCCCCCACCAGGGGAATCCCCTAGAGACGCTCTAGTGCATGTTTGGCCATCCAGTCTACTTTATGCTTATCCGTCTCTTCCTCTGATGATAAAATTCTTGCAGAAAGCTCATCGGTTGGGGAGCAGAGTGATCCTCATAGCCCCATTCTTGCCTTGTCAAACGTGGTTCCCTTGCCTATGGTCTCATCAAGTGAATCCTCCATGGATTTTGGATCCCACTCCGGATCTGATATCTCACCCCCTAGGGTTGACAACCCCAAACCTGGACAATCTAAAGCTCACAGCTTGGTTGATCCATTTCCAATAATAGCTAGGACTCCCGGCATCTCCTCTTCTGTTAAGGCTATTTTAGTAGCTGCTCATAAACCTTCTACTAGAAAGGTCTATAAGAGCAAATGGCAACGCTTTTCGATCTGGGCAAAACATAGAAATTTGGATCCTTTTACAGCCCCGATACCAGCTGTATTAGATTTTTTGTCATTTTTATTTGACCAAGGTGCCAGCTCCTCTATGGTCAAAGTCCAATTAGCAGCGATTTCCCACTTTCATGTGTGAAGTGATCTCCGTCCTTTAGCTTCTTCTAAGATCTGCAAGACTTTCTTAAAAGGTACTTTCTTGTTAAGGCCTCCTGTTAAGGATGCAGTCCCTTCGTGGGATTTAACCCTTGTTCTCCAGGCTCTTACTGGCCCTCCCTTTGAACCTGCAGCTTTGGTGGATCTAAAATATTTATCTTGGAAAACGGCCTTTCTCATTGCTATCACTTCAGCTAGAAGGGTTTCGAAGCTTCAAGCCCTTTGTGCCAAACCTCCATACCTGGTCTTTCATAAAGACAGAGTTTCCCCCAGGACCAATCCCTCCTTTTTGTCTAAAGTTGCCTCTGATTCCAACATTAATCAATCTATCAATTTACCGTTTTGTTTCCCAAATTATCATAACAAAGGTGAATACAAATTACATTCTTTGGAGGTGCACAGACAATTGAGGTTCTACTTACACAGGACTGCTGAACGTAGGAATCTGAGCAACTCCTTGTATCCTTTGCTAAACCCTTTTTGGGTAAACCTGTGTCAAAAGCTACATTGTCCAGATGGATTTCCCAATGTATACTTCTCGCATATAAGAGTTCTGGCCGACCTGAACCTGTCGGAGTTCATGCCTATTCTACTCGATCGATTTCTACTTCTACTGCCTTTTGGTCCAGAGTGTCCTTGGATGACATTTGTTCAGCAGCCACTTGGGCTTCATCCCATACTTTTATTACCCATTACAAGTTGGATGTAATTTCCAGAGGGAGGGCGTCCTTCGGCTCTGCAGTGCTCCGGAATATTCTTCCATGAGGACCTCCCAAGATGTTCTTCATCTCACATTGCTGCAGTCCTAACACTTGGGGGTAGTCCGCTGTCCCAGTCGGCCCGAATACCAAAGTATAAGGCTGACGTCGGTCAAGGCGCATTAGTCTGACGTCAGGACGTCAGGGTACAAATGCGCATGACCGACATCATATCCTCAGTCTTTTTTGCCGCATGGTCCGATGCAGAAGCAGTATTGCGAGTGCAGGTTGGCGTTCTGAAATTTTCTGAAGTCGGAGTTTCAGACCGAATCAAAGTTGGCTAAGTACCCCGTTGGGGAATATTTTGGTTTTTTCTTGCCTCAGTATTTAACCGGATGTCAGAAAAAGTGAATAACTGTATTTCTTGTGGGAAACAGATACCTCATAGGGATTACCATACCTTGTGTATACCTTGCTTAGGGCCTGAGCACGACGTTGTTGGATGTCGCTCTTGTGCTAGATTTAACAAACGCACTATAAAGAGAAGATTAGACTGTGCCAGGTTAGTTTTGGGAAGCGTTGTAATTATAAAATGCCGTCGGATGCTCCGACGCCCGCTTCTTCTAAAAAGCGCAAGGACAAAGCAGCAAAGCCTAGGTTGGAAGAACCTTCTGTCCCGGACGTCGGTTCTTTAGAGGGCTCGGTGGAGCCGGAGGTTCTGCCAGAAGTTTCTTTGGAGTCTCAGGGAGAGACTTTACTGTTACAAGATGTGTCCTCTCAGGAGGTAGGCCAGGCTGAAGGGGCTTCTCAGGTAGCTGTTCTCCCAGGCCTTCCTAAGGTGGTTAGGCCCTCCCCTTCTGTTTTCAAGGCTTCTTCGAGAGGCAGGCCAGGTTTAACTTCAGTGGGTGTCTCTCCTAGTTCTTCAGGGTCTCTGCCTAAGAAACATATGCTTAAAATGGCAGAAGATTTGATTACTATGATTAGAGGTTCTATGCCCTCCTGATAAGAGGCCTAGGGTGGAACCTGAGTTTGAGAGTTTTGAGCAGTGTTCGAGGCTTCTGAGTCTTGGCTGAAGACTT
The DNA here is from genome assembly GCF_019279795.1 of Protopterus annectens. NCBI lineage: Eukaryota > Metazoa > Chordata > Ceratodontiformes > Protopteridae > Protopterus > Protopterus annectens. The sequence goes on along the minus strand of NC_056750.1, from coordinate 550,259,469 downwards.
ACAGGAGTATCCTCCTTATTCTGATTCTGATGTAGATGATTCTACTCCTTGCTTCTCCTCCTGAGGATTTTTCTTTTCAGAGACTCTTCATTCCATGAGGGAGCATTTTAAATGGGAAGGTCAAGATTTCTCTGATTCCAGGAAAAGGCTTAGGGAATTTTTGTTTCTACCCCAGCATAGGCCTTTAGCTATACCTCCTGTTCTGGATGTGGTGGAAGATGTTTTGCAGAGGCTTCCCTGAACCCTGATTCTTTGCCTCCGGCCCCAGTTAAACCGGATAGGTATTATAGGGTGCCTGAAGCTCATAAGTATCTTTTAAGAGTCCTAGGGCAGACCCAGAAACTGTTTCTCAGGGGCCTAAAGGTGTTAAGGCTTCTGTTGTTAAAAATCCTGTTCCTCCTGATAAAGAGGCAAGGGCTTTGGATAGATGGGGAAAGAAGGTGTATACTTCTTCCACTTTAGCCATGAGGGCTTTGAATTGCCAGTTCCACATGTTAAAATACCAAAATTATCTCCTTTCACAATTGAAGTCTAAGGTGGATGCTCTGGCGGAAGGTATTGAGTGTAAAGAGTTGCAGGATTTAGTTCATGTTTCTGAACAGGTGGGTAAGCATTCTTTGCAATGTGGTTTTGATGCTGTACAGGCCTCTTGGAGGGTGGCTGCCACTGGTTCTGTTCTTCGCAGGCACGCCTGGCTGAGGGATCAGAATTTAGCTGAGCATGTTAAGACAAGGATTTTAGATGCTCCGTTACAATCTGATGTGTTGTTTGGTTCGCCTGTGGAAGCAGTTTTAAAGAAAATGGAGGACAAGGCTAAGTCTATGCAGACTGTTAAAGATTTTTGCAGGTTCAACCTCCGAGTTTAGTAGAAATTGGCCTACTAAGGGGTGGACATATCCTTCTTATGATTCCCAGTCTAGGGGTAGGTCTAGACGTGGTAGGGGCAGAGCTCAAGGTTCTTTTAGGCCTAGAACAGGAGTTCACCTGCTCAGTCTTCTGGTGAGGGCAGGGGTCAGTCCTTTCGTAAACAGACCCAATGACCTGCCTTTTCAGCTGCCAGAGCCTTCTCGTCTGGCAGCACCTTTGGGAGGAAGGCTGACACTTTTCAAAGAAAATTGGAGTTTAATTACCCAAGACAGATGGGTATTGGATATCATTCACCACGGTTACAGGTTTTATTTCCATACCTTGCCTCCTTTCAAAGGCATGCCAGACATTCCTCCTCTACAAAGAAAAGAGGCTCACAAGCAAATTTCTCTGTTACTCCAAATAGGGGCCATTCAGCCGGTTCCTGTGCCAGAAAGGGGCCTAGGATTTTATTCTCGCCTGTTCCTAGTCCCCAAAAAGGGGAACACGTGGAGACCAATTTTGGATTTATCTATCCTCAACACTTATCTGGACATTCCCAAGTTCAAAATGTTGACGTTACAACAGCTTTTACCTCTGCTGGGAAAAGATCACTGGATGGTAACTTTAGATCTCAAGGAGGCTTACCTTCATGTGCCTATCAGACTAAGTTGCAGGAAGTATCTGCGTTTCGAGCTGGGAATTCCCATTATCAGTTCTCTGCATTGCCCTTTGGCTTATCTACTGCGCCCAGAGTATTCACAAAAGTTCTGGCTCCAGTGATAGCTCACTTCAGGCTAAAAGGAATACAAATCTATCCTTACTTGGACGACTGCCTGATTCTGGCTCAAGAAAAGGAAGACCTTTTTCAGCATTTGGAATATGTGATAGCAGTGCTAAGATGCCTAGGGTATTCTGTGAACGAAATAAAGTCCAGTCTAGTACCCTCTCAAGACATGTGCTTTCTGGGTGTGAGACTGAATACAGCAACCCAGATGGCCTTTTTAACCCCGGACAAACAAAAGAATCTTTCCCTTTACTTCCATCAACTATCTCTTCAGTCCGGGCTGACTGCAAGGACAGTCCTTCAAGCCTTAGGGTTCATGGCATCTTGTATTCTGGTGCTTCCCAATGCCAAACTGCATATGAGGAAGCTGCAATGGTATCTCAAAATGTATGGACACAGCACTGCCAGGATTTGGACACTGTCATTCAAATAATACCTTGCATTCAAAAGGAATTTTGTGGTGGGCTCAGGAATGTCACCTAAACAAGGGACTCTCTGTGACCCGCCAGAGGCGAGTCAGATTCTAACGACAGATGCCTCAGACATAGCTTGGGGAGCTCATCTGAATGGAAAGTGGATACAAGACAAGTGGCCTGCCAGACTACAGCATCTACATATCAACATGAAGGAGATGTTAGCAGTCCAGTTTGCATTAATGGCTTTCAAGGAGTTACTTCTTCCAGGGCAGGTGTTGATTCTAACAGACAACACAACTGTCATGTGGTACATCAACAAACAAGGGGAACACATTCTTATGCTCTATGCAGGCAAGCAATGATTTGGTGGGAGACGTAGCTCAGCTTGCAACTAAATCTTCAGGCAAGGTTTCTGCCGGGAGCACAGAACTCCTTAGCAGATGTGTTAAGCAGGCAAATCATGGATCCCCACGAGTGGAAACTGGATCTTCATGTATTTCGAAATTGACAGTGTCATGGGGAACTCCAGACATAGATCTGTTCGCTTCTCCACTAAACCACCAGCTGCCAAAGTTTTGCACGAAAAGGTTTCATCACACAGCTTGGAAAGTGGATGCTCTTTCTTTCAGTTGGAAAAATCTTCATGTGTATGCCTTTCCACCTCTGCCTCTCCTCCCAAAGGTACTCCTAAAGGTCAGACAAGACAAGCCAAGGATGATTTTAATAGCTCCAGATTGGCCTCGCAACACTGGTACCCATTACTGAGGAGTCTGGTAAGGAAGCCTCCATGGCCTTTACCTTTGATTCCACACCTATTGTCTCAGAGGGACGGTCATCTACTCAATGTCAAGCTTCACTCTCTTCATCTAACAGCCTGGCATATTCTGTTTTGAACCACAGCAGGTCTCAACTTCCTCAACAAGTTTTGAATGTGATTATGGAAGCCAGAAGACCTAGTACAAGGAAAGTGTACGCAGAAAAATGGAAGAGATTTTTATTTTGGAGTGCAGCAAAGGATTTGGAGGTTTCTGAGCCTAATTTGAGTGTGGCTCTTCAATATCTTACTGAGTTATTGGACAAAGGTTTGTCTTTCTCTTCCATTAAGATTCATGCTGCAGCAATTTCAGCTCACTATGATTGTGACCCACCATTGTTTTCTCATCCTTTGTTCAAGCAATTTCTTAGAGGGGCAAAGAATATAAGACCCCCACGTAGAGCTCCTACTCCTGCTTGGGACCTCAATTTTGTGTTGGAGAAACTTACTCTACAACCTTTTGAGCCTGGCTACTGCTGAATTGAAATACTTGTCATGGAAGACTGCTTTTTGTTGGCCATTACTTCTGCAAGAAGGGTTTCTGAATTGCAGGCCCTTATGGCGGTTGAGCCTTTTTTGATTTTCCATAAGGATAGGGTATCATTACGTACTAATCCTTCCTTTATGCCTAAGGTGGTCTCTAGTGTGGCTTTAAACCAAACTATTCATTTGCCTACTTTTTATGCAGATCCCCAAATTAAGGGGAAAAGATTTTGCACACTTTAGATGTACACAGGCAGTTGCGTTATTATTTAAGCAGGACTAAGGATTTTAGGCAGTCTCAGCAGTTGTTTGTTTCTTTTGCTTTGAGTTCTCAGGGCAAGTCTGTGTCAAAACAAACTATTTCTAAGTGGATTGGGTTTTGCATTGCATTTTGTTATTCCCATCATGGCAAGGAGATTCCAGCTGGGATTAGGCCTCATTCCACTAGGGCTACTGCCACTTCAACAGCATTTCTAAGGGGTGGCAACTAAGGATATTTTGGAGGCAGCTACTTGGAGTTCAGTGCATACTTTCTCTAAGCATTACCACCTTCCTCTCTACTCTAAATCTAGGGCTGGTTTTGCCACGGCTATTTTGCAGGGCATGTTGACAGCTCCTGCTTCTTTATGATTTGCCAGCCTCCCTTACCTCTGCTTTGGGATTCTACCCAAGTGTTAGGACTGCAGCAATGTGAGATGAAGAACATAGTACAGTTTTGTACCTACCATAAATGTAGATGTTCAAGATCCACATTGCTGCAGTCCAATTTACCCTCCCTCCTTCCCTCTGTGTTTAGGGGTGGTTGTGTGGGTGGGGTTGTACTTTTGTAAATTTGTATATATTGTACATATATTTGGTACAGGAGTGTTTGGTGTTTTTTGGTTTTGGCCTTATCTTTTTAGGGTCTTCTGACATCTGGGGCAAGAAAAGACTGAGGATATGACGTCGGTCATGCGCATTTGTACCCTGACGTCCTGACGTCAGACTAATGCGCCTTGACCGACGTCAGCCTTATACTTTGGTATTCGGGCCGACTGGGACAGCGGACTACCCCCAAGTGTTAGGACTGCAGCAATGTGGATCTTCGAACATCTACATTTATGGTAGGTACAAAACTGTACTTTTTTGGTAGCTGGGGACTCTGTCCCACAGATTGATGAACAAATGAAGTTAACTATTTCAGATAAAGAAGTTATGTACTCACCATAACGTTCCATCTGAGTAGGTAACTTCATTTGTTAGCAACCAACCCCCTCTCTGTCCCCCTAACCTGTAGTTCATCCTTTTTAGGATCTTTGTGCTTCCCTTTCCAGATGACATCAGGTTAGGATGTTTAGCTGATCCTTTGTTTTGTAGTATTCTATGATACTATAGCAAACTCGATCTGAGGACAGAGAGGGATGGCAGGGGGTTATGGGTAAGGGGGAGGAGCTTGGAGCTCGGATCTTAGCTGAATAAAGCTGCTGGCTCGGATCCGATTCGGATCCGATACCCACAAGTTGCTGACAAATGAAGTTACCTACTCAGATGGAACGTTATGGTGAGTACATAACTTCTTTTTCTGTGCTGGTATTTAAAAGTGGGCCATGTGTAAGTTCTCTATCATTACAGACTGAGGCGATGCCATCATAGGCCACGAAGCAAGTGAAGTCTCATATTACAGTGTGATTAGAGAAATGTCCTGTTCAATTTAGCTTGTTTTTTTCTTTCCATTAAATTGTACTTGCTGCTGATGTCCTTCAAGGATGCATCTGCAGTCCTTACAAATGGGTTGTCCTGTCGTCAGGCAGCCCTTCGGTCGGCCGGATTCCAAAGTCTGGGTCTGGCCTCGGCTGGTGTCGCACTTCACCTGACGTCATAGCTGCAGTTCTTCGGGTATAAAGGCATCAGCCGACGCCATTTTCCTCAGTCTTTCTTGCCGCGTGGCGCCCGAAGCAGAAGCTGTTCGCAAGTGCCGGTCGGTCAGAACCAGAGATTACTACTACCGAATACTACTTCGAAGACTTCTAAAAAGCTAAGTACCCCGTTGGGGACTCTTTCTTGCCTCAGCCAATGTCAGAAAAAGTGAATAACTGTTTAACTTGTGGGAAACAAATACCTCATAAAGATTTCCACTCTTCCTGCTTACCTTGTTTAGGCCCAGACCACGACGTAGCAGCTTGTCTAGCCTGTGCTTCTTTTAACCGACGGACGCTTAGACGTCGGTCAGAATTTGCTGAGCAGTTTTTCGGCTCTGATTTTGCTTATATTATGCCATCGGATCCTCCGACTTCACAAATAACCAAAACACGCAGGGAAAAGGACCGACACTCGCGGTCCGCGGTTTCGGCTGAAACCGCGGTTAAGCCAACCACGAGTGTCTCGGTTTCGGCTGAAACCGAGCAAGCAGTTCTTCCTTCAGCCGAAAGCATACCTTCTACCGAGGCCTCTTCTAACCTGGTGGAATCGGCTTCTGAAATCCAACCTGCAGTTGCGGTTTCTCAGGAATTATCTGACACTATTCCCTTGGATATTTCAACCCCTGCACGTGGAGCTGCTAGGCCTCCTGCAGCCATGTCCATTAAGGCCTTTGCCAGGGCTAAAGCAGCTAAAGCTTCAAAAACTGTGCCTGTTAAGACCCCCTCTCACAGGCCCAGCTCCAGTTCCCATATGCTTTCTCTGGCAGAGGATCTCATTTCTTTAATCCAGGGATCCCAACCTCATCCAGACAGGGCCTCTCATCCACCTCCAGAGAAGAGGCCTAGAGCAGAGCCCCCTGAGCCACTGTCCACAGATGATTCCTCTGATGACTCAGACAATACAGACCCTCCAGAGGCTCCTTACTCCTCTTATGGAAGACTCTGATGCTGAAGAGTCCATCCCTTCTGCCTCTCCACCTGAGGAATTTTCCTTTGGGGAAACCTTGCATGCTATGAGGGAACAATTTCAGTGGCAGGGCCAAGATTTCTCAGACTCCAGGAAAAGGCTTAGAACCTTTTTGCATTTAACACAACATAGGCCTTTAGCTATACCTCCAGTTCTTTCTGTTGTAGATGATGCATTTAATGATGCTTGTACTGCTCCTGATTCATTACCTCCGGCCCCTGCTAAGCCTGATAGGTTCTACAGGGTCCCGGACACACATCGCCATTTATACAAGGCTCCTTTTGCAGATCCCGAGACTATCTCCCAGGGGCCTAAGGCTGTAGCAACTACCTCTGCTAAAACCCTCCCTCTGAAAGGGAATCCAGGTCCTTAGAGAGATGGGGTAAAAAAGTTTACACTTCTGCTACTCTGTCAGCTAGGGCCTTGAACTGTCAATTTCATATGATTCAATATCAAGAATTTATGCTAGACCAGTTAACTAAAAAACTGTCCTCTGATGAATCTTTAGATAAGAAGTATGTTCAGTAAATGGTACATAACATTCAGCAAGTTAGTAACCATTCTTTAAAGTGCAGCTATGATGCACTGGAGGCTTCCTTTAGATCAGCCATGACTGGCACAGTTATCAGAAGGCATGCATGGTTGAAAGAGCAGGCCTTACCGGACCATGTCAAATCAAACCTTTTAGATGCACCCATGGACAAGGTCAATTTATTTGGTTCTCCTGCACAGCAGGTACTGAAGAAGATGGAAGAGAAGGCAAAATCTGTACAAACAGTGAAAGATTTCTTACAGGTCCAACCTCCAAGGTTTAGCAGGAATTGGCCCTCCAAGAATTGGTCCTTTCCAGACTCCTCTAAAGCACAGAGAGGCAGGAATAGGCGTTCAAGAGGCAGAAACCAATCCAGGGGTGCCTACAGGGGACGCCAGTGGCAGGGCAACAACCAGCGAGGCACAGACGCAGCCACCACCACTACAACAGCACAATCACAGTGACTTGGCTCTGGCACCGCCTACCAGGGAACAACTAGAAGCACCCTTAGGCGGAAAGCTAGCTTTATTTTCAAAGAACTGGCATTACATCACAAGGGAAAAGTGGATTTTGCAAACTATAGACCAAGGTTACAGGTTTCATTTCCATACTCTACCAGGAAAGAGAGGAATGCCAAACCTACCACCAACTCAAAGGGCAGAAGCTCTAAAACAAATATCTCAATTATTAAGGATGAGAGCTGTGGAAAAGGTACCATCTATGGAACAAGGAAAGGGATTTTACTCCAGACTCTTCCTGGTACCAAGAAAAGAGAGCAAATGGAGGCCTATTCTCGACCTGTCCGTTTTAAACACATTCCTCATTGTTCCAAAATTCAAAATGCTGACTCTACAGCAGCTTCTTCCCATGCTGGGCAAGGAGTCTTGGCTGGTAACTCTAGATCTCAAGGAGGCATACCTGCATGTCCCCATACGACCAAATTGCAGAAGATACCTCAGATTTCTTGCAGGATCAGAGCATTATCAATACTCAGCATTGCCCTTTGGCTTATCTACTGCTCCCAGAGTGTTCACGAAATGCCTGGCATCAGTAATTGCTCATTGCAGGCTTCAGGGAATCCAAATTTACCCCTACCTGGACGACTGCCTGATACAAGCGGACAACAAAAACAAGCTAACAGAAGACTTTCAAAGAGTCATTTACCTGCTACAAGCCCTGGGATATACAGTCAATATAAAAAAGTCAAGGCTGATTCCATCCCAAAGAATAACCTTTCTGGGTGCAGAGCTGGACACATCAAAGCAAATGGCATTCCTAACTGTAGAAAAGCAAGAGCAACTACCTCTCTACTTCTTGGCATTAACAAAGCAGAACCATCTAACAGCAAGGAAAGTACTGCAAGCCCTGGGATTCATGGCATCCTGCATAATTCTGGTCCCTCATGCCAGACTGCATATGAGAAAGCTACAGTGGTACCTAAAGAATTTGTGGTCTCAACACAAGCACAGCCTAGAAACCAAAATTCCAATAATCCCATGCCTGAAGCAAGAGTTCCTATGGTGGGCTCAGGCCTGTCAATCAAACACAGGATTGCCCTTCTGCAACATTCAACCAAGCCAAACCATCACGACGGACGCCTCAGACCTCGGTTGGGGGGCCCACATGCTGGACAAGTGCATACAAGGCTTATGGACTCAAGACCAGCTGCACCTACACATAAATCTAAAGGAAATGCTGGCAGTAAAATTGGCAATCCAGTCATTTAGACCATTTCTCCGAGAAGGTCAGTTGATGATAAGGACAGACAACACCACAGTTATGTGGTACATCAACAAACAGGGAGGCACACATCCATACCCTCTATGCCGGCTGGCACTGGATCTATGGAATGTGGCTCTGAGCTACAACATTCAGTTACAAGCAATTTTTGTACCTGGAAAAGAAAACATCCTAGCAGACATATTAAGCAGGACTACCACGGATGCCCACGAATGGATGCTGCATCCGGACATCTTCAAAGCCATTACAAGAAAATGGGGGCTACCACATATAGACTTATTTGCATCCCCACGCAATCACCAGCTAAAGAAATTCTGCACAAGGATGTACCACCCACTGGCTTGGAAGGTGGACTCCCTATCTTTCAGTTGGAAAAACCTGACAGCATATGCATTCCCACCACTTCCTTTGATGCACAAGGTGCTATTGAAGATCAAAGAGGAACGGCCGAGGATCATTCTAATAGCTCCAGACTGGCCAAGGCAACATTGGTACCCATTACTAAGGAACATGTCTCGGGAACAAATATGGACACTACCCCTGGTTCCATTGCTGTTAACACAAAACAACTACAACATCCTGCATCCAAACCTGAAAACTCTGCAGCTGACTGCCTGGAACATTACATAAGATCAATAACCCAAATTTATCCATAAGGGTTAAAGACATTATCCTTGAGGCTCGCAGACCCTCAACAAGAAAAAATTATGCAGCAAAATGGAAAAGATATCTCATTTGGAGTACTGCAAATGGAGAAGATGTGTCACTGGTAAACATAGCCAACATCCTGGAATACTTGGCAGAGCTCTTCCATAGAGGCCTGTCCTATTCTTCCATCAAGATACATGCATCAGCTATTTCAGCAGAATACAGCTTGGATCCTCCTGTCTTCTCACATCCTCTGCTCAGGCAGATTCTGAGAGGAATTAAAAATGTAAAACCTCCTAGGAAACCACCATTGCCAGCATGGGACTTGAACTTTGTGCTAGAAAAATTGACACTTCCTCCTTTCGAACCAGCAGCAACAGCAGAATTACAATACTTATCATGGAAGACTGCTTTCCTGCTGGCAATCACCTCAGCAAGAAGGGTATCTGAACTACAGGCATTAATGGCAGTGCAACCCTTCCTGATCTTCCATCAAGATAGAGTGTCCATGAGAACAAATCCTACATTTATGCCTAAGGTGGTATCCAGAGTGTCTTTAAATCAGGCTATCCACCTACCTACATTCTTCCCCAACCCACAGAACAGGGGAGAAAGACTGTTACATACCTTGGATGTGCATAGACAGTTACGCTACTACCTGGACAGGACCAAGTGCAATAGAAAGACTGACCAGCTACTGGTAACATATGCAACAGGAAGGGAAGGAAAAGCAATTTCAAAACAGACAATCTCCAAATGGATAGGAAATTGCATTAGATTTTGTTACTCCTACCATGGAAAGAAAACTCCAGAGAACATCAGGCCTCACTCCACAAGGGCTACAGCCACTACCACAGCTTTCTTACGAGGAGTGGCTACCAAGGACATTATAGAGGCTGCTACTTGGACCTCCGTGCATACATTTGTCAAGCATTATAATTTACCTTTATACTCTAGATCCCGAGCAGGTTTTGCCACTGCTGTTTTGCAGGGGATCCTAACTACACCATAATCTCTCTTTTTTCCTCCTCCCCTAGTTTGGCTATGGTATTCTACCCATTTGTAAGGACTGCAGATGCATCCTTGAAGGACATAGTACAGTTTTGTACCTACCATAAATGTAGATGTCCGATAGGAATGCATCTGTAGTCAGGATTACCCACCCGCCTTCCCCTCTGTGGTACTCCTAGGGTATTTGCCATCTTTTAGCTAGCTGGGGGGGATCTATTATGGTGTATTTGTTTGTATATATGTACATACATGCTTATTTTTTGTGCTTGCTCTCTACTATTTGGAAACATTGGCATTTATCCAAATTTAGCCATCCAAGAGGGCACCTGACGTCTGGGGCAAGAAACACTGAGGAAAATGGCGTTGGCTGATGCCTTTATACCCGAAGAACTGCAGCTATGACGTCGGGTGAAGTGCGACACCAGCCGAGGCCAGACCCAGACTTTGGAATCCGGCCGACCGAAGGGCTGCCTGACGACAGGACAACCCATTTGTAAGGACTGCAGATGCATTCCTATCGGACATCTACATTTATGGTAGGTACAAAACTGTACTTTCTGAACACTTTTTTCGTCAGGCTCACATAATAGCAGTCCTGTCTCTGTATGGAAGTGGCATTTGATCCCAGACCAGTTTTCTAGGAAGGCCTTTACACAGTTTTATTGTCAAATGATTTGTTGGACTGAGCAGTTTAGCTCCTGCTGGTGAAAGATACAGGCTGACACAGATATGCACCATCTGTAGCAAGAGTGTAGCCAGAAAAGTGCATATTCACTCAGACCTCATGTTGTTGCCAGTGCTTCCCATATGTTTAAAATATGTACGCAGCCATTAAAAGATTGCCCCTATGCACTTTGAGAAAGGACAAACCATGTTTCACTGTTGCCAAGTATAACCACAAGAAAGCTGTTTTTAGAGATGGATTCCTACCAGGTAACTACATTTTGTATTGTTCAGACTTTTGAGCCATCAAGTTTATCAGAGCTGCTCTGACAAAAGAGTATGTCAATTTGCACCCTTGAACTGTGGAAAGAATGGTGGTTTACTCTTAGTGATGAGGGTGATAACTTGTATGCCCTTATTTTTAGAGAAAGAGTGCAGGTTTAGAACTTGTATGCCCTTAATTTTAGAGAAAGAGTGCAGGTTTAGCAACCCTGTTGAGGAGATGGAAAACAGCATAAATAAATATGGATATCTAAAGAAGAAAGGTAGCATTAGTGAAGCTGGGGCTGGTGATACCACTGGCATATCTTAGTTGTTGAGACTGGAGGCTGTATATCTGTTCTTTTAGGACTTGAGCTTTCAGTGTGACCAAGTCACTTTGTCAAGGGGCCATGCTAAGCTTAGCACCCAGATGTAAGATGTAGTGATCTGAGTGTTCAGCCCAAAGTGACATCCCTTGTTTAGTGGCAAGCACTTACTTCAGGGCATATATTTAGTGTAGAATGAACACCACTTACCCTTTAGTAAAAGGAGACAAACTGAAAAAAAGAATATCTGCAAGTCTAGATGTCATCATGTTACAGAACTGAAAATGGCAACATGAAGAAGTTCAGTGCAGAAACAATGCAAATAATAGTAAAGGAAACAAAAAGCAGCAGGGCCAAATCATGAAAGTTTAATTTTCAGATGTGATTACTTTATTGGAATTCATCTGAGAATTTATCTTCAACGTGGTTACTACATAGTGTTCACTGGGAAGTGTTTACATACTGAAATATAAAAGGGAAATGGCGTGAGTGCGTGCATGTGTGTGCCTTCTGTGGAAGGTTGGGCGCTGGGCTGGCAACTCAACACCGTAAAACTCCACTGCCAGTCATGAGCAGACAGGTGATCCGCTGTGGCGACCCCTAACCGGGAAAAGTCGAAAGAAGAAGAAGAAGGACAAAAGGTAACTTGTCCACATGTAACTTTGACCTGTGAGCTGTGCACTTCCTGAGTGAACTAGAGTGTTTCTGCTGGCTTTGAATTGTCCATGTTCCTGTGACGTGTAATTGCCAAAATATTTAGAGTAGCCAAATGACAGGATGCTTGTTGCTATGATTATTTAGGGTGGAAAGTTACTTTAACAAAATCTGCAGAGTAGCAAAATATGTCTTTTGATGTATTTAGGGTAGAATACTACTAACACTTAGGAAGCCTTTCCTTTTTTTGATTCTCCATTCTTTGACAAGTAAAAAAAAAAACATAAACACATTTTAAATATTCTTAAGTTTTTCTGTTATGGATTTTACTTGATTCATGTCTCAGAATTGACCATTTTCCTCTGATCTAGACACATTTGTATGAATGACTCTGACCTCGCCTAATCCCCTTTGGTTCTGTGTCTGTCTGCAAATGCACACATTTAAATACACATTATGTACGTTACCCATTATCTGTAGTTAGAGTGGCAAGAAATCTTAAAAAAGTGGGCTTTCTTCGCATTTGTTGAAAGCCATAAAAAGTGATTAAAACAGCACTTGTTAGAAGTAAATGAGAGTAAATTGTATGCTGAATCTTTTTTTTCTTTCAGATTTTGTGTATTCATTTGAAACGTTTCCGCCATGAAGTGATGTACTCTTTCAAAATAAATAACCACGTGTCGTTCCCCTTGGAAGGACTTGACCTTCGACCTTTCTTGGCTAAAGAGAGTAACTCCAAGATTACCACTTATGACCTTCTGTCTGTTATTTGCCATCATGGGACTGCTGGAAGTAAGTGGCAAGAAGCAGTAATTATTTTATTTTGTAGGCAAGAAATACCAGTGACAAATTGTCAGTTGCTCTGTAGTTCTTTATTTTTCATTGTGCAGATAAAAAGCAAACCACTGTCTGTTTCACCTTTTACAGTGGGAAATCCTGACCCCCTTCTTGTATGTAGTTCTTGTGAGTTATATTGTTGGTTTGTTTAAATATGTGTGTGTGTGTGTGTGTGTGTGTGTGTGTGTGTGATATATATATATATATATATATATATATATATATATACACATACATGTATGTAGATATATATATATATATATATATATATATATATATATATATATATATATATATATATATATATATATATATATATATATATATATATATATATATATATATATATATATATATATACATATATATATATATATATATATATATATATATATATATATATATATATATATATATATATATATATATATATATATACATATATATATATATATATATATATATATATATATATATATATATATATATACACATATACATATATATGTATATATATATATATATATATATATATATATATATATATATATATATATATATATAAAATGTGTGTGTGTGTGTTTATATATAGCTCCCTACCTCCAAAAAGAGCTAAGCCTGTAAGCAGCCAGAGAGATAATGTGAGTGGGGATGAAAACTTTTGGAAATTGGCCAGTTGCTGTATCGTTGGCAGAATATAACCCACAGGTTACTGCAGCAGTGAAGAATTAGAGCATCTGCTGTGATTAGGCAAATGCAACTTAAACAAGAGTATTTTATTTGTTATTAACTCTTGTGCTTTGTGAAACATTACTTATTGAATAGCATGACAGTATGAACCAGTGGTATGCTGGGTAAGGACATTTCTTATTGGTTACTATTTTATTTTTTATTTATTTACACTTTGAGCAGGTTAGTCCCACTAGGCCAATGGCCTCTTTTCAGGGGAGACCTAAGGTGGATTTCAAACCGACTAGGGGAAATTTGACCAGGTGATCAGGGAACTTCAACAACTCATTGGAAGAGGGGAGATGAAGCACTCCCTGTAGCTGCTTGTTGGTGCCAGAAGGCTGTTACTGCAGTCCTGGCAATTCTAAGATGGAGGAGAGTATAGCAGACCTGGAGGGAGGAGTAGTAGAAAACTTCTCAAAGAAGGAGAAGAGAGAGAATAACTGTTACAAACTTGGAAAATGGAGGACTGGAGACAGAAGTACTGATAGATTTGATGAAGCAGGCAGAACCAAAGGAAGAGATGAAATGCGATGGCATGACATGGTAGAGAGAGTGTTACAGGATGAAGAAACTGAGATACTGGAAACAAAAACAACATCTGTTAAAGGGAAAACAATGGAGGTACTCCTGGCTGGTGGAGTAGATAGTTTTCAGGGTTTACCTGTGCAACAGTTTTTTTTTCCTTACAAGAAAGAAAAAGTTGTGCAGATGCAGCAAGGCAAGAATAGAAGGAACTGATCACGGACTAAACTTTGCAGCTTCTCAACAGCCACAAAAAAGATGACCAGTGGTAAAAATAAAACATAAACGGGATGACAGTGTATGCATTACTTCATTTGGGAGCTTAACATTTTTATGAAGTGCTATTTGAAAGCTTTAACTTGCTGAAAAAATGTGTGACTGAGACTGAAAAAAGAAGTAGAGGAACTCAGATGGAAAGACTGGGTATTTCATAGCTTGCAACTAAAGAAATTAAATGTGCAGTTTAGGACTTTAGATACAGATGAGCATGAGGCAGTTGGGGGAGAATTGTTTGGTCGGTAGGAAATGAGATATGTTCTGGAATAGGAATTTGTCTAAAAAAAAAAAAGAAATAAAGAATTACAGATGCAACAATAGTAGTACCAGGAAATGTAGTGATATGAGAATGAGGCACAAATGTGTAATATTAATAGTGATTTATATATATATATATATATACTAATATAACTGAGAGAAAACAGTTGTTTAAAGAAATCAAAAAAATTGTGTTAGTAAGAATGTCAGTAGTGGTGGCAGGAAATTGAAATTTTAACTGTAACTTGAAGAAAAATGTGAAAAAGAATGCAGGATATCAAGATGTTAAGAAAAATAATAAAATGTGGAGATTTAAAAGTATGAAAGAATAGAGAATGGACATATAAAACAGGAATTCGCAAGGCTGAAATTAATTATATAGTTTACTCTAAAAATGTGAAAGAAGTAATGGTGAGTACAGATGACAGTTTTCAGATCATAGAGTACTGTGGGCTAGAATAGAGGGTGACAGCAATATAATAAGAGTGAAAAAATGATAGAGAGATTAACTGCAGAGTTGGGAGGGAGAGGTACAGTGAAACCCTTTTACTAAAAAATGGACACAGTGCTAGGTAGTATACAAGAAGAAGTATAAAAAATATATTTAGAAGTGTAAAGAAGAATAAAAAAGAAATAAGATGAAATGTAAGGACTTTTTTATGGAATAATGGAAAAGCGATAGAAAAAGGAAGTGACAAAATAAAGGAAATACAAAAACAGGTGTATGAAAATAATGGCGAAAAAGTAAAAATGATGTAAAATAGGCAACATTTTTTTCTGAAAGGAAAGACAGAGGAGCTTTCCCTTATTTAAAAAAGTAAAAATGAGAGAAGGAAGGATGGATGCAACCCCTGGTTTGGCACCTATGTCTCTAATGGACACAGACAGCCTGTAAATGGTTTATCTCCCAGGCCCCCGCTTGTAAATGTTAGTTCTCCCAAGCCCCTGCTTACAGTTGTCTAGGGTCCCAGAACATGTCAGAACTTGGCTAGGCTTAAAAAGGCCCTTGTGGTCATTAGCCTAGTACACCTATGAACGTATGAAAAAAATATAAAAAATGTATGTGAAGAGAAAACAGGGAAAAGAAAAAACATGACAGAATGAAATTCTGGAAGATAAAAGTGAGGTTTATGGAGGGGAAAAAAGAAAAGAAGGGTATAATATGATTTTAGAAAATAAAAATGTGGTGTATCCATGGAAGGAATAAAAAGACGATGAAACAAAGGCAGTGAAAGAGAGAAGAAAAAGGTTTGAACATTTTTATGAAGCAGAGTTTTTTTTTTTGTGTATAATTTTATTTATGTTACTGGTGAAAAGGAATATGAAATGCATGGTGGAGGGAGAGAAAATGTGTTGACTGTAGTGAGGAAGAAACAACAAAAAAAGAAGTTATGTCTTACCATAACGTTACATTTCTATTGTTGATGCTCGTTCAGTCATTACGCATGGGTATCGGTTCCGAGCTAGGAACTGAGCCAGCCATTTTCCAAGCTCGCGTCAGCTTCAAACTCTCGAGCTAAACTCTTACCCACAATCCCCCTCTCCCTCTTACCTCAGATTGAGTTTGCAAGTTAAAGAAGGTAGAGGCTACCTCTGGTCAAATAAATAACCTATGAGAACTGGATAGTGAGATCCACTAGAAACCACAGGAGGGGGAAGGAGGGAGAGTTGTAATGACTGAACGAGGATCAACAATACAGATGGAACGTTATGGTAAGACATAACTTCTTTATTTGATATTGTTAATCCTCGTTCATTACTTACGCATTTGACAGAGTCCGCAGCTACCTCTATTCCTGGGTGGCTCTCATGGAAGGACATTCCTGTGCACCATAGAACCGAAAGATGCTCTTCCCCTGGAGGCCAAATCCAATTTGTAATGATTGATGAAGGTATGAGGCGTAGCCCAAGTTGCAGCTGCACAGATGTCATGTAAAGAAGCTCTGGCATGGAAGGCAGTAGAAGTTGCCACCAACCTTGTTGAATGAGCTTTCATGGTAGTAGGCAACAAGGTATTATGTTGTGTATAAATAAAGGTCACACAGTCCTAAAACCATCTAGCTAATGTGACCTTAGCAACAGCAGATCCTAATCTAGATCCAGAAAAGGCCAAAAATAACTGGTCAGATTTACAAAAGGGTTTAGTCCTGTTTAAGTAAAAATGGATTTGCCTGTGTATATCTAGGGGTATATAGGCAATACTCTCCTGTGTTTTGAATGGTTGGGAAAGAAAACTGGCAATTCAGTGGTTTGATTAATGGACATTTCAGAGGTCACTTTAGGCAGAAATGATGGATTAGTTCTCAGAGACACTCTCTCTCTATGAAAAATCAAGTATGGACTCTTGATACATAAAGCTTGATGTTCAGAAATACGTCTGGCAGAAGTAGTAGAGACCAAAAACAAGGCTTTCCATGACAAATAATTGAGGTCGCAAGAAGAGGCTGGTTCGAAAGGTGCCATTGTCAGAGCTTGTAGAACTAATGATAAATCCCATGGTTGAATAGGTTCCCTAAAAGGTGGCTTCAGATGATTCACACCTTTTATGAAGGTCTTGCACAATTTATGGGACATAAGAGAGGAATCTTGGACACCCTCATGAAAATTAGAAATTGCAGCCAAATGAACTCTAATGGTAGAGGCCGATAGACCAGATTGAAACAGGTCAGCCAGATAGTCTTTTATTATCGACACTGGTGCTGAAAAGGGGTCTACTTGTTTATTTTTCAGCCAACTAGTAAATCTTTTCGACTTGCTCAGATAAGTAATTCTAGTGGAAGACTTATGAGAAGCAATGAGAATATCACGTACTGGTAAAGAAAGATCATTCTGCCTGGCAATCAAGGAAACTGGAGTAGCCAAGCTGTTAGCTTCAGGCTGTTCAGGATGGGATGAATCAGGTTCTGTGGGTGTGAGATCATCTCCGGGATTGGATGTAGAATCCATAGTCGATCTAGTAGGTGAGGGCAGAGGAATAGGAACCAAATCTGTCGAGGCCAATATGGTGCTATGAGGATTGCCTTGCTCTTCACCTGCCGGGCTTTCTTCAGAAACTGGGGAATGAGAGGAAAGGGCGGAAATGCATAGAGAAGACCCAAGGGCCAATCACGGACTAGAGCATCCCTGGGTGACTGTCCCAGAGGGGGAATCAGGGTGAAGTAGTTGCTGCATTTGTAGTTTGTCGGGGATGCAAAGAGGTTGCAGCAAGGATGGCCCCAGCGGTGGAAGATCTCTGCCGCTATCAAGGGATTCAGGGACCACTCGTGAGGTTGAAGAATGCACCTGCCGAGTCTGCCTGCTATCACTTTGGAACTCCCGGGAATGTGCGTTGCTAGAAGAACACGGTTGGTAGCCATCGCCCATTGCCATATCCTGATGGCCTCTCGACAACGGGGGTAAGATTTGGTTCCACCTTGCTTGTTGATGTACCAGACCACCTCCATGTTGTCTGATTGAATCGCAATTGTCCCAGATGGCAGCAGGGGATGGAATGCTTGCAACGCCAGAAGCACCGCCCTCAGCTCTAGAACATTTATATGCAGATGGGCCTCCAGTTCAGGACCAAGTGCCTTGGACTGTCTGTCCCTGACATAGCCCCCCCCACCCCATCAGGGAGGTGTCCATGGTCACTGTGGCCTTGGGTTGCTGGGGGGAGAAGGGGCGAGACCATTGTGAGAGACTGTATGTCATGCACCAATTTAAATCCTGTTTGCACCTGTGGGTTACTCAAATCATGGCTGAAAGTGGATGCTGAAAAGGATTTCACTGGGTGAGCAGTAGTCATTGTAGAAACCTCATGCGAAACCTGGCCAGGGGAACAATGGTGATGGAGGCTGCCATGGAACCCAACAGCTGTAGAACCGAGTGAGCCTTGGATTTTTCCTTTGAAAGGATTGGAATTAGTTGTTGCTTTATCCTTAAAATTCTGTGCTTTGGAATAGCAGACCTGCAGTTTTTTGTGTCCAAGATAACCCCTATGAATTCTGTTGATTGAGATGGAGTGATATTGGATTTCTGCCAGTTTATGGTTATGCCTAGCCTTTGAGCAGCGAGGAGAGAGTATGCCAGGGCTTTTTCCAGTAGATGGCTGGTGGGGGCGGAAATGAGCCAGTCGTCTAGATATTGAAACACCTGGAATCCTTGAAGTCGCAAGTGAGCTGTGACAACTGCCATGCTCTTTGTGAACACTCTGGGGGCTGTAGAGAGTCCGAAGGGCAGTACTCTGAACTGGTAGTGACTGGCTCCTGCACTGAAGCACAGAAATCTTCTTGATGGCCTGTCCACCTTTATGTGGTAGTATGCATCTTGAAGATCTGCTATTCCAGAGCACAGAATTTTAAGGATAAAGCAACAACTAATTCCAATCCTTTCAAAGGAAAAATCCAAGGCTCACTCAGTTCTACAGCACACCCAATCGTCTTTTTCCAAAAGCGGGAGGATAGACTGTATAGTGTCCATCCGGAATTTTTGTACTCTCACAAACTTGTTCAATACAATGAGATCCAAAATTGGTCTCCAGTTCCCGGTTTTCTTTGGCACCAAAAATAGTCTGTCCATCCGGAATTTTTGTACTCTCACAAACTTGTTCAGTACAATGAGATCCAAAATTGGTCTCCAGTTCCCAGTTTTCTTTGGCACCAAAAATAGTCTTGAGTAGAATCCAGATCCTATCTGGTCTGGAGGGACTATTTGGATGACTCTTTTTCTTAGCAGCTTTTCTATCTCTAGTGCTGCTTCTTCCCTTTGACTAGGTGGAACGTCGGGAAGATTTTTTGAAGGGACGGGACAAAGATTGAAGGGGATATGATAATCTCTGGTTATGATCCTTTGTACCCAAGAATCGGTGGTGATGGTTAGCCAGGCAGAAGGGTACAAGGAGAAACGTCCCCCAATCACCTCCAGAGGAAAGGAGTTAGGCTGCTCTTCAGGAGCGCTGGTAGGATTGACCAGGGAAAGAATCCCTGGAACCCTGGTTACGCGGTCCCCCTCTGCCCTGAAAGAAGCGTCTTCCATGTGAGTGACCCCTCTGCCTCTGGGGGAGAACTCGGCCTGTGTGTCACGGAAAGGACCCTGAGATTTCTTGAACCATATCTTCCCACCCTTTTGGTTTCGGGAGAAAGCACGTTGAGGGGAAAAATAACGGACACATACGGCAGAAAGGGTGTTACCGTCCTGTTCACATCTGGCCAGTGTGCTTTTAACTTTGGGTCCAAACAACGAGGAGGGCTCAATGGGGGCATTAAGAAAGGAAGACTTAAAAGGTTCCGCAAAGCTGCACTAGCGCATCCATGCATGTCGTCTCAAGACCGCAGCTGAACCCGCCGCTCTAGCTGCTCCTTCTGATGCATGAGATATCAGTCGCATAGAGGAGTTAGATATAGACTCAGTGGTGGCCAGCTGAGAGGTCACTTAATCATGGACCTCATCAGACACTGCACCAGCCTTCAGAGAGCTCAGAAACCAGATCTCTTTGAAGCCTGGTAAAATGTGCCATATAATTCAGGGACCTGATAGCAAAGGTCACTGAAGCAAAGGTGTGCTTCCCTATTCTGTCTAGTGCCCGGAACTCTCTGTTAGGCGGATGGACAGTCTGGCTTTCTTCTTCTGCCAGATCCTTTTTTTTTTGTTGCGGCTGCCACCACCAAAGCATCTACAGGAAGACCTTTGGGCCAATGGGAATCCGAAGCAGGAGGGGACAAGATCTTATCTTGCCTCCGGGGAATAGCTTTGATGGTATCGGGCCCTCCAAGCCTACTGCATGATGAACCTGACAAGTTCATCGGCAGGTGGAATGACCCAAGCGGTAGGGGGCCAGCTGCGAAAGGCCTGCAGGAACACAGATTCCTCAGGGGTCAGATTAGAGGACTGCCAGTCACCTCTCTGTTTCAGGATTTTGAGGATATCACCAAAGGATACCTCTGAGGGTGACCGAGGGGATCCTTACCCCTCATCGAAATCTGTGTCTTCGGTGAGGGACTCCTCTGTGGAGTCCATGTGCTTCCTCTTACACAAATTTTTTCGGTGGACCTCCTCAGCGGGAGAAGCTGGGGAAGACAACGGAAAGGGGGATTCCTGAGGGAATATGTCCTGAGGCCCTTGCATCCGGTGTCCGCTAGGTGCAACTTGTGAAACCAGTGTACCAGAGGAGAGCGGAGATATAGATAGTCCGGTATCACCAGCAGCAGCGAAAGTCTTCTCCATCAGTTGGAAAGCTGGTCCACCCGGCAAGGAGTGTATGTCCAGGACAGGGGGCACTCCTCCCCTAAGTGGCTCAGCCTGCAGACCCGGAGTCCCTGGATGGCTGTGGAGCAGCAAGCTATGTATGTCACAGCTGACATCCTGGGTCGTAGCAAATCTTTCCTGCCACGAAGGCAACTGCGGTTCCTTAGTGAGATCCATAAAAGGAACTGCAGAAGGGGAATACTATACTATATCCATGGACTTCAAAGGCAATGAAGGAGGAAAATAAGAAGGTTTCTTTGGAGATGGGTGATCACCTCCCAAGGAAGGATAGTTCCTGAGGGGTGGAATACCTCTGGCCAAGAATGCCTGGTCCACAAGACGCAACACATGTTCGGAAAGGCTTCTAGTGGACCTCACAGAGACTGAGGGAGAAACAGGCCTTTCCACAAAAGAGGCAGACTCGGTGCCTATCTCATCTGACTGCACCGAGGACAATGGTGCCGAGAAAGACTGAACTAATGTAGTCTGCACCGAAGAAGTCATCAGTGCCGATGTCATTTGTCTGCACTGGCACAGGGATCAGTGCCAAAGTGGTTGTCGGTGCCGAAGCTGGAACCGACAAAACTGGAGTCAACAATAAAGGCCTCGGTTCCGAGGAAGATCTCAGAGCTGATGCGGTCAAGTTCTGCGCCGACTGAACAGTCGGTGCCAATACAGTGGTAATGGTCTGAACCGAGGAGCCCCTCGGTGCCGATATGTAGAAGGCTGCTGGAGAGGACGGAGCCGAAATCAGTAATGGAGCCGAAGGCCTCGGTGCTGAAGGTCTGGGCACCGAAAGCACTGGGGCTGACTGAGAGAGCTCCAGAGGGGAAATTTTAGCCTTTTTAGGTTTTGGTTGGTGAGAGTCCCCAGCCAGGGATGAAGGCAAGGATTTAGCATTAGTAGAAACATCCAATGTTAAGTTGTCTATCTCGCCTTCATTCTTGCTGGATGGGTTCGGAGCCGACCTCGGCTCCGACTCGGCCACTCTAAAAGCTCGAGAGTTGGTTCCACCGGCTCGAGGCTCCCCTTATATCCCACAATGCTAGGCGTGAGTTACCCCAGATCTCGTTTGCCGCTACAGCTATCGAGACGTGTTGCTTCACCGGCTTCAGGTTAGTGTAGGAACTAGTTTTAAAAAGTTGAGTTTAAACCCTTTAATTTAGTTTTTCCATACAGTTTCCCCTTACCTTTAAGGTCTATTATCCCTTTATTCTAGTTTTTCTTTAATTTTTTACCTAAGAACTTATAGTTCTTCCCTTAGGCCTTCGGGCCCTCCCATTCCCTTGGAGTATGTGTGTTTTTTGTAGGGAATTTATACATTAAACAACTAAATTCTTAGTTTAATTTCTATTTTTAGTTTTTTAAGTGTAATCGGTGTGCTTGTGTGTGGTTACACTTGTTCCTTGTTATGTCCAAGGAATCGAAGGTCTCAGGCTTCAAGAAGTGTGACTCATGCTGTCAGAAAATCTCTCTGACAGACGGTCACACTTCTTGTGTGTACTGCCTGGAACCTTTACACCTGCAGGACTCTTGTGCTGTTTGCCATGGCTTCAGCCCCAGAGTCCTGCAGGAAAGAAAAAATAAACTTATTTTAAGAGGTTTACTTAAGCCTGAGGGTTCCCTTTCTGTTCCTTCGGGAAAACCCTCCAAGGCTTCTAGGTCTTCGGCTCCAGCATCTGAGCCGAGGCCTAAGGCTTCGAAACCTCCGTCTACATCGGCTCCAACTGGAGCCGATGAGTCTCAGACTGTAGTTTCTGTGGTTTCCTCGGCTCCGGCTGGAGCCGAGGTATTGGAAATTCCTTTGTCGGTTCCGACTAGACCTTCGAACCGACATCTAGAAAGAGGTCCAGGTCACCGTCCCTTGGCTCCGTTCATTCGGCTCCAGCATCTCCCTTGCTGTCTGAACGGAGCCATAGATCTCACTCCTCTAGGTCATCGAGGCTTTCGGACCATGACCTTCAGAGGGTAGTGAGTCGACTTCTTAAGTCCGAGGCACTGGCCCAAATGCTTCAGAGCCCGACTCATCAGTCGATGCCTGACCCTGTCCCCCATTATATTCCTCCTCCGACTCCGTTGAGCTCGGAGCCGAGGCGTTTCAGAACCGAGACTGTGGTAGCGTCGGAGCCGATACAGATGTCTTCGGCTCCATCGTCGGCTCCGATTTCTTCCTTAGAAGAATCTCGGTGCCGGACTTCCCTCGTCGGCTCCGAGGGGGTGAGTGGCAGCGGACACTTGTCCGACCCCGCTCTCCCTCTCGGAGCTTCGGCGCTGGTGAGTTCGGCTCCGACATCGGCCTCGGAGCCATCACTGTCGGTGCCGAGGGAGGTTTTTAGCTTTTCGGAGCGGGGACCTCTGGCTCTGCCTGACAGGGGTGCATTCGAGATCATGCGGAGTGTGTTGGAACCTGGTTCAACTCCACAGTCGGCTCCGTCCGCCCCTCCCTCTTCGGTGCCTCAGGTCAAGTCGACTCACTCCCTCATCCCAGACCGCAGAGAGCCAGCTCCTCAGGAATCCCCTGTGGGGATCTCATCCTCTTCCGAGGCTTCTCCTGATTTGGCAGAAGAGCCCCCTCGGAAGAGAAAGTGTAAGAGGAAACACATAGACTCACCTGAGTCCGTCACCTCTGACACAGATTTAGAGGATTCCGAGGGTTCCCCCCGTTCCCCTTCTGAAGATGTCTCCTTTGCGGACATCCTAGAGATCCTGAAACAGAGGGGAAATTGGCCAGCCCTTAACCCTTCGGAGGATGAATCTGTGTATCTTGAGGAGTTTGGCTCTCGCCCTTCCACCTCCTGGGTGTCCCCCCACTTTGATCCCCTCATGCAGGTGGTTGCAAAGAAGGCCTGGGCGGCTCCTGATTCAGTGGACCCTACCCCAGGAGACCTTCCAAATTTATAACAGCACCAACTGACAAGCAATTTCTCACAAAAGGTGTTTCTGTGGATGCTATGGTGGTAGCTGCTGCCACCAAGAAGGAACTAGCTGATCCTTCAGTGCCTGTTCATCCCCTAATAAAGAATCTAGGTCTATGGACAGGTGCGGAAGCGGATGTTCTCATCAGCGACCTTTGCTATCGTCGCTGAATTACCTATGCCATTTTACTCATCTTCAAAGGGACTTGATCAAAGAAGCGAGTGACATGTTGAAGGATCCTACGGCTGCGGGTTTTCAGGACAAGATGAACACTCAGCTGGCTACCCTGGACTCCATAGCTAACTCCTCCATCGCCTCCTCTCTTATGCGGCTGATGGAGCGAGCAGGGCCGCAGGGACAGGTGTGGCCTTACGCAGGCATGCCTGGATGCGGCTATGCAACTGCGGACCCCTTTAAAACGTCTTTCACTAATTCCCCGTTTGATGGATCATCTCTTTTTGGTCCTCAAGTGAAAGAAACCTTGACTAGGTGCGAGACAGATGGCAAGACTCTTTCTGCCGTCAGTCCGTTTCTCCACTCCTTCTAGGCCTTACCCCAAAGGCCAGAAAAGTGGAAAATGTGGTTCCATAAACAATCTCAAGGGACTTCGCCTGACGACAGAGTCGGATCCCGCCAGAGGCAGAGGGGGAACAACAACGGTAGACGCCCTAGAGGCAGGGGGGGTCCGCAGAACCAGGGCAATCGAGAAGCCTTCTCAGATAAGCCCTTTCAGCATCCCTGAGGTGTTGCCCGACTGCCCACCTTCGGAGGCAGTCGGGGGAAGATTGTCACTGTACCCAGAAGCCTGGCTATCCCTGACTCAAGACAAATGGGTACAGTCCATCATTTCGAAGGCTATTCCATTCCTTCTTCGCATTCCAAACCAATCAAAAAAATCCCTTCCAGATGTTCCACCCGCACAAAGGGATCTTGCAGCTTTGGAAATTTCAAAGCTGCTTGCAAAAAGGGCAATACAGCCAGTTCCAGCAGACCAGCAAGGATCCGGAATCTACTCCAGGTTCTTTTTAGTTCCAAAGAAAACAGGGGACTGGAGACCAATTTTGGATCTCAGTATCTTGAACAAGTCAGTCAAGAAAACAAGATTTCGGATGGTCACGCTGCAGTCCATCCTTCCCCTATTGGGAAAGGGAAACTGGATGTGCTCTATAGACCTTCAGGATGCGTACTATCACATAAAAATGAACAGACGCTCCAGAAGATTTTTCCGCTTCAGGCTGGGAACCAGTCATTTTCAATTCAGGGCCGTGCCCTTTGGTCTCACCACTGCCCCCCGGGTGTTTACCAAATGCATGGCAGTGGTAGCTTCTCACCTGAGACGTCAAGGATTCCAGGTGTTTCCATATTTGGACGACTGGCTCCTCACAGCTCCCACCGAGCATCTTCTTCTATTGGCCAGGGACTACACTTTTCGCATTTGTCAAAATTTAGGCATTTCAATTAATTGCGAAAAGTCTGTTTTGTCGCCTTGTCGTACTATTACCTTCATAGGCGCAAATCTAGACACAGTCAACATGTCTGCGAGACTAACAGATCAGAGAATAACAGACATACACAAACTGGTCTCGCTCCTCTTCAGCTGCAACAGAATCAAAGCCAGGTTAGTTCTGAAAGTGTTGGGGATTATGGCGGCTGCCATACCTCTGCTTCCATTAGCCAGATTCCACATGAGAATCCTTCAATAGATGCTCTTCACGCAATGGTCATACCAGCAACTTCCGATGTCCCACACCATCATGATTACGCAAACATGCAAAAATCATCCTCTGTGGTGGATGTCTTCCCCTCAGCTCTTGTTGGGAAGACCCTTTGTCCCTTCCCCTCCGGTTGCTACTCTGACAACGGACGCCTCCCTGATCGGGTGGGGGGGCATTATCAGGGCAGAACTGTCCAGGGCACATGGCAACCAGGCAGATGCCACTTGCACATAAATGTTCTAGAGATGAGAGCAGTGCTTTTAGCGTTGCAAGCCCTTCAAGACTCTCTTCCCTTGGGAACGATAGCAATCCAGATGGACAATATGTCTGTAGTGTGGTATATCAACAAACAAGGCGGAACCAGGTCCTACCCCCTGTGTCGAGAAGCACTCAGACTATGGCAATGGGCGATTTCTTCTCAGCAGTTTCTGATAGCAACGCACATCCCCGGGAAGTCCAATCAAATCAAGGACAAATTGAGCAGAGCTATCCTCATGCCTCACGAGTGGTCTCTGAAAGACTCTGTTGTGAGAGAAATTTTTCTCAAGTGGGGTCAGCCTTGCTGCGACCTGTTTGCTACTCCGCAAAACAGCAAGTGCAGAGATTATTTCACCCTATTCCCGTTACCAGGCCAACCCAGCAGAGACGCTCTAGTCCAAGTTTGGCCCGGGACTTCTGTATGCATTTCCACCCTTCCCACTAATCTCTCAAGTGATACAGAAAGCTATCGCTCAGAAGGCCTCGTTGATCCTCATTGCTCCTTACTGGCCTCGACAGGTTTGGTTTCCCTTTCTTCATCATTTTCTGTTAGAGCGACCTTGGCATCTGGACCTAGTTCCAGATCTTTTGATCCATCAGTCGGGTCAGTTTCATCGCTCCCTTCCCTCTCTGAACCTCACTGCTTGGTTCCTCCAGTTCCAACCTTAGCCAGGCTTCCTCATATATCTCACTCTGTCCGAGATATTTTGATAGCTTCCCATAAATCTTCCACTCGAAAGATTTATTTGACTAAGTGGAAACGTTTCGCCTATTGGGCTCAAGGAAGGGACATAGATCCTTTCACTGCTTCCATCCAAATGGTCCTTGATTTTCTAGCTGAACTCTTCCATGCAGGTTCATCTCCATCTACTCTTAAAGTTCAATTGGCAGCTATTTCTAACTTTCATGTGGGCATTTCAGAGTCTGCCATAATGTCTCACAAGCTTTGCAAAGCATTTTTGAAGGGAGTTTTTCTTCTCAGACCTCCTATAAGAAATCCTTCTCCTCCTTGGGACCTAAATTTAGTTCTTAGTTCTTTGATTCTTTCCCCTTTCGAACCTGCAGCCTCCTGTTCTTTAACATTGCTATCATGGAAGACACTCTTTCTGGTAGCTATTACTTCAGCTAGAAGAGTTTCGGAACTTCATGCACTCAGCTGTCGACCTCCTTATCTGTTGTTCCATAAGGACAGGGTATCTTTACGAACCAATCCGTCCTTTTTACCTAAGATAGCCTCAGCGTCTAACCTAAATCAAAGCATTGACCTTCCTGTGTTTTTTCCAGAATATTCTAACAGGTCTGAACAGAAATTGCATTGGCTAGATGTTCATCGTCAGTTAAGGTACTATTTGGATAGAACCAAACAATTCAGAAAATCTGACCAGCTGTTTGTCTCTTATGCAGAAGGCAGAAAGGGACTTTCAGTTTCAAAGGTATCATTATCTAGATGGCTAACATCTCTGATTTCCCTTGTTTATGAAATTAGACACCAAAAGCTGCTTAACAAACCTAAAGCCCATTCTACCAGAGCTTTGGCTACTTCTATAGCCTTCCAAGACAGACTGCCTATTGGCACCATTTGTGCAGCGGCTACTTGGGCTACTCCTCACACTTTCATTTCTCATTATAAGTTGGATTTAGCTTCTAGGCATAGAGCTAACTTTGGTTCCACTGTTCTCAAGAGTCTGTTCCGTTAGGCCACCCGGGACAAGGTGCTAGGGACGCAGTCCCATCCAGCAAGAATGAAGGCGAGATAGACAACTTAACATATAGAAGTTATGTTCTTACCATAACGTTCCATGTTAGTTGTCTTCTTCTCACCTTCTTCTTGCGTCCCACCCTCCTTCCCCCTGGCCTGGACAGACCTAGAGGAGTTTTGATTGTGACCTCTCTTTCTACCACCTCTTACTTTAGGTATATGCTGCTGTGCATATTTTCCTGGATCAGGATGTAGGTCACCCTTCTCTTCTCCCTGGTTTATAGAGGTGGACTTTGTTTATAGTTATTCTGTTACTATTATAAGCTGGGCCTAGCTTACAAACGAGATCTGAGGTAACTCATGCCTAGCATTGTGGGATATAAGGGGAGCCTCGGGCCGGTGGAACCAACTCTCGAGCTTTTAGAGTGGCCGAGTCAGAGCCGAGGTCGGCTCCGAACCCATCCAGCAAGAAGAAGACAACTAACATGGAACGTTATGGTAAGAACATAACTTCTATTTTTCTTATGGGCTTTAGGAGGGGTTGAGACCTCTGACCCAGAAATAGCCTCTGAAAAGGGAGATTTTAGAAGTCCCTTCCGTATCAGCTTGTTTTTCCTTTCCAACAAAGTTATATTAGAAAAGTTCTCACAAATAGTACAAGGTGTTTCAACAGATAAATGGGAAGCTCCCAAACAATAAACACATAAAGAGTGTGCATCAGAAGTAGGCAGTTTGTGTCCACAATCAGAACACCGCTTAAACCCCGGACTACCTTTTTTATCTGCCGTATTAACTAATAGAAAAGTACCAACAATGGTACAAGAAAGTGCCCAAAGATATGAAAGAGAGAGAGAAAAAGATTACCAACGATGGTAGAGAGAAAATTACCTCGCGGTAAAAATGGTAAGTAAAGGACAGAAAAAAAACTGAGGAAATTATGAACGCTAGATGCGATAGGGCAAAAGACAATAAAATACCAACTTTTCTGACAGAAAAGTAATTTGTAAAGCAATTAAACAACAATTGACTGTACTTAGCTCAAGAGAAGTAGCTTGACATGACCGGATGGCAACGTGGCAAACGAAATCTGAGGTAACCGGAGAGGGGATTGTGGGCAAGAGTTTAGCTCGAGAGTTTGAAGCTGACGCAAGCTTGGAAAATGGCCGGCTTGGTTCTGAGCTCGGAACCGATACCCATGCGTAAGGAATGAACGAGGATTAACAATATCAGATCATTGTTTTTTTATTGCAAAAGGAATAAAGAATTTTGGTAACAGTTTAAAAATGAATATAACTGGGAAGAGTTTAAATGTATTAATATGAATATAATGTTATATAGAAAGTATAATGTGTGATATTGATAAATGGGATTGTAACAATATGGGGGCTGTGGAGAAAAAAAGATATGAGAATTTGTTACATAAAAATTGGAAGATGATGTATTAGTTGAAATAAAGTGATGTTTATGGAAGAAACAGAGGATAGAGGGTGAATATAAAACAAAAAAGTGTCATGTTCTTTTTTGTTGTAACTTGTAAATAATGTTAAGTATGGATGTAAAACAAGTGTGTTTAAATAAAGTTTTTGTATGGTATAAAATAAATGTAAATGTTAATAAAGCACTCATACTCTTTATTAAGAGCCATGGAATATTTTACATCCATCCATCTGAGCTACCAGCAACTCAGGCACATGTTACCTCTGTTTAATGTCTCATCTGAAACACATTACACTCTTAAGAGTACAGCCACCCCCCCCCCCCCATGCTGCATTACAGTATCAGTACTGGAAAATTATTACAACTACCCTGATGTAGGAATAGAACCCACAACCTTTTGCACCAAAGATAAGTGTGCTACCTGTTTACCTACTGAGACTAAGCTTCTGAGTAATCTCAAGTGTTTTGTGATATTTATGAGTTCCTATATTTAGAGGTTTGGGAGGTACAGGAGGGGCTTTTTCAACTTTTTTTTCACTTCATTTGTTGAGCATCACTTCCTTTGATGGAACTAGTGCTGACCTTAGGCAACTAAATGTTTAGTTACAGGTCCTCAATTTTCTACTTCATTTCTAGTAAAGCTGATATGTTTGTAATATATTGGGTTCTCTAATTTGGTGTTAGTGCACTCCAGACATCGACTTTCAAGTAGAACTGAGAGAGAGAGTAGACCCTAATGTAACCTATAAAAAACAGAATACAAGAGATTTCCTTCATATTGTCCACTCCTGCAGTAGCCTTAGCTATATAGGTTATAACCTGCCAAGGCTATAACAGCCAGCCAGCTTCCAAAGCTTCAGGGCATTTTCCATGTGCCCAAACTGTCAAGCAGCTTGCGATGAGCTGAATAAAAGTCAAGTTTGGTTGCATATCCTTTCAGAGCTTTCCTGCTGTTGAACAGTGAGCTTCTGTGAGGCTTTCAAGGATCGAGAGTCAGCTTGTGCTTTCTTTTGCTGGGCATATAAGTTCCTTTGGGGAAAAAAATCCATTTTCTTATATTTACTGATGTATTATTTTTATCTTTAGGAAAGTTATTTTAAAGCTAGGAGCGTTGTATCTTTAACAGACTGTCTCGAGACTGTAAAATACATTTAAATGGAGCACTTATTTTTCCTGTCAGTTTAAAGCAGTGTAACTTAACTGATATCATATTTTTTGTGAATAAATATTGTTTACATTTCTGCTGTGGGGCTGCTGTAGTGTTTGAAAGTGCTTTTTACTGTTTTTTCTATCTGTACTGGTAGTTTAGCAGCATTTGCTACTTGTCTTCCCCAGGAAAGAGGTATAGTTTTTGGCTTGACCATGAAACACACTGTTGGTCCCACAGTCAGTCCTTCTTCCAGCCACAAAAAGAAAAAGTTAAGCAAACAGCCTTTGCCACCACAACATGCTAACAATTTGCCTGAGCCACAGGTGGGTGACTCTGCTGTTGGCCATTTGTTGTACCTCAGACCACTCATCTTTTACCCCATATCTCTCTGGTGAAGCACTTACATGCACTATGGACCAGGGATTAGCCATGTCCTCTGCGGCTGTTGGAGTCCCGTCCATGGGCAAGGAAGAGACACTCTTGTTGGTCTTGAGAGAGGGAATAAAGACGGTTTCCTTGTTATGTCAGAATGCTGTGCCCCTCCCTGGGGAAGCAGCAGCTGCCATTAGTAACACAGTTGGCCCCATTTTTCCTCTCAAAGAGAAACAGACATCCAAACTTATGTATTCCTCCTGACATTTCTTTGGATAGGAGAAGTTAACTATGACTGGCTCAGGGTTTAATTTAGACTATTTATCTTTCTTACAGAGTAGTTTCTAGGAAATGAAAGAGGGATGTCTCTCTTTTCCTGCAGAAATTGAAAATCCTGAATCTGAACAGGAAGATGCAGGGATGGATTCAAGGTTTTGTCCTTATATTTCTGATTTAGACTCAGTGGAGAACTCAGTTTCTGATTCTTCCTGTCGAGGTTTCTCTTAGAGATTATTGCTAGAATGTCTTGGTGTTTTCATTGGGAAAACACTGAGGTTTCTCAGTCCATTAGACAATGCAATGAGTTGTTGTAGATGGATTTTCTAGAAACCTACACCCATTCCTCCTGTTTTTTCTGGTTCAAAGGATATGCGTCTTACTCCCTGCAATTTTCATGATAGCCAGCCAGCTGTTCCTAAAAAAGGCAGATAGGATGTGTAAAGTTCCTCAGTCTTTTAAATTGTTTATACCCTATTCCCAAACCCGACCCAGGAGATATTGCCTTAGTTGACTCCACTGCTGCTAAGCACTTAGTTAATTCCAATCTTACTCTTTTTAATAAGGATGGGAAAATGTATAGATAGGTATGCTAAAAAGTATATATGTCTGCAACTTTGATTGTCAGAATTATAAATTGTCAGGCTTACATGTTAGTTTGTTCTGACACATTGTGAATGTATGAGGAATGTTTTATCTACAATTTCTTCATGTGAAGAAAAAAATAATTTAAATAACTTATTTTTTTCTGTTGCACACATTACTACTCATTGTTTGCAGTGTGTGTATGACTCTGTTGATGCTGTGCCTGTACCAGTGGCCATAGTGTTGGAAGAAGTTTCAAGGAGGTGTGCTTGGCTGCATTCTTAGAAACTCCCATATGATTTAAAAATGCGATTTTAAATTCTCCGTTACATAGAGATTTAGTGTTTGTCTCGTCTGCTGGAGAGGTGATCAGGAGAGTGTGACGAAAGTGGCAAGCTGATCCAGGGAATCTCTAGGATTTTTAGCCATCCTTTTCCAAATTGTCCAAGGGATTTTCTTTCTGCTCACGGTCTCAACAGAATTCAGATAAACAGATGTTTAAGAAGTGGCCAGAGGGTTTCAGAAAGAAGTCTCAGAGGGTTTCAGAAAGAAGTCTCAAACCCCTCAAAACCAAGGACAGTTCAACAACTCTAAATTACTATTCAAGAGACTTTGTGACCTCCTCCCACTCTGGCCCCTCTTCTCTTCCGGAAAGTCTGAATCTCCTTTTTTCTCTTTGGCATCAGATTGTTTCAGACAAATGGGTTCTGAAAATCATTCATCAGGGTCACAGATGGCAGTGGGAGGAAATTACTCCTTTCCATGGGATCATTTCTCATCCTGCATATCAGACTCTTTTGTTGCCACCTGTTCTTTAGCACATGCTGCCTCAAGTAGTGATAAAACTAGTTCCTCCTTCCCGGGTGGAGAAGGGGTTTTATTCAAGGATGTTCCTACAGCCAAATAAAGAAAATGCTTGTAGACCACTTCTGGATCTTTCTTTCCTAAACCTGTTTGTGATGGCACCCAAATTCAAAATGATGTCACTTCACAACCTGCTCCCTCTTCTGTGTCTTTCAAATTTCCTGGTAACACTAAACTTAAAAGATGCTTAATCACAATATCTCTGTTCATCCAGATTTCAAGCATTTCTTACGTTTTTGTGTGTCTGGATCACATTCAGTCTCTGCCTTACCCTTTGGTTATCCACTGCACTAAGAGTGTTCACAAAGTGTCTAGCTCCAGTTAGAGTTCATTGCAGGCTACACAGTATCCATATTTTTCTATATTTAGATGACTTGCTTTTCTTTACAGAGTCTTTTTCAAAATTTCAGGAGTCTTTGGCATGGGTGAGAGGTTTTTTACATAAGCTGAGATTCGAAGAGAGCATTCAAAAGTCTTTGACTCCTTCACACAGGTTTGTGTTCCTGGGATGTCAGCGAGACACCAATTCAAAGAGCTTTTCATCCCCAGGAAAAAGATCTTTAGCTAGATCTGTTTCTGAGGTTTTCCACTCAGATTTCTGTCACTGCAAGGGAATACTTTGGAAAGAATTTTGGGTCTCATGGCATCTATGACTCTCATGATGCCCCTGGCATGACTTCACATGAGGATCCTAGTACTGAGGTTTGTCAGAAGAGCAGTTATGTGGTGGAGACAGCAGATATCCTTAAACTGAGGTCTCCCCTTCTCCATCCTTGCTCCAAAGCAGTCAAACCACCTCAGACACTTTGGACTTTGCATGAGGAGTAGTTTCAGGGAGGATAATATTTTAAGGGTGTGGGACACCAAGGACAGATGCAAGCACATACATATGAAGGAGATGCTTGACCTGATCGAGGGACTCAACATCGTTTGTTCCTGGGGACCTCTTCAAGTGGTTACAGATAATACCACAGGCAATATGGCACATCAACAGATAAGAGAACCAGATCATACCCCATTTGCAAACTAGCAATGTTAGCTTCACAGCACAGTCTCATTCTACAGGCATCCTAGATTCTTTCAGAGCACATTTGTGTGGCAAACAAGCTTAGCAGGACCAGGAAAGACCCTCACAAATGGAAACTAGATCAGGGGGTCATCCAAAATTTGATCCATCTCCAGGGAGTTCCTCTTTGCCTCCTCTGTGAACAATCAACTGGCAAAATTGTATTCCAGTACTCTATACAAGAAGGCCCAGAAGACAGACAGTTTTTTCTTTCTTTGGACAGGAATGTTCCTGTATGCCTTTCCACCTTTTCCACTAATATCCAGGGTACGTCTGAAGATTCAGAAGGAATACCCATAGATCATTGTGGTGACTCATTTCTGGCCCAGGCAACCATGGTTCTCCCTTCTTATAGAAATGGCCAGAAGCAATTACCACAAGGTTCCTCACAGACTGAACCTTCTCTCTGATGCCGTGACCTCTGCAAGAATGGTATCTGAATTGTAAGCTCGTATGGTGAGTCAACCTTACCTCATGTTTTATGGGGGCAGGTTTTTTTTTGAGAACTAATCCTTCTTTTGTGCCTGAAATGGTATCCAAGTTTACTTTAAACCAAACTGTCCATCTCCTTGTTTTCTTTCCTGAACCTAAAACTGAGGGAGAAAGGATACTTCATATTTTGGAAGTCCACAGACAGCACTGGTATTATCTTACCGGAACTAAAGCTTTCAGATATTCGGATCAGTTGTTCAAGTCTTGTGAAGGTATCAAATCAAACTATTTCCAAATGGTTGTCTGAAGCTATTACCTTTTGTCATACTCACCATGACAAATCTATCCCAGGCAGGGTCAAGGCCCACGCTACCAGGACTTTGGCTTCATCTGTGGCTTTTTTGAAAAGGTTGGGATATAGAAGTATTTTAGAATCTGCTTCTTGGTCCTCTGTGCATACTTTTACAAAGCACTATAAGCTTGATTAATTCTCTAGGTCTAGATCAAGTTTTGCTAGGACCATTCTCCAGGGGATCCTGGATCATTCTCCTTCCTCCTCCAGAATATAGTTAGCTGTAGTAATCTGCCCTTATAGCTAAGGCTACTGCAGCATTGATCAACATGAAGAACATAGTATAGTTGTGTAAGTTGAATTTAATCATAACAGTAGATGTTTGAATGATCACTACTGCAGTAGCTGCTCCCTCCCTCCATCTGCCTTGTTTTTTGATGTGTGTTTTATGCCAAGGTGTGGATATTTACTATTTGTAATTCCTAGTATTGGCCTTTTAGGGCTCAGCCTCCCTCTCTATCCTGGCAGGAAAACTCTGAAGGGCTTTGCACCCAAACCTGTCTTTTATTCAGCTCATCTTGAGCTGCTTGACAGTTTCGGCATGTGGAAGGTGCCCTGAAGCTTTGGAAGCTGCCCAGCTGTTATATCCTTGTTAGGATATAACCCATATAGCTAAGGCTACTGCACCAGTGATCATTCGAACAGCTTCTGTTATGGTAAGTTTAACTTACACAACTGTACTTTCCTTGAAGCCTATTTGGAAAATGTGTTTTCCAAACCTCTAATCTGATGTTGTTAATCTTAGTTCATTCCTTATGATGGGTTATCAGTTCCATCCTCGGAACTGAGCCGGCCTTATACCAAGCTTGCATCAGACAAAAAACTCTCGAGCCAAGATCCTACCCACAACGCTCTGCTCCCTGTTACCCCAGATCTCGTTTGCCTCTCCCTTTCTCACCCTTCTGGGTAGTTTCATAATTTTTTAGTAGTATCATAGTTTTTCCCTTGATATTACAATGTCGGATAAGAAAAGTAGTGTTGGTTTCAAACAATGTACTGAATGCGGCCATATGTTACCGCTTTCTGATGGTCATGACTTGTGTGTTTATTGTCTGAATGTTCCCCACCTGTCAGTGGACCCCCCGTGTGGGATTTGTAGAAATTTCTCGACTAGGACTCTGAATGAAAGGAAGAACAAACTTATACTAAAAGGCCTCTTTAAATCTCCTTTCTGCAAGGCTATCTCTGGATCGGAGGGCTCACCCTCTCCTTCTAAACCCCGTAAGAGGCTTTCTTCTTCTTCCTCCTTGAGGTTGCTCACTTCGTCTCCCTCTAGAGACCACAAGGAGTCGACTCACAAAAAGATGAAAACTTAGGGCCCAACGCTGCCATCTGTGGTCCTGTCGGCCCCAACCTTGGCACGGCCCAGTTGGTTCTCACTCCAGCTATGTCTTCTTCACCACCACCAGCACCGGAGTTCCTGGAGCAGACACTCACGGCTCTGACAGTATCGTCACAGCCTTTTTCGGTACAGCTAATGTTGGTGCAGACTCCTTTGGCACTGTCTTTACAGGTACAGTCTCCTTCGGCACCATTGGTGTGGACTTCTTCGGCTCCATCCTTGCTGATGCAGTCAACTTCCAGAATACTGCCCTCTATTGTGCAGACACCTTCGGCACAGACCTGCTCAGTGCAGTCACTTTCGGCACTGTCGTTACCGGTGCAGACACCGTCGGCAGCACTGTATTCATCGGTGCAGACATTTGCCACACCGTTCTTCATGGTGCAGACACCATCGATGCCTATGGCACCACCTTTGTTGGTGCAGATACCCTTGGCACCATTCTCCTCGGTGCAGACACCCTCGGCTCCGGGCTGTACATTGCACGAACTCGCCAGAAATAACTACTCTCTCTCCATAGATCCTTTTGTGGGAAGTCAGTACAGCCCATTTTTGGACAGGCCAGAATCTCCATCAGGTCTCTCTATGAGGTCGACCAGGATCCTCTCAGAACAGGATGTGTTGCGGCTTGTCGATCAGTTGCTTCTGGCCAGGGGACTCTCTAATCCATCTAAAGCTGCACTCCCTCTTGCAGGTGACCGTATTTCTCCACAGACTCCATCTTACACTCCTCCTTCGACTTCCAAGGAAGCATAGAAGTCCCTTCCTCCGACAGCAGCTTCCCTTTCTTCAACACCAACAGTGGACCTCACTTTGGAGCTGGAGTCGACCTTGTGGCCCTCGTTGCACTGGGCCCTTTTCAGGCTAGCGGCTGTGCCGTGGGGGCAGGTGTTCTTGCTTTGACGCCAATTTTTTCTGAGGCACCTTCCAGGAATCCTCCTCCCCTCACACTCCACAGCCCTCTTGAGACTCCTCGTCTGAGGGTCAGCGCATCAGAATGGGGTGTGACCCCGGTCCTGAGATTGTCGTGCTCGGTTCCTGGCTCCCATCCCTCTTCAAATGGTCCGGCCTTCCAGGCCTTGGAGAGGACACTTGCCTCTGCTAGTAAAACATCCCTGTTGGAGTCCTTGCCCCACTCTGTGCCACAGCTGTGGCAAGCCACAACTACCGGACCCCGGTCACAAGGGCCTCAGGTTTCTCCCCTGCAGGAGATCCCCTCCTCGCAGTCTTCCCCAGAGCTCCCAACTGAGGAAGTCCCTTGCAAGGCTTTATGCAAGGAGGAGTCTCTAACCGAATATACGGACTTTGATGATGGGGAAGGGTCCCCACAGTCACCCTCTGATGATGTGTCCTTTGGTGACATCCTTGAGATCCTAAGACAGAGGGGTGACCGGAAGTTCTCCAACCCTTCCTCAGAGGAATCCTTATTCCTGCAGACCTTTCATGCCCAGCCACCTACCTCCTGGATTACCCCACCAGCTTGTCCATCTCATTGTCCAGCGTGCATGGAAGGCTCCTGACACTTTGGAAGCTATACCTCGGAGGCCTGACAAAATTTGATCTCCTCCTGCTGAACATCCTCATTGGTCCAAAGGTCTTCCAGTAGATGCCATGGTGGTGGCAGCTGCAACCAAAAAAGACTTGGCAGAAGAGAGCCAGACTGTTCATCTGCCCAACAAGGAGTCACAGGCGATAGACAGATTCGGGAAGCGTGTGTTTTTTTCATCGAACTTTGCTGTAAGGTCCTTGAACTACTTGGCACAGTTTACGAGGCTCCAGAGGGACCTTATCAACCAACTCTCTGAAACCTTGGCAGGAGCTCTTTCTGATGAGGTGCTTGACAAGGTAGCCGCTCAGATAGCGACCCTGGAATCTATATCCAATTATTCCATGCACCTCATTTCACACACAATGGAAGGAATGGCTAGAGTGACAGGCACAGGCATAGTCACGAGACGGCATGCCTAGATGGGCCTTTGCGACTTTGCGGACTCCTTTAAGGCTTCCTTTATGAATTCCCCCATCAAGGCTTCTTCATTGTTTGGCCCAAAGGTTAAGGATGCGCTGGCAAGGTGTGACCAAGATGGTAAGACCCTGTCTGCCGTTGGTGTCCGACACTCCACCCCTCAATGATTCTACTCCAGAAATCAGAGGAGCGGGAAGATGTGGCACAGAAAATCACAGGGCTTTTTCTGTGACGCACATGCTGAGTTCTCCCCTAAAGGCAGAGGGGGAAACACTAATGGAAGATGCCCCTTTTGGGGCAGGGGAAGTCCATGAAACCGGGGTTCCAGAGATTCTTTCTCTGGGCAACCCTACCAGCGCTTTTGAGGAGTTGCCCGACTGCTCACCTCTGGAAGCAGTCAGGGGTCGTTTTTCCTTGTGCACTCCTGCCTGGCGAATCATAACCACCATTTCCTGGGTACAACAGATAATATCCAGAAGTTACCACATTCCCTTCCATCTCTGTCTTACTTCACCCAGAAATTTACCTGATGTCCCACCCAGTCAGGGGGAAGCAGCAGTACACGAAATCCAAAACCTGCTACAAAAAAGAGTCATCCAAACAGTCCCCCCAGACCAGATAGGATCCGGTTTGTACTCAAGATTCTTTTTAGTTCCAAAAAAGACAGGGAACTGGAGACTGATTCTGGATCTCAGCCCACTAAACAAATTTGTAAAAACAGAGAAATTCCGGATGGTCACGGTTTAGTCTGTCTTTCCTCTTTTGGAAGAAGACAATTGGATGTGCTCTATAGATCTTCAAGATGCATATTACCATATAAAAGTGGACAAACGCTCAAGAACTTACCTCCGTTTCCTCATAGGAGCCAGTGACTACCAATTTCGAGCACTGCCCTTCGGTCTCTCTACAGCTCCCACAGTGTTCACCAAATGCATGGTAGTGGTTATCACTCACCTGAGACTTCAAGGATTCCAGGTGTTTCCATACCTAGACAACTGGCTCCTTACCGCCCCCACCAAGCGTCTACTGGAGGAAGCCCTGGATTATACTCTTCTCACAGCTCAGCACCTGGGAATCACTATAAATTGGGAGAAGTCCAACATGACCCCGGCACAATCTTTAAAATTCATCGGAGTTCTGTTGGATATGAGAAATTGCACAGCATCTCTTCTGGATCACAGACTTCAAAGAATAAGACAACAGGTTCAGCCGCGAATCTGCCACCACAAATCTTCTGCTTGGTCCGTACTCCAACTCTTGGGGTCGATGGCAACCTCAATCACCATTGTTCCTCTGGCCAGGTTCCACATGAGACTTCTTCAGTGGCTGCTTCTCACTCAGTGGTACCCTCTACAACATCCTTTGTCTTTTCAAATAAGTGTAACTCAGAGATGCAAGCAAGACTTGCTCTGGTGGACGTCTCAAAATCCCCAACAGTGGTCTCGCCCCTTCAGCCCCCATCAGCTAAAAGCCACGGTGACCACGGATGCCCCCTGATGGGGCGGGGGGGCTATGTCAGGGAAACTCGGTCCAAGGCACCTGGTCAGAGACAGAGGCTCATTTGCATATCAATGTCCTGGAATTGAGGGCAGTGCTACTAGCGTTGCAAGCACTCGATCCTTCTGTCAGAGACTATTGCTATCCAATCAGACATGTCAGTAGTGTGGTACATCAACAAGCAAGGGGGAGCACCAGATCTTGCCCGTTATGCCGAGAGGCCTTGAGAATATTGCAATGGGCGATAGCTTCCAACTGCTTTCTAATTGCAATGCACATTCCCAGGAGCTCCAACATGATAGCGGACAAATTGAGCAGGTGCATTCTGCAACCTCACAAGTGGCCCCTCCAGCCTGTGATAGCGGCAAAATTTTTCAACCACTGGGGCCAGCCTTGCTGCAATCTATTCGCCTCCCCAATCAACTACAAGTGCAGTAACTACTTTGCTCTGATTCCCCTTGAGGACAGTCACCGAGAGACGCTCTAGTCCATGCTTGGCCCTCAGGTCTGCTTTATGCTTACCCTCCTCTACCCCTCATTTCCCAATTTATGAAGAAAGCACTGCAGTTGAAGAGTAAAGTAATCTTCATTGCACCATACTGGCCTCGACAATTTTGGTTCCCCTTCCTTTGGCCTCACCTGCTAGATCGACCATGGATTCTCAGTCCAACTCCGAGGTTGATCTCCCATCCGCAGGGCCTGACCCACCCCAGTCTAACAAACCTGAAGCTGACAGCTTGGTTTCTCCACTTCCAATGCTTGTCAGGCAGGATAACCTCTCCTCCCCAGTGTGCAGTATTCTTATTCATAAATCATCCACCAGGCTAACCTGTCTCAGCAAATGGAAAAGATTTACCTTATGGGCATCGAACAAACAATTGGACCCCTTTTCAGCCTCAGTTTTGATGGTATTAGATTATTTATCAGATCTCTTTCAGTCTGAGATATCAGCCTCTGCTGCTCGTGTTCATTTAGCTGCCATTTCTAATTTTCACATTGGCTTCCAGAACTCTTCACTCATGTCACACAGACTCTGTAAGACTTTCTTGAAGGGCGTTTTTCACCTAAAGCCTCCCTTTAGAGAACCAGTACAACCTTGGGACCTGGCTTTGGTTCTGCAAGCCCTAACAGCACCCCCCTTTGAACCTGCATCTTCATGTGACTTAAAGTAGCTCTCTTGGAAAACCTTGTTTCTGGTTGCTATCACATCGGCCAGACGTCTGTCAGAACTTCAAGCCGTATGCATCAAACGTCCCTACCTTATTTTCCATAAGGATAGAGTCTCACTAAGAACTAATTCCTCCTCCTTACCGAAAGTGGTGCCAGAGTGGTTTATCAACCAATCTACTGACCTCCCAGTATTTTTTCCTAATCATTCTAACAAGTGAGAGTATTTCCTGCACTCCCTAGATGTTCACAGGCAAATCTGTTTTTATTAGGACAGAACAAAATCTACCCGTAAATCAGACCAATTATTTCTGGCTTTTTCTGGACCAAAAGTAGGTCGTCCTGTTTCTAAAGTTACATTAGCATCATGGTTGAGAAATTGCATTACCTTCATCTACAACAAGAACAACATCACCTTGCCTCACAAAGTGAAAGCCCATTCTACAAGGTCAATGACAACTTCAGCAGCTTTCCATGCTAGGGCTTCCCTCAGTGACATTTGCTGAGCTGTGACTTGGGCCAACCCTCATACCGTTATTCTTCATTACAAATTGGATTTGGCCTCCAGAGGAAGAGCTTCTTTTGGTTCCATGGTACTCAGGAATGTCCTTCCATGAGGGCCACGCAGGGATATAGGTAGCTGGTGACTCTGTCCCATTGTAAGGAATGAACAAAGATTAACAACATCAGATAAAGAAGTTATGTCTTACCATAACGTTCCATCTGTGTTGTTGATCTTCGTTCATTCATTACTCTCCACCCTCCATTCCCCTCCGGATGTTCCTGGTGGATTTCATAT
Organism: Protopterus annectens; assembly: GCF_019279795.1. Lineage (NCBI taxonomy): Eukaryota > Metazoa > Chordata > Ceratodontiformes > Protopteridae > Protopterus > Protopterus annectens. Next base: position 550,218,683 of record NC_056750.1, on the reverse strand, counting down.
GGTCCTTCTTCCATTCTTGTAGATCTGTTCTGACCAGAGGTAGCCTCTGCTTTTGTCTATCAACTTGCAAACTCGATCTGAGGTAACAGGGAGCAGAGCATTGTGGGTAGGATCTTGACTCGAGAGTTTTTTGGCTGACGTGAGCTTGGTATAAGGCCGGCTCATTTTCGAGGACGGAACCGATAACCCATCGTAATGAATGAACTAAGATCAACAACACAGACGGAACATTATGGTAAGACATAACTTCTTTTTTTTTTCCTAGTAAGAAAACTTTTTTCTAGTAAGGCATTACTATGCCTTTTCGAGTTGTTTAAACAATTTTGTTTAAAAGCTGTAAAATGCATCAGTGATGGGTTGGATCATTTGAAGTATAAAGTGGCACACTGATCTCATCGGAATGATTTTTCATACTTAAAAATAGATGAGGTACACAATGCTTTCCTGACTGATGTATACTCACTGGGCAAAATTTAAATTGTGTCTACCATTGCCTCTGGATTTTTAATAGAGTTTAGCAATTTATTTTGTCATCGTAATTTTTGTTCATTATGCCAAGTCTCATGTTACATGCATTTACTAACACTAAAAGTGAGATCATTATTACTGTACTAGGTGTGTGTGTGTTTTATTGTATTTTATATTTATTTATTTATTTTACTATCATGGGGAGTGGCAGCATCTTTTATTAAAGTAATTGTTACCCATCTTGCAAACATCAGCTTGTTTAGCTATCCCTAGATTTCCTACTTTTATATCTGAGAATAGTAGTCCAAAAAGAAGTGACCCTAGTACATAGTCCTGTGGTACAACACTAGTGACCCCTTTTGTGGATGATTTGCAGAGTAACTGAAATTGTAAACCTGAATTGTGGCTCTTTTAGAGAAATTTTCCTCAGGCCATTCTAACCTGTCTTACAGCCTATATGTAATTTTACGAGTGTGTATTCCTGTCCTGTTTTTTTTGGGAGTATAATATCTAATTTCATGTTCCAAACGTTGTATAGAATAAGATATAGTTGGAAAACTCAGAAATGTCAGTGACTGCCTGCTTGTTTCTTAGCTCTATTTTAGTGTCAACTTTTGGTTTTACTTTATATGTATGCATTTTAATAGTTAATTGTATCAGTTTTGTTAGTTTTAAAAAGTATTTGATAAGATTAGATAATGGATCCTTATGAGTTTCTCCTGTTTGTTTACGCTCCCTTTATCAGTTGTATTATGGGCACTTCTGTGCTTATCTGCAAAGCTGTGCTGGGCCTACATTAAGATGAGATTGGTCACACTGCAGGTGATGGTCTGACTTTGGTCTAAAAACTGTCTCACCTTTTTCCTGTGGTTTTCAAATTTTCCTTTAAGTTGATTTTTTTTAACAAGACTTCTTTTTGTAGTCCATTCCAGCCTTATGTCTGTGATTTACTTTATGGAATTCTTTGCTGTGGTTAGCATATACTCATTTTAGGATGAGTTTGAGGCAGCAGTTTTTTTGGAGATGTGGCTGTTCCTGGATATCCCACAGCCATATGTTGTACTGTCTCATGCAGTCATATGTGGACTGAACATTTTTTCACGATTGAACTTTCAGAAAAAAGATGGAGCCTTTTTTACAGCTTTAACAGGAATTAGCTGTGAAAATGCAGGTTATCACTGCAGTTGTGCTTGGTATATATGCATATTCAGTCCAATCCCACTGGAAAATTAAATCAAATCAATTGCAAACTTTTGCCAGTTTTGTTACATCCTATATGTGCCCTATTGCATTATTTAAAATTTTAGGATCTCAACTAAACAGGGTCAACTACTTTCCATGTAATTTATTTGCATTCTTACATCACATAAACTCTTCACACATTTCCTTCTTTAACTGTTTGGAGTTGTAATTTGATCTTTTTCTTCCCAGTTTTAAATAATTGTTCAAATGCGTGTTTGTTAGCTACATATTTTATTAATATTTTACTTTAAATTGTGATAGATTTTATATTATTATTGTGCCTTTTGTAACTTTGATTTTAAGTATAGTTTTTGCAGTTATTTTTTTTTAATTGTTATTTTCTGGGAAAGTAAGTACTTGGACTTAAAATACTGAAATACATGACTGTAGTTGAATAATTTAACTACATTCTTACTGCAGTACCAGTACTGATCCGTAGGTGGTAGAAGTGTACTACAAAGTATACTTACTTCATGAATCCCCCCCCCCCTTTTGAAATGAGCTGGCCTATCTCTTAGTACCTTACCAATTGTATGACTGTTTTACGTTTACACTGTTTTCTCTTACTGCAGTTCAAAATACAGTGAATTCCTGCAGTACTTTTTGTTTATAATAAGCGTGTTAACATCTTACAGTAGTAAATATTGGCTGCACTGGGCAAGTGTGAAGTCTGTACCATTTCTTGACATTCAGGAGAACTAATTTATTAAATCTAAAGCTTTTAGACTAGAGAGGTCTCAGATTATTAGACAAACCCTGACTTCTCTGTACAACTTCACCTTCTTGTTACACAAGCTTCCTTATTTGGTGTGTTACTTAATTTAGAAGAAACGCAGTGAAAGATACTTTTTAGTTGCAAGTGGTAGAAAATAAATCACTGTTATAAAAAATATTGAACTGTTTTATTATTATTCTTATTTGGTAGCTTTCTAGCTAAGCTAGGCCAGAATTTCTGTTTTTACTCGCATCTAAGAATAACTGAAGTAAAAAAAAAACTGCAAATGAAGCAAGTATAATGTATATAGTGGTCAGCACATACAGAAGTAGTAATCAATACCAAAAATTAGAGCAGATTACATTGGTCATTATCTTATGATTTACTTTTATAAGCTTGTGGCAGTCACAGTGTGAGATGGGGGCAAACTAGGTTACTGCAGCATATAACTTAACATTATTTGTTAGAAAATTTAGAGACTGTTACTGAAAGCTGGAGCTTCTACTGTAGGCCCTGGTCTTATCTGGTGTGCAATGCTATTTGTAGTAATTGAGTTGGAGGCACAGAATAGTTTGACAGATCATAAAGCCTGTTGAGGGTATGGAAGAAAATCTGTCCAAAGAGCAACCTCTTGATGACATACCTCTCAACCTCTTAGAGGAAAAAATCTGGACAAAGCCTAAAATAATAGGGAGACAAATAGGGGCAGATTTTAAATATTGCTGTTACAAACTTAGAAAGTTGATAGAATAATAGGTTTTGCATTAGCATGAATTTTCTGAAGGATGTGCAGTCTCAAATTCAATGTTTGTCATTATTTAATGACTTCAGTCCTCCGCTATTTGCCAGAAAAGTACAGATTTTTGGAAGAACATAGCAAAAATCTGGATATTCAGCGAATATCTGTACAGTTGAGAGGTATGATTAATGAGATTTACTACCAAGCTGTAGAAGGTTGTGTGTTGAACTGAAATAAACTGGAAATAAGTAACATTTTTCCATAGATCTTTTTAGCGAAAGAGAGTGAATTCACTCTGCTTTGCTTACCTTCTTCATTTTCTTAAAAAGCTGAGAAATAGAGAGTCATATGGAAGATAAATATACACAGTGTATAATATACTTTGTCTGACTGATGTACTGTACACGCTTAATTGACAACTGGCTTGTTTTTTTTTCCTCCCACTCATAAAAATAGCTTTGCACCTATACCATGCGTTCATAAGTTTTAACTGTACAGTCTCCTCAAGATTACGCCATGTAACCACCACCCATTCTTTGAAAAAAAAAATCACATTTCCTCTAAGCTCTCAGTCCTCTCTGTCTACGGAGTTTTTGTGGACTGGTTTTTCTTCAGGGAACAACTTCAATTATATAATTTGTGTTTACCATTTGCACTTTGCACGTACAACATTTTCCCTGATTTTGGGACTGACTGCCAGGTTTCCACTACGTCGGTAGTGTTTTCCGAATCCATCGGAGAATTTTTGAGGGTAGCTGTTAAGTCCAGCCAGCATACCAATGTCTTGGGCCCTTCCGTGTGCCATATGTCAGACTTATGTCCTATGTCCAAGGCGTAAAGTACTTAAGTAATGTACAAGAGCCAAATCCTCCAAACTTATTTGCCACCAGAACGAACACTGTGTTTTGAATTCGGTTTGAAAGACGTTCATCTCGTTTCAACAACAAACCTAAGGCTGATACGTAACCCATTGGGGACTGTTCCTTGTTTTCTCCCTTTTGGTTTTATTGAATGTTCAGGTTGTCCAGAAACAGGAAATGTGAGTATGGGAGGCAGATTCCCGATAAGGATAGACATGAGAAGTGCCTTTTTTTTTTTTTTTGATTGCAGACCAGGACCACAGAAAGTGTGATATTTGCCATGGGTTTGTTCCTAATACCCTGTGCAGCCATCCCTCTTCCCTTTGTCTATTTAGAATATCAGCAGTTGAAAATTTGCATCATTCACACCACCACAATGACATATATCTTATTTTTGTTATCAGTTTCAGTTTGAAGTTCTGACTGGAAAAGATTGCATTTTTTCACTTATTTCCTTACTTTTTATTGTTGTTTAGTACTGGTTTAAGACTGCTATAGTTTTTATTGTTAGAGCCCAGTTTTATTCCAAATTACTTGCAGCTCATTTTGCGCCTTTGTCAATTGGTCCAGCTGTGGTTTCTTTAGCTGCTAACCTTAACAAGGGCCTTTGCTTCTTGCAGCACTATGGCACCAGATTGAATTGGCAGGTGTTTAGACTCTCGGGAGGAAAAAAGTTGGATCAATCTAGTAATTTAGTCTTTAGAATTTTAAATTATCAGGGCTTCATGTGAAAAATTGTTTTGCAGTGTGCTTGCGGTTTAGATGACTTTGCTGTAATATATCTGCATACTGAGAAGTGTTACATGAATGTGATCGTCTCTAATGTGACTCAGGTTTTAAAATATTATTTGGGGAGTGTCTTGTAAGGTGGAGACACTATTTCTAGAAATGCAGTCGCTTCTGTTGTATTGAAAAGGTTTTGATTTAAAAAATGAGATTTTGTATGTTCCTTTAAGTTCTGAATTTGTGTTTGATCTGGCTGCTACCCAGGTTTTCAGATTGGGATGATAGATGTAAATTAATGTGTGGGGTATCTAGAATGTTTCATATTCCCATGTTCTCCCTTAATAAGGCATCCAACTTCAAAGAGCAAAACCAAAAATTCCAGCCTAACAAGAGTCAGGGCACCAAGAGGAAATGGCAGGAGGATAATGCTTCCAAGCAAAATAGAAGGAGTTCCTTTCCCAAAAAGATTTTTTCCCCTGCTAAAAAATTACAATGCCAAGACTCAAGGGATCCCTATCCCTTCCTCCTGTCCCTCCTCCTTTTTTACCTTCCCCGCAGGCTTTTGCTGTTTACTTCTGCAGGCAAATGCATGCTTAGAATAATTCAGTAAGGGGGTCTACTTCACAAGACCTAAATCTCATTTGACTGACTTTCCTTTGACTGAGACCAAATCACTTAATTTTCAAAGTACTGAAAACTCATTTGACTGAATCTCATTTCACCGAAAGCTTACAATGCTAAATTTCAAAAGACTAAATTTTAAACCAAACACATACACACTTAGAATACTAATGACTACCTCTTTCCACAATTTAAAAACTACTTACTTACCCTCTTAACACAAACCAGACAATATAAAACCAAACTAGCTGTGCCCCTCACACCCCCCAACTATATATATAACTCCAGGATCGCACTACAATGGGGAAAAGGGCATATACCTTGTACTTGCCTTACAGTACTCTACACGCTGCCACTGCAGCTGGGAACACACAACACATCCGCCATATTACTTTAGATACGTCCCATCAAAATGTAGAGAGACATACCCACATTTAGAAATACTACTTTCTACTTGACTGTCGGTATTCTGACAGTCAGCACTATAAGTTACAGAAATTCTTTTTATCACAAACAAGTCACAGGTGAAAGGAAACCCACATCATGTCTATGGCTTAAAATTCAGTGAACTGTGATTCAGTCAGATGGGTTTTCAGTATTTTAAAAATTAGGTGATTTGGTCTCAGTCAAATAAAATTCAGTCAAATTAGATTTAGGTGATGTGAAGTAGACCCCAGTTAGGACACTCTTGGCAGTGGACAAAAAATCTTCCTCCCTTCGGGGAAATCCACCTGCATTGTACAAACCAGACATGTCTGTTCTGTTTGATACTCCTTCACAATTTGCAAGCAGGGGGTTATAGAACAAGTTCCTGCATCACAAAAAGGAGAAAAAGATTTTACACCAGAATTTTTTGATACCCAAAAAGTAGCTGTTGTGAAGACTAGTGTTAGATTTGGCATACCTAAATGCCTTTTTTGAAAGTATTCAAATTCAAAATGCTGACCCTGCAGATGGTTCTCTTCCTTTTTCTGGACCACTGTTTCATGGTGACTTTACATCTGAAAGATGCTTAGTGTAACATTCCAATTGCTCCCATCTTCAAATTGAACCTACAAATGTTCTACCTCACATCTTCACAAAGAAATGCCTGCTTGGGCTATATGATGGACACAGAAAAATGAGGAATCAAATGTTGTTCATTCCAGCCCTACCCTTCTCCCTCCTACCCCAGTTCAGTCAGTCCAGAATGACTTGTCAGATTTTGCTTGGGGAGCAGTGTACAAAAGGGTTCAAGTACAAGGCGAATGGGGTCCCTCAGATTCTACAATGCCCATAAACGTCAAAGAAACTTTAGTAGTGATTCAGACCTTAAAAGTTCTTCACCACTTATGATCTCCAGGTTCCATTTTATTGGTCTCAGATGATATCACAGTAGTGTGGTACCTAAATAAACAAGGGGGTGCAAGGTCATACCCTCTCTGATGGTTGGCAGTGATGGCCTGGGAGTGAGGCTTCATGCATTCCATCAGAGGAAAACATAGTGGCAGACAGACTAAGCAGTTCCCAAAATGATCCTCACAAGTCAAAACTCTGGACAGAGGTCTGCCTGGATTTGGTCCAAATGTGGGGAGTGCTTCAAATAGATTTGCTTGTCTCCTTTCAAAATAGACAGTTCGAAAAATTATTTTCGAGACATACTTTCATCCAGGCTTGGAGGACAGAAGTATTCTCATTTCCTTGGATGGGAATGTTCCTTTATGCATCTTCAACTTTTTCATCAATACACAAGTTATTTCTGAAGATACAGAAAGAATTACCGAAGATCATTGGTGGTGACCCACTTTTGGCTCATGGGTAGATGGTTCTTCATTTTAATGAAAGTGGCCAAGAGGAATTACCACAAGCTTTCTCTGTCTTTAGGTCTGCTCAGACAGTATCAGAAGCGACTGTTGCAGCCCAACTTAGAGCACTTGCTACTTGAAAGCCTGGATGATTCCAAGTTGATACTTTTTGGCACTTGTTCCATGATGATGTGCAGCAGGTATTGAAGGAAGCAAGAAAACTTGCAACTAGAAAACGTTGTTTACAAGTGAAAGAGGTTTTCTAGGTGGTCCCTTACTGATGTCATTAGGGTCCAGTATGGTGTCTTCCCCTCTGGTTTTGAAATATTTGTGTGAACTACTCCACAATGGCTTATCTAATGTATTTATCAAGGTGTGTCTTGTGGCCATCTCAAGTTGTAAGCCTGTAGATCCCCCTTTTGCTTATCTTTTTTGGAGAAACATTTTATGAAAGGAGTGTTGCACTTCAGACTCCCTCGAAAGCAAATTCCACCACCTTGGGATCTCAACTTTGTTTTTGGAAAATTGATCTTATTTCCTTTTCAACCTGCTTTTCAGGCTAATTTGAGGTTCATCACTTGGAAAACTGTTTTCCTAATTGTTCTGTCATCTACAAGGTGAGTCTGAGCTGCAAGTCCTCATGGTGGGCCTACCTTATCTGATTTTCCACAAGGACAGGGTTTTTGTGTGCAGTAATCCTTCTATACTGCCAGATTTTTCAGAATTTATCCTGGATCAAGCTACCAATTTCCCAGTTCTTTCTGGAACCTAAAAACAAGGGAGAGAAGATTTTGCATACCTTGGGTATGCACAGGCAGCTCAGGTACTGCTTTGGCAGAACTAAGTGCTTCAGGAAAGCTGATCATCTGTCTATTTCCTATTCTGGGGCTAAATGGGGTCAACCTGTGTCTAAGCAAATGATTGCTCATTGGTTGTCATCTGCTATTTTTTTTCCTTACACTCTCCATGGTGAATTTATTCCAGACAGGGTTAAGGCACATTATAAATGGAAACAAATGAAGCCAGATATAAGGCACATTATACCAGAGCTTTATCCTGTTTGTTAGCATATTGGAAGGGAGTGGATTCGAGAAGCATTGTAGAGGTCACAACTTGGTCCTCTTTTCATACCTTTACAGAATGTTGCAAGCTGGATTATTTCTCAAATTCAAGAGCAGACTTTCTGAGGTCCATTCTGCCGGGAGTCCTGGATCCTTATCCTTCCTCCTGTCAGGTAGGCTGAGCTATGGAAGTCTACCCATATGCCACTGAGGCCATGTGAAACTTAAACATCTTCTGTTACAGGTAAGTAGGACCTACTCAACTGTATTTGCTCAGTGGACCATGGCTTCTGAATCCACCTTTCCCGATGTCCATCTACATTTGAAATAAAGTAAAAAAAAAAAGTTACAACTGGAGACTTTTGCTGTCCAGCCTCTGTCAGATGTTTCTATAGCATCAGATGAAGTGCCCGGTTTTGACAGCTGCTCCATTTCTTGTGACTCCATTGGAGCCCGACACAGAGCATGCCATTTGCGTGTCCTCTGAGGCTGAGCCGATATTCTGTATGGATTAGAAGGGAGCCCTACAACTGGTAATTTCTGAAGAGCTTAGGGGGATTCCACAGATACCTGACAGAGAAGAAGTACCTGGTTCCCTTATGGAGGTGTGTCAGAGTTCAGAATGCTTAAGTTTGTTCGGACTGTAATTCCTGTAAAAAAAGTATCTGAAGACTAGGCATGTGAGTCCTCCTGCTGAAGACCCTGTAAAAGGTGAAAAGACTTCAGCCAAGGTCTTTTCAGAGCCCTTATTGACTTAAAACTTCTACAGGATTTGACAGTACCATCTCCTATTCATTTCCCTTCTTTTTTTTCCACTCCCTCGAAAAGACCCGATTCATCTGAGGATGAGTATTTAGATTTTGAGGAAGAATGTATGGCTTATTCCTCCTAGATTCCTTGTCCTCTGGCTTTGGTGTCTAATGAAGAAGGTACAGACTTTCTCCTGACTCCCCAGTCGAAGAGCTTTCTTTTGAGGACACCATTATTAAAATGATGAAACAAGTTACGATTTAAGTGGCTGTTGATAGATATTGTGTAAATTAAAATGCTTTTCCCCAAAATTATACTGTGTGTACAGTGAGGGAAATATGCAAGGCCAAACAGCAGTTTTCAAAATAATATGGCTTGCTTTGCAAGAACAGTTATTTCTTGTACATGTTCAGCTTAGATATTAATAACATATAGCTGTGGGCTTTACTGTAAAGGCATCCTGTTATATGACATGGAGAGACTTTTGTGAAGTCTTCAGATACAGCGAGGACAAAAAAGGGCATGAAATAACCATGGACTTTTTCATGACACAGACAGAAACCAGAAGAACAAGTCACAAGGACATTAAAAATAACATTGGTTAAAAAGAGTATATAAACTGGACAGTATGTTTTCACTTGGTAGTGACGTCTTTGACTAAGTGTGCATTAGTCTATTCATCTGTCTAGCTGTGTTATAATAGAATTGAAATAGCTCTGATAGAATTAACTGTTTGGCAAGAATTTGTTCTGAGACAAATAAAGAATAACAGATACAGTAGTACAGAGTTTGTATGGTCACTTTTGGACATTTTCTTCAGATGTCATATATTTTCCTTGGAGAGGGATGTTCTTGTTTGCTTATCCCCTCTTCCTTTGTTGCCAAAGGTGATATAGAGGATTGTGTGGGACAGGCACAGAGTCCTGTTGGTGACTCCCTTTTGGCCCAGATAGCACTGATTTCCCCATTTTCATCTATCCAATGACAATTATCACAATTTAACCCACAGGATGCATCTTCTCACACAGGACAAGAGTTCTTGTTCTCATATTTCCATCCTGCAGTTGGTATTGAGTTATAAGGATTGGATTCCTTCTTGACAATTTTTTTTCTGAGGATGTGCTTCAGGTTTTGCAGGAGGCCATAAAACCCACTTCTAGAAAATATTGTGTTGCAAAGTGGGTGTAGTGTCACACCAATGAGCAGGACCCACTTTTAGTGGGTGATCCTATTGTTCTTATTTGCGTGAGTGGTCTGGCATACTCTTCTGTTAAAGCTCATTTGTTAGCCTTCTCTGCTTGAATGTCTCTGGATCTAATGCTATCCTGTAGGCTTCAGGTTAAGCAATACATAAAAGGCAACACTGATATTAGGCCACCAAAAAAAAAAAGAAACAATTCCTCCTCCTTAGGAACCCAATTCCTCCTCATCCTTAGGACCTTAACTTTGCTTTTGAGGAATTCTCTCAGCCACCTTTTGAATCAGCAGCCTCTTCCTTTTTAAAAGTTTGTCCCTGGAAAACCGTCTCGTTAGTGGCTTGGACTTCTGCCAAGAGAGTCTCTGAATGTCATGTCCTTATGACAGTTCCTCCTTTTCTGTTTTTTTTTTTCAAAGAGACAGGATGTGTCTTAAAATCAGTTTTCATTTTATACTTAAGGTGGTAAATGATTTGTCTTTGAAACAGACCACACATCTTCCTTCTTTCTTTTCTTCTCCTGAAAATAATACTGAGATAAAAAAAATAATAGTTCTGAGAGGGTTCTCCTTTGGATTTGCATAGATAGCTCAGATAATATTTAGATAAGACTAAAGATATTAGGAAATTGGATCAACTTTTTGTATATTTTCAACAGCAAGAAATTGGGTTTAGCTGTTTCTAAGCAAACCATCTTTTCTTGGATTACTATAGCCATCTCTTATTCTTATTCTTCTTTTCACAGCAAGCCATTTCCTACTTCTGTTTGTGCTTATTCTACTAGGCAGTTAAGTCTTCTGGAGCTTTTTTCAAGGGTCTCATTGCTAGATCCATTTTGGAAGCTGTCACTTGGTCTTCTCTGCATGCTGTTCTTAAGCACTATAAGTTGTATGTGATTTCTAGGCCCAGAGCAGGTTTTGCAAAGTCCAATCTGCATGGGTTTTTATAGAGTTCCTCAGTTCCTAGTTCCTACTTCCTCCTCACATATTTTACAGTACCACTAGTTTGCTCCTTTTTGTAATGAATACTGCAACAATGATTAAGGAAGGACATATTACAGTTGTGTTAAAAACTTAACATAACGTTAGATGTTCTGCTTATCACTGTTACAGTATTCCATCCCTCCCTTCTTATCCCTTTTGGGTTTTTCTTTTCCCTCTGGCTGAGGGGGGCTTCATTTTCCTTCTTTTCAGGATGCACATGTATCATCTCTCTTTTCTTTCTCATTTGCTGCTCCTGATCTCCTGGAGCAATGCAGATGTCCTTCCATTTCACTGTTGCAATATTCCTTACAATAGGGATTCCCTGCCAAGGGCAGCCCCAACATCTGGCCAATGTACCAAAGCCTTTAGATTGCAAAGGGTATGTTGTACATCACACATATGCTGCCTGCGTGCAGTGTAGGGCATAAAGGTGACATCCAAATGTACCATCCTCAGAACTACTTTGCTGCCAGTCCAGATGTTGGTCTGAATACTTGCTTCATTTTCTGGTTCACCAAGCCGTTTTTCAGATAAGTGCCCCATTGGGGTTTTGCTGTCTTTTTTCCTTTGTTTTTTTTTTTTTTTGCTTGTGGGGTTTTATGTCATCCATAAACTGTAAATGTCAGTTTGGGAGACAGATTCTCATAAAGATCATCATGAGCAGTGTTTATTTTGTCTAGGTGCTTCCCAAGAACATACATTCTGTTCTGTTTGCCAGGCTTTCGTCCCAAAGACTCTGCGTAGTTGGCTTTCTTCTTTGGCCATAAAATTTGAAAACCAACATCTTAAACTTTTGACAAAAACACCATGGAAGGAACTTCCCACTACAAGGGTCATCCATCAGAGAAGAAGGCCAAGAAAGCTAGGTCTGATCCTTTTGCTCTGCCGCCTTCACTGGACATCTCTCTCGAGGCTAGTGAAAGCTCAGATCATCGCCAGACTCCTTTGTTGGAGTTCTCTGCCATGACCACTTTGGAGGCTGGCATGAATCCATCTTCAGGTATATCTCCGGTGCCCTTGCAAGCATCTGCATCAAATGTTCAAGGGGAACTATGGGCCTAAGGGTGTTCCTCAGATTTTGCTTAGGCAGGAGGTGCCGACTACCATTATGGAGTGTCGTATGTGGTCTGAGCCTTCTAAGTTTTACAAGGCTGATCTCCCTTTAAAGAAGAAACAAAGAAATAAACATGTGTCTACTGCTCCTAAGGACCCACAGAGTGAATGGCAGAATTTCACTCAAGGTTTGTTTAATGCCCTTACAGCTTTGAAGCCTCCTCAAGGAGTTTCTGTTCCAGCTCCCCCCCGGTCTTCTAATCCTCTTAAGAGGACTAGGGAACAGAATTCCTCTGAGGAGGAATGGGAGGGTGAGGAATCACTTACACTATGGCTCTGAGGAAGAGAAGTCCACTAGTCCTGACTAGTACATGTACATCCTGAGGAGATTTATTTTGGGGACACAATTTCCAGAATGATAGAATTTTTCAAATGGGATTGTGCCCAGGTGTCTGAGATTCAGAAGATGTATTACAATCTTCTGCAAATGGACTCTTCTAGACCTTCTGCAGTTCCTCCTGTTCTGGCTGCCTTGTTAGATGCCTTTTTTTACTGCATCTCAGACTTCTGGTTGTGGCCCTCTGCTCCCAGAAAACCTGATAGGTTTTATAAGATGCCTGATGATTGCAAGTTTCTTTATATGTGCCCATCTGCTGACCCTTCTGTGGTGTCTGTGGCATCTGTCAAGCCATCTAAGTTACTGTCTTCTACAAAGTTGCTTTCTTTTGATAAAGACAGCACAACTATGGAAAGACTGAGTATGAAGGTATATACCACAGCTACCCTTGTTTTGAGGGCTGTCAGTTATCAGACCCATATGACAAGATATATGTTGGCTCTTCAGGTTATTTCTGACCTTCCTGACTCTGAGGGGAAGATTTGTGCTCTCTCCTTGTTAGGGACGACTTCTCAGGTGGCTCAGTGATGTATTAAATGCAGTTGTACAACTTGTAATGCAGCAGATGTTTCTTCCAGGGCTGCTGCTTTTAGTTCTGTGCCGAGGAGATATTACTGGCTTCATCTTCAACCTTTGCCTGATGATATTAAGGCTAAGTTGATGGATGCACCTCTGTATAACAAGCATTTGTTTGGTGCTGTTGGTGCAGAATTGTTTAAGACCCTAAAGGAAAAGGTTAAGGCCTTACAAGATCTAAAACATATCTTTGTTTTTCCCATATCAAAATTCCAAAGGAATTACCCTAATAAGCCAGCCTTTGTTGGTAGGCAATCTTGCCCTTCACCTAAAGGTAAGAAGCATGGTAGAAGAGCTCCTTCTGCTAAGGATACCCAGACCCCTTTAGCTCAGCAATCTCCTTTTTCTGGCAAACCAGGTACTAACTATCCTGATCTTCTCAGCCACATTCCTCTTTCTCGTAGTCTTTCCCTGTTTTTCCCTGTTTTGTTAAAGATTACCAAGATTTCTGGGTTTCTATTGTTCATCAAGGTTACTACATGGTCTAGAAGTCTCTTACCCCTTTCATGGGCATTCCTCAGCCCCCTCAGGAATAGTTAGTCTTTTTTCCAGAGGTGCTTCATGGTCTCTTGACTCTGAGAACTATTCAGGAAGTCCCAGTTTCTCAAAGGAGAAGGGTTTTATTCCAGAATGTTCTTGGTCTCCAGGAAAGAGGGCACTTGGAGGACCCATTCTGCATCTCTCTCATGTAACAGCTTTCTGAAGGTCTCTTCCTTTCGGATGTTGTCCCTTCAGACTTTGTTTCCTCTGCTGCTTCCTCAGGCTTTTCTAGTTTCTCTGGACCTGAAGGATGCTTATTTTCATATCCCTATTAATACCCTTTTCAGGAAGTTTTTACATTTCTCTGTTGCCTTCTGGCTTTTTCAGTTCTCTGCTTTGCCATTTGGCCTCTGTACTGTCTCAAGGGTATTCACCAAATGCCTCGCTCCTGTAATTGCTTTTTGCAGGCTAAGGCGGTTACAGAGCTTTCCCTACCTAGAGGACTTATGCTTTCAGGCCTTCTCTTCAGAGATTCTACTACAACATCTTCACTTTGCCATTTCTCTCCTTTAAAGCTTGGGGTTCTCTATAAATTTCTAAAAGTTCTTCGTGAGTCCTTCAAAGGATCATGTGTTTTGGGGATGCATGATCCAGACTATTCCAATGCTGGTATCCCTGCCTCCTCCCAAGGCCTTAGCTCTCATTGCCTTCTTTCACTCCTTTCTTCCATCCTCAATTACAGCCAGTTAATTTCTGAGAGCTCTGGATTTCATGACCTCCACCATTCCTATGCTCCCTCTAGCCCAACACCACATGAAAAAAAACTTCAGTGGTTTCTAAAGTCAGTTTGGCTTCAGCACTGGCATCCTCTAGATTTCATAGTCCCTCCTCTTCCATGCCTCAAGCTGGAATTTAAATGGTGGATTTGGCAGTTGTCTCTCAATCCAGGGTTTCATCTTCAATCTCCACTCCCCCCTCAGGAGTTGTTCAGTGACACTTTAGACATGGGATGAAAGGCTTCCTTGGCTCTCTCAAAGTGCAGGGTCTCTGGTTGCTTCAACAAAAGAAAGACCACATCAGTGTCAGAGATGAATTCTTCTTTTGTCTCTTTAAGAATTTCATCTTCTTTTCACTCCAGGGTTTCTCAAGATAGTTACAGACAATACCATGGTGATGTGGTGTGTCAACAAACAAGGGGGACAAGATATTATTTCCTTTCCAGGTTAGCACTTCCAAGTGTGGAAGCTAGCTATCCATTGTCAAGTGATACTTCAGGCAGTTAACATTCTCTCAGGTCAGAACATTGTGGCAGACTCTATGAGCAGGTTCATATCATAATCCCAGATTCACTTTGTAATCCCGAAATCCTGAAATACCGAATCTCAGAATTTCGAGACCATAAAGCCGAAATCTCTAAATACTGAAATCCCAAAAGTACGAATTTTGAAATTGCGAATCCTATACTAACCAGACACCACACACATACACAAACACACACCTTCTCCCCACACACAAACACATAAACCTGCACTACATACAAGCAGGGGGGCAAGCCCCCCTGCACCCCCCATGTGGGGGATGTGCCCCCCACACCCCCCTACTTAAATACACTAACTCCAGGGTCACAGTCACAGACAAACACATAGAAACACCACCATACACCTACATTCCCCTTGCACACACACATCACAGTCACAACACACACTAACACATACTAAAGCCCCTAACCAACACCCTTAATCATACATACTTACCTGAGCTTCCATTCAAACACTGCAACACCAGAAGTGCTACATCAACATCTCCGAACGTCGAGATTTTGAAATTCGTGCTTCTGGGGTTTCGATATTTAGAACTTTCGGCTTTATGATCTTGGGATTCTGAAATTCAATATTTCAGAATTTCGAGATTATAAAGTGTTCCCCATAATCCCACAAGTGGCTGCTTCACAGAGATGTGTTTCTGGATAGTGTCTGCCAGTGGGGTTTTCCTCAAGTAGATCTGTTTGCCTCCCCTCTGAACAGACAACATCCTCTTTTTTGTGCCAGATCCCCATGTCTTCTGGTCTAGAAGATGGACTTCCTCTGTCTTTCCTGGAACGGGTTGTTTCTTTATTCCTTCCCTCCTTTTCCTCTTATTCCAGATGTCTTGTTCAAGATAAAGTAGGATGCTCATAAATTCTTGCTGGTGACTCCATTTTGGCCTAGACAGCATTGGTTCCCTCTTCTGCATTTAGCCAAGGCAGTCATCCCAAGTTACCTCATAGGGTAGACCTACTCACATGATACAAGGGATCTCTCATCCATCCCCATCTGTCCTCTCTTCAACTGACACTGTGTGTGATAGGATTTTGATTCCATACAGACACCTTTTTTCTGTGGACATGCTTAGGGTCCTGCAGGAGGCCAGGAAATCCACTAATAGGAAATCCTACTTATCCAAATGGAAGATGCTTTCTATTTGGTGTCTTTCTCATAACCTGGATCCACTTTCTGTGGATATTCCTTTGGTTTTCTCTTATCTGCATGAAATGCTGAATGCTGGGTTGGCATATTCTTCTGTTAAGGCCTACTTGGCATCTATTTCTGCTTGTCTGCCTTTAGCATCCCATTTAGCCTCTAGATTTGAGGCTAAACAGTTTCTTAAAGGTGTCCTTCATATTAGACCTCCCAGGAAGCCTATTTTCCTTCCTGGGACCTTAATTTTGTTTTGGAGAAATTGACCCAGGCTCCTTTTGAGCCTGTGGCTTCGGCTTCCTTGCACCATTGTTCTTGGAAGACGGTTCTTCTGTTGGCCCTTACTTCTGCTAGCTGGTTTCTGAGCTTCAAGCCATTATGGCTATTCCTCCTTTTTTAGTTTTCCATAAGGACAGGGTGTCTCTTCATACTAATTCTTCTTTTATGCCCAGAGTGGTGAATGGGTTGTCTCTTAATCAGTCTGTTCATTTGCCCACTTTTCCCTTCTCCCCAGTCTGCTAGTGAAAAGGTTTTGCACACTTTAAACTTAGATTTTATTTGGATAAGACCAAAGCATTTCGCAAATCTGATCAGCTTTTTGTTTCCTTTAATCCTAGATCTTTAAGATTGGCTGTTTCCAAGCAAACTATTCCTTCTGGGATATCTAAAGTGATTTCTTGTTGTTGTTCTTTTCATGACAGGAGTCTTCCTTCTTCTGTTAAGGCTCATTCTACTAGGGCTGTTGCTTCTTCTGGAGCTTTTTTGAAGGGTTTAGATACTTACTCTATCCTTGAGGCAGCCACCTGGACTTCTGTGCATACTTTTACCAAGCACTGTAAAGTGGATCTGATATCCAGGGCTAGAGCAGGTTTTGCTAGACTATTCTTTATGGGTCTAGAGGGCTGTGCTTGGTCCTTCCTTCTCCCTCTCTTCTTCCTGAGCTTTTTCACTCTACCTGTTGTAAGGAATACTGCAACAGTAAAATGGAAGGACATAGTTCAGTTGTGTAAAATCTTACCATAATGGTAGATGTCCTTCTCTTGACTGTTGCAATATTCACTCTGTCCCTCCTCCGCCCTGGTTCTTTTCTCTTCTGGATGTACTTGTTACCTCTCTAATCCTTGGACTGGCATTCCTTCTGGGGCTCTCAGTTCTGAGAATGGTACGTCCAGATGTCACCTTTATGCCATATGCTGTATGTAGGGAGCATGCATGTGACTTATGATATGCCCTTAGCAACCTAAAGGCTTTGGTATGCTGGCCAGATGTTGGGCCACCCTTGGCAGGGGATCCATATTGTAAGCAATACTGCAACAGTGAAGAGAAGGGCATCTACCATTATGGTAAGATTTTACACAACTGTACTCTCTGTGGACTTGGTGCTCATACGTCACTTATGTACATTGCACCTCGGATGTAGGACATAAATCTGACATCAATTGTTTAGAATGACCCGAAGCTTTGGTATGCTGAGTGAATGTAATGCTGTTCTCTGCAGAATATCCCTTTTGTAAGGAATAGTGCAACAGTGATAAGCAGAACATCATCTCTTATGGTAAGATGTTCGCTGTATTGATCACTGCTGCAGTAGCCTTAGCTATGTGGTTATATTCTGCATAGGATATAACAGCCGGGCAGCTTACAACGCTTCAGGGCACCTTCAATGCACCCAAACTGTCAGTCAGCTTGAGCTGAGCTGCCTAAAAAAACTGTTTTGGGTGCTAAGACCTTCAGCGCTTCCCTGCTGACAAAGAGTACACTCCTTTGAAGCTTTCGAGGATCAGTTGTCGGCTTGTGTTGTTTCTTCCCTGGGTAGCTAATTTATCTTTGAGGAAAGACCTTACATTTAAAAAAAAAAGATGTTTGTTTATTAATACTTTCTTGCTCAGGAATGTTACTTTGAAACTAAGAGTTTCTTGGGGTCTCTCATTGGGCAAGGGAGAACCACTTTTGTTGATTATGTTAGAGGGAACAGGGAAGACTTCCTTGTTTTGTCAGTTGTGCCCATCCCTGAAGATGCTGCTGCCATGAATAAACACTATTGGCCCCATTTATCCTGTCAAAAAGAAACAAAAAAAAATAAGTGTGTATCTGCTACTCGTCAAATTTCCTTCAACAGCAGTGGCTTACTTGGTCTGACTCAATGTTTAATTCAGTCTGTTGATCCTTCTTGTTATCTGGTTTGTGGTAAAAGAAAGAGGGATGATATTTTTCTAGAACCTTCACTTATCCCTCCAGTTCTGTCAGCTTTGGAGGATGTATGTGTTACTGCCTGCAATTTTCTTCACAGTCAGCCAGCTATCTGTAAAAAGGCAGATAGAATATGTAAAGTTCCTCAGTCTTTTAATTTTTTACACACATCCCAAACACTGCTAAACTAATCTTTCTGTTAAGAATTGGAGATTATTGATAAGTATGGGAAAAAAGTGTACACTTCTGCATCTTTTATCAGAATTTTGAGTTGTCAGGCTGGTATGTTAAAGTTTATTCTGTCTAATTATGGAAGTTTGATGAATGTTTTGACTGCAGTTTCTTCTTGTGAGGAAAAATCTGCTTTAAATAGTTCAGTTTCTTCAGTTATTCATCACAGCTCTTTGTTACAGTATGTCTGTATGACTTTTTCGTACTTCATCCAGGGCTGTGGTCCCTGGTACTGTTTTAAAGAGGTTTGCTTGGCTGCTTTCTCGGAACCTCCCAGATGTAAAAAATGAGGATGCGAAGTTGTTCAATCTCGCTGTTTGTTCTTACACGTAGGTTTGGAGCCGAGCCATCGGCTCCGAGACGGCTACTTTCCAAGCTCCAGATCTCTGAGAAGCTCGAGACACAGTCCCTATCCCATGATGCTCTGCTGCCAAACCCCAGATCTAGTTTACCGCTGCAGCGGATCGCACGATCTTCAGAGGAAGCTCGGGCCAGTATCTTTTTTCTTATATAGTTGGATATTTAAACTTATAACAACTGTCAGGGATCTGATACTTAGTGAGGCTTCATATAGTCCTTTTATTTTTTGTGGTTTAGAGTAGGTATCTAAGCTTGTATTTTGTCCTTTAGTTTGGAGCAGTTTGCTCTTAGACCTTTAACCTACTTGACAGGGCTCTGTCAAATTTAATACCCTATTCCCTTATATTCTGTAATTCCTGCATTGAGCGTTTGTTTTTTCTTTATCGTATTCCTTTTCTATAGTTATTGCAGTTCAGGGATCTGAACTTTCTAAGCTGTTTTTGTGGTGTTATTATGACTGATTGGACAATTTTCATAATGTCAGAGAAGCAAAAATCTGGGTTTAAAAAGTGTGACTGTGGACAAAAGATGTCCATCATGGATAATCATATTTCTTTTGTTTATTGTTTGGGTCCGCTGCATTTACAGGAGGATTGCTCTATCTGCCCTTCCTTCAGTGGCAGGGTGTTATTAGAGAGGAGAAGGAAATTGGTAGATAGAAGACTGTTGAAATCGGACTTCCAAGATACATTGGATAAGACTGACCAGACCTCCAAGTCCTCGAAGGGGTTGAAGTTGTCCTAAGGTGTCTTCGGAACACAAGTCTTCGGCTCCGAGCACCTACTGGCAAGACTCGGTTGCCAGCTCCACAGCCTTCAGAGCCGTGCACCGAGATCTTACCATGGAGCCAAGTTATTGTGTTGGAGCCAGTGTCGGAGGTTTTGAAGTCTCCGATCCTTAAGTCAGTGGCTTCTTCCATTCCTTTGACCTGTTCTTCCGGTACCCTTTCTGACATCGATGTGGACCGAGTGGTACAGAGACTTTTGGTGAACCCGGCCCTGGCCAAATTGCTTGCAGCTTCGACCCAGTTGGCTTCGAAGCCTACGACCCCTCCTACCATGAGTTCTGCTCCTCCTCCAAGGCCAATTGAGGCTTCGGAGCTGAAAAGAGAGGATCTGATAGTGGTGGAACCCTCGGAGCAGAGGCCTGTTCCAGTGCTCTCATCTCCTTCGACCTTGACTTCTTCGGTTTCGATCGAAGAGTCTCGGAGCTGACACTCTCTCGCTGGTTCCGGGGGGGGGGGTCGAACCGATGCTTCGGTTCCAATGCTCCCTCTCAGGGCTTCTGCACAGATGAGCTCGGTTCCGTCCTCTGGTTCGGAGCCCGTGGTCTCGGCCCCTGGGAGGCTGCCATCTTCTTTGGAACTGGCGGACTCCTCAGGTCAGGAAACCAGTGCCTTCGATGCCATGAGGAAGGTCATGTCTGCTAAGACCCTTACTTCTTCGGATCCTTCCTCTTCCTCCCCTAAAGGGCCGCACTCTATCTCTACACCACAGGTTCCCACTAAGCGTCGAGACCCAGAGCCTCAGGTAACCCCATTGGGTGACCCCTGCTTGACTGAGACTTCACCAGACGCCCTCACTGATGAAGTCCCCAGGAAAAGACTGTGTAAGAGGAGGCATTTAGATTCTCCCCAGGAATCCTTAACATCAGACACCGACTTGGAGGAATCAGAAGGGTCCCCATGGTCCTCCTCTGAGGATGTCTCTTTTGCAGACATCCTTGAAATACTAAGGCAGAGGGGTGACTGGCAGTCCCTTACCCCTACTGAGGATGAGTCGGTGCTCCTGAAGACCTTTGGGTCTCAACCCTCCACCTCCTGGGTTACTCCGCTTTTCGATGAATTAATGGATTTGATCGCTCTAAAGGCGTGGGAGTCTCCTGATTCTATGGAATCGGTCCCTCGGAGGCCCAACAAATTTATCACCTGCCCTCAGGATAAGTCCTTTCTTACAAAAGGCGTTCCCATTGATGCCATGGTGGTGGCGGCCACCAAGAAAGAGATGTCAGACACCTCTTCCTCTGTCCATCCTCCTAATAGAGATTCCAGGATGATGGACAGATATGGGAAATGCATCTTTAGTTCTGCGACATTTGCAATGAGATCGCTTAACTATTTAACCCATTTTACCCACCTTCAACGAGATCTCCTAAAAGAGCTTGGAGATACCCTACAGGGCAACACAAGTGATGCTGTCTCCCAGAAAGTGACGGCACAGCTTAACACCCTTAATTCCATTGTAAACTCTTCCATGAGGCTCATTTCTTATGCAGCCGAGGGATCGAGCCGGGCAGCGGGTTCAACGATCGCTCTGCGGAGACAATCCTGGATGCACTTATACTCCTTTGCGGAAGCCTTCAAGTCTTCCTTTGTAAATACCCCATTTGATGGCTCTTCCTTGTTTGGGCCCAAAGTCAAGGAGACACTCACTAGTTGTGAGCAGGAAGGAAAGACTCTATCTGCCATAGGAGTCTGTTTTTCCACCCCCACTAGACCATACCCCAAAGGGCAGAAAAGTGAAAAAATGTGGTTCCGAAAGTCCCAAGGAGCTTTCCATAACACACGTAGTGAAACCCACTCCAGGTGCAGAGGAGGGGGGGGTATAATGGTAGATGCCGCCCAGGTGGCAGAGGGGATCTACAGAACCAGGGTGACAGGGAACAGTTCCCTGGCAAACCCTATCTGCGCTCCTGAGAGGAGACCCAACCGTCCTACTCTGGAGGCAGTCGGGGGTCGCTTAGCTTTATACCCAGATGCCTGGCTAGGAATTACATCAGATTCCTGGGTAAAAAACATAATCACCAGAGGCTACATCATTCCCTTTTCAGAATTCCCTTCCATTCGGACAAGAATCCCAGACGTTTCACCCAGTCTGCGGAATCTAGCAGCTGTAGAAATTCAGAGGCTGCTGGAAAAAAAGTCTCATCCAGCCAGTCCCGGCAGACCAAATAGGATCCGAAACTTACTCCAGGTTCTTTTTAGTACCAAAGAAAACAGGGGACTGGATGCCCATCATAGACCTCAGCAAACTCAACTCCTTTGTCAAAAAGGAAATGTTCCGGATGGTCATGCTTCAGTCGATAATCCCGTTTATCGAAACGGGCGAGTGGATTTGCTCAATAGATCTCAAGGATGCGTACTACCACATAAAAATGGCCAGGCCATCCAGAGATCACTTGCGTTTCCGGCTGGGGGCCAGTCGCTACTAGTTCCGAGCTCTGCCCTTTGGTCTGACCACAACCCCCAGAGTGTTCACCAAATGCATGGCAGTTGTCATGGCTCACCTGAGACGTTTAGGATTCCGGGTGTTTCCATATTTCGACGACTGGCTCCTCACCGCCACCACCAGGCATCAACTGATTCAAGCCAGGGATTACACTGTCAACCTATGCTCCCAGTTGGGCATAACCATAAATTTCGAAAAATCTGCTTTATCGCCGTTGCAGCATATTTCCTTTATAGGAGCAGATTTAGACACCACCACCTCTCTGGTCAAATTGCCTCAAGGAAGAGTAATCTCTTTAAGAAACCATGTGTCCCTTTTATTAATGGAAAGAAAGGTCTCTGCATTCCAAATTCTGAAACTGTTAGGCATCATGGCAGCAACTCTCACAGCGGATCCTCTGGGGCGTATGCACATGAGGATACTCCAGTGGTTACTCTTCACACAGTGGTCTTATCAATAACTTCCAGTGTCACACAAGATTCTGCTTATGAATACTTGCAAAAAGGACCTCTTTTGGTGGTTGAACAGCCATCAAGTGACTGTAGGTCGTCCGTTTGTACTTCCCCCTCCCACAGCCACAGTAACCACGGATGCTTCCCTGATAGGGTGGGTGGGGGGGGGCTGTATTAGGGAAGAACTGTCCAAGGCACTTGGTCAGAGATGGAATCCAGCTTGCACATCAGTGTCTTGGAGTTGAGAGCGGTGTTCCTAGTGTTGCAACACTTTCACGACTCTCTACCTTGAGGGATTATTGCAATAAAGACAGACAACATGTCGGTGGTCTGGTATATCAACAAGCAAGGGGGAACCAGATCTTACCCCTTATGCTGAGAGGCCCTGAGAATTTGGCAGTGGGCTGCATCCACTGGGCGCTTCCTGATAGCAATGTACATCCAGGGGTCGTCCAAAGTGATAGCAGACAAATTGAGCAGAGCCATTCTGCTACCCCATGAGTGGTCCCTCAAAGAACAAGTGGCGGAAAGGATATTCTGCAGATGGGGCCAGCCTTGCTGTGGCCTATTTGCAGCTCCGATGAATGCCAAACGCAGAAGCTACTTTGCCCTGTACCCTCCACCGGGAGACATCCTAAGGGACGCACTCATACACGATTGGCCCTCGGGTCTCCTATATGCGTTTCCCCCTTTTCCGCTCATCCCCAAATTTTTGCAGAAAGCCAAAAGCCTGGGAAGGACTGTTGTCATGATAGCCCCTTTTTGGCCTCGGCAGATTTGGTTCCCCTTCCTTTAACGATATCAACTGGAAGAACCTTGGGTCCTGGACCCAGTGCCAGACCTTCTGACTCATTTGTTGGGAGTTCTTCACCCCTCTCTTGTATCCCTCAAACTGACAGCTTGGCTGCTGCACTTCCCAATCTAGCCAGGTCTCATGATTTATCCCCTGTGGTTCAGCATATTCTGGCTTCCTCTCATAAAGTCTCCACCAGGAGGCTTTATAACAGTAAATGGAAACGATTCAGTCATTGGGCTTCTCAGCATGGAATTGATCCCTTTACCATCCCTATTCATTGCATTCTTTAGTTTTTGACTTCACTTTTCCATGATGGAGCGGCAGCCGCTACTATAAGGGTTCAACTGGCTGCCATATCCTAACTTCCATGTGGGATGCGGAGCTTCTAACATTAAGTCCCACAGATTATGCAAGGCCTTTTTGAAAGGGACTCATCACTCCCTGGAATCTAAATTTGGTGCTGTCCCAACTCATGCTTACCCCTTTTGAGCCGGCATCTTCTTGTTTGTTGAAGTTCCTTTCTTGGAAGACAATTTTCTTAGTGGCCATTACTTCAGCGCGTAGAGTTTCTGAACTTAAGGCACTATCAAGATTCTCCCTACACCTTTCTAAACATACTGGGAAATATTAAGATAGAACCAAACACCCTAATACTGGGTGATTTTAAATACCCTGCCATTAACTGGGAAAACTACTCATGTACCAACACCTTTGCCCAACGGTTCTTAGAATTCATAAATTCCAACGGCCTGGATCAACTAATCCATAGTCCCACCAGGGGCTCCAATATCCTAGACCTGATCATTACCAACATAGGTAATCAATGCTCCACACCTATGGTCAACCCCTCGTTAGTCAGGTCTGACCGTAAGCTAATCACCCTTAACATCCACATCCCACCCCCACCCCCCCAGTAAGGAAACCTCCATAAAAAACTTTTCCAAAGACAACTTCATGCTGCTCAAGTCAGAAGTGACACACTTCATGACAACCATGCAGACAGGAACTGAAAGTCCAACTGCTGAATCCTACACTAAGGCACTGTACGAGCAGATCCACTCATGCATGAATCGTGCCATCCCAAATAGAACCAAGATGCTCTCATCCAAAAAAAGGAAGCCAATCTGGTGGTCCCCCGCCATAAACGAACTTTACAACAAAAGGAAGAAACTGTGACAGAAAAAGAGGAAAATCCCAGGATGCAAAAAACTCCCTTACCAACCTCAGTAAGAAACTGAGATCCCTCATAAAATCCTCCAAAGCTAGTTACGAAAATAAAATTGCCAAAGATTCCAAAGACAACCACAAGGCATTCTATAACTATGTCAAGAATCTAAATGGCAATACTTAGATCTGCTCTGAGCTAAAACAGAATGGCATTAAATATACTGATCCCAAAGATATTGCCAATATCCTGGCAGATCGATTCAGTGCCAACTTCACCCCCCTCTCACCCCCTAAATGGCCCATCTCAATACCGGAAGATTGCCAAATTCCGGTAATAACGGCCACACAGGTAAAAAACACACTCTCCAAATCTAAGAATACAGCATCCATGGGACCGGATGACATCCCGGGCTGTGTACTACATGAACTACTATATGAACTGGCACCTCACCTAAGTGTCATGTTTAATCATAGCCTCACCTCAGGATTCGTGCCCACTGAGTGGCGCAGAGCTACAGTTATCCCACTCCACAAGGGGGGATCCACCTTGGATCCTTGAAACTACCTTCCCATCAGTCTGACAAGCCTTATCTGCAAGGCCATGAAGCGTATTATCATGGAACCTATAAACAAAGACATTGGCAACCTTCAAACACTGGACCCCACCCAGTTTGGGTTCGTGAAGGGCCAATCTTGTCTCCTGAACCTGATTGACTTCTTCGAATCAGTCTCCAGAGCCATGGACAAGGGTAAGGTGGTCCACACAGCCTATTTAGACCTTGCCAAGGCCTTTGACACCATCCCCCATTCTGGAATCATAGATAAACTTACTAAGCTGGGCATTAATCCCTACGTCACCCAATGGATTGCTAACTGGCTTACTGATAGAACCCATACTGTAAAAGTAGCCGACTCCAAATCCAGCTCCAGACAAGTGACAAGTGGAGTACCTCAGGGTTCAGTCCTGGGACCGCTCTTGTTTGGCATCTACTTCTCTGAAGTACAGGCCAATACTAAGGGACTCTGGCTAACAAAATTCGCAGATGACTGCAAACTGGGAGACATTATTGAATCCCCAAATGATGTGGATACTCTACAAAAGGGCCTTACAGAAATGGATGCTTGGTGCCAGAGCCATAGGCTCAAGCTCATTACCAAGAAATGTATAGTTATCCCCTTTGGGAAAAAAAACATGTATCCGTGAATTACCATATAGGTGGCAGTACACTAAACACCGAAAGTGTGATATGAGGCTTAGGGACACAGGTGGACAGTGGTCTCATCTTCTATAACCACATCGCCACAACAGTCAGGAAATCCTTCTATGTGGCACACCTCATCACTAAGGGCTTTTCATTCAGAAAAAAGGAGGTCATTGTCCCACTGTACTCATCCTTCATTAGACCCATTATAGAATACAACGCCCCGTTTGGTATGTACCTCTCAAGACATTTGCAACAACTGGAAAGGCCGCAGAAATACCTCACTAAAAGAATCACAGGCCTAAAGCAGATGCCCTACGCTGACCGCCTTAAAAAACTCCAGCTATACTCTGTCACATATCGTCTACTCAGAGGCAATCTCTGCTTAACATAAAAGGCCATGTCAAACACAGAGCTGTTGGACATGCAACACTTAAATCCCAATCCCTCAGAGCCACATGCCCCAGGGATCTAAACCTTGTCATCACAATAAACAAAACATGCTGGAGGGATAGGTTTCTGACCCAGAGACTCCCCATACTCTGGAATAGATTGTCCATACATGTCAAGCAGAGTGCCTCTTTGGCCCTCTTCAAAAGGAACCTTGACGATTGGATGGGAGAAAAGAAATTCACCCTGGGGATCACGTCAGTCACCCTGCTAGACAGGGGTCCAGGGAAGTAAATAGTGTGGGAAGAAATAACCAGGGAATTGTTATGGCTAGGCTTGTATAGGCCCTTGGGCTGATAGCCTAGTACCAACCTATGAATCTGTTAGGCCCCCATATTTGGTCTTTCATCCCGATAGGGTGTCTATAAGAACTAACCCATCCTTCCTTCTGAAAGTCTGTTCTGAAGCAAACTTGAACCAGTCCATTGAACTTCCCACCTTTTTCAGACATCATACCACTAAATTGGAATACATGTTGCATAAGCTTGATGTTCACAGACAACTGAGATTTTATTTGGACAGAACAAAAGAATTCAGAAAAACAGATCCACTATTTGTGTCCCCATGCAGAAAATAAGAAAGGCCTTTTGGTATCCAAAGTTACACTGTCCAAATGTCTTTCTGATTGTATAAAGTTTGTATATTCTTCATCCCATCAACCTTTAGAGAGTGAAGTGAAAGCTCATTCTACCAGGGCTGTTTCTACGTCCTTAGCTCATTTACCTCTGGATACCATTTGCACTGCAGCTACTCGGTCCAAACCTCATACGTTTATTACTCATTACAAAGTGGACAGGGCTTCCTTTGGTTCCACTGTTCTCAGGAATGTACTCCCTTGAGCCGCCCAGGATTAGGGTCCTTGGGGCCTTCTGCGTGTAAGAACAAACGGCGAGATTGAACAACTTCACATAAAGAAGTTATGTTCTTACCATAACGTTCCATGTGAGTTGTTCTTCTCGCCTTTGTTCTTACACCCCCTCCCACCTTCCCCCTCCAGATTCTGGAAGAACGGGTATGACTGGTGGTCTGGTTACTCTTGTCAATATCCTCTTATCGACCAGTTATCCTTTAACTAATTGTAAATAGTTACTTGTTATATTGAGTTTCTTATTGCTGTTCCTTTCTGTGTTCAGCAAACTAGATCTGGGGTTTGGCAGCAAAGCATCATGGGATAGGGACTGTGTCTCGAGCTTCTCAGAGATCTGGAGCTTGGAAAGCGGCCGACTCGGAGCCAATGGCAGAGGTGATCAAAAAAGTTTGATTAAAGGGGTAAGTTGATACAGGGAATCTCTAACATTTGTCAACCCTTCTTTTCCAAAATTTTTGAGCGATTCTCTAACTCCTAATCCAATTTCGCAAAAAAAGTCTCATCAAAAATTAGGTAAGCAGATGTTTAATAAGACATGGCAAGGGAGTTAAAAAAATTCAGGAAACCTGCAAAACCAAGGACAGTCCAACATTTTAGAATAACTATTCAAGGGGACTTTGCCCTTGCCTCCCATCTTGGCAGCTCTCTTTGCCTTCCAGGTCAGAATCACTTCTTTTCTCTTTGGCAACAGATAGTTTCAGACAAATGGATTCTCAAGATCATTCATCAAGGTTATAGATGGCAGTGCAAAGAAATTCCTCCTTTTGCAGTGGGTAATTCTTCATCTGTCAGGCCAGATTCTCCACCTGTCCATCACTTCCTGCTTCACAGGTGGGGAAAAATTTTTGTTCAAGGATGCATTTCGTGCCGAAAAAAGAAAATGCTTGGTGACGAGTTCTTGATCTTTCTTTTCTGAACCTGTTTGTGATAGTGCCTTAGTTCAAAATTATCAGTTCAAAATCTGTTACCTCTTCTTCCTCATTCAAGTTTCCTGGTAGCACTAGGTTTAAAAGATAGTTATCACATCTCTGTTCATCTAGACTTCAGGCGTTTGTTAAAGTTTTCTGTCTGGATCACGTTATTACTTCTCTTCCTTACCCTTTAGTCTATCCACTGCACCAAGAGTATTCACAAAGTGTATGACTTAAGTTATAGTTCTTTGCAGGCTACAGAGTATCCACATTTTTGCATATTTAGATGACTTTCTTATCTTTACAGTGTCTTTTTCAAAGTGTCAGGAATCCCTCACTTGGGTGAGCGATCTCTTACACAAGCTGGGGTTCCAAGAGAACATTCAAAAGTCTTTTTTTTTTTTTTTCCTCCGCACAGGATTGTGTTCGTGGGACATCAGCTAGACTGCTCATTTCAAAGAGGTTTACTTCTACAGGAAAAAAGATCTAGATGTAGATCAATTTCAAAGATTTTTCACTCAGATTTTGGACACTACAGGGGAATACCTCAGGATTTTGGGTCTCAAGGCATAGAGCATGATCTCCCTGGCAAGACTCCGCATGAGAAAAAAACAAGTAACCTCCGTGGTATCCCCAAAGTTTCAAAACAACCCACTAAGCAAGTGTAGTGCATCCAGAAACAAAACTGTAAGAAACGTGTGTGTGGAAGATTTTCAGTCCATATATCTCTAGTTAATCAGTGTATATTAATCAGATCAGACAAAAGTAGTAGAAGTAGCGAACTTAAACTCGTCTTTAAGTCCAAAAAAATATATATATAGATATATATATATATATATATATATATATATATATATATATATATATATATAAAATTCTACAAAATTACTAAGTATTCGAAAGTGATCCAAGCAAGGCAAGCTATATTTCCAGCCATGTAGTATATTGTCTTGGATAAAATCACAGACTTAGTAATCTGGTTAAATAAGAGGTACCACATCATTATAAATTTTATTTAAAGTACATAAGGGTTATATTATTATGACAGCTACTAAGTAGGGCAGGACCAGCTCAATTGTCACACTGATGGGGGAAGGGATGGGAATTTAACATGTGTACCAATAACACTTCGTTTTACAGCACAGTAAACCACTCCCTTGCCTGATAAAAAGTGTATACATATATTTAGAAAGCTTGTAAGGAAGCTATTGCTCTATTTTTGTTTTACTTGGATCGCTTATCTGTGTACTTAAAGGATTTTTGACTGGAAACAGACTGCCTGCCTTGCTTGGATTACTTTCGAATACTTCGTAATTCTTTACAGTTATATATTTTTTATTTATTTATTTTTTTTACTTAATGCAAGTTTAAGTTCGCTACTTCTACTGCTTTTGTCTGATCTGATTAATTATGCGTGATTAACTACAGCTATATGGACTGAAAATCTTCCACACAGAGAAGTTTCTTACATTCCACATGAGAAAGATACAGTGGTACCTCAAGTCTCTTTGGTCCGAGCAACAACATTCATTCTTTTTAAATCCCAGTGCTGGGGGTTGGCAGAAGAGAAATCTCTTTGAGGAGACAGGAAATATCCCCAAATCTAAGTTTACCCTTCTCCTTCCCTGTTCCAAAGCAGTCAGTCACAACAGACACCACTGTCTTTGCATGGGAGAAGTTTCAGTAGGGATAGAAGTGCAGTGGGCACCAAGGATAAATGCAAGCACATAAATATATGAGAGATGCTTATCCTGATCAAGGTATTCAACTCTCTGGATCATCTTTGGTCCTGGGGACATGTTCAAGTTGTTACAGACAATACCACGGGGCTGTAGTACATCAACAAGCAAGGGAGAACCAGGTTATATCCCCTTTTCAGACTAGCTATGTTAACTTGGGATATAGATTCACAGCACAGTCTCACTCTACAGCCATCCTACATTCTGTCAAGAGCAAAATTGTGTTTCAGACAGCTGAGCAGGACAAGAGCAGACCCTCAGGAATGGAAACTAGATCGGGGTTCTTCCAAGACTTTGATCCATCTGTGGAGAGTTCCTCAAGTAGACCTATTTGCCTCCTCTCTGGACTATCAGCTGGCAAGTTTTCTGATTCAGGACTCCATGCAAGAAGGCCTGGAAGTCAGCTGCATTTTCTTTTTCTTGGACAGGAACATTCTTATATGCTTTTCCACCCTTTCCACATTATCCAGTGTACTTCTGAAAATTCAGAAGGAATCCCACAAGATTATTGTGATGACTCACTTCTGGCCCAGGCAACACTGGATGTTCATCGTGTTTCACTGTTGCAGTCATTTTATCCTGCTGGCAGGCTACCCGCAGTCGGCCTGAATTCCAAAGTCCTGGTCCGGCATCGGTTGCTGTCGCCTCCTCCCTGACATCAGTGCGCCAGGGGTATAAAAGATGCAACCGACGCCATTTTCTTCAGTCTTTCTTGCCGCGCGGTGCCCGAAGCAAAAGCAGTTCGCAAGTGCCGGTCGGCCGACTCCTGAGATTTTCAAGTTCGAATCTCAGATCCGAAGTCTTCATTAAAGCTAAGTACCCCGTTGGGGAAACTATTTTCTTGCCTCAGACCGATGTCAGAAAAAGTTAATAATTGTATTTCTTATGGAAAGCAAATACCTCAAGGATTTTCATTCTTACTGTATTCCTTGCCTAGGCCCTGACCACGACGTTGCTAGTTGTCGGTTTTGGTCTAGATTTAACCAACGCACTATTAAGCGTCGGTACGATTTTGCATTTCATTATTCTGGCAGAAGATTTAATTATATAATGCTGTCGGAACAGCCGACTACTGGAATTTATAAAAAGCACAAAGACAAAGAAAAGGACAGGCATCCGTGGTCCTAAACCGACGATGAGGCTTTGGCTAGGCCAGCCGCCGGTTCGACGGTTCTCAGTGAGGCGCGTTCGCAGCCTCTGACACCCGCTATCTCAGAGCCACAGGCTGCTTCGGACTCCCACATGGAGCCGACTAGGCTGCTGGAAACTCAAGGTATTGGACCCTCGGAAATTATTCCCTCAGATGGGTCCGGAGCTGCTGAGCAGGATTCGGCTTCTGAGGGTGTTTTCAGGCCTACACAGTTATATGTAAAAATGACTTCATCTTCAAAGACAAAGACTAAAGCAACCTCTAAAGACAAAGAAACAAGTACAACATTCCCCTGGACAGGCCTCCATGCCTAAAAAACAGATGCTTAAAATGGCCGAAGACCTAATTACTTTGATCAGGGGTTTCCATCCCCCTCCAGATAAGAGACCTAGGCAAGAGACAGAATATGAATCTTCAAATCAGGTTTCCATTTCCTCTGATTCCTCTTCTGAACAGGGATACTCTCTTCCTCCTTATGAGGATTCGGATGCTGAAGAATCTATCCCTTCAGCCTCTCCTCCTGAAGATTATTCTTTTGGGGAGACCCTGCATACTATGAGGGAGCATTTTCATTGGGAGAGCCAAGATTACTCAAAATCTAAGAAAAGGTTCAGAGATTTTCTTTTACTACCTCAGCACAGGCCCCTTGCTATTCCTCCTGTTTTAGACATTGTAGATGATGTATTTATAGAGTCCAGTCTCACTCTTGACTCTTTACCACCAGCTCCTGTTAAGCCAGACAGATACTACAGGGTTTCTGATTCACATAAATGTCTTTACAAAAACCCTGCTGCTGACCCAGAAACTATATCTCAGGGTCCCAAAGGGGTCAATGCGTCCACTAGAAAAAACCCTATGCCCTCTGATAGGGATTCAAGGGCCCTGGACAAATGGGGGAAAAAGATTTACACTTCTGCTACCTTGGCTGTAAGGGCCTTAAATTGTCAGTTTCATATGCTTAAATATCAACAATATCTTATGTCACTACTAAAACAGAAAATGTTGACAAATTCTGAATGTGCAGAAAACAAAGAAATGCAGGATTTATTGCATGCAGCTGAACAAGTGGGAAAACATACTTTGCAATATGGTTTTGATTCTCTGGAGGCCTTCTGCAGGGCCGCTGTTACGGGTTCTGTCATTAGGAGGCATGCTTGGTTAAAGGAACAGAATCTGCCTGATCATGTTAAAGCAAAATTATTAGATGCTCCATTACAGCACGATACCTTGTTTGGTGTTAAAGCAGAAGAGGTGTTGAAGAAAATGGAGGACAAAGCTAAATTATGCAAACAGTCAAGGATTTCTTACAGGTACAACCTCCCAGATTTAGCAGGAACTGGCCTGCAAAAATTTGGTCCTTTCCAGTGTCAGACAGGCCACAAAGAGGCAGATACAGATGCCCCAGAGGCAGATCCCAGCCCCAGGGCTCAAACAGGCCTAAACAATGGGGTGCTTCTACCTCCAAAAGTGGAGAAGATAAATCACAGCCATACAGGAAACAGTCTCAATGACTTTCCCCTGCTAGCACCAAGCACTTATCTTCTGGCAGCCCCTTTAGGGGGAAAACTAGCACTTTTTTCACAAAATTGGCACA
Organism: Protopterus annectens; assembly: GCF_019279795.1. Lineage (NCBI taxonomy): Eukaryota > Metazoa > Chordata > Ceratodontiformes > Protopteridae > Protopterus > Protopterus annectens. Next base: position 550,186,240 of record NC_056750.1, on the reverse strand, counting down.
TGATCACCCAGGACAAATGGGTTCTGAATATAGTTTCTCAAGGCTACAGGTTCCATTTTCACACCCTGCCAAGGGCAAGCTGAATGCCAGACCTGCCACACAATCAATGGGCAGAGGCTTAAAAACAAGTTTCAGCCCTCATGGACATAATGGCCATTCAGCGAGTGCCACAGCAAGAGCAGGGACTAAGATTTTACTCAAGACTCTTCTTGGTGCCCAGAAAGGACAATGCATGGAGACCAATACTGGACCTGTCTATTCTAAACACATTTCTGGATATTCCGAAATTCAAAATGTTAACTCTGCAGCAGCTTCTGCCCATGATGGGCAAGAAGGCATGGCTTGTGACTTTAGACCTAAAAGAAGCATACCTGCATGTCCCAATCCGACATTCATGCAGAAGATACCTCAGATTTATAGCTGGCTCAATGCACTACCAATTCTCTGCACTGCCCTTTGGTTTGTGTACTGCACCCAGGGTCTTCACAAAATGCCTGGCACCAGTAATTGCATTTTTCAGACATAGAGGAATACAAATGTATCCTTACTTGGACGATTGCCTTATTCAAGCAGAGAACAAGGACATTTTACTACAGCATCTGGCGTTTGTAAAAATATTACTAACATGCCTAGGGTACACAGTAAACAAAAAGAAATCAAAACTAGTACCCTCGCAAGAGGTAATATTCCTGGGTGCAAGCTTAAATACAACTGCCCAGATGGCTTATCTCACGCCAGGCAAAGACAACTGACTACTTATTTCAAAATGTTGGCAACAAAGACCCATTTATCTGCAAGAAAAATTCTGCAGGCTTTGGGCTTCATGGCATCCTGCATTTTGCTAATTCCATATGCAAGACTGCATATGAGGAAACTACAATGGTATCTAAAAAGTGTTTGGGCTCAACATTGCCACAGCCTGGAAACAATAATTACCCTCATTCCCTACCTGCAACAGGAGTTTCGATGGTGGGCAGAGGCATGTCACCACAACAAGGGACAGCCTTTCACTTTACCCACAGCCAGGCAGACATTAACAACAGATGCATCAGATTATGCCTGGGGGGCCCATATGGCAGGAAGATGTATTCAGGGCACATGGTCTGCAAGCCAAATGCCTCTACATATCAATCAAAAAGAGATGCTAGCTGTTCTAAATGCTCTGACAGCCTTCAAGGATCTACTTTATCCAGGACAACTATTGATAAAGACGGACAATACTACAGTCATGTGGTGCATAAAAAAGCAGGGAGGCACACATTCCTACCCCCTCTGCAGACTAGCCATGACTTTGTGGGACACAGCATTGACTTACCAAGTACATCTGCAAGCACAATACCTGCCAGGAAGGATAAATTCTCTGGCAGACGAACTAAGCAGAAACCTAATGGATCCCCACGAGTGGAAATTGGATCCACAAGTCTTCAGCATGATAGCAAGGAACTGGGGATGCCCGGACATAGACCTATTTGCCTCTCCTCACAACTGCCAACTACAGAAATTCTGCACAAGGACTTATCACAAACTAGCATGGAAAATGGATGCTCTATCTTTCAGCTGGAAAAACTTAACAGTATATGCCTTTCCCCCACTGCCTCTCCTCCCCAGGGTACTCCTAAAGGTCAGACAAGAGAAGCTAAAAATGATACTGATTGCCCCAGACTGGCCCCACCAGCACTGGTACCCAATCCTAAAGAGCTTGTCTCAATGCCCAGCCTGGACATTGCCTCAAATTCCTCACTTATTGACCCAACAAACAGTCAGATCCTGCACAGCCATCTCAGGACCTTAAACCTGGCAGCATGGCGGATAATGTAACCATTCAAAACACGCCTCTCTCTAAAGCAGTGATGGATGTTATTTTAGAGGCCAGGAGGCCTAGCACCAGAAAATCTTATGCAGAAAAATGTAAGAGATTCTGTGCTTGGAACCAGGCAGAAGGAATTGACATGATTGTACCAAATATTCCTCAGATTTTATAATACTTAACTGAGATGCTGGACAAAGGCCTATCCTTTTCCTCAATTAAGATTCATGCCTCTGCCATTTCAGCTCACTACAATAAATGAACCACCTCTATTTTCTCATCCATTACTAAGGCAGTACCTCAGAGGGGCCAAAAACATAAGACCTCCAAGGAGAGCACCAATACCTGCATGGGACCTAAATTATGTCTTGGAAAAACTCACACTGCCTCCTTTTGAGCCAGCCTCTACAGCTGATATAAAATTCTTATCTTGGAAAACAGCTCTGCTCCTAGCAATAACCTCTGCAAGACGATTCTCAGAGTTACAGGCACTCATGGCTGTGGAACCCTTTATCATTTTCCATCAGGACAGGGTTTCTCTGAGGACAAACCCGACATTTATGCCTAAGGTAGTGTCCAGTGTGGCCCTGAATCAAACAATTAATTTGCCTACCTTATATCCAAACCCACAGAATAAGGGTGAGAGACTTCTGCATTCTTTGGACATTCACAGGCAGCTACGCTTCTACTTGGACAGAACCAAAGCTTTCAGAAAGACTGAGCAACTTCTAGTGCCATATGCTGCAGGATCACAAGGAAAGGCTATCTCAAAGCAGACTATTTCAAAATGGATAGGTCACTGCATTTGTTTCTGCTATTCACAGCATGGCAAATCAGTGCCTAAGGGCATTAGGCCACATTCAACCAGAGCAGCAGCCACTTCAGCAGCCTTCCTCAGAGGAGTACCAACCAAAGACATCTTAGAGGCTGCAACTTGAAGCTCAGTGCATACTTTTACAAAGCACTATCACTTACCTCTCAATTCTAAATCTAGAGCAGGCTTTGCCACGGCAGTTCTGCAGGGCCTCATAGCCTCTCCTAATCCTATTTAGCCCCAGCCACCCAACCTTAGCTTTGGGATTCAACCCAATTGTAATGACTGCAACAGTGAAACACGATGAACATAGTACAGTTGTGTACCTACCATAAATGTAGATATTCGAGTGTATTCACTGTTGCAGTCCAGGTTACCCACCCACCATCCCCCTTTCCTTTGCTGGGCCTTATCTGTACTTCTCTATTCTATACAACCTATGTGGTGTATTTGCTTATAGATGAAGGTAGAATTTTACTTTACTGCATGCTGCATAAATTAGCCTACCCTTTTGGGGGGCACCTGACATCTGGGGCAAGAAAAACTGAAGAAAATGGCGTCGGCTGCATCTTTTATACCCCTGGCGCACTGACGTCAGGGAGGAGACGACAGCAACCAACGCCGGACCAGGACTTTGGAATTCAGGCCGACTGCGGGTAGCCTGCCAGCAGGATAACCCAATTGTAATGAATGCAACAGTGAATACACTCGAACATCTACATTTATGGTAGGTACACAACTGTACTTTCTTCCTCCTTTTGGACACCATAAGCTTCCTCAAAGAGTTGCTGTACTTGCACAATATCAGAAGTGTTTGATGCACCCTAACCCCAATCAACTTCATTTGTTTACTGAGGATGTGCTGCAGGTACTAATGGAGGCAAGAAAGGCTGCTACTAGAAAGTCATATATTAGCAAATTAAAAAGTTTTTCTAGTTGGTGCCAACAATGTAAGTAGCACCCATTCAGGGCTAGTTAATTATCTGGTTTTGTAATATTTGTGAGAGTTACTATCCTATGGCCCTTCTTACATCTTTGTCAAGGTTAATTTATTAGCCATTACAGCTGGTCTGCACATCGATCCTCCTCCTCTGTCTCTGCATTCTCATGTCAAAGTGTTTTTTAAAGGGGTTTTGCATAAGAGGACTCCAAGAAAACTGATGCCCCCTCATTGGGATCTTAATTTTGTGTTAGAGAAGTTAAGATTTGCACCATTTGAACCATCTAAACTGGCTGACTTTAAATTCTTAACATGGAAACAGTTTTACTGATTGCTCTGAACTCTGTAAGAAGGATGTCTGAGTTGCAAGCTCTTGAGTTGAGTCAACCCTCTCTCATTTTCCACAGAGACAGGGTTTCTTGAGAACTTATCCTTCTTTTATGTCTAACGTGGTATTAGAGTGGACATTAAGGCATACTACCCACATCCCCATTTTCTTTCACAAACTTAAAAATAAGGGACAACTGGATACTCCATAATTTAGACATCTACAGACAACTCTAGTACCGTCTTGACAGAATGAAATCTTCCAGGTCTTCAGATAAGTTGTTAATTTCTTGTGAAGGTAAGAGGAAGGTATAACCCGTGCAAAGCAGACTATTTCTAAATGGTTGTCTAAGGCCTCACCTTTTGTTATATTTAGCACAACAAAACTATTCCAAGCAGGGTAAAGGCCCACTGTACCAGGGCCTTGGGTTCATCTGTGGCTTTTTGAAAAGGCTTGGTTTCTAGAAGTATTCTAGAAGCAGCAACTTGGCCCTCAGTGCATATTTTTAGAAAGCATTATAAGCTTAATTTATTCTCTAGATCTAGATCAGACTTTGCTAGAACCATTCTCCAAGGCTCCTGGACCACTTTTATCTGCCAGATGTACTAAGCCAGGAACATCTACCCATATAGCTAAGGCTACTGCAGCAGCTATCAATATGGTGAATATAGTACAGTTGTGTAAGTAAACGTGCCATAACAGTAGATATTTAAATGATCACTGCTGCAGTAACAGCTCCTTCCTCCTACCTCCCCTTGCTTTTTTGGTGTTATTTATCCCAGGCTGTGGACATTTACCTTTTGTTGTGTTACCTAGCATTGTCTTTTTAGAGCTTAGCCTCCCTCTTTCTGTTGGCATGAAAGCTCTGAAGGGCTCAGCACCCAAACTTGTCTTTTTATTCAACTCAACTTGAAATGACTGCCCGAGTGAGCATGTGGAAGGTGCCCTGAAGCTTTGGAAGTTTGGTTGGCTGTTATATCCGCCTTCAGGATATAACCCATATAGTTATCGCTTCTGCTGCAGTGGTCATTCAGGCATCTACTTTATGGTAAGTTTACTTACATAACTGTACTTTCTTACACAACTGTACTTTTTTAATTGACATTCTTTGACTGCAGAGAGTGGATATGCCTTTAAGGGTCTTGTATATGCGAGGGGGGGGGGTAAAGAGAATGATGCAGCCTTGTATAGACAAACATTTGGTTTATGTTAGGGTAACACATAGTTGTTTGTTGGATTTAATTTCTCCCAAGTCTTTTATGTTTCTAATACTATGACAGGAATGGATCCCCATTCCTAAGTCAGGGTATGATTAAAGTTAATGAAGTTGCTATTGTTTCATTCTTTGTTGCTAGACAGAAGTGCTCTTTGCAGCACTCACAGTGTGCCCAGAATTGATTCCATCTGTAATTCATATGGAGTTACATATATCAGTAGCATATCTAAATACGACTATAAATTCTTTTTTATGAGACCCATTGCTCCTACTGCTATTGGAACTGTTTGGTTCATAGGTTCATACTAGGCTATCTGCCCAAGGGCATTTATAAGCCTAGCCCAGAGTTTTGTGGCTTTCGCCACCCCTTTAGTTTGAAGGATACTATGCCCATTATTTTGCTGTGCCTCTGTCAAGCCTTGACACTGAGGTAATCCCTGGGGTATACCTGCGATCTCCCATCCATTGGTCAAGATTTCTCTTGAACAAAGCCAGCAAGGTGCTCTGCCTCACATGTACCGGGATTTTGTTCCACAGCATAGGGAGTCTCTGGGTGATGAATCTGTCCCTCCAGCACGTCCTGTTAATAACCGTGTTAAGGTTTAAGTCTCTTGCCCTTGTAGTTCTGATGGATTTAGATTTTTTGAGGTGAAGCATGTTCATCAATTCCGGGTTGGACATGGCCTTGTATGTTAGGCATAGGTCACCTCTGAGCAGACGGTAAGCGACTGAATAGAGCTGAAGTTCCTTCAGTCGGGCAGCATAAGACATATTTTTGAGACCCTTTATCCTTTTGGTGAGGAACTTTTGGGGCCTTTCCAATTGCTGCAGGTGTCGGGTCAGATACATTCCGAATGGGGCATTGTACTCAATCATTGGTCTGATGAGTGATGAGTACAGGGGAACGATGACTTCCCTTGATCTAGATGTGAATCCCTTCATGATCAGGTGGGCAATGTAGAAGGTCTTCCTAACTACTTTGGCAACGTGAGTGTCAAACGAAAGGTTACTGTCAACCTGGGTCCCCAGATCCCTGATAACCTCTTCTGTGCTTAGTGGATTGCCACCTATATGGTAGGTAGGGGTAACCTTGTTTTTCCCGAAGGGTATGACTATGCATTTTTTGGCATTTAACTTTAGGCCATGGCTCTGGCAGCAGTTATCCGTTTCTATAAGAACCTTCTGAAGGATATCTGTGTCAGATGTGTTCTCGATTATAGCGCCCAGTTTGCAGTCATCTGCAAACTTTGTCAGCCATAATCCTCCTGTGTTTGCTTGTACTTCTGAAAAGTAGATGCCGAACAAGAGTGGGCCCAGGACTGAGCCCTGTGGGACACCACTTGTGACAGGCTTTGAGTCTGACATGGCGCCAGCAACTCTGACCCTGTGGGTTCTGTCACTTAGCCAGTTTGCAACCCATCTTGTGACGTATGGGTTTACATTTAAGCTGGTGAGTTTTTCAATGATACCTGAGTGGGGTATTGTGTCGAAGGCCTTTGCCAGGTCAAGGTAGGCTGTGTGGACTGCCTTGCCCTCATCAATGGCCTTGGTGACTGTTTCGAAAAAGTCAACCAAGTTTAAAAGGCATGATCTGCCTTTGACAAAGCCAAACTGGGTTGAATCCAATGTCTGCAAGTCCCCTATGTCTTTATTTATGAGTTCCATTATGATCCTCTCCGTAGCTTTGCAGACCAGGCTTGTCAAGCTGATGGGACGGTAATTTCCAGGGTCGATGGAGGCACCGCCTTTGTGAAGTGGGACCACAGTTGCCGTACGCCACTCCTTGGGTACGTATCCTGAGGTGAGGCTAAGATTAAACAGCTGCCCTAACTGCGGGTTTAATTCATCATTGAGTTCGTGGAGCACACAACCGGGGACACCATCTGGTCCCATGGATGCTGTGTTTTTCGCCTTGGAGAGAGCAGTTCTCACCTGAGCGTTTGAGATGTTTGGGGGGCTACAATCCTCTGGTATAGATATCTCTCCTTTTGAGGAGGGATTTGCACTGAACCTGTCAGCCAGTATGTTGGTAATGTCTGTAGGTTCAGTGATTTTTACATCATTTTGAACTAATTCTGAGCATATCTGGGAGTTTCCTCCCAGGTTTCTAACATAGCTAAAAAAGGCCTTATGATTGTCTTTTGAGTCCTTAGCGACTTTTCTCTCAAAATTTGCCTTGGATGATTTTATGAGAGATCTTAGTTTTTTACTTATAATAATCAAGGGTGTCTTCCCTTTTAAGGATTTTGCTCTATCTTGTAGTAGCTTCTTCCTTTTGTTGTAAAGCTTGTTTATGGCTGGGGTCCACCAGACTGGACGCTTGCCTTTGGTACAAAGAGTCTTTGTTTTGTTTGGGATTGTCTGATCCATGCAGTCCTGTAGGTGCTGGTAGAAGGCATTTGTAAGTGATTCAGCGGCTTGAGTAATGGTTTCCGCAGGCTCGGGGGCCTTGAAAGAGACCATACTAGTCTTTAGAAGTGTGAAGTCGGCTTTTGAGAAGTTCTTCACTGTGGTCTTTTTTATCTGGGGTGGGGGCGGGATGTGGACTTCCAGTGAGATTAGTTTATGATCTGATCTCACCAGTGAGGGGTATACTTCCGGTGCTGAACATTGTGACCCCATGTTCGTGATGATGAGATCTAGTATGTTTTCTCCTCTTGTGGGGATGGTGACTAGTTGTTCCATGGCATTTGAGTTTATGAACTCTAGGAACCTTTGGGCTAGAGTGTTGGGGCTTGAGTAGTGATCCCAGTCTATATTCGGATAGTTGAAATCACCTAGTATGATGTTGTTTGGAGATGCATTTATCCCCTCCAGTGTTTTCAGGAAAGCTATGTGAGGTTCCTGAGTTTGAGAGGGTGGCCTGTAACATGCTACAAATTGCAGAGCAGTCTTGCCTATGGTTAATTGCACCTGGATGGTCTCCGATGCATCGTGCATTGCCATCAACCTTGAGGTGTGGGTGTCCTTGATGAATATGGACACCCCCCCTCCTTTCTTGGTCTTGTCCGGATTTTGGGGCCGGAACACATGATATGAGGTAAAACCTGATATTGCCGGGGTGCTCTCAGGAGCCTTGAACCAGGTTTCAGTCACAGCACAGACATCGATGTTCTCCATACTGAGAAGGGATTCGAGTGCATGCATCTTGAGGTTGAGACTTCTGGCATTGAGCAGCATTACCCTTAGTTTTTTTCCTTTTTTGTGTTCTAGGGTGGTAGGTTTAGAATTTGAGCCTTGCCAAAAAAAGGCACTATGGGGGTGGCAAGAGCCTTTGCCAATATCCAGAAGCCCAGGGGTGACAGGTGCAAGCCATCCCTTGTGAAGCAGCGTGGCTTGTCCAGCATGTCATCCCAGGCAGACAGACATTGGATCCCCTTTGAATGACACCAGAGTTTAAGCCAATTATTAAAGCTGATCATCTTGTCTCTGTATTGAGGCATCATTCTTGGTGAAGGTAGGATACTGCTCAAGGTCAGGGTCATACCTGCCTGGGCTACATAATCAGAGAGCTCCTCTATGTCTCTTTTCATGTAGTCCAGGGAGGTACGTCTCAGGTCGTTCACACCAGCATGGACAATGACTGAGTCGTACTTGTACCTGCTGTTGAGAGACCTGAGTGCTTGCGTTATGTGGTGGATTCTAGCGCCCGACAGGCAGCTTACTGTGACTTTCTCCTTACTCAATCTGGTGAGCGGGACGTCAGTGTGTCTGACTATGGAGTCACCAATGATGAGTGTGTCTGACATTGTGTTTGGCCTTAAGGGCTGTGACTGTTTGGCACACTGACTTTGTGGTCTATGTGTTGCATGTGTTGTGTCCTGAGGAGGCAGTTGTTTGGGTGTCTGCTTTGGTGGCCTCTGCTGTTTTGGTAGATTTTTGATCAGAGCCTCCGAGTATGTCTTTGTGTGTTTATGTGTATGATTTGAAGTTGTGATAGTACTATGTGAGACTGGGTTTGTGATGTGTGTGGTTACCTTCTCCTCCTGTCTGGTCTTGCCAGTCCTATGTTGAGAGAGCTCAGCCTCCAGTTTGGCTATATAGTTGCATCTCTCACATGTATTTGTGTTTTGTGGGAGAAGGAGAGGGTTGTCTGTGTACATGAGGCAATTGCAACATTGCCTCAATATTCCCAGATTCACCAGCTGAGCAGGAGAGGACACTAGCAACTGATCCCTCGACATGCTAGAAGGAATAGGCAAAAAACTTTATGTAGATGAGTTTGAAAAGACTTCGGGGGATGTGGGTGATCGAAAAAGGGGTTTTAGGCTGGTGGGGTACTATGTATAATGAAAGTGTTATATCAAAGTAAAAAGTACTTTAGGAGCAAGTGCTAGGCTTTACAGATAGAGAATAGTCTACTTAGGAATCAAGTAGAGCTGAACTTTTTAGATATAGAATACGCTGGCTTGATCAGCAGTACAGTTCAAGGAAAGCTGTTCTAAGGGAAAATTTGAAGAGTGGACTTGAGGTAGCCCGAATAGTTTAACCTTGATTAACCACCGCTGCTCTTGTGTGCTCCTGTGTCAATTCCGCGCTAAAGCGTGCTTTATAGCAGGGGGCTGGAAAAGACAGGAAATGACCCAAAATGGCCAATAAACTACAAGTTACTGCCTTAAACCACTCATCTGAGGACAAACAGGCAGCTCAGTACTCCCCACTCTCACTGGTGAGTAAAGAAACTTCCCCCTGACCAAACAAGGAAAATGGAGAAGCACAGGAACCAAGACAAAGCCCAGGGATCAGCAAAATCTGATCACTGGAACAAACTATTAGGAAAGTATGGAAAACAAGAGTATTTTTTTTGTTTTTTTCAAGTTTTTTTAACAGAAAGACAGAAAATACAATAAATGCTGTGTTTTTCGATTAATTGCTATCAAAAGCTAGTACACTTGAGTGTATTAGCCTGTTGTTTAACTTTTAAGCAAAACGTAAACTAGGAAGTGCAACAAACAATTCAAGCTATTAAAAACAGTAAAAACAGGTAATAACTGAATAAAATAGGCAGAAATAGTCGTCGAAAGGCACAAAAAGTCGAAAATGCAGAAAAAAATACTTAGAATCTGGAAAGTTTGTCTCTTCTGGTCTCTGCTGCTCTAGGAACTCTGCTGGATACCACGAGGAGCTGTGCTGAGTTCTCTACCTATCCTTCCATATTGCTCTCTTTTCTGCCTACAAACCCTGGTATTTTATAACTTTGTGTCTCTCTGTTTGCAAGACACTGTAATCACTGGGTGTAACGATTTAATTGATCAGTGCTACTTTTGTTTTCTTTTCATGGACCACTAGATCTATTTTTCTTGCATTTATCTTCTGAACTGTTGGTAATGGGTGATCCCATGTGTTATAAACTTCATTATTATTTATAATGCTTTGTGGCTGATGTTTTCAGTGCTTCTCAGCTATTTTGATGTTGAAATGTTTGCACAATCTCCAGTGCAACAGTATTGCCACATTATTATGCCTTTCAGTATACAGGCCCTATGCTATTAGTGTATCACACCCAGTAACAAGACGCGTGACTGTTTCCAGTTCTTTGTTACAAAACCTGCATTTGTCTGCCATTATTAACCTTTCATCTTTTCGTTTAAATGTACCTCTTCTTAACAACTCCTTCGTCAAATCCTGATCACGAGGTTGTTCCAAGAGCTTTCTGAACTTACCACAATATTTATGCCTTTGCCACATTTCTTGCCTTCTCATTTGGTCTTGCTCCTGATATTCTTTCCGGTGTTTTTTGGCACATTCAGTTGCTGCTTGATTTTTGTTATCTTCTGGTTTGATTTCCATTCCTGCTTGACAGCAACATGCTTCTGCTAAACTAAGCAGAGAAGGGAAGTCATCTTAGATGACTTTTCCTCATTTGTTTTAAACTTTCACTGTTGGGATCTGGTGAGGTCAGCAAGTATGTATGCAGTTTCATGATTACAGATCTATACATGTAATCAGTTTTGAGGAGGCCCACACCTCCTTCAGAACGACGAATGTATAGTCTTTGTATACAGTGATTTTTATATGTCATTTGGTAAACATGAAGGATTTTTCTTATTTACCTGTCCAACACTTTTTGAGACCAGTCAGTCATCCCAAAACTGTAAGTTTTAAGAGCAAATTGGTATACAGTTTTGACTTGGTACCTAGAAGTCAGGAATGTTTTATTAGTTTTAGTCTTCTAAAATATTCCTTGCTGAGTTTTGTTTGCTGCTTGTTAATGTTTTATTGTCAGTCTTTCAGTTCTCAGATATTTATATACTCCCTCCTGCTCAAGTTCCTTTATATCACATTCCTGTCCCATACTGATATTTTCTTAGTGCTGCAGCTTTCTTGCTTTAAATGTTACTTTTGCACATTTATCAAGATTAAATGATATTCTTATGTCATATGAGAAAGTTTTAACCACTTGCAGTTATGCTTTAAACACCTCATCTAATGAACTATACAGTTTTAACTCATCCACAAAAAGAAACGTGTTTACACTTAGTTGATTTCTGCGAGCCAAGTTGTAACAATGACCTAATCTGTTAATTAGTCGGCTTAATGGGTTAAGGACAAGGCAAAAGAGCAGTGGTGACAGAGTCATCCTGAAATATTCCCCTTTGTTTTTTATGCATGGGCCAATAATTTGTCCTTTATCATGGTTTAGCTACAGTGTGGTTTGCCGCTATTTCATGGTCACTGCAATGCAGTTGATCAATATAGGGCGTATCTTGTACATCTGTAAGCAATCCTTTGTCCATGAATGTGGGATGCTATCAGAGGTTTTTTTTTTTTTTTTTTTTTGTCATCTATCTATGTCATACTTCCTAGGTTCATAGGTAGGTACTAGGCTATCTGCCTGAAGGCATTTATAAGCCTAACCAGAATGTGTTGGTTTTCGCCGCCCCCTTAGATTAGTTCCCTGTGCCTCTGTCCAGCAGAGCCACTGAAGTGATCCCTGGGGTAAACTTTCTGTTTCCCATCCACTCGTCAAGGTTTCTGTTGAAGAGTGTTAGCGAGGAGCTCTGCCTAATGTAGATTGGAATCTTGTTCCAAAGCATGGGAAGTCTCTGGGTCAGGAATCTATCCCTCCAGCACGTCCTATTTATTTTTGTGGTGAGGTTTAGATCCCTAGAGCGCGTGGCTCGAGGGGATAAGGTTTTCTTTAGGTGGAGCATGTCCATCAATTCTGGGTTGGACATGGCCTTGTATGTCAGGCAGAGATCACCTCTGAATAGGCGGTATGCAACCGAGTACAGCTGGAGTTTCTTCAGTCGAGCTGCATAGGGCATCTGTTTGATTCCAGTGATCCTCTTGGTGAGGTACTTCTGTGTTATTTCCAGCTGTTGAGGTGTCTTGTAAGGTACATCCCAAATGGGGCATTGTACTCTATGATGGGTCTGATGAGTGATGATAAAGGAGCACTCTTTTGATCTGATGTTAGGTGGGCCACATAGAAGGATTTTCTAACCACTTTGGCAATGTGATTATCAAAGGAGAGATTACTATCTACTTAGGTCCCCAGATCCCTTATTACATTTTCCGTATTTAGGGGACTGCCACCTATGTGGCAGTTTGTGGGTACTTTGTTTTTTTTTTCAAAGGGGATGCCTATGCACTTTTTGGCATTTAGCTTGAGGCCATGATTTTGACCCCAGGTATCCATCTCAGTGAGACCCTTTTGGAGGATGTCTGCATCAGCCGGAGAGTCAATTATAGCCCCTAGTTTGCAGTCGTCTGCGAACTTGGTCAGCCATAGTCCTCCTGTCCTTGCCTGTACCTCTGAGAAATATATGCTGAACAGGAGGGATCCTAGGACTGAACCCTGGGGAACACCACTGGTAACCAGTTTAGAGTCAGACCTAGCTCCCCCAACTCTCACCATATGGGTTCTATCCGTGAGCCAGTTGGCAACCCATCTTGTGACATAGGGATTTATGTTCAGGCTGGTGAGGTTGTCTATAATACCAGAATGGGGAATGGTGTCGAAGGCCTTTGAGAGGTTTAGGTAGGCTGTGTGTACCACCCTTCCCTCGTCTATAGCCTTGGTAACTGCCTCAAAGAAGTCCACCAGGTTTAGGAGGCATGAATCTGCCCTTAACAAAGCTAAACTGGGTAGGGTCCAGTGTTTGGAGGTTCCCAATGTCTCTGTTAATGAGACCAAGCTAGTCAGGCTTATAGGGCGATAGTTCCTGGGGTCTGTTGTGGCTCCACCTTTGTGGAGCGGAATAACCATTGCTGTGTGCCGCACTATGAGTACGTAGCCTGTGGAGAGGCTGAGTTTGAACAGTGTGTTTAGGTGAGGGGTTAGTTTGTCTTTGAGCTAGTGTAGGATGCATCCTGGGACACCATCCGGTCCCACTGATGCTGTGTTTTTGGCTTTGGTGAGGGCTGTTTTAACCTGAGTGTCTGTGATTTCAGGGGCTCTACATTCTTCTGGTATGGTTATGGGCCCTTTTGGGGGTGAGAGGGGGGTAAAGTTTGCACTGAACCTGTCTGCCAGGATGTTGCAATATCGGTCGGTTCAGTGTGTTTTGTGCCATTCTGCACTAACTCCGAGCAGATCTGAGCATTGCCACTAAGATTCTTGACATAGCTAAAGAATGCCTTGTGGTTATCTTTGGAGTCCTTGGCAATTTTTCTTTCGAAGCTCGTCTTGGATGATTTTATGAGGGATTGTAGTTTCTTGCTGATACTGATCAGGGATGTCTTCCCTTCTTGGGATTTTACTCTTTTCTGTACTAGTTTCCTCCTTCTATTGTATAGCTTGTTTATGGCAGGGGTCCACCAGAGTGGTTTCCTTTTCTTGAAGGAGTGAGTCTTGGTTTTGCTTGGGATAGCACGATCCATGCATTCTTGTAGGTGCCCGTACAATGCATTAGTAAAGGATTTTGCAGCTTGGACAGCATTATCCTTTAGCATGGGGGCTTTGAAACTTTCCTCCTCGGTCTTTAGTAAAGTGAAGTTTGCTTTTGAAAAGTTTTTCACAGTGGTTTCCTTGTCCGGGGGTGGGGGCAGAATGTGGATATCCAAAGTGATTTGTTTATGGTCAGATCTAACCAGCGAGGGGTTGATCTCCCATGTTGGTGATGACCAGGTCCAATATGTTGTCACCTCTGGTGGTTGTGTTGACCAGTTGATCTAGGGCTTTTGAGTTTATAAATTCTAGGAAATGTTGGGCAAGGGAGTTAGTACTTGAGTAGTTCTCCCAGTTAATGTTTGGGTAATTGAAATCACCAAATATTACGGTGTTTGGTAGGATCTTTATGTTTCCCAGTTTTTCCAGAAATGCAGAATGGGGGTCCTGGGACATGGTGGGTGATCTGTAGCAAGCTACAATTTGAATTGCAGTTGTGCCCGTTGTTAGTTGCATGTGGATGAGCTCTGAAGCATCGTGCTCTGCCACTAACCTGGAGGTGTGGGTATCCTTGATGAATGTGGATACGCCCCCGCCTTTTGCTTTGCGGTCCGGGTTCTGTGGCCAAAATGTCTTTTTACAATTCTGTATTATGGCTTAATTTGACAGCAAATGATACTTTGTTTCATAGGACTTTTTTTTACCCTTTTGTTCTATTGCCATAATTGTTTTGGTACTTGCATATTATTGCAACCAGATTTTCACGGTTGCGAAATGTGCATACCTGCAGACAGACCAGTGCTAATCATAGTCCTTAGTACTGGCCAAAAAGTTTGCATTACTTTCAGGAACAGGAACAATTGATGAAATCCTCTTCCTGTTTTGCGTGCATTGCAGATGCATGCTTCATTTACAATGGCTGGTTTCATAGTGTCGGTAGGAAAACTTTCATGGTGTACAAGGAATCATTACCAGAAGTAAAACACAGAGGCGGGCAATTTGCTTTTGGTAAATGTTTTATTTGTAACCTAGGTTTTAATCAATGTACAAAGAACCACTGCATTGTTAATGATTATACATTATGAGGGTGGAAGATGCTGACATTTGATTCCACAGTCGATTTTACTACAGAAAGTTGGGAGTAGTGCTTTTTTGGCTTTGTGAAGTGGGTGTGTTCCGAAAAACACAGATTGTAGTACACCCATTATTGATTTTATTACTGCTGTAATGATGTGCATTGTGCACTGTGTGGTTTTGTGTTCGTATGTGGTGGGAAATTTTCTGCAATTGCAATCAGTTTTGATTGAAAACAGTCTTTTTTTGGGCAGGCTGGGTTTCACGGCAGATGTTTTCTAGTCAATATTACTCCAACAAGTGACATGCAGTCCCTCTAAGTATGTTTTCTCCATTTTTGTTTCATCAATACAAAAAATACAATGTTGTGCTATAAGAACACACTTTATACTGCATTTCTCCATCAGTAATTAGAATATTTCAAGATCATTAAGCAAATGGTTTAGCCGTTGAAAATCTGGTTGCGATAATACGCAAGTACCATTGCTTTTTTCTAATTGACTATAAACTCTGTCTGCATCAGTTCCAGAAAATAGTTTGTACATTGTTGGAATGTTAGTTTAGTAGTCTCTACCTTTTTAGGATGGCTTGTAAGGATCACTCTTAAGAAAGAGTATTGTTTTCCTGTTTAACCAGGCTGGTGTCTGTCTGTGATGGGCGTGTAAGTAGTTCTTACTTGGGGCTAAATCTTTCTGTAAAAGATGTTAATACTTTTAGCTAGAAGTTAGGTACTGCATCTGGGACTGGGGTTTAAATTTTGTTTTTATATCTCTGGCCATTACTTTATCCAATTTCATTTTTTGTTCAGTTGAACTCCTTACTGTTTTATTTTCATTTTCCTGTCCATTCATCATCTTTGTTTCACAGGGTTTTCGTAAATATTTCTCCAAACTGTGTCTATTTTTCATCTTTTGGTGGTTATATTCCTTTTGCTTTGCTTATCAGTTCTCCATGAAACTTTTTTGGGTTATCAATGAATTTATTATTTGTACTTTTCCTTTATATTTATCTGCATATCTTCTAAGTATTTCTGCAGTGCTGATATCTTAAATGTATTGTTTGTAATAGTGTATGATAGATCCTGGTTTGTTCTGATACTGTGTGTTGCTTTTTTTCACGTCTATCGTTCTAAGCATTTTTGTTGATCTGTCCTTTATAGTCTTCTATCAGTGAAATTCCTTAATTGCTTTATAGTTTTCTCTATTTGATGGTTCCCTGATAGCATTTTATTTCTTCCCTCCCTTTCTTTATTGCCCTGCATTTTCTCTGTGCCTTTGCCTAAATTTCACTTCAAATATCTTTAATGCGGCTTTTTTTGTACTGATTAGTTTTACTTTCTCCTTTGCATAGCTATTGCACCATGTCAAATCTCCTTTTTCTTTTCCATGTCCATATTTCTTCTTCGTGCATCTCCCACACCCCCTGTTTCTCCTTAAATCGGGGGCTCTCTGTTCCATCAGGCTGTGACATAACCTGTGTTAGATTTTCTACTCTAAATCCTTCACTTTGCAGGTATTCCAGAACTTCAGTTTCTACTTGTTTCACATCTACCTTACTAATCTTCCATTTTGCATTACCCCTTTGTGTTCTTAGTTGTATTATAAAATGTTAAAATGTTCACATCTGGACACATTTGCCTTTTTTCTCTTCAAATGTCTTTGGAGATGCTTTTTGTATTGATTAGTTTGCCTTTCTCCTTTGCATAAATATTGAACCATATAAGATCTCACACCTACGCAACCTAGATACCTAGGTGAAACACCTACACGAGGGTACTATTCATTGATTTCAGCTCTGCTTTTAACACAGTCATCGCTCTTCATCTGATAATGAAGGTACTCCAACTAGGCGTCAACACTCCACTTTGTAACTGGATTCTTGACTTTCTCACAGACAGACCTCAGAAAGTGTGCATAGGAAATAACTCCTCAGATATCATTACTCTTAACACTGGAGTTCCACAAGGATGTGTACCAAGTCCCTTGCTGTTCACCCTGTTAACACATGATTGTATAGCCAGGTACAATACAAATCACATCATCAAGTTTGCTGATGACACAACGGTGGTGGGCCTCATCAGTAATGTCAGTGAAACAGAGTATAGAGATGAGGTGGAACAAATGATTACCTGGTGTGGAAATAACAACTTGGCACTAAATCTGAACAAGACAAAAGAGATAATTGTGGACTACAGGAAAAATCGCAAGGAACATTCTCCCCTCACCATCAATGGGGAAACAGTGGAAAGAATGAGAAGCACAAAGTTTCTGGGTGTGCACATCGATGAGGACTTGTCTTGGAACACAAATACAAATGCCATAGTCAAAAAGCACACCAGAGATTGCACTTTTTAAGAACGATGAGGAAAGCGAATCTCCCATCGACAGTTCTCACTACTACTGCAGCTATGTTGTCTCTGTGCAACTATGCTGTACTAAAACTGCTGATGTAATTTAAATCTAATTGACTTGGTGTTGGCATTAGAAATAGTGTTTACTGATTTAGCACTGCAGTTGTCTCTGCTACTGATTCAAATGTACTGTTAAGTGTTAATTTTACTTTTTCTTGTATGCACAGGATAATTGGCTGCTAAATGTATTGTGCATGGTTTAGTAACTTGTTTCCAAAGTTATGGCACTGTGATGTGTTAGCTGTTGAAGTACTCTCATACTGTTGCAGTAGCATCTGTTCTCCTGCTATCTATTGTTTCTCTCCTGCTCTCTCCCCTCTATCCTCAGACCTGTATCTTTTAACACCCTCCTATCTCCTCATTACTTCCTAAACCTGTCTTTGTCTGATTCTACTAGCTTCACCCTCACTTTTTCTCTCTCTTCACAGCACACTCTGGCAACTCTGCAGTCCACGGCTACCACCCCACCCATACAGTCTAGGAAGGAATCAGTACTGCAAAACTAAACCAAGGATATACCCTTTGAGCCTGAAGAGCAGGGTCAGTCCACCCAGGCATTCTATATGTATGTGTTATGATTGTGAAGCTTTAACATTAGCTGTGTTACTTAGTAGTTCTCAGTGTGCTGATAAAACTGACTTGACTGAGCCTTGTGTCCTCCCCCCCAGCTTGTGCAGTAATCCTAACTGTCCACTAGACAGTATATACTTAATTCAGGTCCTTCGTATTCTCTGTGATTAAAACCTAACCCTCAAGCACCCCTTTCTGTGCTGTTTGCCTTAGTTTTGTATCACCTGAGCCCCCACCTGTTTATTTGCATCGCTCTACAGTCCCCTTCATTGCTAATGTAGCTCCCTATTCTAATCTGTGCACAAACTGGCTACTAATAAGCAAGTCAGCGTGAAGACACACTCCCAACCTTAATACATTTTGCTGCCTCTTCTCTCCTTCACTTTACAAGTTGAATTTGTATTACTACTCGCCTTCTCTGAGGCCTTCACTGATAATTTTCCACTGCTTGCCTCTCTGGTTTGGCTGGTTTATTAGCATTGCACCTGGTTCACACCAAAAGGGTTTTGGTACCCCCTCACCCCCAATACTAAGTCTATATTAGATTCTTGCTGTTTATGGAGCCATCTTTAAATTACTAGTCTCCCATCAGGACACAAGTGCTCATCAGCAGTTGAATTATGCTCACTGGTCAGCCATCAGATATTTACCTTGTGATCCACAGTTTGGAGGGGAATAAGCCCTGCTCCGTTCACCCTTGCTATGCACGAGCTCATTTCGTGCCCCTCCCTGCCCCTTAATGCCACCCGCCCCCACTACATCTTGATTTATTCTAGGCACCAACCCCTCCCAATAATTAGCAACCAGTCAGAACAATACTATTAACCTATCTCCTCTGCCATCCACAGTACCCCACCCACTTCCAATCTAATTGCTCATCTGACACAGTCATGCTACTACCTAATGTGCTTACACTCCTTACTTGCACTCTTCTTGCACACCATACGTCCTGCCAGAACTCCATAATAGACAAACCCCACCACTATCACTGCACCCTTACTCTCACTTCTATCCATCACCCACCTACTGATTACAGTTGTCATACCATCACAATCTCTATCCCGATACACCCACCATACTACCAGTCACTTGTTACATTCAGACAAAACATATCCCTAAAATATGACAGATTAATTGCCAGATTTATAAAACTTATGTTTACTGCCCTATCTAAATTAGCCCCCAGTGGTGATAGCTACCCTAACCTTGGTCCTACCATCACCAACTCCTCACCTAAAAATCCAGCTAATAGCTGCTGCTTCACACAACAAACATCCAACAGAAAGCCATCTGACCTCCTGTTCATGTGTCTAAATATCAGAAGTATAACTAATAAAACCCATGACCTAAATGCCTACATAGCCTTATACTCTCCTGATATTCTCATCCTGACTGAAACCTGGCTCAAACCTCACATCAAAAGTGAAGAAATGCTCCCAACAGGTTATAACATTCTTCAAGTAGGTAGACTATCTAAGAAAGGGGGTAGTGTGGCTCTAATGTTAAACACCACCTCAACATTCAGATCTGAAACACATCTGCCACCCACATTGGAAATGAAGAAATCCTATATGCCAACCTCAAACTAAACCCAAATAAAACAATCAACACCATAGGATGCTACTTCTCACCTGGCCAAAACATCCCACCCCTGGAAAACCTCCTGAACTGGGATAACCATTCCCTACCCCTAGGAAACCATAATCCTAGGTGATTTTAATATCATCTGGTGTCTTGTAGTAACAGTCATCCAGCTCAGCACCTAAACCTTCATGGTTTCTCCCAAGTAGTACAGTCACCTATCTGGATAAATAAAAACTCTAACAAACATACTGCTCTCAACTGGATATTAGTCAATAAAGACCCTCACTCATACTTAGCTGGTTGTCTACCAGACAGCCTCAGTGACCACACTCCAACATTTCTTCTGAGACACCACTTAAATTGTGCTAAACCCATCGTCTATAGGCAAATCCAATATAGGGTAAACTTTAACCCTCTCTCCTTTATCTCATCCCTTCAAAAATGTGATTGGACACCATTAAAGTACCTCAGTCTGGATGAAGCCATCCATTTCTTCAGTAGCACCTTCTTAAACATCCTAAACACACATGCCCCCATAAGAAATGCCAGAGTCAAAGCACAGTACTCCCCTTGGCTACAAAAAAGCACCAGGGCACTAATAAAAATCAGAGATAAGGCCTGGGAGCACTGGCACTTAACAAAAAAACCTCCTCTAGACAGTCATTCCTAGAGTTGCACAACAAGTTAAAAAAGCAAATAAAAGAAGATAAAACCCATTGTTATCATTCTGCCCTAAGCTCCTCCCATCACAGCCCTAAGCAATTCTGATCCACAATAAAGTCCATTCTCCACCCAGGTAAAGTAGGTGCCCCCCCCCCCCCACCTACTATCCCCCTTCCTCCAGCAATATTGCTGACTCATTGAATAAGCACTTTACAGAAACCATTCTGTCTTTGACTAAACAACACAACCCTCTATTCACCCTCCCTACATCAAAACCAAATACTCTACCCACAGTCTTTTCTTTTTCAACAGTACCTACCTCTTATATAAAAATTTCTATTGAAATTTAAGCCTACAAAACTTGCAGCTGGCAATCTCCCCTCTGAATATCTAAAAAAAAGCAGCAGAAGCCCAAGCTTAACCATTGTCTATCTTAATTAATCAGTCCTTATCAGAAATCTATGTCCCCACATGGTGAAAAATATCCCACATCATTCCCCTCCATATAGGTGGCTCCTCCACTGAACTTTCCAATTTCCGCCCCATAGCCATCCTTTCTCCACTTTCCAAGATACTTGAGAAATGCATCCATTCTCAAGTCTTAGACTACCTCTTAGCTAATAACCTCATGTCCAGCACCCAGCATGGCTTCAGGGCCATACCACAGCACTACTACCATCTTGCTCTCTTTCACTAATGCTATCCTTCATCATAAAAATAATGTCCTGTTCTCCTCTGTTATATTTCTCAATCTATCCAGGGGTTTTGACATGGTCTCACACAAACTACTAATCTCTGTTCTCACTACCCTATCCTTTTCCCAATCAGTTACTGATTGGTTTCACAGCTATCTAACTGTCCACCAACAATCAGTTGTCTGGCATAATGACCTATCTCCTCGACTTTCTCTAACACTTGGTGTTCCCCAGGGCTCCATCCTTGGTCCCCCTAATATTCTCACTCTCCACCAAAGCTCTATTCACAGCCACAAAGCATGCTTCTCTTATACAGTATGCAGATGACTCCACCCTCATCTGCTCAACCCTAACTATACCTGAACTTCACAAGATGACACAGGAGGTCTTTTCATCTGTAGAAAACTGGCTATCTAATGTCCAGTTATTACTCAACCCAAGCAAGACTAAACTCCTTATCTTCCAACCCACTAAATCTAGCCCAGTTATCCCCCACTTTAATATTCTAGCCAAAGACAATACCATCATCTCTCAAACAGAACACACCAAAATACTTGGTGTTGAGATTGATAACAATCTCAGATTTGACACTCATATTTCTCTTACCATAAAAAAGGTTCACAAAAAACTAGGTGCATTGTACAGAAACAAACAATTCCTCACAAAGACAGTCAGAATTGCTGGTGCCAATTCCCACCTAATCTCCACTTTACTCTACGGCTCTCCTATAGTTACCTACCTTAGACAAATGGACCTAAACAAGCTCAAGGCTTGCTACAATAAAATTGCTAAGTTTGTCACTGGTGTATCTTATTGCAGCCAACACTGTATCTCCCTTAAAGAACTTGACTGGCTTGAACTCCCTCAACTTCTTCACCTGAATCAACTCTCTCTCGCCCACAAGTTAGTAAACCATCTTCTTAAACTCCCATCCCTTCAAAACCTTCTCCAGCCCTACTGCTCCACTAGACCGCTATGCTCCAGCAGCAAAAATATACTTCTAGTGACCAAACCCAAGAACTCAGCGGGGAAAAGCACTATTCTCGTATCATACCCAGATTATGGAACAGTTTCCCACCTCTATAACCACACTACCTTCATTCAATCACTTCAAGACTGGACTAAAAACTCATTTAAAAAGTCTCTTGTTATGCCCATGCACCAATCCTGACTAGTAACCCTCCCCTAGCGACCCTCCCTCACATAGCCACCCTCCCTCACACCGTCTGGTCGTTGCATTCCTTCCTCTGCAGGCTCTGGCTCACCCTTTACCCTCCACTTCCCTCCTCACTCAATCGTATAGACCTGTTATAACATGCTTAACTACCTCACTTCATCCCAACTCCAAATACATATCCAACTGACTTGCACCTAGCTTCCTCTCACTACCACTTGTACTACTCACTCAGTCTCCTCTCTTACTCCTCTATCTTCCTTCCATCCCATTAGCCCTACTATCTTGTTACACCTTCATGTAGTGCTTCTGCTTTATATCTCCTTGAGTTTAGTGCTATATTTGTATATAAGATTTAGGTATATGAGTTTAGAACAGTATCCGTTTGAGCTTAGTACTATCTGTATATACATTCTACCTTTATTCCTAGTCTCTAGCTAGATATTGGTATATCTGTTAATTACTATGTTTCATATTGTATGTATAGCTAATGTTTGCTACAGTATGTATTATTTGCTATTGTATGTATATTCAGTTGTTCTTCATGTACTCTGCTGCTCATTTAATTGTTCTGTGGAGCTTTTCTCCCCAGGCCTCCACTGAAAAAGGACCTGTGTCCAGTTGGAATTTCCCGGTAAACAAATCTAAATAAATAAATAAACTGCTATAGAAAGCATCCTGACGAACAACCTCATAGTATGGTATGGAAGCTGCTCTACCTCTGAGTGAAAATCCCTCCAGAGTGTGGTGAAGACAACTGAGAGGATCATTAAGACCACCTATCCATGACTTGTACTTATCCAGATGTCTCAGCAGGGCCAGAGGAATAATTAAAGACTGCTCTCGCCCTGCTTACAGACTGTTCCTGCATCTGTCATCCAGAAACTGCTTCCGAAGCATATGTTGCAGAACTGTGAGAGGAGCATCTTCTTCCCTAATCTCATCAGGCCGCTAAACTCTAGTAACCATTACATTCCATGATGTCCACCTGAGTCAGTAGAAACTGTTCAAGTTGCGCATTAACCTGGTTACCAGTCTCATCTTATACTTTTTCTTGTGCAGATATTTCTTTCCTCTAATTTACCTCTTAATCTTTATGAATATTTTCTATCTAGAAATTCTGGACTTCTGTGTAATAGAAACAATTCATAATTTCTTTCTTATTCCCAGTATTTCACTTTTTTTTGGCCTATCAGTTTTTGTGGACTAGTACTTTTTTCTACAACTGGGGGGGCATACTCCTCCTGAGACTGGCCTAACTCCATTGTAGGAATGTTTTTGTGTTTTGAGAATTCTGCACTGCCATTTTTTCCAGTCCTGGTACCAGTGCGTACACTAGGATTGGGCACTTTTTTTTATCCTGGCACATATGCACCCAGCTGCCTTTTTTATTTTTTAACCTACCACTCTCCATAATATGTGCAGTATGAAGTACAGTCTATATATCACTGTCATCTTTGTGAGTTTTTGTGAAAACAGCATCCACATAGTGGAGGTACTGGCCAAGACCTGATGATGAATTCAGTTCCAGCAAATACTACTTGCTCTTCTTGCTAATTTCATTATCTCTGCATTCAGACCCTTCACTGCAGTTAATTGCACTAGGGCTAGAGGGAGAGGGTTCACAGGTCCTTAAGATTCTTACTGGAGGAGTAAGAAGGTAGAATTAAGCTCTATTCAAGTGGGAATTGCAGAGTGTTTTTGCCAGTGGTGAGTTAGTGTGATATTCTGCTGCACTCATGCAGGGTTGAGTTAATTTTACTGTTAATGTTGTTTAGATGCGATGACTAGATTTTGGTGGGATCAAGAATGGTACTTAAATATTTGAAAGAGTGAATTAGTTAAGTAGAGTATTTATTGCATGTTAGGAGTGTGTGTTATAAGGAGAGACATTCTCTTTATTCTTGGTGGTGTGCCAAAGGACGTTTTTTTTTTTTTAAATTATTATTTATTTATTAATGTGTGTGTGTTGTTTTTCATATGAACAGGGATGCATCTTGAGGTGATTGACCTGAAGGTTACATAGAACAGATGTGTAGTTAAGAGTGTAGTCAAAGAAGATAGACACATTTCTTTTTGGCATAAAATGTAAGACTGAAAAACTCAACGTCCAAGGTAAGAGCTGAAGATTCTCAGGAGCCACCAGGGCAAGGACCAAGCCCTGAGGAATACCGATTATAATGTGTAGCAGGGAAGATACAGTACTGTTATTTCACATTGAAACTCCTTTTACTAAGGTAACTTAAGAGTCATTGAACAGTAGAGAGACCAGAACTGAAGTATGCAGTGGAGTTGAGTAGGGAGGTGTGGTTTACAAATTAAAAGATCTGATGTTGTCCACTTCATTCCATTAACCTGTGGGGAATTCGGTTCCAGCAGTTGAAAACAACCTGTCACCTTCTTCCAGCTCGAAACTCCAAATTTGAGCTCCTCCTACCTACCCACAATGCCCCGCTCCCCCTCATTACCTCAGATCTCGTTTGCCGTGGTTGGTGTTAGCAGCGAGTTCTGGCTTGAGCTTCTTGTTCGGCGTTTTTTGGGTGATTTTTTCCACTTTCTACCTGTCTTTTCTCATCTTTTACCTCCCGTTCCTATCTAGATTCTGGGATCTGTCTGTTAGGCTTTTTTTTCTCAAAAAAAAAAAAGCTTTTCATCTTTTCTTTTTATTATTACTCTTATTCTCACCCTCTTTCTCCATGGCTGATCAAAAGCCTTTAGACTTTAAAAAGTGTACTTCCTTTGGGAAGAAGATTCCCTTATCTGACACCCACGGGGAGTGTGTGTACTGTTTGGGGCCTCTCCACCTGGATGCCCCCTGTGATATTTGCAAGGCTTTTCACCCCTGGGCTCTGGCAGATGGAAGAAGTGAGCTCATTTTAAAGGGGTTGCTTCCTCCTTTCGCCACCTTGGGGGCTCCTTCCACATCAGGGGTTCAATCTCTGGCTAAGAAGCCCAAGGATTCCCAAGAGTTCAGGAGGCTATGTCCTTTGCAGTCCTCCTCAGAACCCCCACAAAAAAATCTAGATCTTCGGAGCCAATGTGATAGGCTCTGAGCTGCCTTACCTCTGCCTCTCTTCATCCTTGTTTCTCCTCTGTGACTACAGGGCTGAGTGGCGTCCCCTCAGCATTGGCTCTGGCTGTGTCAATGCAGGATCTTTTTTGCCAGTGCCTACCAGGAGGTCTCTGTCCTGCGAGATCCCCCTGACCCCCTTAATTGGCTTCATCTAGGTCTTCCCAAAGCTTGTTCCCCAGGGATGTTGTTAAGTTCATGAGGCAGTTCCTTGAGACACAGATCCAGATGCGGCTTGTGTCTGCTCTGTCTGCTTCTGGATCTGTGAGACTCTCCCTTTTTCAACCAGTAGCTTCTTCTCTGATTTGTCCCCTGGTTTTGAAGTTGCTGGTTCAATTGGGTTCCGGTGCCAGGGTGTTGGAACCAGTAAAGATTTCTTCTTCACCTCTGACATTCTACCTGACTTGCTTGGCTCTGGCTGCTTTGGTTCTGAGCGTGTCATGGAGCGGTAGCATTGAGTTCAGTTCCAGGGGATTGACTTTGACTCCGAAGATTTCAAAGCCATCTCTTCCCCTTGGGGCCTTGGCCTTTGACAGCTTGGCTCTGACTCTCCCCTTGGAGCTGGACACCTATTCTCTCTGTGAGGTGTCTGGACTGGTGGCTTTGGTTCTGGCAGGACAGCTTCAGGTGGTTCGGAGTCTTTCTGTGTTAGAGGTTGTGGAGCGGGTCCTCTCCATTCCTAAAAGACCCTCTGCACTTACTGCAACTGAACTCCCCCCAACCCCACTCTGGACCTGTGCCTAAGACCTCTGAGATACCACATGGACAGCTGGTCCCGGAAAGCCTCCACACCTTTCCCTTAGTTGATCCCCAAACTTCTTCTGACACCTTCCGGGAGTGCCCCACCGAGGAGGTCTCTCGGAAGAGACCTTGTAAAAGGAGGCATGTGGATTCCCCTGCAGAATCCCTCACCACAGAAACAAATTTTGAGGAATGTAAAGAGTCTTGCAGATCATCACCCGACGAGATCTTCTTCAGAGACGTCCTTGAAATCCTTCACCAGAAGGGTGTATGGTCCTCCCAAACCACTTCCCCAGAGGACTCTGTATTGTTGGAGGCCTTTGGGTCCAGCCTGCTACCTGAGTGTCCCCCCCCCCCAGTCAACCCGCTGATCCAGCTGGTGTCATCGAGGGCTTGGAAGAAACCAAATACTATAGAACCCATTCCTAAACGTGCCAGTAAAATTTTAAGCACCCCAACCAACAAACAGTTTTGGACCAAAGGAATCCCAATAGATGCCTTGGTTGTGGTGGCAGCCACCAAGAAGGAGCTCTCTCAGGAAAGTGACTCTGTCCATCCCCCTCCCCCTCCCAAGGAGAGAATCCCATGCACTGGACAGATTTGGCAAGAGAGTCTATGCCTCATCTATCTCTGCTCTTCTGGCATCGAACTACTTGTTTCCTTTTACCCGGCTGCAAATGGACATAGTTAAGGAACTTTCTAGCTCAGTCCCGGTGTCAGTGCCTAACGAAGAACAGGAGTCTGTTTCCTGTAGACTGGCCATCCTACATTCCCTTGCCAATGCATCCATGAGGCTTATTACGCTATCTGTGCAGGGTACCTCAAAGGTGTCTGGTTCCAGCATTGCCATACAGCATCATGCCTGAATGAGTCTGTGCGATTTTGTGGAGCCCTTCAAACAGTCCTTCATTAATGCCCCCCTTTGATGGCTCCTCCTTGTTTTGGGCCCATGGTATGTGACATTTTGACCCAGAGTGAAAAAGATGGTAAGACCCTGTGTGCCGTTAAGATCCGTTTTTCTACACTACAATGGACCTTCTCTAGGAAACTGCGTGGTAGTAAGAAAATTTGGTTTCAGAAGGCCTAAGGTCCTTTCCGGGACATTCAGGGAGACTTTTCCCCCAAGGCAGAAGCGGATATGGTCAGAATGGTAGACGCAGCCCACACGGCCGAGGGGTGCACAAAATCAAGGGTCATGGGAACCTGCTCTGGACAAACACTTCCAGTGATTCTGAACTGTTACCTGACTGCTGTCTTCTGGAAGCAGTTGGGGGACATTTCTCCTTGCACCCAGAACCTGGGAGACCATCACAAACGACAAATGGGTGCTATGGATCATATCCAGAGGAAACTCTATTCCCTTTTCTGACACTCCCAAACAAAACTCCCACCTCCACAATGTTCCACCCAGTCAGAGGGAGGATTCAGCCCAAGAAATAAAAAAAGTAACTCCAAAAAAGAGTCATCTAAGATGTTTCCCCCCGATCAAGTCAGATCGGACGTTATTCCAGATTCTTTTTGGTACACAAAAAGACAGGGCATCTACTCTTTCAGGACAGGGATTGCTTTCTTAATCTATCTTGTACACTGGACATAACTATAAACTTGCAGAAGTTACATCTGGAACCAGTTCAAACCATAGATTTTTATAAGGGCAAGTCTAGACAGAATGGCTCACATATCTTACATCAGACAGGATGGTAAATCTGAGATCCCATGTCAGCTGGATCTTGACTGTTCCGAAATCCCTGGCCTCTCTAAATCTACGAGCTTTAGGCTCCATGGTAGCAACCATAACTCTTCTGCCAATGGCACGCTTCCACATGCGTATTCTACAGTGGACCCTAGCTGTACAGTGGTCTCTTCTCAGAAATCCCTTGAACCTTCCCATCAGCCTGTCTAGTGTGTGCAAGGATTCTTTCCTTTGGTGGATGCATTCTCCGGAGGTTACCCAGAGATGACCATTCATTCTCCACTCCCCAACCATCATGTTGACCAGTAATGCCTCCCAGTTCAGGTGGGGGGTGGCATTGTCTGGAACTGATGGTCCAAGGCACATGGACGCCCCAGGAGAACCAGGTTCCATATCACTCTTCTTGTGATGAGAGTGGTTCTTCTAGTGTTGCAAGAACTAGACAGCTTTCTTCCTCAGAGGACTATTGCTATCCAAACAAACAATAGTCAGTGGTTTCATACATCAACAAACAGGGAGGAACCAGGGCGTACCCCCTTTGTCTAGAAGTGATGAACGTTTGGCAGTGGGTGATTTCTTCCAACCACTTTCTGGTAGCAATGCACATTCTGGGAGGGAAACGAACATCCTAGCCAACAGACTCAGCAGAGTGCTACTGAGGCCTCATGAGTTGTCCCTGAATCAGTCCATGGCAGATGCAGCCTTCCAGAAGTGGGTTATCCGTGTTGCATCCCCTCTCAACAACAAATGCAACAAGTATTTTGCCTTGATCCCTCCTCAGGGACAATCCCCCAGGGGCGCCTTGGTGCATGCTTGGCCCTCCAGTCTACTATACACTTTTCCCCCCTCTTCCATTGATTCCCAAGTTCCTGTAGAAAGCCCTGAGGTTGCAAAGCAAAGTGATCCTCATTGCTCCCTTTTGGCCTCAACAAACCTGGTTCACGTTGTGAAGACAAGTAAAGACTGCCAGCCTACCCAGATAGAATTTTGTAGATAATTCTGTCATTTGTAAATATTAATGTAAGCCACAGGCTTGTTCTCTTAAATGTGAAAAGACTGCATTGGATATTGAACTGCAAAAATGTAACAACAGTGCACTGTGCTGTAACAAAGCTGGTAAGTCAATTCTTTGATGTCAAAATTCGGAGCCGATATCTCTAGAGGGAGGCATCCTGCCTGTTGTTTTAAGACCAGAGTTAATGGCTACAATTTACATGTATAAATGTCCTTTATTGCTCTGGTTTCTGACCAGGTGTAAAGAATGTAAATGTAGTTTCTGTTAGCCTGTGAACACCAGAGAAGTGTGAAGAATGATGTCATGTGAAGCAGCTCTGTGTTATCAATTTAAGGAGAGTGAATCAGAGAGCTCAGAGCATTTGTCTTGAGAACATCCAACATCACTTGCACCATCTTGCTCTGTATGCAAGTTATTTTAGAACTGTGTTTTCTCTTAGCTATAACTAGTAAATAAGAAGATTAGACTAGTTTGTTTTTCTGTGATGTCAGAACTTTTGCTACTGTATTATTTTAAGTATTCTCTGTGATCTCTTAACTAGCACTGTGTAAGTATTGTCTTGCATTTTTATTTATTATTAAATATTTTTAAACCTTTCAACTGTGGCAGTTTTTTGTAGAGTTAATTTAAGCTCTAGAGTACATTGCATGTATATAGTGATACTGTACCAAGTCACTCTAATAAGCCTTCACTGTTCAATCACACTTACCATTTGGATAATAATATTGCACAGTAATAATTGGATGCCCTTTCAGAAGGGCCTTTGAGTAGCTGATATTAGTGGGTGGTGACAGCTGGTACTACTTTTTAGAATGGGCAGAAAAGGGGCACAGCTGGAGAACCTGTGCCAGCCTTCCTGAGGAGTGTGTTTGTAGTTGTATATAACTCTTATCTCAAAGTGTGTCTGTGTCAGCTACATGGGCAGGGACAAGAAGCACTAGTTGGACAGAGAGGGTGCTGGAGGTTTTAGCTTGTCCACTAGGCTGGGATCTGGACCCTATGGCTGTGCCAGTGGGGAGTCTTATTGGGGACCTGGAGAGAAGGGGAGAAACCAGCCCCAGACCGACTGTGATGTCTTTGTGCTCTTAAGGGAAATTGTACTTTACTGTGTGTGTATTTATTATCCTTTCTCTATATGGACACCCCTCACTGGTGTTAGTGATGGGGATTGAGGCTCCTTTATTGCTGGGCCAGTTCATGAACGTCACACACATTTCTTTAGTTTCATATGGTGTGGCCTCTGATGAAGTTGGATCCGAGTCCAGATCTACTTTCTCATCCATCAGGGCATCCACATCCCAACATTCAGGCCCTGAAATTAATGTCATAGTTTCTCCACTTCCGATGATGGCTGGATCTCCCAGGCTATCTTTTCCAGTCCAAGCAATTTTGATTTAATCACATAGAGCTTCCAGTCACAAGATTTACAAAAGTAAATGGAAAAGATTATTTTTTTGGGTGGAACAGAATCAGATAGATACTTTTACAGCCCCAGTTTCACTAGTACTAGACTTTATGGCTTCCCTTTTCAAGAATGGTGCTAGTTATTCTACAGTCAGGGTTCAGCTTGCTGCCATTTCTAACTTCCACTTTGGTTTTGACTCCGCGTCTTTAGCCTCTTCAAAGTTATGTAAGGCTTTTTTTAGGGGCGCCTTTCTGCTATGGCCTCCAGTCAAGGACCCTATGCTTCCCTGGGATCTTACTATGATTCTACAAGCATTAGTCCATCCCCCGTTTGAACCCTCGGTCACTGTAGATCTAAAATTCTTCTCCTGGAAAACAGTTTTCCTAGTGGTGAATTCCTCAGCCAGGAGTGTGCCTGAACTACAGGCTCTTTCCGCAAAATTTCCATACTTAGTTCTTCATAAAGGCAGAATTACCCTACATATGAATCTTTTTTACCCAAGGTGTCTAAAGAGACCAACATTAACCAGTGAGTTAATTTCCCAGTATTCTTTCCTCGGTATCAGAACAAAGGGGAGTACACCTTACACATGCTTGATGTGCATAGACAACTTCATTTTTACATCCATATAACTAAATCCTTCAGGAAGTGTGATCAGCTGTTTGTTTCCTTTTCGAATGCTAAAAAGGTAAAGCAGTGACCAAAGTTACTTTGGGCTAATGGCTGAAAGACTGTATTACATGTATTTACTTTTGTAAAGGTATCACCTTACCAGGTCTGGTAAGAGCACACTCTACATGGTCCATGGCCATGTCTCCAACTTTTTGGTCCAGAGTTTCTATCGAGGACTTTTGTGCTATTGCGCCTTGGTCAGACCCCAAAGCTTTGTCACTCATTTACAAATTGGACATTGTATCCAGGAATAGAAGTGCTTTTGGTTCTACTGTACTTAGAATATCCTTCCTTGATGGCCACTCTGGATTTTGGTAGCTGGGGACTCTGTCCCACAGATTAATGGAATGAAGTGGACAACAACAGCTAAAGAAGTTTTGTTCTTACCATAATGTTCTATCTGTGTTGTCCAACTTCATTCCATTAACCTTCCTGACCCCCTTCACCCTATCCAAAAGTTTGTTGTGGAACCCTAGTAGAAGTTACAACGAATTTTATTCCTTTGGTTGAGTTGCTGATGTTTTGTTAGTGTGGGATCTGTTTGAATTTTGATCTTCTTACCATTGTATTATAGTTAATGTTTTAGGGACACTATGTTCTTGTTGGCAAACTCTATCTAAGGTAATGTGGGGGAGCAGGGCATTATGGGTAGGTAGGAGGAGCTCAAGTTTGGAGTCTCGAGCTGGAAGAAAGAGGCTGGTTGGACAATACATATGGAATGTTATGGTGAGAGCATAACTTCTTTTTTTTTAGTAAAAACTGACAGGGCCTGTGTTGGTGTTGGTAATTATTGCATTGATCAATGTACATTAACCAGTTATAGTTTGATAGTGATGTTGGCCAGTTCAACCATTAAAATTACAGACTCTTGAATAGCATGGACGTAGTTCCTGTTTTGCATTACTTGATAGATTTAGCTGTAAATGTATCCATATTTTTTGATTTCCTTAATCACAAGGGGTAGTTTGTTTCAGTACTTGGGCAAACTTTGTGTTGAGTGCCCATCTCTTTGACTCATTCTGTTCACCTCTGTTGTGAATAATGGTCCTTTGTCTGTAGTCATGCTGTCTGGTATTTTTTAACTGTTAAACAAATATCTGTCCTAAAATCGCTATCAGCAATGGCTATCATGGCCAGATGTTGCTATATAAATTCAGTTGCTTTTGACTGTCTAAATAAGAAAGATTAACTTTACTGTTCATTTTTCAGGGCATTTCCTTTGAATTGATTCTAAGATGCCAATTTCAGAAAGGTTCAAATGGCAAAAAAACTAAGATGTTTTGTAGGTTGTACAGTTGAAATATACATTGGTCTCACTATGTCAAAATCTCTTAATTCTACGTTAGTGACTAGTTAGACCAACTTCATGAATAGCTCTTTTCTTTATTCTGATAACATGTTTCATAATCAGACTAGGTCCAAATGTGATGCAAGATCCTTAATACAGGGTACCACTTCAGGATGCTGGTGACTCGTTTGTATGCCAGTATTCTCAAATACATCATGCATAACAACATGTTAAGTTGTCAATCTCGCCTTCATTCTTGCTGGATGACTCGGCACTTGCTTTAGCTTGAGAACTCCTTTTACCAGCTCGAGGCAACCCTATATCCCATGATGCAAGGCGGAACTACCTCAGATCTCGTTTGCCGCTTAGCGAAAGAGGTCTCCTTTGCCAGCTGAGGTAAGTGATTTTCTTGTTATAAGAGAAAAGCTTAGTTAGGGTTTTATTTTCCCCTTGTATTCATATTATAGTCTGTAGTGAGTTACAGCCCACCCTATTCCCTTGTTTTTCAAACTTTTATAACCTTTTTATAACCTTTAGTGTAAAGTTTTAGTTAGGCCTAAAACCCCATTGGTTAATCCCTTCCTGTGTGTTGTGTGTTAGGGGATTAATTTTGTGTGTTTGTTGGGGTTTGTGTGTGTTACTTCCTCCTAGGATATGTCTAGGGAAGGCAAGGTCTCAGGCTTCAAGAAGTGTGACTCGTGCTGTCAGAAAATGTCTCTGACAGACGGTCACACTTCTTGTGTTTATTGCCTGGGGCCTTTGCACCTGCAGGACTCCTGTGCTTTGTGTCACTCTTTTAGCCAGAGAGTCCTGCAGGAAAGGAGGAATAAGCTTATCCTTCGTGGCTTACTTAAGCCAGAAGGTTCTCCCTCTAAAGCAGGGTCTGGGAAACCTTCTAAGCCACCGAAGGCTCAGGCTTCAGTATCCAAGCCTCCTCCGGTGGCTCCGGCTCCGTCAGAGCCGAGATCGGCTCCGGCTGGAACCGATGTATCTACCATAAAAGTAGTGGGTTCGGTACCGGCTGGTTCCGATACCTTGTCTACTGTGGCCTTGTCGGCTCCGGCTGGAGCCGACACCTTATCCAGCATCGGAGCCGAGAAACCTTCGGCTCCATCTGGAGTTCAGGGGACTTCGGCTCCGATGGCTTCGTCCCTAAGAGATCTCGGTCCCCTTCGTTACTGAGTATCCACTCGGCTCCGGGGTCTCCTCTTTTGTCGGAGCGGAGCCATCGGAGCCGATCTTCGAGATCTTCCAGGCTGTCTGACCACGACTTAGAGAGGGTGGTAAGCAGGCTGTTGAAGTCACAGGCACTGGCCCAAATGCTCCATAGCCCGTCTCAACAGACTTCGGCTATAGCCTCACCCCTTGAACTTCCTCCTCCGACTCCACACCAGAGTTGGGCCGGAGTTCTCGGGACAGCGACTGTTTCGGTGCGAAGCCGATACATCCTTCGGCTCCGTCGTCCTCGGCTCCGATCTCCTCCTTGAGGCCTTCCTTGGAGGGATCCGGTCGTCGGGTTTCCATTGTCGGCTCCGAGGGGCTAGTGGCATCGGACCCTTGTCCGACCTCGCTCTCCCTCTCGGGGCTTCGGCTTTGCTAAGCTCGGCGCCGACATCGGCCTCGGAGCCTTCCCTCTCAGTGGAGCCGGGAATTCCTGTTTCCTCGGAGCGGGGATATTCCGGCCTCCCGGGGAGGGGAGCCTTTGAGGTGATGAGGAGTGTCCTGGCCTCTGAGCCTGGTCAACGGTCCATCCCTCTAGCTCCTCCCTCATCAGTGCCTGCAGACGCCTCTTGCCAGCCTCTTGCTCTCAGGCCCAGGGATCCATCGCCCCAGGTTTCCCCATTGGGAATTTCCTCCTCTTCCGAAGTTTCTCCTGATCCAGCAGGTGAACCCCCTCGGAAGAGGACGTGTAAGAGGAAACACACAGACTCCCCCGAGTCTACTACATCGGATACCGACTTAGATGAGTCGGAGGGTTCCCCACGATCCCCTCTGAGGAGGTCTCCTTTTCAGACATCCTTGAGCTCCTCAAACAGAGGGGGAATTGGCCATCCATTGATCCCTCCGAGGATGAGTCGGTATACCTGGAGGCTTTTGGATCCTGACCCTCCACCTCCTGGGTGTCTCCGCCTTTCGACCCACTTATGCAGGTAGTGGCTCGGAAGGCGTGGGCTCCAGATTCTGTGGAACCTGTCCCCAGGAGACCATCCAAATTCATCACGGCCCCTACGGACAAACAGTTCCTTTCCAAGGGTGTCTCTGTGGATGCTATGGTGGTGGCGGCGGCCACTAAGAAGGAACTGGCGGATCCTTCAGTACCTGTCCATCCTCCTAACAAGGATTCTAGGACCATGGACAGGTATGGAAAGCGGATGTTTTCTTCAGCGACCTTTGCTATGCGTTCGCTGAACTACCTTTGTCACTTCACCAGGCTTCAACGAGATATTCTCAAGGAACTGGGTGAAGTAGTCCAGGATCCTTCTGCTGCTGGGGCTCAAGAAAAGATTGCCTCGCAGCTTGCAATCCTGAATTCCATATCTAACTCCTCCATGCGGCTCATATCCTATGCGGCCGATGGAGCGAGCAGGGCCGCAGGCACAGGAGTTGCTCTTAGGCGCCAAGCCTGGATGCGGCTTTGTAATTTTATGGACCCCTTTAAGGCATCCTTCACTAATACCCCTTTGATGGTTCGGCTTTGTTCGGACCTCAGGTGAAGGATACCTTGACCAGGTGTGAGCAGGACGGTAAAACTCTTTCTGCCGTTGGAGTCCAATTTTCCACTCCTTCTAGACCATATCCCAAGGGTCAGAAGGGGGAGAAGATGTGGTTCCGTAAAGCCCAAGGAGCTACACCGGACGCGTGGTCAGTTTACCCCAGAGGCAGAGGGGTAACAATAATAGACGCCCTCGAGGCAGGGGTCCTCAGAACCAGGGCAACAGGAAGTCTCTTCCTGAGAAGCCCTTTCAGCATACCTGAGGTGTTGCCCGACTGTCCACCCTTGGAGGCAGTCGGGAAGGATTTCACTGTACCCAGTAGCCTGGCAATCCCTATCTCAAGAGATGTGGGTACAGTCGATCATATCCGAGGGTTACAAAATCCCCTTGAAGGTTTCCTGTACCTCTACAATCCCTTCCAGACATCTCACCCGGTCAAAGGGATTTGGCAGAACAGGAGGTTTCAAAGCTCCTAGAAAAAGAGCCGTCCAGACTGTGCCGGCAGACCAGGTAGGATCCGGCGTCTACTCGAGATTCTTTTGGTCCCCAAAGGACGGGAGATTGGAGACCAATATTAGACCTGAGCAATCTAAACAGATTTGTCAAGAAGGCAAGATTCGGATGGTCACGCTTCAGTCCATTCTGCCCTTTCTGGGCAAGGACAACTGGATGTGCTCTATAGACCTTCAGGATGCGTACTATCACATAAAGATTCACAGACGCTCCAGAAGGTTTCTCCGCTTTCGGCTAGGGACCAGTCATTACCAATTCAGAGCACTGCCCTTTGGCCTCACTTCAGCCCCAGAGTGTTTACCAAATGCATGGCAGTGGTCACAGCTCATCTGAGACGTCAAGGATTCCAGGTGTTTCCCTACTTGGACGACTGGCTCCTCTCCGCCACCACCAAGTGTCAGCTTCTTCAGTCCAGAGACTACACTCTACAGCTTTGCAGGAGTTTGGGAATTTCAGTAAATTTGGAAAAATCTTCTCTGCTGCCTTGCCAAGCTATCAGCTTTATAGGCAGAATTAAACACCGTCAAAATGTTAGCCAAACTAACAGATCAAAGAATTCTGGACATCCAAAAATTGCTCGGATTCTATTGCAGAGCAACAAGATCAAAGCCAGATTTATACTGAAGGTTCTAGGTCTTATGGCTGCGGCCATTGTTCTTCTACCACTGGCTCGCTTCCACATGCGTCTTCTGCAGTGGATGCTATTCACGCAGTGGTCGTACCACAGTCTCCCAATGAGGCACGAAATCTTAGTCACACAGTCGTGCAGAGCTCATCTGAATTGGTGGATATCTTCCCCTCTTCTTCATCAGGGCCGACCCTTTATTCCCCCCCCTCCAGTTGCCACAGTCACTACGGATGCCTCTCTGATCGGGTGGGGGGGCATTATCAGGGCAGGATGGTCCATGGCAACCCATAGAATACCATCTGCACATAAATGTCCTGGAGATGAGAGCAGTGCTTTTAACGTTGCAAGCCCTCAACGACTTTCTTCCCACGGGGACTATTGCAGTACAAACAGACAACATGTCCGTGGTCTGGTACATCAACAAACAGGGCGGGACCAGGTCCTATCCGTTATGTCGAGAAGCTCTCAGACTTTGGCAATGGGCGATCTCCTCTCAGAGGTTTCTGATAGCAACACACATCCCCGGCAGGTCCAACCTATTGGCGGACAGGCTGAGCAGATCCATTCTGATGCCTCACGAGTGGTCTCTCAATCAATCTGTAGTGGATCAGATATTTCTGAAGTGGGGCACTCCTTGTTGCAATCTTTTTGCTACTCCTCAAAACAACAAGTGCCCCGATTTTTTCACTCTTTTTCCCCTTCCAGGCCAACCCCTGAGAGACTCTCTAACCCAGGATTGGCCCCGGGGACTTCTGTACGCTTTTCCTCCCTTTCCCTTGATTTCACAAGTCATTCAGAAAGCCACCGTTTTGAGGGCCAAGTTGATCCTCATTGCCCCATATTGGCCTCGACAAATTTGGTTTCCGTCTCTGCATCGTCACCTTCTGGTGCAGCCCTGGCATCTGGACCCAGTTCCGGATCTCTTGATCCACCAGTCGGGTCAGCAGCACCGGGCCATTCATTCTCTCAACCTCACTGCTTGGTTGCTCCACTTCCTTCCCTAGCCAGGCTACCGATGATTTCTGACTCAGTCAGAGACATTTTAGTGTCTTCTTTGAAGTCGTCCACTAGGACTGTTTATGCTAGCAAGTGGCGGCGTTTTCTATTTGGGCAAATTCCAGAAAAATTGATCCCTTTACTGCTCCTGTACATTCTGTTTTAGATTTCCTGGCGGAGGTTTTTCATTCAGGATCCTCGTCATCTACAGTCAAAGTACAACTGGCTGCTATTTCCAAGTATCATGTTGGCTTGCATGACAATAACATTATGTCTCATAGATTATGCAAGGCCTTTCTGAGAGGAGTTTTCTCCTAAAACCACCTATAAAGCATCCTCCTCCGCAATGGGATCTAAACTTAATGTTGGCATCCTTGATACTACCTCCCTTGAACCGTCTGCTTCATGTTCTTTGAAGTTATTGACCTGGAAAACTATATTTTACTGGCTGTCACTTCTGCAAGAAGGGTTTCGAGATTCAAGCTCTCTGCATTCGTTCCCCTTATTTGGTTTTTCATAAGGACAGGGTATCATTAAGAACAAACCCTTCCTTTCTCCCCAAAGTCGTGTCTCAAACCAATATTAACCAATCTATAGATCTACCAGTCTTTTTCCCAAACTATTCCGACAGAGCTGAACAGAAACTGCATTTTTGGATGTCCATCGTCAGCTCAGGTACTATTTGCATAGAACTAAACAATTCAGAAAATCGGACCAATTATTTGTCTCCTATGCAGAAAACAGGATAGGTCTTCCAGTTTCTAAAGTGACCTTATCCAGATGGTTGACTTCCACCATTTCCTATGTGTACTCTCTCAGAGGCAAACAGCTATCTTCTAAACCAAAAGCACACTCAACCAGGAGTCTATCCACTTCTGCAGCCTTTCAGGATAGACTACCCATTGATACCATTTGTGCAGCAGCTACTTGGGCCACGCCTCATACCTTTGTCTCTCATTACAAGTTGGACTTGGCCTCCAGAGATAGGGCCAGTTTTGGTTCCACAGTTCTCAAGAGTCTGTTCCATTGAGCCACCCGGGATACAGGTGCTAGGGACGGTCCCATCCAGCAAGAATGAAGGCGAGATTGACAACTTAACATTTAGAAGTTATGTACCTACCATAACATTCCATGTTAGTTGTCTTCTCTCGCCTTCTTTCTTCGTCTCTCCCTCCTTCCCCCTGGCCTGGACAGATCTTGAAGAGTTCCTATTAGGTTGTTTTCCTCCTGAGCCTTCATATGAGGACTTCTATTAGGAACTTGTGTTCCTAATTATGTTAGGA